>NC_138380.1:4199438-4279711 GCF_054177405.1 Leptonychotes weddellii
AGAGACGATGGACTCTGAAAAACAAACAGGGTTCTAGAGGGGAGGGGGGTGGGAGGATGGGTTAGCCTGGTGGTGGGTATTGAGGAGGGCACATTCTGCATGGAGCACTGGGTGTTATGCACAAACAATGAATCATGGAACACTTCATCTAAAATTAATGATGTAATGTATGGGGATTAACATAAGAATAAAAAAAAGACCAAAAAAAAGGAATTCTGATTGTACCTATTTTTTTATATAAACAGAAACAAAACACAATTTTGCTAATATCTAATAGCTTCGTGGACACAGGTCAGTGCCTTAGCTGGCCATGTGTCCCTAATGGAAAGCAAAGAAGAGTGGGCACTCGCAGGGCTGACAGTGGCCCCTGTGAAGCCCCCCTGTTTATGTGCATGGGGGTGATGGATAACACTATCTTAAATTGTGTGATCATCACAGAAGTTTTGTAATGAGATGCAGAATGACCCTGAAAATATTTTGAACGGCACATAGGTCCATGGGTTATTTTCATTGCGGAGTACTTCAAAGAATCTTTGAGTTTAAAGACAAGCCATTCATTTCTCCATTTCTGTAAAAAATATCTTTTTCAGCAATGCAGGCAAGTTTCAGTAATGAAAACAAGCACAGAAGGAAACCAAATTTGATACCAGACTTTGAATAATTATCATAGTGTTAAATAAAGATCTTGTGAAATAGTGAAGCATAATCGATCACAAAGTAAAATGTTTTTTGTTCCATTACTGGATGAAATTAAATGAGAATTATTTAAAAATATTACTTCATTCTTTCATATTTTTGTTTTTTGTGTATGTTTTATAATAATATTAACACAGTAACATATACATGCAACAATATATGTCTATAAATATAGGGCATACATACACACAAAAATATGTAGTTCAAGTTCAAAAAAATTTTTTTTAATTTAAATTCAAGTTAGTTAACATATAGTATAGTATTAGTTTCTGGAGTAGAATTTAATGATTCATCACTTAAATATATATAACACCCAGTGCTCATCCCAACAAGTGCCCTCCTTAATGCCTATCACCCACTTAACACATCCCCCCACCCACCTCCCTCCAGCAACCCTCAGTTTGTTCTCTGTAGTTTAGAGTCTCTTATGGTTTGCCTCCCTCTCAGTTTTTATCTTATTTTTCCTTTCCTTCCCCTATGTTCATCTGTTTTGTTTCTTAAATTCTACAAAGGGGGAAGATCCTATGATAATTATGACTTTTCTCTGACTTATTTCGCTTAATATAATACCCTCTAGTTCCATCACGTTGTTGCAAATGGCAAGATTTCATTCCTTTTGATCACTGAGTACTATTCCATTGTATATATATACTACATCTTCTTTATCCATTCATCTCTTGATGGACACTTGGGCTCTTTCCATAATTTAGCTATTGTTGATAATGCTGCTATAAACGTTAGGGTGCATGTGGCCCTTCACATCAGCATTTTGTATCCTTTGGATAAATACCCAGTAGTGCAACTGCTGGGTCGTAGGGTAGCTCAATTTTTAACTTTTTGAGGAACTTCCATACTGTTCTCCAGAGTGCCTGTAACAGTTTGTATTCCCAGCAACAGTGCAAAAGTGTTCTCCTTTCTCTGCATCCTCACCAACACCTGTTGTTTCTCAACATTTGAGATTTTTGCAAGTGGCTTTCTGAATTTTTTTAAATGATTTTATTTATTTATTTGACAGAGAGAGACAGCACAAGAGAGGGAACACAAGCAGGGGGAGTGGGAGAGGGAGAAGCAGGCCCCCTGCCGAGCAGGGAGCCGGATGCAGGTCCCGATCCCAGGACCTGGGACCATGACCTGAGCCGAAGGCAGATGCCCAACGACTGAGCCACCCAGGTGCGCCGGCTTTCTGAATTTTTTAGGAATTGGAATTCAGTGGACTGGACTGGAATCTGTACTTGTACTCTTTCTCCTCATTTTCTAAATCCAGGTGCTGCATCTGTCTATCAGCATCAAATCTTCCCACTTTGGATTCCTAATAACTGATGTCCTTCAGGACCTTACATCCTACAAGTTCCCACATGGAGTTAATCCAGAGCTGCCACCAGACCTTCAACATGTCAATAGCAAGGGCGGGCATCTCACTCTGATGGAACGAAAAACAGTCTGGAGAAAATGTGGACAAAGATAAGCAAGAAGCGTCCTACCCCTTCTCCCGAAGGAAACCTTCCCATAGTTTCCGATTTCGTTACTGCCTGTAAATAGTAAACAAGGAATTGCGGGGCTTTGCTCAAATATTCCCTTCTACTCAGAATATGTTCACGTGTATAACCTTACAGCTTGCTTTCCATTATCAACATGAAATGGGGGAGAAACACGTATTTTAACTGACCATTTATTAAAACTGCCTGTTCTCAGAAATATTAAAAAGCAGCAAGGTTTATTTTCAGGTACTTTTATTGTCTATTCTCAGCTCACCTTCAAGTGGAAGTTCCTAATGGTTTGGGGTTTGGTTTTTTTTTAAGATTTATTTATTTATTTGTCAGAGAGAGAGAAAAAGAGAGAGAGCACACACAAGCAAGGGGAGTGGCAGGCAGAGGGAGAAGCAGGTGCTCCGTCGGGCAGGGAGCCCGACGTGGGACTTGATCCCAGGACCCTAGGATCATGACCCGAGCTGAAGGCAGATGCTTAACTGACTGAGCCACCCAGGCGCCCCAGTCCTAATGTTTTTAAATTCTCATCCCACTGGCTCTTAAGAGGAAGAGAAGCAAGAAGCCTGAATTAGCCTCAAAATCAAGACATGTAACTAGCAAGGGACCATTTACTCTTCTTACTTTATGACGCCATTGTACCCAAGGCATTTAATATATACTTCTTAATTTATAGCTACTACTGTTATTCAAAATATGAAACTTCAATGCTCCATCAAAACCAAACATTGCATATCTTTTGCTTCATGATATCTAGCAATCAAAACAGTCACTCCATTGGAGAAGAAAATTAAAACCCACTGACAAGGCTTGTTCTCATAATTGTGCTTTATAATTGATTGATTGATTGCTGTCAGCCACTGGTATCATTCTATTGTCGGTCAATGTCTTAGATGGATAAATGGGAAATTAGAACATTGAATCAGTTAATATGATTACTTACAAGGATATAAGTAAAATTCAGCCGAAATAGTACAACATTGTCTTAATATAAGGTACACCCTCAATTTACAACAGCTTTTTGTGGGGGGAAAAATGCTTTAAATAGTGTTTAGAAAATTTAATGAGTGGGGGAAAAAAACCTTATAACCGAAGAAAAATTTATAGTGCATGTATTCCTGCAAAGTGCCAGGCATTTATCCTAGAGCCTTACCCTTGAGCGTACTCAGTAGTGAAGGCTGAGCCAGAGTGCATTGCCCCCCATAAACCCCAGGTGAACGTTCACCTCTTTGTGCCTTTGAAAGGACATGCCACTCACCTTTGGATGCTATTTTCAAGTTTTATGGAATAGTTTGTCTTGATAAATAAACAACTAAAAACAACAACAACAAAAGATGCATACTCAGAACAATTTTTTTTTTTTTTTAAGTAGGCTCCATGCCCCATGTTGGGCTTGAACTCACAACCCTGAGATCAAGAATTGCATGCTCTACCAACTGAGCCAGTCAGGCGCCCTCAGTACAAATTATTTTAAAACACTTCATTGTCAACACCAATACCAAATTGTTGATCTTGCTAGGTTTCCAAATCAACCTTAGAGTTTTTACATGAGAGTCAAACATACGATTGATCTATTCAAGTGGGTAATGGGCCAGGATGGGCAGGGTGAAGTCAGAGAAATGACTGAGCAGCTGCATGTGGGTGGAAGGCTGTTCTCACCGGCTGAGAGCAGGTTGATAGCCTGGAGAAGGAGGCGGGAGCCGCTGGGAGCATTGCAGAGTGCTCTGAGGGGCCTTACAGAGCCCAGGCTGTCTTCTCCCTTAAAGGCAGCTGGACTCCGGCTGTGGCACAGAGATACTCTTTCCCCACGTGCATGCAGGAGTTCACAGTTCTTAACCTTTAAAACATCCCCCCATTTAAATTCCAGCTGTTCTCTATGGTGATATTAAAAATCCAGAAGTTGAGGGACACCTGGCTGGCTCAGTTGGTAGAGCATGCAACGCTTGATCTCGGGGTCATGAGTTCGAGCCCCATGCTGGGTGTAGAGTTACTTAAAAACTTAAAAATCTTAAAAAATAGGGTGCCTGGGTGGCTCAGACGGTTAAGCGTCTGCCTTCGGCTCAGGTCATGATCCCAGAGTCCTGGGATCGAGTCCCGCATCGGGCTCCCTGCTCCTTGGGAGCCTGCTTCTCCCTCTGCTTCTCTCTCTCTCTCTCATGAATAAATAAATAAAATCTTAAAAATATATATATATATATAAAGCTAAAAAAATCTAGAAGTTGGCTGTAATAAGAGGAGGGTGTGAATTTGAAACTACTGATGCCCATTAATTTTGTAAATCTAACATATTTCTCTTCAGGTTTACACAGTTGAGATTTGATGTCCATTAATAGACAGTTTTCTCCCCCTTTCCTTTTTCTCCTGCCCTCATCTGTCCTCCTCTTATCTCTTCTATTTCCTGAGGTCACCAGTCCACTGAAAAAAGTTTTAAGGTGTTACTTACTGATAATTAGAAAGACTTCTTAGTACCCACTTCTTTCTTAAGCAGACCACAACACTGAAATTCTTCTGCCACTTACTAGCTAACTGACCCAGATCAACTCCCTCATCCTTGCTGCCAACAAGGGAAACTAGTAACGCCTTCCCTATCTACTTGAAAGGACTATTGGAGGGTCAGGTGAGACCATAAATGTGAAAGTGCTCTGATGAATCGAGAAGAGTGATAACAAATGTCAGGTGTTATTATTAATAATTCATGAACTGAAACACTGATTTATACTCCTTAACCAGAGTAAATTGGGTCTTGGATTTTTTTTATTCCATTTACTCTTATGAGACCATAGTTTTTACTAAAACTGGAAGTGTGGGGGTGGCTCATTCTCAACAAGTTGTTTGCATGTAAGACACTATAAATTAAAGACTTAATATGTCAACAGAGACAATGAACTTGAGGCTAAAGCCTATTGTACAACATCCAAAAAAAAGAGTTGGAACAGCAGGCTTTTAAGAATGTTCTCGTTGAAGCTGATTGCCGTGGGGAATCAACAGTCATTTAGTGGGATTATATGACATCAGTCTGAGTCATGCTAGCATGTAAAACTAGTATGAGGTCATTTTAAGCTAATCAAATGGGTGGCTGCAGAAAGGTGCCATTCACTATTTATTACCTCAACCAGAAACAAAAGGACTGGATTTAGTTAATGGAAACCAGGGGCCTAATGAAACAGACGGAACAAGGAGGGTGGTGTTAATTGTGTCATTAGGCCTTAATACTGAGAATCTGTCTACTTCTTACATTGGCCCTAAGGCAACTTTTCCAAAGGTGATTCTATGGTCATTAAAAAAGCTTTCTGCTTTCAACTTGCAGAGCTTTTCTTATTGAAAGTCACTGAAAAGTGGTTTCTGGGTTCCTGAGAGTTTGTTCTGGGTCACTGGGAATGTTCGTTATTGGTCTGCAAAAATGTTGGTAATGCCCATCAAGTTCTCTTCCAATGGCATATGTCTAATCAGCCAGTTGATGTGACTATAAAAAAAAAACTAAAGCTGCTTATATTGAATGGCTTCTGGAAACCAGTCTCATGTTCTTACTGTGCCATCACGTCAGACAAGCACACAAATTACCACAATTCAAAGAAGGGGCCCTAAAAGGAGCCTGGAGGGCTGTGGGGGAGGGGAAGACCAAAGGACCGACATTTTTTCTATCTGATTGGTGGGCTCGGGAACTGCTCTGTAGAAAGACGAGTCTTCCAGCCATTCACAGGGCAGCCTGAGGAGCCGAGAGAGAGGTAGGGGGAGAGGGCTGGAAGGGTGGGACTCTGAGAGGACCGGTGTTAGGGCCAGGAGAGCAGGGATGCGCGAAGGAGAGCTTCTGCACCGCAAAGGGACTGAAAAAGAACTTTGGCTCTCAGTCTGAGTATGTGGGAGAGAAGGGAAACGATGGGCCCAAACGAAGGAGTGAGGGGAAGGGCATGTGTGAGGTGAGAAAAGATGACTTGGGTTTGGGACGTGCCACCCCGAAGCTCACGGATTCCTAGGTGGAGAGAAGACCAAAAGCAGGGACCTGGAGCTGGGGCAATCCGCCCTCTACAGTGGCCACGTCCCCACGGAGCAGGAGTGAAGAGGCTATGATTCAACAAGGGACTATGCGACAGCCCCAAATCTGGCTGCCAATTCCAGGATGGACAAAGAGGGGAAGGCAGGCCAGGATGGGGTGCCATGCGGTATAGAAGAGTGGGTGTCATGTGCAAGCGTGTCCCCTGAAGGGCGATGCAGAGGACAGGGCTCCACCTCGGAGTCTCTGATTCAGTGGGTCTGGACTGGGGCCTAGAATTCGCATGTCTAATCAGTGCTGAAATAAACTACTTACCTCAAAGAGTAAGGGGTGTGGGTGTACAGAGCCTCCTAAGAGAGTCCGGCAGGTAGCTGGTGTTCAATGTGTGATCCTACAGGAGGTAGGGAGGAAGAAGACGGGATGGTAGGTAGGTAGGATGATAGGGAGATAGGGAGATAGGGAGACAGTCATGTAGGCGAACAGAAACCTAGTTAATGGAAACCAGGTGCAAAATGGTTTCTTTCCTAAACAAACAGAAAGCCAGACGTGGGCGGGGAGAGAAGAAATGACAAGGAGCACGAGGAAATTTGTAATCGAAAGAAGATGGGGCAGAATAGCTCCCTAGTCCAAAGAGCAATCAGCCCCGGGGGGGGGGCTTTGGTACCTGGTACCTGGCTTTGGAGGGGTAACTGTTTGAAGATACAGCTGGGGAGAGCTCTGCGCTCAGCAGGAAGTCTGAGATTCTCTCTCTCCCCCTCCCCCGCACCTCGCTCTCACACACGCTCTCTGTCTCTCAAATAAATAAAATATTTTTTAAAAAATACAGCTGGGGAGCAAGAATAAACATGGTCTCTAGACAGGATACAGTAAGTGGTAATAAAACAAAGCATGGTAATGGCTGAGCCTTGCCCCCGCCCCCACCCCCGGTTGTGGGTTGTCCAGTGGTAACCACCGCAGACCCTCCTCAAAAGAAGACACACACTCCTAGTCTTCCGCGCTGGGGCCATAGCATGGCGCCAAGAGCACAGAATTGGGCAAGAAATGAGGGGAAGAGACAAGAGGCAAATGTAGCCAATTCTACTAAAGGCAGGACCAGCTACGTAATTTGCAGGCCCCCGTGCAAAATGAAAACATGGGGCCCTGGTTCAAAAAGTATTAAAAACAGGGGCGCCTGGGTGGCTCAGTCGGTTAAGCGGCTGCCTTCGGCTCAGGTCATGATCTCAGGGTCTTTGGATCGAGCCCCCGCATCGGGCTCCCTCTCCCTCTGCCTGCCTCTCTGCCTACTTGTGTTCTCTCTCTGCCAAATAAATAAATAAAATCTTAGAAAAAAAAAGGGGGGGGCGCCTGGGTGGCTCAGTCTTTAGGCGTCTGCCTTCGGCTTGGGTCATGATCCCAGCGTCCTGGGATCGAGCCCCGCATCGGGCTCCCTGCTCGGCACAAGGCCTGCTTCTCCCTCTCCCACTCCCCCTGCTTGTGTTCCCTCTCTCGCTGTGTCTCTCTCTGTCAAATAAATAAAATCTTAAAAAAAAAAAAAAATCGAGGAAAGAGAATGCCCTTTTAGGGGCAAGCCTTTGCCACAGCTCCCGCGATCACAACTACCTGCCAGGCTCACGAAGGCATGGGAGTTTGTGGATGTGGTTTGATTCCTGATCGTGAAAAGTCCCTTGCTTGGGGTCCATTTTCTGAGAAAGCTTTACACTCATAATGTTTCCGTTGGCGGGTCTACGTGCTCGCTCCTACTGGGAAACCTCTCTCTCCTAACTGACCGCGGCCAGTCCACGCGTCAAGCAGTGTCTGAATTCGACACTAGGAGGCACTGTTGTCTACTTGTCTGTTTGTAAGGCCAACTGCAAGAATTTTTTTTTTTCCTTCGTTCCACTTGCTAAAGGACTTTGAAGCTTTATCTTAAAGAAGTGAGGGAACACTCTTAATTGCCTACTTCACAGCAATTGAAATATAGTAGCTTTATGGGGGAAGCCGCAAGAGAAAAATGCAAAGGTTGTTTTGACTACAGCGTGCCTGTGTTAACTGGATTACATAAATCGTTCAACCCACAACCACAGGGTCAAATTCTGGTTTCAAGAATTTGAAAGAGATTCTTGTGAGTAAGTGTCCTGGAACTGAAGAAAAGCTTAGATGGTTTTTTGGGGGTAAACTTGCAGCTTAATGATGCCCAAGTCACTGGCTTTGACCAGAGGGAATTTTCTATTTGATTCCTATGGCCTGAGGCTTACCAGCTTTCCTTTGTTGGCAAAACAAAGTAGAAGTGATAAGGACAGAAGCTAGCAGTGGTCTGGCTTCCAAGGCTTACAGCAGGCCTTATGGGTGATTCTACCCTCCCCAGAGCCACAGACCCCTCCACTCCTACTTCCAGAAAAAGCCCACAATCCAAGTCCACTGGAAATGGTCATTGAGTTCCTAGGATGGGCTCAGAAAGAGCTGTATGTTATTCTCTATCTTCTTATGGGATCTTAAAGGAGGTAATTCATAAGCACAAATAACTATATGGGATGGTGTATTTAAGGAAATAATATGAACGGTATCATCCCCGATGAAGGGTTTCCAGGTGGAGTAGGGAGAGATCCCTTCAGACAGGAATAATCTGGCTGCACAAAATGGTGGCACCTGAGAGAGGCTTTTCTCAGAGGAGACGGAACAGAGGGAGAAAAGCACAACTTGGTTCAAGATGCAGCAGGTGGTAAATCTCTACAGGATATGTCTAGAGAGGTGAGGTGGTTAGCAAATGGGGAGTTTGACAGGTGCCTGTTAAAGAGCTGGTCAAGATTTTTAGAAAAGAGCTAAAAAGTGTCTTGTAGGAAGATTTGTAGAAGAGAATGAATGAAATATGAGCAAAGAAGCAGTTTTTTAAAAAGTATCCCCAAAATACAGCTGAGTTAGGCGAGGAGGTGCTCAGGCTGTTTGCCTATGAATTCCCACTCCCTTACTTTGAGCTGTGTGGCCTTGAGCAAGCTCGTTAACCCTCCTGAGCCTGTTGCTCACCTGTAACACAGGGTTAATGAGAGCATGAACGTCATGGGATCGTATGTAGATTACATAGATCACCTGCAGAAGGCGCTGTACAGCGGTAGCTCTACATACTAGTCAGGGATGAAAATGACAGCACTGTGAGGAAGTCATAGCCCAACCAGATCAAAAACTAACCAGGGGCAAATCCAAATAAACCATATAGTCTTCTGACTCTGATCCAGAGTTCTTCTTTCTTACACATACACCTTAAAAATTCCAAGTCCCTCCATCCTGAAATGTCTCCTGCAATCTTGTATTTTGACCTTTATGTTAAAGCACAAATTCTTCTGGGGCACCTGGGTGGCTCAGTCGTTGAGCGTCTGCCTTCAGCTCAGGCCATGATCCCAGGGTCCTGGGATTGAGTCCCACATTGGGCTCCCTGCTCGGTGGGAAGCCTGCTTCTCCCTCTGCCTGCCACTTTCCTTGCTTGTGCATGCTCTCTCTCTCTGACAAATAAATAAAATATTTAAAAAAAAAAACAAACAAAAACAAGTACAAATTCTTTCATAAATATAGTAGGCCTCAGTAGTAGCTCCATTTTCATGACTCTGAGGAAGAAAGCCTAATTCATGATCATAGTAAACCAATTTCCAATTAATAAAGATTTTGTTTAGCAGGGGATGTCAATGCCTTTCAGTTGAATCCATTGTTTTCGTTTCAATAAGTAAATTTGATAGTATCTATGAATATGCTATACAATAAAATGTATTTAAACTTTTTTCCACTTTAGGAGACATAGTCTATACATTTTTATTTTATTATTTTTTTAAAGTTTATTTATTTATTTTAGGGGGAAAAGAGAGAGAGAGAGTACAAGTAGGGGGAAAGGCAGAGGGAGAGAAAGAATCTCAAAGAGACTCCCCAATGAGGACGGAGCCATATGGGGCTCGATCCCAGACCCTGAGATCATGACCTGAGCCGAAACCAAGAGTAGGCTGCTTTACCGACTGAGCAACCCAGGCGCCCCTTGTCTATACATTTTTTTTTAAAGTTACCTTAATTTTTAAAGTTCACTTTTGTAGCTGCAAAAAAAAAAAAACCCAAATCACATAAATACCTTATTTATGCAAGTAAAATTCAGATAACTGAGATACACAAAGTCTTCATGATGTAACCACATATAACCAAATGCATAATAATGCTATAAGAACAAGAACCAACCAACCAACCTTTCACCAGAAGTGATTGACTGGTTTTATCTAACTCAAAGCCAGCTTATTACTCTGAATGTTCGTCTTTGGCAAGAAATACATATAATTATTTTAATTCTACAATGCCACAGGAGGAGTAAAGAAACTCAAAATATTTGGCGGGGGTGGGAGAGAAAGACCACTGTCTTGAAACCCTTGCAGAACCGTCACTGTGTGGAAGAGCTCCACTCATTCCATGAAGTTCTAGAAGCCAAGACAAGGACTAAACCATTTGAAAGGACAGAAATTCCATTTCAATTTTAGGTACAACTTCCTGTCAATTAGAGTGCTCAGAATGGAACTTAATACAAAATTATGTTGTCATTCGTATTAAATAAAAAGTATGTGCTTGGCACTGGTTGAAGGAAGGGTACTACGATCATATGAACATGTGAACAAAACCCTCCAGGTACAATACAAAGAAACGTCACAATGGTTGCCACAGGGAGGGGCACTGAACGGACGGAGACTTCTGCTCAGCATACTCTCGTTCTGCATGTGTTTTCATATAAAATAAAATGAAAATAAAAGGAATGCCTCAGCAATTTTTCCAATATTGATGGTGCTTGAGCACAGTCTTGTTGACCAGTACATAAGATTGCTTTAAAAAGAATTCCTGCTTTGGGTGAGGACCAGTTCATGGCAGAATCCCAAGTTCCCTTCTGATTTAGAGATCTATGAGCAGGTTAGTGTGGTGGAGGTAGATGAGGCAGGCGAGCCAGGGGAAGGGGGGAGGTCCTCACATTTCCTTCCAGGCTCCAAGAGAAAAGGGATGTTAGCTTCCCAGGTGCACAACAATGCAGAATCAGTAGTGGTTATCAGAGGCAGAGGGAAGCTTGCAACCTAGTCTTGATTTTTTTTTTCCTTATGCTTTTCTGCTTGTATATTTAATCTCTCTTTTAGTTTCAAAGCAGCACAGTGGCAGATAGTATCAACAACCATTATCCCTGTCCTGAGGTAGTTGTCAACCCGGGAGAGAAATAGGATCAACTCTGGGGAAATACCACCTGGGTTTTGCTCCTATAGGCTGTAATTGCTTCTGTCAGGAGAGGTATAAAATCCCACTTCCCTCTGCCCCAGAAACCAGAGTGAAGTTCTCTTCCCTTGCATTCCTCTGGGCCAGTCCCATTGAGAATGAGGCTGGCTCTGGACAAGAAGGAAATAAAAGCAGATTTGCCCCAGTTACAATGTCTCACTGGATCCTTCCAGCTGCGACTGCCCTATCCAGGTCTGGTGACCTCCCTCGGGCACTGTGGCCTGTTGACCGCAGCACCATCTTGCCTCCTTCGCTCCTGTTCACTCTGGCCCAGCCTGGCCCAGGCTTTGGCTGACATACTTAGTATTGATCCCTGACTTCGCTATAACCTTTCTTAAGAGGTCATCTCCTTGCTTGCACCTTTAACCCAGTGTGACATATGGTGCGTATAACCCCAGGTCATCGAGGAAGAAAAAACAAGTTTGGCCCTACTTGATGAAATACCTGATTACTTTATGCTTTGCATAAAGAGAAGTTTGCTTCAGGTAACACATAACACATAAACGCTGAGGATGGGATTGCCTTTTAAAAAGGAGAATGTCTGCTCAACCTAATTTGGGAAATGTCTCTCCTATCTCCATTGTTCAGGCTAACGATACAGTTTGGGAATCAACCAGATCTTTTCCTTTATCTCGTTTGGCCACCTGCCTTCCTTCTCAGTTATTTAGAAAGTGCTTTAATAGCATCTTCACCAATGAGTAAAGAAACAGTAAATGACATTTAAAAAAATAAAAGCTTTTGTTTTGTTTTTACTATTAGCTTATCTGGTAAGGATAAAATTTTAATAAGGATTGAATTAGATACCTTCTGCAAATGGCAGACTAGATAATGGGGAACAACTCTTTCACTGAGAACAATTAGAAAAGCTGCTCAAAATATAAAAAGAATTTGTTTGAAGGCATTAGGGGAACTAACAACACAGTAAATAATTATAGGGCTGGGATCTAGAGAAGAATTAAACCCAAGGAGTGGCATCCAGCGTTAGGTCTACTGTTGTCCCAGGGCATCTGCCAATTCCTAAAAAAGTAACTGAAAGACTGAAAAGCTGAACAGATATTTTAATAGCCTTCTGAGGGAGACCTCAGTGAGGGGGAGCTCTAGAGACACACACACACACACACACACACACACTGGGTTGGGAAATTCAAGGGCCAGATCCTAGGAATCAGGGTGAACTAAAGCTCAGCTTCCAATTATCTTAAGGCCTCTATTGAATTAATCTGATCTGGAATTGCTAGTGTCCCTAGCCACCTGCCAAAAGCAAATACAAGTCTTCTCTAGCAAAAGATAACATTATATTAGATTCAAATTATTTCTGTAATAATTAGTATGCAATGTCTTGTACACAATTAAAAATAAATGGGTTTATGAGGAGTCAAGTCAGCTGAAACCTGGAGAAACAAAAAACAATAGAAATATACCCATAAGGGATCAAAATAATGGAGTCCTTCCTACTCAAAGGTGTTAAAATAACTATGCTGAATATGTTCCAGGAGACTGAAGACAACTCAAAAAAGAATTGGAAACCATAAGATAGAATTAAAAGAAAGTAATAGGATTAAAAAAATAATAACCAAAATTAAGAACTCAGTATATGGTATGGGTTTAACCTCATATTAGACACAGCTAACAAGAGAATAAATCAGAAGCTAGGTCAGGAAAAAATATCTAGCATGAAGCATTGAGGGACAAAAGGACAGAAACCATAGAAGAGAAAGAAAGAGGTAGAAGTGACTAAAGACATGTAAGTGGAGTACCAAGGAGAGAAAAGAGAGAATGGAGATAAAGCAATATTTGAAGAGATAAGGGTAGAGAATTTTCCAAAATTGATGAAAGATATGAAGCTACAGATACAATCATTCCTATGAGCCCCAAGCAAGATAAATAAAAAGAAAAATTCCCACTTAGATATATCACAGTAGAACTTCTTGGAAACCAAAAACAAAGAAAAATATTAAGTGCAGCCAGAGGGAAAAAAGCTTTCCAAAGAACAACATTAACACTGGCAACAGAATTCTCAACAGAAACAATGGAATCCAGAAGATAGGAAATATCTTTAAAGTGGTGGAAAAAAAAAAAAAAACAGAATTAGAAACTACCTGATAAAAAGCAACCTTACTAATTCATTCAACCAATATATATTGTGCATCCATTGTGTGCTGGGCACTCTGTTAGACAATGGCTATTTAGCAATGAAAAAGCACATTCCTTACTTCAAGAAGCTCAGTAATGGTACTCAACACTTCACTACACAGCTTTGACATACTCCCATCATTAACAGTGGGTTGCTTACAGAGCAACTTGAAGAAGGTGGGATTCAAGGGTATACCCTGGAACTTGAAGGTGTGTGTCATTTTAAAAACAGCTCCCACGGGGCACCTGGGTGGCTCAGTTGGTTAAGCGACTGCCTTTGGCTCAGGTCATGATCCTGGAGTCCCGGGATCGAGTCCCGCATCGGGCTCCCTGCTCGGCAGGGAGTCTGCTTCTCCCTCTGACCCTCCCCTCTCTCATGTGCTCTCTCTCATTCTCTCTGTCTCAAATAAATAAATAAAATCTTTAAAAAAAAAAACAAAAAACATCTCCCAAATGATATGACACTCCGCCTAATCCCCTGAAGGACTTGAGATGCTTTGGGAGAGAAGGTGCGAACATTTGCACTGTAATATAGTAAAGCCATAATCAATTAATTTCCTAATCATTGAACATCGTGCTGTAAGTACAAAGATAAATAAGTCCTATTTCCTGACCTCAAGATGCTTATAGTCAATGGGAGAGACAGCCAAGAGAAATCACTAATTACAGCACAGTGTTGATTACTTAATATTCTTTGGGAAGCAGAATAGTAGGAGCATGATTTCTGAAATCAGACTGTATAACCTCTCCATGTCTCACGATGTTGCTGTAAAGATTGAGTATACGCAAAACATTTAGTACCATACAATGCTTGGAATATTAAGTAACTGCTTAGTAAATACTGGCTATTTGATTACAAGTGCCAGAACTCAACTTTATGTCAATTAAGCAAAAAAGGTGGGATTTTTCTAAAGACACAGGCATATATCAAGGAACTTAAGGGCCACGGGAAAGGATCCAAACAGAATGAAGAAAACTATTAGAAACCCAAGAAGTACTGTCTCTCCCTTTTTCTCTCTACCTTCTGCATTCATTTGGCTATCCTTCTGAAGCCTGGATTTCTCTTTTCCAAGGCCAACTGTGGCCACCCCCTAGGTCCTGAATTTATGGTTTGTGGTCCAGCCATACATAAGGACTGAGTGACGGTCTTACGGATGCCAATTCTAAAACTCCTGATTTGGTCAGACTCTCACTTATGATATGACTAGTTTGGGGCAAGAGATGAGGCCAGTAATACAAACACGATTGGGTAATATAGTCCTTTTCATATTCTTTTCTATGCCTTCAATTAAATATTGCATATGGTAGGCTAAGTATATTCTTAAGAATTGATGAATGCAGGTCAATGATAATGAGTTAGTCAAGCTTCCCTTCCCCCAGCATATCTGGAAAGTAAGACTTTGCTTTAGGAGTACATAACAGATCTTTGGTAAACTCAAACTAGAATTTAGAGTATAAGAGATGGTCCTGGGCAGAATTCCTCCAGATGCCCTATAAGCATGAGTTGGTATGAACAGAGGTCTTGGTGTGTGGGACTGGGAGGATATGGTGTGACGTGCATGGATGCCTGGACAGAATGGGTGAAATGAGATAAAGAGGGAGGATGGCCAGGCATATGTCCCCAGCCGCTACTGACTGAGGGGTAGGGTCTCAAAGTGGAAGAGATGTATTCCCCAAAGGCTGTGTCTGGTAAGACTCTGGCTGACAGCTGTGCGGCGCTGAGGGCCAGTTGAGAGACTACGACACAAAATTGGTGGGAAGTCCATCCACCACAGTCTGCACACTTGCCCTCTGAGGGTTCAGTACAACCACCTGTGCAGGACAGCTGGATCCAGTCAAGTCGACATTCAACTAGGGCACCAGTAGCAGGTCAAGGCAAGATGCTCAGCAAGAAAGCTGGGCAGAAGAACCTAACTGGACCCGTTTCTGAGGATATGACACAACCCTAGTGGATCCCAGAAATGCCTTGGGGAGTAGGGGGAAGGGATAAAAGAGGCTGAGTTATTTTCTGAGCATGTGAAAACTGAGGCTCATTCTATTTACGGCATTCACAGTGTTCCTCTGTTATACCCTGAGCAGGGCCTGGGACCTTTGGCACTAAATAAAAAGTAACAATTTTATGAATGAAAAATTTTCAGACCAAGATTACCCTTTTACACATGTGTAGAAAATCAAGTTTTAAAAATCATCCTTTTTAAATTGGCTTATTAACTTTTTTGCTCTTGAGTTTTATGAGTTTTTAAAATCTAGTTTGGAAATATACCTGTTACTTGATGGTTTGCAGATCTTTTCTTGAATTCTTTAGGTTGACTTTTCATTTCATTGGTTGTTTTCTTTGTGGGGTGGAAAATTTTTAGTTTGATATTATCCCACTTCTCTACTTTTGTTTTTGTTGCCTGTGCTTTGGGTGTCATATCCACGAAATCATTGCCAAGACCAACATCATGAAGCTTTTAAAAAATGGGCTAAAGGCTTGAATAGCCATTTCTTCAAAGAAGATATACAAAGAGCCGATACACACATGAAAAGATGCTCAACATCACTCATCGTCAGGGAAATACAAATCAAAATCACAATGAGATACCACCTCACACATGTCAGAATGGCTGTTATAAAAAATAAAACAAAAAACAAAAAAAGCCAAAAGAGGGATGCCTAGGTGGCTCAGTGGGTTAAGCGTCTGCCTTCGGCTCAGGTCATGACCCCACTGCCCTGGGATTGAGTCCCGAAGTCAGGCTCCCTGCTCAGCAGGGAGCCTGCTTCTCCCTCTGCCTGCCACTCTCCCTGCTTTGTGCTCTTTCTCTGACAAATAAATTAAAAAATCTTAAAAAAAAAACCCAAAGATAATAAATGTTGGCAGGGATGTGGAGAAAGGGAACTCTTATACTCTGCTGGCAGGAATGCAAATTAGCACAGCCACTCTGGAAAACAACATGGAGATGCCTCAAAAAATTAAAAATGGAACTACCATCTGATCCAACAATCCCACTTCCAGGTATTTATAGGAAAAATTTGAAATCAGGACTTCGAAGAGGTATTAGCCCTCCAACGTTCACAGCAGTATTATTCACTATAGTCAAGATGAAGAAACAAACTCAATATCCATTGGTAGATGAGTAGATAAAGAAAACGTGGCATGTACATACAATGGAATTTTTTTTTTTTTTTAAGATTTTATTTTTAGGGGCACCTGGGTGGCTCAGTCAGTTAAGCATCTGACTCTTGGTTTCAGCTCAGGTCATGATCTCAGGGTCATGAGATCGAGCCCCACTTCAGGCTCTGCACTCAGTGGGGAGTCTGCTTGAGATCCTCTCTCCCTCTTCCTCTGCTCCTCCCCCCACTCCCTCTCTTAAAATAAAACAAAAAAAAATAGTCAGACTCATAGAGTCAGACAGAATGGTGGTTGCTGGAGGCTATAGGGAGGGGGAAATGGGCAGCTGTTAATCAATGGCATAAAAAGTGAATTATGTAAGATGCATAAATTCTAGAACTCTGCTGTACAACATTGTACACTTAAACATTTATTAAGAGAGTAGGTCTCATGTTGTGTTATCATAATAAAGTAAAAAAACATTTAAATTATACTTTTTCTTCAATGCATTTTGAAGTTTCTGCTTTCAACCAGATTTTGTTAAAATTAGAAGGGAAGATTCTACCCTCAAAGAGGTTATAGTCTTAGCAGAGAGACATTTAGGGGAATTTTTTACGCAGACAAGTACACTGACTGTTGACCTAGCAATGAAACTGATGTCTATTATTTTTCTGGTTGCACTTCACATTTCATGACTCTAATCCATACCGTCACTGACTTCCCAGCTCCAGCTGACATCTCTGTGATGCACATTTTGGGTTGAGGCCTAAGGACATTTAGAAATAGTTTAGTGCTGAGCATAAGCTGAATATATTCCCAGAATTCCTGTGCTAATCAATTATTTATCCCTTACAAATGCTGAGATCAAAAATGAAGAAAAGTTATATATTCAAGCTTAACAGGAGGTTTTGGGAGACCAGCAGGAACAAAATACGTTTGAGTCTACAGTGGGTAAAAATGAGCTTCCCACTTCAGTTGTGCTTTATCTAAAACAAGGCAAAGAGTACTCCTTTGCTACCAGTAGTTAAACATTAATTTATAAATTATGAGGAAGGTGTAATTTGTATGAAATGTTGCAGTCTCTCACCACTGAACTGGGATTTTCTAATGTAACTAGTAAACATATTGTGATATTTGTCACACTTTACCCCTCACTTTAGTTTTCATACAAAGGTGATAAAATATACTAAGTTGCCACTTCAAAGGGCATCTTTTTATCTACAAACTTCTCACCCCTGTACACACACTTTTTTTAAAAGATTTTATTTATTTATTTGACAGAGAGAGACACAGCGAGAGAGGGAACACAAGCAGGGGGAGTGGGAGAGGGAGAAGCAGGCTTCCCGCGGAGCAGGGAGCCCGATGCGAGGCTTGATCCCAGGACCCTGGGACCATGACCTGAGCGGAAGGCAGACGCTTAACGACTGAGCCACCCAGGCGCCCCTACACGCACGTTTTTAACTAGGCTTTACTTTTTTAAAAATACTGTTAAATTTACAGGAAAATTGATAAAATTGAACAAAAGGTACCTGGACCCACGTACCCATGTACCTGACACCTGGTTTCCACAATGATTACCATCTTAAGGTGGTACGGCATATTTGTTACATGTGATAAACCAATATTAACACTTGCCTCCTGTTTTGTCTTTTGCTTTCTTTCCGCCTCTCTGCCTTCAGTGGTGCTGGGCTCTGTCTCAGGCTCCACTCCGTGGCCAGTTGCCCGATGGCCCCGCGGGGCTCTCCCTCTGTGCTCACAGGCTGCTGCCCCTACACGCCCACAGCCTCGCACCACACCAGGCTCTGCCTCTTGCTTTTGACCCCAGCCGCATCGTGCTCCTATCTTTTCCATGTCCCTATATACAATTCCCTGCTGCGCGAGTGCTACAAAATGTTCCAAGATGTGGAATATCATAATTATTAAACCAATCACCTATTTATAGACATTGGTATTATTTTACAAACAAAGCCTCAGCACTTATCCTGGGACATATTTCTTTATGTACCTGGACTGTCTTTCCAAGGGATGGATTCTTGGAGGGGAACTGATAAGTCCAGGGGTATTGGTTGTACTCTTTTAAACCTTTTAGAAATAAAGATTTCACAGTAGGGACACCTGGGTGGCTCAGTCGGTTAAGCATCTGCCTTTGGCTCAGGTTATGATCCCAGGGTCCTGGGATCAAGCCCCGCATTGGGCTCCCTGCTCAGCGGGGAGCCCGCTTCTCCCTCTCCTCCCCACTCATGCTCTCTGTCCCTCTCTCAAACAAATAAAATCTTAAAAAAAAAAAAAGATTTCACAGTAGTGAAGGTTTTATCTGTCCACTCTTATTTTTCCATGTTATTCATAAACTATTAAATGCTTGGTTTAATCAAAATATATCATATTTAAGATAATTCCACTCTAGGGGCGCCTGGGTGGCTTAGTCGGTTAAGCGTATGCCTTTGGCTCAGGTCATGATCCCAGGGTCCTGGGATGGAGCCATGCCTCGGGCTCCCTGCTCAGCGGGAAGTCCGCTTCTCTCTCTGCCCCTCCCCCTTCTCGTGCTCTCTCTCTCTCTCTCTCAGATAAATAAAATCTTAAAAAAAAAGATAATTCCACTCTATAAGAGACTTACTTATTTTTAGAGCCATCTTCCTTTGGCCCAACTCACTTTTAAATTGTCTACCCACAGGGTTATAGTTTTTTTTTTTTTTTCCTCCTCTGAAATTCTACTATTCTTAGGTCTGGGACGTATCTGACTAGACCCGTGTTTCCTCTAAAATACGGTCATTTTCCGCTGCTGCTTTCCGCGTGGTCAGAGTGAAGTTCTATATAACGGTTCCTCTCATTTAACGTTTAAATTAGAACACTTTAATCTCCAACAAAGGACCATAAAGGACATGTGTGAAGCTCTGCTTTCCACAGAATGAGGCTTCCATCAGTGAACAGACAGTTCAGGCCTCTTTCTGTTTCCTCTGCTGGTTTTGCATCTCGTGTTGAGAAAACATGACTCATTTTCTCTGTGTGGCCTGGCGCTCTGTGGTCTCTCCCACCAACAAACCCCCAGCATCCTTCCCCCCATTTCTGCTTTCCCGAATGCTTCCCGCCATCTTCCCCACTGATATGTGTATTTCCAGAGTAGGTGTACATGTTTTGGGGAGAGCACCAGTTACCCCTCTGTTTTAATATATGTGGTTCTTTGAAACAAGAGTGTAGCCCCTCACTTCCTTATTCATAGCCTATTTTATATCCTTGATTTTCAGTGGCTTTGATAAGATCATTTTCCATATCCATCTATTCCAAGTTCACTTTGTTTAGTACCCAGGCTCTGTACATGGCATACCAACTGTTGCAGCAATATGGGTTTGTTTAGACCCTGCTGTATCATCACCCCCAGAATTACTGGGATCCGTGTTACCACTGTTCTCGCTCCTGTGTTACTGATATCTGCTCTGGCCTGGATTGAAAGCTGCTCCTTTCCTGCTGTTCTCCCAGGTCCTCACCCAAGGCTTCAAAACCATCGGTGACACATTCTAGCTCCCTTCTGGGCTTTTCAGCAAATGTGATTACTAAAAAGTGTACCTCAGGTTCAGGAGAAATGTGCTCTGCATTTGGAGTCATCAACTGTAAGACCATCATGTCGTTGTGAGGGATTTCCTTTTTCTGCTAGCCATTCTTCTTCTGTTATTAAAATGGCTTCTTTTACTTATTTATTTATTTATTTTAGAGACAGAGAGAGCAGGGGGAAGAGCAAAGGGAGGGGGACAAACAGACTCCGTGCTCAGTGCAGAGCAAACCCACAGCCCTGAGATCATGACCTGAGCTGAAGTCAAGAGTTGGACGCTTAACCGACTGAGCCACCCGGGCGACCCTGGTTTCTATATTTTCACAGAGCAAAAGTAAATGCTCAGTTGTGCGGCATGTGCTTAATTAAATAATTTTTGTACATATACCTAGGTATCTGTGCACATATTTTGAAATGTGATTATTAAATAACAATTCTGTTAAAATGAAATGTGAAACCTAGTCAAAGGAACTACTAGCAGGAATTTTAGCAAGTACTAAACCAGTGGTTGGCGTGCTATGATCTAAGGATCCTAGGATCGCCAAGACCTTTCAGGGGTTCATGAGATCAAAACTGTGTTCATAAAAATACTAAGATGTTATTTTCCTTTCTCTTTGTGTTGGCATTTGCACTGTGCTGACATTACAACAGATTGAATTCAGAAGCAGATAGAAGATTCTAGCTGTCATCCGATTAAGCCAACCATTAAAGAGATTTGCAAAAAATGTAAAACGATGCTATTCTTTTCACCAATTTTTTATTTAATTTAATTTATTTTTTTTTAAGATTTTATTTTTGTTGGGGCGCCTGGGTGGCTTAGTCTGTTAAGCATCTGCCTTCTGCTCAGGTCATGGTCCCAAGGTCCTGGGATCAAGCCCCAAGTCGGGCTCCCTGCTCAGCGGGGAGTCTGCTTCTCTCTCTCCCTCTGCCCCTCACCCCAATCGTGCTCTCTCTCTCTCTGCTCTCTCAGATAAATAAAAACTTTTTTTAAAAAAGATTTTGTTTTTGTTAAGTAGTCTCTACACCAAACGTGGGGCTCAAACTCACAACCCCAAGACCAAGAGTTGCATGCTCTACTGACTGAGCCAACCGGGCGCCCCTCGCCAATTTTTTATTTTAGAAAATACTTTTTTAAATAAAATATGTTGACATGTAAAAGGTTGATTAAATATATACTTTTTTTAATTTCTCACTTTAATTTGTAATACAGTAAATATCATTAGATATGACCCACATAAACAAAAGTTCTTTGGGGTTCTTAATAATTTTTAAGAGTGTAAAGTGCTCCTGAGCCCCAAAATTCTGAGAGCTGCTGCCCTTAAATGATTATTCAAATTCAGTCTGGATAGTTTTCTTGAAATTTTTTTTTTTTTACCTAAAAAGGTGGGAGAATTCTATCTACTATTTCCATCTTCACCTATATAACAGGTTTTTATTATAACAACTCTTTTCATATATGTCTACAAATATAAATGAAAAGGAAGAAGAGAGAGGGAATTGGGAAACCCTATCCTATAAGACCAAAAAAGACATACAGATGGGTAAAAGAGCAGTCTTTTAGTTAAACGAGAAGTAAAAATTTCTTCTGGAATGAGCTGGGGTCTGTATAATTAATTGTGTGTAAAAATAATAAAATACCAGTTTTGTAAATAAAGAAGATAATGTCATCTTAGTCCATTCCCAACATCCATTTCTCTAAAAGTCTTAATCTCATAGCCTTTTTTTTTTAAAGATTTTATTTATTTATTTGACAGAGAAAGACACAGCGAGAGAGGGAACACAAACGGGGAGTGGGAGAGGGAGAAGCAGACTCCCTGCCGAGCAGGGAGCCCGATGCGGGACTCGATCCCGGCACTCCAGGATCATGACCCGAGCCGAAGGCAGTCGCTTAACCAACTGAGCCACCCAGGCGCCCTTTCATAGCCTTTTTCAACAGCTTTCCCAAAAAACTCAACATGCATACCGTTCACCTATGAAAGTGTTCAGTTCAATGGCTTTTAGCTTATTCAAGAGCTGTGCATCCATCACACCATCAATTTTGGAACATCTTCATTATTCCAAAAGAAACTCTGTACCCATTAGCCGTTACCCACCAACACTCCCCCATACCCTCCAGCACTAGGCAACCAATAATCTATTTTCTGTCTCTGCATTCTCCTATTCTGGACATTTCATATACATGGAATCATACAGTATATGTCCACTGTGACTGGCTTCTAACACTTAGCATAATGTTTTCAAAGTTTGTACAGGTTGCAATACAAATCAGCATTTCATTTCTTTTTATTGACAAATAATATTCCATTGTATGAATATACCACATTTTATTTATTCACCCATCAGTTGATGGATATTTGGGTGGTTTCTACTTTGTGGTTGTTATGAAAAATGTTGCTGTGAACATTTGTATACAAGTGTTTGTGTGCACAATTGTTTTCAGTTCTCTGGGAATAGACCCAGGAGAGGACGTGCTAGGTCATATGGGAACTCTACATTTAAGATTTTGAGGGATGGCCAGACTGTTTTCCACAGAAGATGAGCCATTTTATGTTCCCTCCAGCAATACACAAAGATTCCAATTTCTCCAGATCTTCACCAATGCTAGTTATTTATTTATTTGCTTATATTATTCTAGCCATCCTGGTGGTTGTGAAGTGGCATCTCATTATGGTTTTGATTGGTCAAAAGCCTTTTAATTGGGAAATCAATGTTGTCAGCTGGTGAACTCCAGTACCTTGGGCTTTAGATGCCCAGACTCCTCAAAACCCTTATTCTAACATGGATGCTGATCTCAATCTTTTCACCTCCTAAAGCAATTAAATTAAATTTAGGGCAATTTTACCTCTGCAGGTCTTTTTGTGAACCCGATTTTCTGCTGGTATTCTGTCGGCATGACCTAGAGAATTCAGAAGTCTCACTGGCAGTCACAAGTTCACGGCCCTGGGTTCTCTGTTTCCCAGACATGGTGCCTGTTGGATGGTGTGTGAAGTCAAGGGCACTAGCTGTGGGTCAGACCCAAGGTCAAAATAATCCCCAACTCTAACCAGCTACGCAAATGTCATCATGTAACTGATGTCATCTCTCCAGTCTCAGTTCTTCAGGTATAAAGCAGGGCCATCAGCACTTGAGGTAAAAGCAGTATGCCATAAGGGTCAGAGATTCAAGCTCTAGAATGGATCGGCCTGGATTGCAATCCAGTCTGCAACTTCTTAGCTATGTGGCCTTGGGCAAGTTGCTTAACCCCTCCAATCCTTTGTTCCTTCACCGGGCACTTAACCCATAGAACAAAAGGAGAAACTATGTAAAGTGATTGGCATTTGGTACAGCATTCAAAAATTGTTAGTTAATCCTGCTATTAAGTAATACTATTGTGAAATTTAATAGGTAAGGCAACAAATTGGATGGCAAGAGTTGAGGATATGGGGAAAGAGGAAATTTTGTCCACCAACCTAGCAGAACTTAGTTGAGTTGATGTGCTCATGACCCAGCCACCCCATGCCAAGGATATACTGCAGAAAAATTCTCACAAAAGATCTGTGAGGGCACATACATAGCGAATGTTCATCAGAGTGCTGTGTGCGGGAGCAGGAGTTGGAGACACTTTAGTTATGGAGGACACAGATAACTAAGATAAGCACAAGGTGGTGGGTACACAGTGTAGACCATCATGCAGCAATCAGAGAGGGACACAGACAAATAGGAACAGAGCTGGACCTTAAAACAAGGGGAAAATTGAGTGTATCTGCTGAGAATTAACTAGGAAAACAGATAACACATTAAGTATTTTATTTTATTTATTTATTTATTTATTTATTAAAGATTTTATTTATTTATTTGACAGAGAGACATAGCGAGAGCAGGAACACAAGCAGGGGGAGTGGAAGAGGGAGAAGCAGGCTTCCTGAGGAGCAGGGAGCCCGACGCGGGGCTTGATCCCAGGACCCTGGGCTCATGACCTGAGCTGAAGGCAGACGCTTAACAACTGAGCCACCCAGGCGCCCGCTAAGTATTTTAAAACAGAATTTAATATGAGAAATTGGTGGCACAGATGACAAAACAGCTAGGAAACCAAACAGGAGACAGGTGAAGCCTAGGCTTTTGTAACAGCAGGGAGCCCTCTCTGCTACTAGAGGTGGGAGGGACAAGGGCAGGAAGTGATGTGACCTAAGTCCAGGGGCTGAGGTCACCCTTTAAGAGCTGGAACTATGGCAGGGTTGTTCCGTGGTAACTGGAGCTCTGGAGAAGACACGGTTGCTGCAGGAGAGCCTAAAAAAGACAGAGAAGGAGCACACACCAGCTTCTCCCTTCCTCCATCCTCCTATCTCCCACTGGTGCCTCCCACTGGCTAAATGCAGCTAGGAGCTGACTAGGGAACCTGGAAATGCAGCTTGCAAAGCTCAACTCACACCCTGACCCACTGCACCCTGCACTGCCCTGTGATATAAAGCAGAGCACAGAAAGAACAAGAAATGGATTTGAGAGTCTCAGATCCCGGCCAGGACAAAGAATGAGCACACTCCTCTCTGTGAATCACAAATACACACATACTCAAACAAAACTACTTATTTTGTAAGGAAGCTACAAACGCAAGTACACATATAGAACATTTAGAGTCATTGCCCAGGCAGGGATGAGATAAAGAGTAAGAAGTGGGACTAAAAGGGAATAAACAAATAAATGAAACCAGAGCAGGGCTTTGCAGGAGTAGAGAGCTGGTCACAAGCCAAAAAAGTACAATGAACTACCCTGAGTACATAAGAAAGGAAGAGGTTGAGGTGACAATGACTTTAGGGTAAGCGAACCTGATACTCACTTCGCTGCTGGTTAATTCCCACAGGAAAAGGGATACAATGCTTAGGTTATGAATTATTAGTACCTCGGCAGACATGTTGGTTCCTTTCTTTTTTTAAAAAAGATTTTATTTATTTATTTGTCGGAGAGAGAGAGAGAACACACGCAGGGGAGTGGCAGGCAGAGGGAGAAGCAGGCTCCCCGCTGAGCCAGGAGCCCAATTTGGGACTTGATCCTAGAACTCTGGGATCATGACCTGAGCCCAAGGCAGACACTTAACTGGCTGAGCCACCCAGGTGTCCCTGTTGATTCCTTTCTTAATCACAGAGAATCACAGAACCTAGAGTTATAAAAGGCCTTAGACCCTTTGCATCTTCTGCAAGGGACTTAATGTGTTAGGAAGACCTCAGGCTTTATAGTCAGGTAAATCTGGGTTTACTAGCTGGAGGACTGTGTGATGGTTAAACCTCTCTGAGCCTCAAAGTCCTCACCTATAAAATGGGGGAATGATAAACACCTTGCAAGAAAGGGTTGGGGATCATACAATAGAACAAAAGGCAGAGTGTCTGCAACAGAGTTGACTTTTGATAAATGGGAGCTATCATCTAGTCCAAGTCCCTCATTTCCCAGGGAAAGAAGTGGAGGCTACCATCTCATGGAAGTTAGAGGCGTACCCAGCATCACAGACATACGGCAGAGTTGATGATGGATTTTAAATTTCCATATGGAATCGGAGGTACAACCTTAGGATAAATTCCTAGAAGTAGGATTGCTGTGTTAAAAAGTTAATGAATGTGTAGTTTTGTTATGAACTGGCAAATTCCCCTCCATAAAGAATGCACATGTTTGCATTTCCACCAGCAAGTTATGAGAACACCTTGAACATTGTTTTAAAAGAGAAGTGATATCTCTAGAACATTGAAACGGAATTTCAAAACCATGTTGTGCAAGATGGCTCATACAAACAGGTGTGCACTTAATGAACTTAGCTTGTTCAGCTGACACATAATCTTCATTAGGAACAGTGTGAGGACCAAGAAGCTCAATCAGCCCAGGGCAGCTATTCAATTGTAAAGGCTTCTTTCTCAAATATTGATTTTCTTACATGTAAGGAAAGAATTGCTTTGTAGAGACGTGAACAGAATGGAAGAGGAGATGACCTAGATATGTGGCTTTGTATATATGTGTCCTCATTATGGAGGATATAATGAGAGGGAGGGTGCCTCCCCAGCACCCACTCCCACTTCTCCTAACTACTGGGTTGTTGTTGTTGCCGTTGTTATTTACTGTTACCCACACCTTACACAGAGCCCATACACTTTGAGAGAATACACCTCCAACCCTGGGTCTGGGGGTGGAGCATGTAGCTCAGGCCCCCACTAACCAGCCCAACCTTATTCCCTGAATGTATTAATGTTTCAGGTGCAGACACATAGCCCTATAAGGGCCAAGGTAGAGAATATGAATCTGACAAGAAAAAAACGAAACTAGGTACTTGTTTGCTTAATTCAACCCTCAATAAACCAGCCTTGAAGCCTGTCTTACCTCTGCACTTTTATCTGTGTGACCCAATAAACTTCTTTATTTATTTATGTATTTATTATTTTTATTTTTAAGTAATCTCTACACCCAACATGGGGCTTGAACTCACAACCCTGAGATCAAGAGTTGTATGCTCTACTGATTGAGCCAGCCAAGCACCCCTCTCATTTATTATTTAAACCAATAAGAGTTGAGTGTTCTGAGATTTGTAACCAAAAACATTCCAGTTTATACCATGAGCAATTTTAGTATTATCTATGAGAATTATTTCATAAGTACATGATATTACATCAGCTTTTTAAAGAATAGATGGGTGAAAATATATCTTTTCATGAAACTTTTTTTTAAGATTTTATTTATTTATTTGACAGAGAGAGACACAGCAAGAGAGAGAACACAAGCAGGGAGAGTGGGAGAGGGAGAAGCAGGCTTCCCGCTGAGCAGGGAGCCTGACTCGGGACTCGATCCCAAGAGCCTGGGATCATGACCTCAGCCTAACTACGACTGAGCCACGCAGGTGCCCCTCATGAAACTTTTTCATTCTAGTTTTTCCCCTTGATATTAATGGCTAATACTATTAGTTCCAGATTCTTGCCTTTTAGAACCCAAAAGTGGGCATTACTATTACCAGGACTAAATTTCTAGTTTCTCAAATCCTAGAGATTAGGCCCAAAACTTTATCAAGAAAGCTTAACAAGGCATAAAAAAACTTTCAGTCAGAATGAAAGACATATTCATCTATTTTGGCTAAATCCTGCCTTTCTCAATTACAATTACATTCCTGCTTCTCTGAACTTCTTTGCTCACTCAAAATCTTTAATTTATCCTGTTACAGATTGCTTAGTGTGGGTCATCAAGAACTACACAGAGTCTGAGATTTTACTCTTCCTGTAAGCTAATGAATTAGTCAACCACAATTTCATGGATGCTGATAAAAGACACAAGAGTCACAGGGCACCAAGGTGGCTCAGTGGGTTAAGCATCCAACTCTTGATTTCAGCTCAGATCATGATCTCAGAGTCCAGGGATCAAGTCCTGTGTCGGGCTCCATGCTCAGCAGGGGTCTGCATGAGATTCCCTCTCTCCCTCTCCTTCGCCCTCTCCCTCTGCCCCTCCCCCTGCTTGCACACACACACACACACACTCACTCTCTCTCTCTCTCTGAAATAAATAAATAAATCTTAAAAAAAAAAAAAAAAGACACAAGAGTCCTAACCAGCAGCCAGAATATCAGCATCTCGGTACACTGGTTCCAAGAGCCCCAGTAAGCACAAAGAATGTGAAGAGGGTAAGATAACACCTGCATGTGGAGTGGGTTGCATTATAGGAGAGGACATTTCAGCTCAGCGAACACAAATCTTTTCTAATGGACAATAAGCAGGACTTTGCTCCTGAGGGAGACACTGAATATATCTTCCATAGCTGTTCATTACACAAATGTCTTGGATATTTTGCAGAATTAGAAAAACTAGACTTCACATTTCTAAGTTAGGAAATCCAGGATTTCCAGTTCAAAAGGGGTTATAGCACAAGCCATCACTATCATCAATACTATCAGAATTATATTAAGATTTGCAGACTTGCTGGGAGGCCTGGGTGGCTCAGTCGGTTAAGCGTCTGCCTTCAGTTCAGGTCATGATCCCAGGGTCCTGGGATTGAGTCTCGCATTGGGCTCCCCACTCCGCGGGGAGCCTGCTTCTCCCTCTGCCTCTGCCTCTCTCTCTATCTCTCATGAATAAATAAATAAAATCTTCAAAAAAAAAAAAAAGATTTGCAGACTTGCCTAGGGGAGCAAATAAGTTGGCACATCTTCTAAAGGATGCATTTTCAGTATTTGCCGACATATTTTTGGGGATTCACAGTCCTGCTTCCTTGTGTGGGAGTGGGTGGGGAGAAGGCAGAGTAGGTGAATGAATGTTGGTGGTGGTAATGCACTAGCTTGTTCACCTTACCTTCTATCCCAATCGGTTAAACCTACACATAGTAACTCTCTGTTACTCAAGCGTTGTCTTTTATGGTGCCTGTTTTACCATCTTTCCAAGTGTCTTTTCTTCCCAATCACATACAGTATCCTGTTTGAAAAGAATTGCAATTAAAAATCATTTTTTCCATCTCATATTCCTGTGATATTTTAATACATAGAGAGTTTTAGCAGCTTTTATGATGTACCACCCTGGACAACTTCCAGACAGGCTCATCTCTTAATCTGGCCCTAATCACTGCCATCATGGTAAACAGGAGATGGGTATTGAATATTTATTGTATCTTTGGCACTATGTTAAGATATGATTTAAGAAAGATAGGGAGGTAGGAAGGGAATCAACATTTTGTGCTAGGTGCTGTGCTAGCTCTTTTAAGTACATAGTTTCATCACCACAACACAACGATAACTAAGGTCCAGGGTGGTAAGTGATGTGTATCATGGTAATAAGTGACAGAACCAGATTTAAAATTCCAGGTGTATCTGATATCAAAATCCATGATGATTTCAGAAAATTTATCTTGAAATTCAAGAAAATTGTAACTCAGGGATAAAAGCTCTGTGCAATGAAGGAATAGTACTAATATATGTTGTGTATTAAATGTGATTGTAGACAGTAAGTGTTAAGGAAAATTACCCTGGTTAAAATAATTACTGCCATAGAGCACTCAGGTCAGTCACTGCTGCTCTGTGTACAGAATGAACCAAGAATGGATTTCTGAGGAAGGTTTTTGGCAGAGCCTGTAGATGGTAACATTAATTCAGGCAGTCAACTCAGGCACACACTTTACTTTCACAAGAGGAATTAACTTTCACAAGAGGAGTCCTGGATTTCTACCGCCTTGCTTTCTACCTCAGACTCGAACTTCCTCAAGCTCTTTGAGCTTCTCATCCCCAAATTTATCTGCATCTGCACCCATTCTCAACCCTTGTCTCTACTCACAGCGAAAGAGATACCCTCCCACAGCTAAAGCTAACTCATACCTACACCCTCCATTGTCTCTAGGTCCTGACTCCATCAGGTTTTCTTTCTCTTTCTTTAACCGGTACCACAGCTCTTCCCTGTCAACATTTAAACATATTCCAGGCTCTGCCTTCTTAAAAGACTCTTCCTTGATTTTTCTTGGTACTATATTATCTCCTTCCTTCACAACCAAGTTTCTTTGAAGAACTGTTTGTATTCATGCTCTTCTTTTCCTACTTCCCGTTAATGTGCTGACCCACTACACTCTGGTCATGTGTGCCAAAATTGTGCCTCAGTTTCCTCGTCTGTAAAATGGGGATAACAGTAGCTACCTCATAGGACTGTGCGGATTAAATGAATTATTATACATAAAGCACTAAGGACACATACTAAGCACTATAAGTGTTAGCTGTAATTACTATTATAATAATTATTTCTTAATTACATAGATTCTTTCAAACTTAGTGTAATTCTTTGTTTTCAGAATTAACCATGAATCACATGTATAACCAGCCAGAGGCTTTTAACCCACAACGAACAAAAAGCCCTGCGTACTCAGTAACTGCTTTTTTATAGTAAAAAAAAAAAAGGTACGTGCTGCTAGATTTACCTAATAAAAACGAATCAAAGCTTATGAGAGAAGAAAAAAATCACCAGCTGTCTCCGGGTCTCCTAGGAGACGGAGTCTGACGTCATTTGAGAGAGGGACGCCAGTACACACTACTGCGCATGCCCGCCGCCTCCCTGGCTGAGGACGGGCGCAATGCGCATGCTCGCACCCGGGTCACGGGTCAGCGCGTTTGACTGGCTGCGTGGCTTCCTCCGCTCGCGGTAAATGGCGCTAGTGGCGGGAAAGTTGAGTGTCTGGTTCGCCCAGCCTCCGGGGCGATGTGTAGTGACTTCCGCAGGGCCGAGTCTGGGACAGAGGTGAGAGCCGCCGAGTCTGGGACGGGAGCGAGAGAGATGAGAACAGGGCGGTGGGCGGGCGAGGGAGCCGGGAGGGCGGGGGAGGTGGGGCGGGTGCCTTGGCCCGGGGCGCGCGGGGCGCTCGGCGGAGGGTAGGCGAGCCGCCCTGGACTGCAGCCCCCCGGCCGACCCCTCCTGCTTTCGCACCCGGAGCCGGCCCCCAGTACCTGGGAGTTTTCTGAGATGGGCAGGCTAACGCGCGCGCGCAGAGCGGAGGCGGAGGAAGGCACCCCGCACCGCGTGCACAGATAGGTGTGCAGTTCCTGATCTCTGTTCGCTAGGCTGACGGTCCGAATCTGTCACACGTTAACTGCGGTTAGAAATGGTAAGCCAGGCAACAGAAGCGAGGAAGAGGGAGGGATTGCCAGTTGGAGAATTTATAGACGTTTAGCCAGGACAGGCAATATTTGAGTGGGTTGCCTCCCCTTCTCCCTCTAGTCTCTACATCTCTGCTTATGCTTCAAGCCCTCGCTTTCCCAGCTTGCATTTCCAGCTTAAGTATCTCAAAAAACACGCCAGCTATTTGACATCCTGCAAGAATTTATTCAGGAATTGAACCAGGAAGTTTCAGGTACTTACAGTGTGTCACCCACTGGTTCCACTGGTTAAGGAATTGGAGTAAGAAACAACTTCTGCCATTGAAGAACTAGTAAGGGAGTCCGACCTAAAAATTGCAGTATGTGTAGGAAAGCATGCTGCCCAACAGAGGGGCAGGCATCTAGTTAGGAGGAGCAGATGACTGAGTTTTAAAAGAACCATGTGAGGTTCTCCTTGGCAAGGAGGGGGTGGCAGTCAAAGAGAATAGCAATTAACGTGGGTTCTGCCTTAAGAGCACGACTTATTTAGGGGAACTGCAGGTAGTTCTGAATAGTTGGAACAAAGCTAGTGAGGGAGAGTGGAGTTGGGCAGTGAGCACTGAGAAATAGGCCAGGGTGGATTAGGAAGGATCTCTTATACAGATGAGGGAGAGAAGCAATACTCTTTTTTTTTTAATAAGATCTTATTTATTTGATAGAGGGAACAGGTGGAGGGGAGAGGCAGAGGGAGAAGCAGGCTCCCCATTGAGCAGGGAGCCTGACATGGGGCTCCATCCCAGAGATCTGGGATCATGACCTGAGCCGAAGGCAGATGCCCAACCGACTGAGCCACCCAGGCGGCGGAGAAACAGTACTCTTTAAGTCAACAAACTTCCTGTGAAGGGCAGGATAGTATTTAGGCTTTGCAGGCCAGGGGGTCTCTGTCAGAACTCCTTAACCTTGCAGTTCTAATGTGAAGGCATCCATAGAGAGGTGAACAAATCAGCATGGCTGTGTTAAATTATTTTTAAACTTTTGGATTTGACCTGCCGGCCATAGTTTACCAACCCTTGCTCCTTAAGAGTAGAGCTACTGCATGTATAAGAACCACTACAGTTAAAACCTTACTTAGATGATTGTTTGAAACCAAGGTTAAACATAGATGACTTTTGCAGTCAGAACAAGCCTAGTATCTAAAAAATGGGAGCCCTGGGGTCCCTGGGTGGCTCAGCCGGTTAAGCGTCTGCCTTAGGCTCAGGTCATGATCCCAGGTTCCTGGGATCGAGCCCCCGTCAGGCTCTCTGCCGGGGGTCGGTGTGTGTGTGTGTCCCTCTGCTTGCCGCTCCCCCTGCTTACGCACTCTCTCTCTCTCTAATAAGTAAATAAAATCTTTAGAAAAAAAAAAAAAAGGGAGCCTAACACAGCCAAATCATTGAACAAAAAATTTAGCAACGTATCCTTGGCCTGCCGTGTCTGTGTGGAGACCCTAAGCCAGATTGCCTGGCTCGTACTACTTTGGAGTACAGAGGGTTGGAGGGGAACAAGAAGCTGGGCAATAGGTGCTACTTTATTCTTTCTCCTTTTTGTTAAGAAAACCAGCTAAGTGAAACTCTTCCTTTAAGTGCTTTTGGGCGCTCAATGGCTAGTGCTTAATTTGTTTGGACACAATTTTCTTCCTTTGCACATTATGCTACAGTACTTTATGGATTCTACTTGGAGGCACTGTGTTGAGGAAGATACCTGAAGTCAAAAGCTAGCCTAAGAAACAAACTACCTTAAATTTTTTTTTTTAATTATAGATTTTATTTATTTATTTGAGAGAGAGAATGAGAGAGAGAGAGCACATGAGAGGGGGGAGGGTCAGAGGGAGAAGCAGACTCCCTGCTGAGCAGGGAGCCTGATGCGGGACTTGATCCCGGGACTCCAGGATCATGACCTGAGCCGAAGGCAGTCGCTTAACCAACTGAGCCACCCAGGCTCCCCTACCTTAAATTTTTAATTCATGAGAATTACAACTTCAGAAAGCAGCTAACCATTCCCACCTTTTGCGAGTAGTAGGGAAAAGACATTTCATACAGGGTCTTACAAGAAAATAAAGTTGCAAAAAATACTTTCTTTTAACATATTCTAGAGATGGAATTATGGTAGGCCAGGTAGCAAGGGGAAAACTTAATAATGAAACCTTGATTTAAAGACCAGCATTTGACTACAGTTTACAATAAAATAACCTGTTTTTTTTACCTTGCCTACTGTTAATCTTTATTCTTTTATCCTGTTTATTCTTCTTAGCACAGCTGACAGTTTATATTGATTTAAAGGTCATGAGAGCAGATTTTGTTGTCTGTTGAGTTTACTCCGTTAGTGCCAGTGATTAGAACAATATTTAGCCCACAGTTGGCACTCAGTAATTGTTTCTTTAGTGGATAAATTTCATATCTTCTCTTCCCTCTCCCCTCGTTTGCCTTGCTTCATGCGTCATTGGAAAAAAAAAATTTCACGGGAACTCCCTTAATTTTTCCTGTTGTCTTTCTGTTACTCATTTCTAGTTTGTGTCCATCATTGTCAGAGAACATACTCTGTATGATTTCAGTTCTTTTGAATTTGTTGAGGTTTTATGGCCCAGGATGTGATCTGTCTTGATGAATGTTCCATGGGCACTTGAAAAAAATGTATATTTGCTGTTGGGTACAGTGTTTTATAATTTGCTGTTGTTGGGTACAGTGTTTTATATACATGAGTCAGATCTTGTGTGTTCAGATCTTCTGTATCCTTAATGATTTTCTGTTGTAAGTCTATCCGTTGCTGAGTGGTGACTGTTAACGTCCCAGCTATAATTGTGGGTTTATTTCTCCTTTCACCTGTATTAATTAGTTTTGCTTCTTGTATTTTGAGGCTCTGATTGATATGTACACGTTTAGGATCATACGTCTTTTTTGGTGGATTGATCCTTTTATTATTCATTCTGTAATGTCCCTCTTTGTCTCTAGGAATTTTCTTTCCTCTGAAGTATGCTTTATCAGATATTAATACAGCAATTCCTGCTTTTTCATGAAGTCTATCTTGATAATATATGCACTGATTTTTCTCTGAATTTCCCCCTTAAAATAGAATAAATATTTTTGCTTCTAAGAAACTGCAACTTCGAGGGTGCCTGGGTGGCTCAGTCAGTTGAGCGACTGCCTTCGACTCAGGTCATGATCCTGGAGTCCCGGAATCGGTCAGTGGGGAGTCTGCTTCTCCCTCTGACCCTCCCTCCTCTCATGCTCTCTCTCTCTCACTCACTCTCTCTCTCTCTCAAATAAAATCTTTTAAAAAAGAAAAGAAACTGCAACTTCGAGGCGACTGGGTGGCTCAGTCGGTTAAGCATCTGACTCTTGGTTTTGGCTCAGGTCATGATCTCAGGATCATGAGATCAAGGGGAGGCGCGGGGGGTTGGAGGGGGTTGGAGGGGGCTGAAGGGGGACCCACCCCCCCACCTTGGGCACCTTGGGCTCTGGGTGCAGCTGGGAGTCAGCTTGAGATTCTTTCTCCCTCCCTCTCTGCTCCTCCCCCTGCGTGGGCACTCAAGCGGGGGCTCTCTCTCAAATAAATAAATAAATTCTTAAAAAAAAAAAAAGTGCAACTTCTCCACTTATGATACAGATTTTTTCCATCCCATTTCTTCTCAAAGGACCTCACTGCTACAGATGTTCCCACTCCTATGGTCATTTTTCTGTCTTCTGCATTTTTTTTTTTAATTTGTCAGAGAGCACAAGCAGGGGGAGCAGCAAAGGAGAAGCAGGCTATCTGCTGAGCAAGGAGCCCAATGCGGGACTTGATCCCAGCACCCTTAACCGACTGAGCCATCCACGTGTCCCTGTCTTCTGCATTTTTAGTCTTCTTTTCCACCAGTCATTTCCGTTGGTATCCTAACATAAAACAATAACCGCGAAGCAGAAAACCTCCCTAGATGTCAACGCCCCACCCAGCCCCATTCCTTTACTCCTCAGCACAGCAAAGAGTTTGCTCTGTGCCTCACTTATCTCCCGTTCATTCTTTAGCCCATGGTGATCAGGCTTCAGTCTCCCACTGTACCACTAAAAGTTCTCTTGTCTAGGTTATCAGCCAACTTATGTTGCCAAATGCTCATTTCTGAGTGCACTCCTTTTAGACTGAAGTATAGGAACACAGGAGAAAGTGTACTTCCTGTAGGAAAGCCGTTGGGAGGGAGGAAGGGGATGATCCATGGGTGTCTAGTACCTGCTCTTAAAATAACCCATTAGAAAATCTTCCCTGGGGAAGAGAGAATGAGAGGATAGGAGAATATGCCAGAAATATTTCTCCAGCAGAGTTCCTTACATGCAAGGTGAGAATAAGTGTTCTGCCAACATTAAGCTCCTGTAATTTTGATTTTGTGCTTTCTGTTTCTTTCTGGGACTGTGCATATATTTGATTTTTTTTTTTTATATTTGATTTTTTTAAAGATTTTGTTTATTTGAGAGGGAGAGCGAGCGAGTGGGGAGAGGGGCAGAGGGAGAGAATCTCAAGCTGACTCCATTGGAGCCCGATGTGGGGCTTGATCTCACGACCCTGAGATTATGATCTGAGCCGAAATCAAGAGTTGGGCACTTAATCAACTGAGCCACCCGGGTGCTCCTATATTTGTTTTATCTAAATGAAAATTCGAAGCAGTTTGATATAACTTCCTGATGAAATCTGAAGAATGCATTTAATGGAATTACTCATTTGTGGGATATCATAAATTTAAAATTTAGTCCTTACAAATTCTGCTAGAAATTAATGCTGCTTACACACCTTCAGAATGGCAAAAATCAGCAATATAAAAAACAACTGGTGTTGACCAGGATGTGGAGAAAAAGGAACCTTTGTGCACCATTGGTGGGAATGCAAATTGGAGCAGCCGCTATGGAAAACAGCATGGAGGGTCCTTAAAAAGTTAAAACTAGAGCTACCTTAGGGGCGCCTGGGTGGCTCAGTCGTTAAGCATCTGCCTTCCGCTCAGGTCATGGTCCCAGGGTCCTGGGATCAAGCCCCACATCGGGCTCTCTGCTCAGCGGGAAGCCTGCTTCTTCCTCTCCCACTCCCCCTCCTTGTGTTCCATCTCTTGCTGTGTCTCTCTCTGTCAAATAAATAAAATCTTAAAAACAAAAAACAAAAAACACTAGAGCTACCTTATGATCTAGCAGTTGCACTCCTGAGTATTTTACCCAAAGAGTACAAGAACACTAATTCAAAGGGACACAGTGTTTATAGCAGCATTATTTACAATAGCCAAGATATTAAAGCAACCCAGATATCCATCGATTGATGAATGGAGAAAGAAGAGGGGGTATATACCTACAATGGAATACTATTCTGCCATAAAAAAGAATGAAATCTTGCCATTTGCAGTGATATGGATAGAGCTAGAGAGTACTACACTAAGTGAAATAAGTCAGAGAAAGACAAATACCATATGATTGCATTCATTTAAGAAATAAAACAAACGGGCGTCTGGGTGCTCAGTTGTTAAGCGTCGGACTTCAGCTCAGGTCTTGATCCCAGGGTCCTGGGATCGAGTCCTACATTGTGCTCCCTGCTCTGCTGGGAGTCTGCTTGTCCTCTCTCCCTCCCCACCCCCCAGCTCATGCTCTCTTTCTCTCAAATGAATAAAATCTTAAAGAGGAAAAAAATAAGAGCGAGACAAACCAAGACACACTCTTAACTATAGGGAACAAACTTGATGTTTACCAGAGGGGAGGAGGGGGGATGGGTGAAACAGGTGTTGGGGATTAAGGAGTGCACTTGCCCTGATGAGCACAGGGTGATGTATGGAAGTGTTGAGTTACTGTATTGTACACCTGAAGCTAATATAACACTATATGTTAACTGGAATTGAAAACTTCAAAAAAAGAAATTCATGCTGCTTAAATTGTCAGGTGTATATATAGTAGTTTTTGCTTTACTTTATCTATTTTTCCTTTTCCTCTTACAGGATGATTGCTTTTATAAAAGCATTAGTTCTTCCAGCTTGATTGAAGAGCCAGGCCTAGTACTCTGCCCTGAAGGGACAGTTGAATTTTCAAAGTGGCAGAGGAGCCTAATTTCCCATGTGAAGGGGAATTGGTCCTCTAATTTATGGAACTACCATGAGATCCAAATTTTGCATCAATCACATACATATTCACCTAGCTGCTGCTTTCCCTTGCTTCCTTATTCCAGCTCCTCGCTTATATCCCTGTGTTATAGTTAACATGTTTTTGCCTGAATTTCCTCTGCATATGAGTAGTAAAACTAAGAATTGTATTCATTTTGTAGGTGTGAAATCCAGGCTTGTTATGGGGCAGGGGTGGGAATATTTTGTTTAGAATGTTTGCTTCTTTAGGTAGCTTATTTTTTTTTTTTTAAGATTTTATTTATTTATTTGAGAGAGAGCACAAACTGAGGGGAGAGGCAGAGGGAGAAGCTGAGCAGGGAGCCTGATGTGGGGCTCCATCCCAGGACCCTGGGATCATGATCCAAGCCAAAGGCAGACGCTTAACTGACTGAAGCACCCAGAAGCCCCTTTGAGTAGCCTTATACTTAACCGGTTTGCAGCCCTGCTGCTGGGGTCCATCTGCAGACAGATTTATTTACAAAAGGTCAGGGGAAATGAGCCTTTATCCAAATGAGCTATATATTATGTATGTGTATATATTTACCTTAATGCCATTCATTTCTGGTAGGTTTGATCTTTAAGTTCGTCTTCCTGTTCTTGTGTAAGCTTTTCCATAACTAAATGGTTTTTAAAAACATCTGTATGGTAGGTATTCTACTTAACTAGGTGTTGAAGGTATACAGTTGCATTGGAAATGGACTTTTGTTAGTATGAAGAATTTCGACATGAATACTCAGGACTTTTGGTAGAAGTTTGCAGACTGTCCAAACATGAAAATCAAAATAGTTTGAGGTTCTTTACACTCTCCATCCTTCCCAAGCCTGCCTACCTATGCCCTGTTTACCTTTAATTTAACAGGGAGCTACTGAGTTTCTGCCAAACAAAAGCGTTTTGGAGTCCATTGTGAGCCAAGATAAGATTCTTTTCCTTTTGAGCTTTTACATCCAGATGAGGGATGTAATGTGTTAAGTACAGTAATAGTTTCATGGAAGGAAGTGGCCTTGAAGAATGTATATTACTGTTTGTTCAATAGTCTTGGCCTTAGAAATTTAAATGAGAATAGGCAAAGGACATTCCCTGTAGAAAGAAAAAAAGCATTTCTCTATCAAGGCACATTTTGTATGTATTTAAAAGAACTATATACTAAATCTCTCATTCAAAATTAAGGGTGCCTCCCACAAATTAGAACTGACCCTGAGACTGAACAGAAAGGCTGACAAGTCCAGCTTGATGTGAAATGGCTTGTTAAGGGGACTTATTGACTGAGCCTGTCTCCGGGCAGCCTCAAGATGAGTAAATCTTCTCAACCCCACCTCCCTTAAGACAAGACGGGGCTTTTCTTGCCCGGAGGTTGGGAGTACTGCTGTGGGACCACCCAAGAGGAGAATGTTTAATGGCTGTGTGTCATAGTCAGATCTCCAGGGCAGGTCAAGGATGTTATGCCCTAAGGGTGTACCTAAGGGTGTGGTTAAACAAAAGGAAAGAATGTTGGGAGGGGTGCTGTGCTCCAGGAGGTCCCAGGTCACTGACTGGTCCTCCACGTGATTTGTCCAAGATGGTGTTAGGTTCCCACACCTTCGCAGCACCCTGCCTGATTTCTGTTGTAGCAGCTACAGTACTTTATTGCATTTTTGTAACCTCCTGACTCTCCCCTCTTAAATTCTTTGAAGATAGGAACTGTGTCTGCTACATCTGTGAATCCCTAGCACCTCACTCAGTTCCTGGGATACACTTGACTTGGCTGAAATGTTTACCAGTGGATATCTATACAATAGAGTATTACCCCCTTGGCAGATTATATACTTGTTATGGCAATAATGCTGCTGTTGAAACATTTAGGGCTCCTTGTTGCTGTTGGAGGGAGTACTAACAGAGATGGTTGAAAGAGGCCAGGTAATTGCCTGGACAGGATCTTGGACCGGTTTGATTGGCAGCATAGTAGGTCCAAAAACCGTTTCATCTGTGTACTCAGACTTGATTAGTCTCGGTGGTGCTGACTCTGAGGTAGTGGAGCCCAGAACTCCAGGCTTTGGGAGCCAGAAAAGATCTCTTAAATCTTGGCTCTGGCATCCACTAGTTTTCTCATCTGAAAAATAGAATGATAGCAAATAGAGTTAATGTAACAGTTAAAAGGTATAATGTATATAAATTATGTACTGCTGATACCACAGTAAGCACAAATAGTAGCTATTAGTTGATGACTATTGTTATGATAAAACCTAGCAGATACTGATTTACAAACCAAATGTAAAATCTATTAATTAACAATATTAGTGAAACTGCCAAATAGGCTAAAATTGTTGTGTCCACTGTGCCTTCTTTTCTAAATAGGAAATTTGGCCTCAGAAAGATTGCTGAGAGACTCAAGAGAAATCCATCACCAAGCTCAGATTGCCCAGTGTGTTAATCTTCCCTAAAAGAATTAAACTGTCTTGTGTAGCAGAACTTACTTGGGTTCCTTTTAACAAACTCTTTTCTGCCCTTCAGAAACTCCAGATTGATTATACCTGGCTTCTTTCAGTTCATTCCTTAAATCTGGACATCATTAATTTTAATTTCTATAATAGGTTATGTCAGACTTTTAGGGTATTTTCTTTTCTTTTTTTTTTTTTTTTAAAGATTTTATTTATTTGACAGACACAGCGAGAGAGGGAACACAAGCAGGGGGAGTGGGAGAGGGAGAAGCAGGCCTCCTGCAGAGCAGGGAGCGGGGCTCGATCCCAGGACCCTGGGATCATGACCTGAGTGGAAGGCAGACGCTTAATGACTGAGCCACCCAGGCGCCCCCTTTTTTTTCTTTTAAAGATTTTACTATTTATTTATTTGAAAGAGAAACAGACTCTGCTTTGGCATTGTAAAACATTTTGAATATTCTCAATAGTGGAAAGTTTTCATCCTTTGAAAATGAATTTGATTTTTTAATAATAGTGGAAAATCAGATGCAAACTGGCTAACTTAGCCAGTTTGGTAAGAGGAGTAATACCATCTCTGTCCAAATGTCATGCCAATATAAAGCTTTCTTGAATACTTTTCTTACCAGGAATTCTCACAGTAGAGAATTCTAAAATATTTTGAGGAGTGACAATAAGAGTAAACAGTTGGAGTAACTTCCTAAGTTAATCATTCTGATGAGGATAGTTATTTGTATACATGCTTTTTAAAACATTTTAAAGTCATTGTATGTGTTCTATCTTGTCCATGCAAGTTTCTTTCTTGTCCTTCAAGCTGGACTCTCCATCTTCTAACTCAGTGGTTCTCATACTTTTTGGCTTTAGGAGTACATTACACATTTAAAAATTATTGAGAATTTTAAAGAGCTTTTGTGCATTTTTTTGTGGAGTTTTTTTTTTTTTTGGTTGTATAGTAGTTAAAACATAATATTAGTTTCAGGTGTACATCATGATTTGATATTTATGTTGCTAGATGATCACCACAATAAGTGCAGTTAGTATCTGTCACCAAAAGAGCTTTTGTTTATGTGGGTTATATCTATTTATTGAATAGCAGAAGCGAGAAGGTTATTAAAGCGAAAAATACACTCGCAAGATCTCCAGAGCGGGCGAGCTCAAGAGAGAAAGCTGCATGACAAATTTAGAATTTTAAATATTTACATTCATATACAAGTGACAATTATAACCCCTTTGATTATTACCATAAATATTTTAATGAAAAATAGTTATATTTCCCTAAACAAAAAATGTGCGGAGTGACACTGTTTTACATATTTGCAGATCTCTTTAAGGTCTGGTTGAATAGAACTTGACTGGGTTCTCATCTCTTCTGCATTCAGTCTATTACTGTATGTTCTGGTTAAAGTACATGAAGACTCCCTGGCCTTTCACAGATACATATAGTTGGAAAAAGGAGGAGTATTTGAAGGTCTTTTTAGATAATTGTGGGTTTTCTTTGATTCTGTACCAAAACTTGACAAGATAGTAGTTTCCTAAAAGTTAATTGCAACGTAGAATATAAAATTATATCAGTGATTTTTTTCGTATGTTAAAATCATTGATTGGTCTAACACTTGGAGTGAATATTTTAACCAGGACTGATTTAACATCATGCATTGGTCATTTGGAGATATTGGTTCACTGAATTACACAAATCTTTCAAGTATTGGCATGTTTTGTTAAATAATTATTTTTAAAAATCACATTCATTAAAACACTGGTGACTTCACCAAAAAGGACCTTAAATTTTGGAAAGCTGTCAAGGTCACAGTGGCGGATGAGTTTTCCAAAATTCAGATGTTATCATTGGCAACAAATACTGTCAGTTTTCTTGAAGTGACAAGCTTACTTTCTTTGTTTTCAACAAAATATCTGCCAAATACCAAAGTCTGTATAATCAAAGTTTGTCTTTTAGTCGTTCTTTCAAATAAAAGGGTAGCCAATTGAAAAAAGCATCCAACTCAAATATTCAACACAAGTGCTTTTCCTAGAGAAAACAAAACAAAGCAAAACAAAATCATTGCATTTCATTTTGGAGAAGTCCTTCATCTGTGTGTGAAGTTGGGGACGTCCCCCGGAGCTGACTTTACCTCAGACACAAACTGCAGAGTTAGAGACCTAAGACTACACTCAACTCTGATATTAATTGCAAGTTGGGGGTTCCCCAGGACCACCTTCAGGTATAGCAATTCAGTAGAAGGACTCACAGAACTCATTGAAAGCAGTTATATTCATGGTTATGGTTTACTGCAGGGAAAGGATGCAGATTTAAAAGCAGCCAGAGGAGGAGATGTAATGGATCAAAGTCCAGGAGAATTCCAAATGCAGACCTTTCAGTTGTCCTCTCCTGGTGGAGTTGTGGATGGTGCTCAGTTCTCCCAGCAACAGTTTGTGATGGTCTGCCAACCACAGAAGCTCCCCTGAACTTTGGTGTCCAGCGTCTTCTTGGGGCTCTCTCATGTAGACACAGTCAGCTGCCGAAGCAGCTGACCTCACTCTCTGGCCCCCCTGAGACCAGAGGTCAAATTGATCCAAAGCCCCAACCCTGAGTCACACTGTTAGACTGTCTGGTGTGGCGGAAGGTTCCCTGGTAAACAAAGACACTTTGATCAGGCAGGATATTCCAGGAGACTTGCAGATGACCTCCCAGGGGCCAAGGGTAAAGGCCAGACCTCTCTGATCAAGGTTAAATTCTTTACTGCTAGTATGAGTCCTGTGTCATCACAATGATTTTAAAAAGTACTCAGGGGTCATGATTTAAGAGAACTAACACTTTTAACCTTCTCATCAAAGGCATTCTTATGAAAAACTGGTTTTGCGTGTTTTCTGTGAGTGGTGAGGAATGCTGTGTGTGCTGGGACAGTTTGGTGCCATTTCTGCGGTTGGGCCAGCATTTTCACCCGCCTCCACTGGTCCGCTGTCAGTTCAGGTGTCAACTCAGCGAGAAAGATGGTGTCTGAATACTTACGAGGAGAGTTTTAACCTCGGATACACCTGCCCAATCTGCGCTAACTCAGCGCGCTGTGTCTCTTGTGTAGTGAGCAGTGCTTTACTTTCTTTTGTAATAAAATATCATCTCCCAGAGGACGGTTACAGCAAGTTCTTTGAGGGTAGGTTATCTTTTTCATCTTTGTAGTCTGCATTTTACCTGCCATGGTGCATTGTATATAACAGAAACTCAGTAAACATTTGCTAAATTAATGCATAGAACCCTTTCATCACTTCAGGAAATCTTTACAAAACTTTCGCTTCGGGGCGCCTGGGTGGCTCAGTTGGTTGGGCGACTGCCTTCGGCTCGGGTCGTGATCCTGGAGTCCCGGGATCGAGTCCCACATCAGGCTCCCTGCTCGGCGGGGAGTCTGCTTCTCCCTCTGACCCTCCTCCCTCTCATTCTCTCTGTCTCAAATAAATAAATAAAATCTTTAAAAAAAACAAAAAAACAAAAAAAACTTTCGCTTCAGTTAAAAAAAAGAGTGACTGCTTTTGTTCCCATGTGATACGCTCTTTTTCTCTTTTGTTGTATGGAGGAGTGGTCAGATCTGTGCTGGTTTCTCAGAAACTTGAGAATCAGCTTTGATATCTTTGATTACATGTCCCTCATTGACATTTAAGTCAGTCATGCAGTTCTGCTTGCTGTCATCCTAACTACTTTTGTCTTGGTGCGGGCATTCCTCCTCCAGATTAGTGTGACAGACTCCAGCCTACTCTCCATATCTGGTTTTACTTTCAGATACATACCCTCCTAGCCACCAAGATAATCTATTTGAAATGCAGATGATGGTAGCTTGTGCTGTACTTAACAGAGTGCTTACTCCATGTCAAGCACTTTTTTTAATACCCTGAATCCTCAGCAACTTTGGGAGGGGAGATTCTGTTTGTTATCACTTGAATGATGAGAGACCTGAGGCCCAGAGAAGGGAGCTAGCAGGTCTGGTTCTGAAGTCCCAACTGTCTACTGAGTAAACTATTCTAGACTGCTTCTCACTACATAGCTTACAATCCCTTGCTCTTGTCTGCAAACCAGAGAATAAGCTCCTAAACATGGCATGTAGGGCCTTCTGTGATCTGACTTCCACTCTTAGCACTTACTTATCTCCTGCCTGTTTTGTGCTGCAAGCTTTAGCAGGTGAATTTGCTTACAGTTCACCTACATGCAAAGTAACAGCCTCTGCACCCTGGCTGTGGTCATGCCTGAGCTCTGTCCACCCAACAAATCCAGGCGGGAGCTCTTCAAGGGCAGTTTTTCTCCAGTTTTCCTTTGTCCCCTCCCACTAGTAGATAAGGAATTGACAATATAATAGGCAGACAGATTAAAAGCTGGTGTATGTAAGTGTATTAAGTATGGTGAGAAAGAAAATTGGGACACATAAGAAAGGTAAATACTTTGTAATTAGCAGTTTGGTCCTATCTCCCAAACTACACTATCAGCTCTTCTGAGGGCAGGAACTCATTTTATGCCATCAGTATTTGATACATAAACAAAAAAGGAAATATTTTTTGAATAAATGAACATAATTTTTCTCCTAAATTGTATTTCCTGCTTCATAATTTCCTCTAAATCCTCAAGACTAAATTAGTCTTTTTTATAGATTTTTGGAAAATTGTGTAAATGTAGATTTCTAAGATTTTATATTTTTAGGTAATGAGTTTTTCTTTTTTCTTTTGCAAGCTCCTTGCCCGACTTGAAGGTAGAAGTTCCTTGAAAGAAATAGAACCGTATCTGTTTGCTGATGAAGATTCATCTGTACATGGTAAAAACAATCTCAAACCAAAATACAGTGTCATACATTAAGGCTTATAAAACATGTTTTTTTCCAACATACTCATTTATATGTACATACTCGTAACAAACGGCTATATGGATTAACCTGTAAAATTAAAAAGTGAGAAATAGATCATGGCAGAACACTTTTAAGTCTTCATTATCTGTGTCAGATGAGATAAAGTTTGGCTCATCTGCAGTAAATCTTCAGAATAAATTCTGACCTCTCTTATCCCGACACAGTATTTTTGAGGGAGTTTTGTTACTATAATTTATTTTTTAATTCTTTAGAAGTTTGAGAATCACAAGAAAGTCCTTAGGTACCCCGTTGTCTGTTAATACTTCTGTAGAAGGGAGAGGACATGCCCACTTGTTCCCCGCAGTGCTTCTACACTAAGGAGAACTTACAGAAAGGTACTGTGCTGGCACTGTGTTTCTATTCTTTAGTGGAAGAGCTCTGTAGAGATATAATTCACCCTTTTAAGTGTGCAATTTCATGATTTGTAGTATTCACATTTATGTACCTATCACCACAATTGATTTTAGAACATTTTCATCACCCCAAAAAGAAAGCCGTGCCTATTAGCGGTCACTCCCCGTTTGCTCCCACATCCCTCAGCCCTAGGCAGCCACTAATCTACTTGATGACTCTGTAGCCTTGTCTGTATATTTCATGTAATTGAGTTATACAGTATGTGGTCTTCTGTGACTGGCTTCTATTACTTTGCATAATCTTTTCAAGTTTTCTATTGTGGCATGTATCAGTAGTTCTGTTTCTTGTTGAGTAATATTCTCTTTTTGTTTATCCATTCATCAGTTGATGGACATTTGGGTTTCTACTTTTTGCTGTACAGATAATGCTGCTGTGATTATTTGTGTACAAGCTTTTCCGTGGATATATGTTTTCGGTTCTCATGGGTAATACCCACGAGAGGGACTGTTAGGTTTGTGCGGCAACTGTGTTTAACCTTTTGTGGAACTGCTAGACTGTTTCCCTCAGCAGCTACACATTTTACTTGCCACCAGGGGTGAAGTGTAGAATAGTTCCAATTTTCCCACATCCTGCAAACAAATGTCATTGTCTGTGTTTTTATAGCCTTCCTAGTGAGTATGAAATGATAATCTCATTGTGGTTTTGATTTACATTCCCTGATGGCTAATGATATTAGGCATCTTTGTATGTGCTTATTGGCAGTTTGTATATGTAATTTGGAGAAATGTCATATCTTTTGCCCATTTAAAAAAATGGGTTGTGTTTTTCTTACTGAGTTGTAAGAGTCCTTTATATATTCTAGATACAAGTCCCTTATCAAATATGATTTGCAAATACTTTCTCCCATTCTGTGGGTTGTCTTTTCACTATCTTGATGGTGTCCATTGAAGCACAAAGTTATTAATTTTTTTTTTAAAGATTTTATTTATTTATTTGAGAGAGAGAATGAGATAGCGAGAGAGAGCATGAGAGGGGGGAGGGTCAGAGGGAGAAGCAGACTCCCTGCTGAGCAGGGAGCCCAACGCAGGACTCCATCCTGGGACTCCAGGATCATGACCTGAGCTGAAAGCAGTCACTTAACCAACTGAGCCACCCAGGTGCCCACAAAGTTATTAATTTTGATGAAGTCCAGTTTATCTGTTTTATCTTTTATTGCTCATGCTTTTGGTATCATAGCTAGGAGGCCATTGGCTAATCCAAGGTCAAGATTTACGGCTTTCATTCTTTTCTGATCAGAGAGCAGTCTTCTGTGATTCATCCTTTTTAACTGATTGAGATTTGTTTTATGCTGAACGTCTGGTCTATCTTGAAGAATGTTCTTTGTGCACTTGAGAAGAATGTATATTCTGCTCTAGTTGGATTGAGTGTTTTCTTGATGTTTTATAGTTCTGGTTGATTTTTAGCATTAAGTCTCCTGTCCTTGTTGGATCTTCTGCCTAATGTTCTATCTAGTATTGAAAGTGGGTATTGAAGTTTCCGTTGATTACTATTGAATTGTTTATTTCTCCCTTTATTTCTCAGTTTTGCTTCATATATTTTGGGGCTTCATGCGCTGTTGGGCATGTATAAGTTTATTATTTTACCTTATTGATGGATTGATTCATTTATTATTATAAAATGTCCTTCTTTGTCACCTAACACCCATTAGGATGGAAACAGTAAAAAACAAAATAACAAGTGTTGGTGAGGTTGTAAAGAAATTGGAACCCTTGTGCACTGTTAATGTGAATATAAAATGGTGCCACTATGAAAAACAGTATGAAGGTTCCTCAAAAAATCAAAAACGAACTGCCATATGATTGGGGCATCTGGATGGCGCAGTCGGTTAAGCATCTGATTCTTGATTTCAGCTCAGGTCATGCTCTCAGGGTCGTGAGATCGAGCCCCAGGTTGGGCTCTGGGTTTGGTGCAGAGTCTGCTTGAGATTCTTTCTCTCCTTCTCCCTCTGTTCCTGCCCCTGCTCGTGCGTGCACGCGCTTGCTCACTCTCAAAATAAATAAAATCTTTAAAAAAAAAAAAAAAAAAAAAAGGAACTGCCATATGATCCAACAATTCCACTTCTGGGAAGATCTCCAGAAGAATTGAAAGCAGAGTATTGAAGAGGTATTTGCATTCCTGTGTTCATAGCAGCACTACTCACAATAGCAAAGAGAAGGGGGCAACCCAGATATTCATTGACAGATGAATGCATAAACAAAATGTGGTATATGCAAACAAGGGAATATTATTCAGCCTTAAAAAGGAAGGAAATCCTGTCGTGCTACTACATGGATAAACTGGGAGGACATGCTAAGTGAAATGAACCAGTCACAAAAAGGAAAATACTGTGATTTCACTTACGAGGTATCTATAGCAGTCAAATTCATAGAAACAGAAAGTAGAATGGTAGTAGCCGGGGCTGGGGGGAAAAGGTGAAAAGGGGAGTTGTTGTTTAATGGGTATAGAGTTTCGGTTTTTCATGATGGAAAAATTCTGGAGCTGTTTTACGACAATGTGAATGTAACTTAACACTACTGAACTGTACACTTAAAAATGGTAACTTTTATGCCATCTGTTAGCATGATGGGAAAAAAAATGTCCTTCTTGGTCTCTAAGAACAGTTGTTGTCTTAAAGTATACTTTGGTGATGGTATCGTCACACCAGCTATGTTTTGGTTACTGTTTGTACGGCATGTCTTTTTCCATCCTTTTGTCCCCAGTCTATTTGTGACGTGGTAAAGTGTACCTGCGGTAGATAGCCTGTAGTTGAAGCATGTGTTTTTATTCCATTCTGCCAATCTCTGCATTTTGTTTGGACTGTTTAAGCCACTTACAGTTAATGAATTATTGATAAGATGAGTTTATGACTGTCTTTTGCTCTTTTATATACATTTTATATCTTTTTTCTCTATTCCTCCTTTACTGTCTTCTTTTGTGTTAAATAAATATTTTCTAGTGTACCATTTTGTTAAAGGGGGGGGAGGCAGAAGGAGAGGGAGAGAGAATCTTAAGCAGAGTCCACACCCAGCACGGAGCCCCACCCGACATGGGCTTGATCTCACAACACTGAGATCATGACCTGAGCTGAAATCAAGAGGCAAGAGTTATCCAAGTGAGCCACCCAGGTGCTCCTAGTGTACCATTTTTATTCCTGGTCATTGCTTTTACTTTATTTTTTTGAGTTATTTTCCTTTAAAAAAAAAAAAAAAGATTTATTTGACACAGAGAGAGAGATTACAAGCAGGGGGAGCAGCAGAGGGAGAGGGTGAAGCAGGCTCCATGCATGGAGCAGGGAGCCCGATACGGGGTCCATCCCAGGACCCTGAGATCCTGACCTGAGTTGAAGGCAAACGCTTAACCAGCTGAGCCACCCAGGCACCCTTGAGTTATTTTCCTAATGGTTGTTCTGAGGGTCACAATTAATATCTTAATTTAAAACAATCTAATTTGGATTAATAATACCATCTTAATTTCAATATTTTCTAAATACTTGGCTACTGGGTAGCTCCATTTCCTCCCCCTTCCTTTGTGTTGTTACAAATTATGTATCTATACATTGTATGTCCATAAACACTTCTAAAATTGACTTAATGCAGGAAATTAAAAAGCCATTACAGCAAAGAAAATGTATTATAACAAAGAAATAAAAAATTATTACTCAGGTCATTTGTTTAAGTCAGATAAGTGAAAAAAGTTACAAATATAAATATATACTGTCTTTCATATGTACCTATGTAGTTGCATTTACCTGTGGTTTTTATTAACTCATTTGGTTCAAGTAACTCTCTACTGTCCTTTCATGCAGCCTAGAAAATTCCCTGTACTATTTTTTATAAAGCAGATCTGTTAGCAAACAGTTTTCTGAACTATCAGTAATAAAGACAACTTTTGACCACACATGTTAGACAAAAGATTGAACTTTCTATTCCATCAGAAAGGATATTATTAAGTTGGACCTTATGAAACTGACACAGAAACATGGGTTCACAGCTTATACATTTGAATATTACATTTGTAGAAACTGCAAAAACACCATCATGCTCAGTCACTAACAAAAAAAGTTTACTTAGTTTGGATTAACACCATCTTAATTTCAGTATTTAATAAATACTGTCGATATTTTAGCTGTAAAACCGGTTAGATGAGTGTTCCTGGGAGCAGTAGACTGAAGACGTATTAGAAGGACTGTTTATCAACAACAGTAGTTTATCCGAAACTGTGGGGAAGCTCAGACTGAAGCAGTAAGACATTCAGGGATTATAGAAAGCTCTAACGCCATTGTAAACATCTCTAAGTGCTTTTCCGTAGTAGTTACTCAGTAGTATATACCAATTCATTACCTCTTCCATACTGTAATGATTGTAATCTGCAAATTCAACATATTGTTACAATTAGTAGGTTGGTACCAAGATGATGTATTTTTTGGCTTTTCTTTTTTATCCTTATTTTGAAGGATCTTCAGATTCATAAACTCACTCTGACAATCTGTTACCCAGATCCCTTACAGCATTCTATTTGTGAGAGCAACTATCAAGGCCAAACCATCCAGATTTTCTGATTTAGTTTAATTTGTCAAGTGCCAAACTATAGAGGTGTTTTTTGGGGTGTGTGCGTGTGTGTGTTTAGTGGTGGTGGGGGGGGTTTTTTTTTTTTTACTGCAAGTTGTCATACCCAATACTTTGAGTGGACAAGGGTATGATTTCTTTTGCAACAGCTATTAGAAACATTTGAGATAGTGACTTCAAATACCCCTAAAAGGACTATGCCCCACTCTGTAGAACATCATGTTTGAATATGATTTTTGATGTGATGATTAGACAGTAAATGTTTATAAAATCAGCAAAACTGACTTCGGTTGATCATTAAACATATTTGTAGAGAATCTGGGACCTTAATGATAATATTTATGTGTAATTTGCAAGTTTGCACATTTTATTTCCCCAGTTGTTACAAATGACCTTTTTACTGCTTTGCTATTAATCTGTAAAAGGGAAAGAGTATTTTTATATACCCCTTAATAATCTAACCAAGGATTTCACCTTAAGCTTTGCCTCATCTCAATCATGCCAAACCAAGAATCTAAGGAATCCATATACTACATAATCTATTTCTTAGTAATGTATGGATTTAGCAAACCTTGTTAAACCATGTAAGCAAGTGCTCGAGACTTACTCTTTTGAGTTATGCTGAAAGATGTTTATGAGCACCACCTTCTCTCCAAGAAAATATTTGGCTAGGTTTTCATTTTTTTCCTATTCTGAGGATTCCAGAAATATCCAGAGATAGCTCACACTTACTCTCTGGCCAGTGTCATGTAGTTCGGTCTCCCTGTGGAGTCTCTTCCCTTTTACTTCAGAATATGTTGCCTTTCTCCTACCTTCGGTTGTCTTCATTTGACTCCAGCCTCACAAAACTGCTGTTGAATATTTTTACTTTTTAAATGAATGTAGACCATCATATTTTTCCCCTAATTCCTCATGTGCCCCCTGCCTTCGCTGCAGCCTGATTCTTGGAAGAATGCTGAGTGCTCCCTGGAGAGCCCTTCCATCTCTTTTCTGAGTATCTGATTTTGAAGTTTGGTTCATAAAATAATATTTATATTAAATGTGGTTTTGCTGGGGGCGCCTGGGTGGCTCAGTCTGTTAAGTGGCTGCCTTCGGCTCAGGTCAGGATCCCAGGGTCCTGGGATCGAGCCCCGCATCGGGCTCCCTGCTCAGCGGGAAGCCTGCTTCTCCCTCTCCCACTCCTCCTGCTTGTGTTCCCTCTCTCGCTGTGTCTCTGTCAAATAAATAAATAAAATCTTAAAAAAAAAAAGGAAAAAAAAGTGGTTTTGCAAACTACACATTTACTGCTGTAAGGTAACTATCCAGGACCGATTCAGTGATCTGTTCCCAAACTCTCCCCGGCCATTTTTTTACTTTTAGAAATTTTGTGCTGCATTTAATGTTATTTAGTACTGTTTCATTTTCTTGAAACCTTTCGTGCTCTGTGTCATTTTCCTCCTAATTTTTATATTAAATTTCTGTTTTTATATGTCTTCATGCTGACTCCTCTAACATGGATGTATCCCAAGAGTTGAGTTTTTGGCCTCTATTCTTAATTTTTCGTTCACTCTCACCCACCAAATTGAGCTTTCTGTTCTCTGTTTCTATGTAGCTTACTCTCAGATCATTATGTCTGCACTCTTATTAACTGTCTTGAATCTTAAATCCTAGTGTTGTAAGCCATTTTTATTTTGTGACATCTAGCTAACAGTATTTTGAAAGCTAAGTTCTTGTTAGGATATTTATGTGATTATGTGAATTAAAAATCCCTGCTTTCCTTATGTATTTGATTTGCATGGGTACTTCCAACCCTGTCTCTGAATAGAACCTTTACAACGCTACCTTAGCTTTACCCTTACCTTCTGAATATGTGAAGGGGCTGAAGAGCTGACAGAACCCAAGTGTCAGCACCCCTTGGGCCAGGGGCCGTGGTCAGGGCACTGGACTCACTGGGCACTTTGTTCCTGTTCTGGCTTGTCTCCTGTGTCGGTCTCTTGTTTCCAGCCTTGGTCCTGGGCCTTTGCACCTGCTGGACTCTGACCAGTGCCGCACCCCCTACCTATGATTCCCCTATCAGACTTGCTTCCTTTCAAAATGCGATGTTCATGGGCGCCTGGGTGGCTCAGTTGGTTAAGCGACTGCCTTCGGCTCAGGTCATGATCCTGGAGTCCCGGGATCAAGTCCCGCATCGGGCTCCCTGCTCAGCAGGGAGTCTGCTTCTCCCTCTGACCCTACCCCTGCCTCATGTGCTCTCTCTCTCATTCTCTCTCTCTCAAATAAATAAATAAAATCTTCAAAATGCGATGTTCCAGAGTTCACTTTGGAGCCTTTACCCCTCACCAGATAGGACTTACATTTTCATTTTTTAGATGTCCCTCAAGAAGTTCTCAAAAAGAAAGTAATCTGATGAAGTGCATTCGAAAGATACTATGTTTTGTGCTGGAGATAGAATAGTAAAGTCCCAACCTGAAAGGAGCATACAGGAAATAAAATGAAATAGTCAGAAATCATACAGCATGAGGGGCGCCCGGCTGGTTCGGTCGGTGGAGTGTGCGGCTCTTGATCTTAGGGTTGTAAGTTTGAGCCCCACGTTGGGTGTAGAGATTAATTAAAAATAAAAAAATCTTTAAAAAATTATATAGCATGAAGACGCCTGGGTGGCTCAGTCGTTAAGCATCTGCCTTCGGCTCAGGCCATTATCCCAGGGTCGTGGGATTGAGCCCCGTATCGGGCTCCCTGCTTGGTGAGCCTGTTTCTCCCTCTCCTTCTGCTGCTCCCCCTGCTTGTGCTCTCTCTCTGTCAAATAAATAAATAAAATCTTTAAAAAATATATAGCATGATAACTGTGATGATGGAACGTGATAAAGTTTGCTTTCTTACCTCAGAGTGTTGTTATTAGGATCAAATGAGAGATCATCAAGTTGTCTCTTTTCGTTTGTAAAGTATGATAGAAAACTTAGTTGCTATTGATAGGCCTCTTTCTGGGGAAAGAAGGGAAGGTCTGGTGCAGTCTGGTGGTTGGTTTCCCCACTGTGTTTCTGTGTGGTTCACTGTGTCCTGCAAACGGTTTTCAGATTAGTCTTGCTAAACTGTTTTCTCAGCTTTCCTTCACTACCATCAATATCTGTTCTATGTTAATGTTTCATCTAATGCATGTAGTTTTTTCTCCTCTAATATAGGGAAGTAAAAGACTTACTTGTAGGTAAAGGGCGGATTTCAGCTTAGCTCCTTAATCATGTAGTAGGAGAGAATAAACTGAACATCTGGCTTGAATAGTTTTTTAGTTACTATGTTAACTTTCAGCAAGAGCATCAGTGAACAATTGTTACTGTGAAAATAGTTTTACTTCTTGAGTCTGGAATCTTTTGGGGGAGGGGTGTGGGGTGATCGTTTTTATTTAAATTTTGAATTGCACGTAAGATTATGGTAGAAACTCTTTGAAGTTTTACAGTACCTTAAATATGGTATAGTGGTAACATGCTAGATTTTTTACACATTCTTTGTGAACGTTCCAGTTTACAATGGTTTGTTAATAATAACAGGAAATAAAGTAACTGGGTTCTCAGACTATGTAATGTGTTTGGGGCCTAAGAATCTACATTTTTAACACAGTGTTTCCAATTATGTGGTTCAGCCATAAATTAAATGGAAACAAACTAGCAAGAATTGGAAGGCCACTGTCCAGAGTGGATTTTGAAGAGCTCTGGAGGCAGAGCAGTTTACCCAGGTGTTTAATTTGCGCTGTCCTCACTGGAAGAGAGTTATTGGAACCTATATAGAAAAAGATTTGGAGTCTTTGAAGTTCAGAGTGGTTTACTTCCACTTATAATGCTAGGAAAATAATTTACAGTGCAGATGTCATTCCAGCTGGGCACAATTTCAAGAAATTTTTATAGCAAAGAATAAGTGATAGCATATTGGAAATGTGGAGGGGTGTTTTCAGTTGAGGGATGCTATTGGCATTTAGGCCTGAGAGCTGTGGACTCTTGAGGCTCTGTACGTACGAAACTGCACAACCAAGCATTGTTCTGCCCGAAATGCCAGTAAACACGAGAAACTCTAATTAGGGCTTGTTTCAACCGCCTGTCACCGAAGTCCAGCCTAGGGGCTTTCCTGATAGAGGCTTATTTTCCTCACCTCACAAGTGTAGAGAGGCAGGCCCCGCATAGCTGTGTGGGTTTCCGTAGTGTCATCAAAGTCTTGGGCACCTCTTGTCTGCCTGCTCCACATTCTTAGGGCCCACCCTACTTAGGGTGTCCCTTTTATATTCACTCCAGAGTGGGGCGTGGCAGAGCAGAAGTGGCCCTGTACCAGGAAAGCAAAACTTAGCAACCCCCAGCAGCAATCCACTCGTGTCTCATTGGCTACAACCGTGATACCTGCTGACCCCTCTCTGCAAGGGATACGGAGAAAAATAGTTTTTCAACTGGGTGCACTGCCTTCCCCCACCCCCCAAATTGAGGTTTTATACTTAAGGAAAAGGAGAGAATGTTTAGTGGGTAATCAGGTACCAGAAATGCTGTGTACCATAGTAGTAATCAATAGATTTTTGAAAGATGAGAGGTCTGGCACTTTATTCTTAGCTTATCGCCAGTTTCAGTGTGAGTGCATGTGGACTCCTCCCCAGGAGACTTCCTTGGGTGCCTTTCAACCTTGCCATTGTTTCCCACATTTTCTTGATGCTAATTAATAGCCAGCTCCTTCCTCAGAGGTGAAATTTAATGATTTAATTTCCTTATTTATTTGTATTTGCTTATGTGGATCCGTTTTGGCAAATGGATTTAGATTTTTCTTTGACATTCCGGTAAATGTGTTTTTACACATTGTTGCAGACTCGTTCTGTAGCCTGCCGTTACTGTGCTGCTCCACTTTGACATTTTTACATTTTACACAGGTGATATTCTTGAATTTCATGGTCCAGAGGGAACAGGAAAAACAGAAATGCTTTATCATTTAACAGCACGATGTATACTCCCAAAATCGGAAGGGGGACTGGAAGTAGAAGTCTTATTTATTGACACAGATTATCACTTTGATATGCTTCGGCTGGTTACAATTCTCGAACATAGACTATCCCAGAGTTCTGAAGAAATGGTAAAATGCTGCCTCGGAAGGTTGCTTCTGGTGAACTGCAGTAGTAACACCCAGCTGCTCCTCACGCTGTACTCACTAGAAACCGTGGTTTGTAGCCACCCTTCCCTCTGCCTTTTGATCTTGGATAGCCTGTCTGCTTTTTACTGGATAGACCGCGTCAATGGAGGAGAAAGTGTTAACCTACAGGAGTATACCCTGAAGAAATGTGCTCAGTTCTTAGAGAAGCTCGTAAATGAGTATCGCTTGGTTCTTTTTGCAACAACACAAAGTATAATGCAGAAAACCACAAACTGGACAGAAGGGCCTTCTTCTGCCTTGAACCATCCGAGTGAGGCAGATGCGGACTATAGACCTTATCTCTGTAAGGCATGGCAACAAGTAGTAAGGCATAGAATATTTTTCTCCAAACAAGAGGATTTTAAAACCAGCAACCAGTTTTCTTTGGTTTCACGTCATTTAAAAAGTAACAGTTTAAAAAAGCATATTTTTATTATTGGAGAAAGTGGCATTGAGTTTTGTTGATATGTATCATGAAATAGTGTTTTTCAGGATATTATGCAAAATTTAAAAAGTCCTTAATGGGCTAAAATGATTTGATTATAAAGCTTTAAACTCTGGGAGAATTAATATAAATGTTTCTACACAGAATGGAATTTTTTTTTTTTTTTTCAGAATGGATTTCTTAAACTAGTACAGTAGAACTTTATTCTCTTAGGTTGTTGAAGATAAATCAAACTGGTGGTAATAAACTGTATATTAAGCTTGTTTTAAAACTAAATAAATAATCTACACATTGCAGCCTAAATAAAATGAACTTTTTTATAACTTTGTGTCACATTTCTGGAATTTAGTTAAGTACTTAATTGTTCAGGAAAGTTTAAATGCATTTCCGATTTCTCATATGTAACTCCTTTAGGAAGCTGTGACTTTGGAAAATGTTCTGTAGAGCTGTTATTTCTGCAGAGGGGATGAAAACAAGGAGCCTGCCCATCTGCCTTTCACACCAAAGACTGGAAAGTCAGAGCATTCTGATCTGAGTTAGAATGAGTCCAAGATGGAGTTGCATTCTGGTTGGGTCTCTATCATTTTTTTAACACAGGGAAGTAATATACCCATTCAAGGAATTCTGTGAAGATTGTTTGGAAATTTTCATCTCCTCATTAAGTGATAGACACATGCTAAAACTGTATTAAAACTGTATGTTGGGCGCCTGGGTGGCTCAGTTGGTTAAGCGACTGCCTTCGGCTCAGGTCATGATCCTGGAGTCCCGGGATCTAGTCCCACATTGGGCTCCCTGCTCAGCAGGGGGTCTGCTTCTCCCTCTGATCCTCTTCCCTCTCATGCTCTCTGTGTCTCATTCTCTCTCAAATAAATAAATAAAATCTTAAAAAAAAAAAAAAACTGTATGTTACTAGTGTGTTCTTAGCCATTTAGAATAGTCCAGCCATACCATGAAATGAATCAAATTATTTCCAGCTGAGAGCTGGACAAGGCTCTGTGTACTTTGGCCAAGGGGTGGCCAGAGTGGGGAGCGTGCACCTCGAGAGGTACACAAGGTAATGTATTGTGGAGAGGAAGAAAATCTCAGAACTTCTATTTATACATTTTAATCTAAGAAAAGATGAAATTGCATCAATATTTGATATTCAGTTGACTCTGGTGCACTCATTGATCTGTGTGTCGGGTGGTCATCTGTCGCATTCATATCTGAAGTATCCTGTGGGGAAAGTGGAAAGAATTGACTGATGTTTTCGTGGGTATGTTCATTTATATGTTACCAATTTAGTTAAAACTAACTGTAAATTAACCTACCTAACAAAGATTCTTTTTAAGGGCTTAGAAAGGATCCTGCAAAGAAATTAAGATTGACGTTAATATTCTTCATGATGCAGGGACAGCAGAGGTGGCAGATGCTGTCTGTGCCCTGCTCACGGACCCTGTGCCACCTCTAGCTTACCTGCAGTTTCCAAACCCACTTCTGGAGGTGTCTGCTGGCTGTCAGAGCCTGCTGGGCTGCATGTGGGCCAGGCCGGGCAGTCCTTGACCAGTGAAGGGCAGGATTTGGTGTGTAAACACTCCAGCTTCCTTACCCCTCAGCTGAGAGGACACTGAGGTTCTCTCAGGAGTGGCCCCAGTAGGATTGGTTCCCATTGCTTACAGCAACAGTCCATTTATTAACACACTGCATACTGTCTTCTGTCCTTCCGTCTCACTTCACCCTCATGGGGCCTCCTGGGATTGTCACCCTAATGAAGGACAAGTCCTGGGGTAGGAGCTACTTCTGTTGTGGGTCCAGGGGGAACCAGACTGTCCGTAGACAATAAGAAGTGGTCAGACAAACAGCCCTCCTAGGCCCAGTGTTTGCTTTTCGGCCATATCGTGAAATTTAAAACAATGGTGGTCCCAAGGGCAATCAAGTCAAGTTACGCAGGATCACATTTCTGTCATTCACACTCTCACACCCATATGCCCTCAACAAATTTATTTTGCCACTAATAAACTTTAAAATACTTAAGAATATGACCTATTTTATCCCCAGTCCATCCTTTTTCGCTTTGTATTTTTGTGGTTTTTATTACATGTTACGTTTAAGTAATTTATAAATATTTGTATGTTGGAGGAATATGCTGGTTTCCTCCTGGATAAGTGTGTGATCAGTAAGATTGAGAATCTTGGAGCGCCTGGGTGGCTCGGTCGGTTGAGCGTCTACCTTGGGCTCAGGTTGTTATCCTGGGGTTCTGGGATTCCCGCCCCCCCCACCGCCCAAGGCTCCCTGCTCAGTGGGAGTGTGTGTGTGCGTGCACACATGCTTAAATAAATAAAATCTTAAAAAATAAGATAAATCTCTTGGTCTGCTCTAAGTTCCATCTCTTTTTAGCTGTTTGGAAAAGATAAGAAAATTCCATTATCTTCCCTGGTCTAGCTCTGGGTATATGCGTTAACATGCATGTATGAAAAACTAAGCAACTCTTAGCAGAATTCTATCCTTGTTTCCATTTCTCATCTATATAAATGAAATATTAACTTAATGGACTTGTTCACAGATTTATAACTTATTCTTAGGGAACATGATTAAAAAATAATGAACTTTTATATTAACTTAAATTTTCAATTATATATTAATGTGTCAGACCAAAGACTTAGTTATCTTAAAAAGATTTGTTATCTGACGTGTTGGAAGGAATTAAGAATCCTGGTTAATAAAAAATTCTTTTAAACTAAAACTTATACCAATGGGATTTCTTAAACACTACAGAAAATTTAATACTTATAAAAAGAATGAGACTTACAGGGAAAGAGAAACGGTACATCCTAAGTTATACAGATACCAGATACAGGGGTGCTGGTTAGAACCAGAATAATGGAGTGAGGGCTTACAAATCTTCAGAGTGTTCCATTTACCTGTAAAAAGGGGGTGAACTTCTTGGAATCATTGTGAGAATCTAGTGAAAGAAAATTGCACATGAAAGGTATTCCAGACATTCATCTGATAAATGCAATACAAAACTAAGATAGTGCTTACCTTATTGCTTCCTTTGTATACAGTTTTCAGCCTTCAACTATCAAATGTGGTATTATTAATACCATTCCAGGAAATTTTGATGCAGACACTCTGCTTTATGGATTATCTAAGAATGAGGGTAAAAGACCGACATTTTCAGATGAACAAAAACAGAATTTTCCACCAAAATTGCCTCACTAAAGGAACTTCTAAAAGATAAACTTCAAGAAGGAGGAATATTATCACAGAAGGTCTGAGATGTAAGAAGTAATAGTGAGTACAGAAAATAGTAAGCACTTGAGGGGTGCCTGGGTGGCTCAGTTGTTAAGCATCTGCCTTTGGCTCAGGTCATGATCTCAGGGTCCTGGGATCGAGCCCCGCATCGGGCTCCCTGCTCAGCGGGAAGCCTGCTTCTCCCTCTCCCACTCCCCCTGCTTCTGTTCCCTCTCTTGCTGTGTCTCTCTTTGTCAAATAAATAAATAAAATCTTAAAAAAAAAAACAAAAAACTCAAAGGACATAGGAGAAAACAGTAGAAATTAATGAAATAGAAAACAAAACAGGAACAACAAAGTCAAATGAGCAAGAGCTCAGTTTTTAGGAATGAATAAGAACATAATTGAATAGAGCAGAGATTTTTTTTTTAGCATATTAACAACTTTATATCAATAAATTTGAAAAAGGACAATGGACAGCTCTTATCAAAACACTCAAAAAAAAAAAAGAAACTGAAAAATACATAATCATTGTTGAACTAATAATTTGAACTCTCCCAGTCAGAGTTACTTCCAGTACTAGCAGAACATGTAAAACAAACCAAACAAAAACAACTGGATAAAACACACATTTATATTTAAGGTATCAAAGAGCTAACCAGTTAGTGAGGAATTACCAGATGAAGGTTCAGAAGAGGAAGGACATCCCGATGTCAGTTGAAGGGTCTGAGAGCGCACTGTACTTTGTTGGTGTCACTTTGCCAGGGAACCGTAGTAAACCACTCCCCTCACTAGGAACCCTGCTTGGTGGAGTCCTAGGATTAAGGGTGAAATTGAAGTAGATCAGCCTTGCACAGGCCACATCTTGGCCTCTCATCATCTGGGTGGTTTGAAAAATCACAAGCCTTGAAAATTTCTCAAAATCTGTTTTAAAAACTTGAACTAGGGGGTATAGAAGAAACAAGAATGGCACAGTGTTGGTAACTTAAGTCTGGGTGGAGGGTAGGTTAAAGTGGTCTCAGATTTTTAGTGCCCCCATATCCCAACCAAAACAAAAGTTCTCTGAGGAGGATGATAATATCATCTGAGGCTTCAAATTATTTCTAAAAGTGCATTCTCAAATGCACTATCCAAAACAGGCACACATACACAACTCATACAGACCTAGAATACTTAGGAAGAACAACATGGGGTGTGGGAGTGGGGGCCAGTGAAGTTAGTGTTCAGACTCTGGGTCCATGTATACCAATAATTATATTTAAATGGACTAAGTTCTCTGGTTTAACATACATTTTCAGACTGGATTTTAAAATGCATATTTGCTATTTTAAAGAGACCTCTAGACATAAGAATACAAGAAACGATATTAAGGGAATGGAGAAAAGATCCTCAAACATGAGTGAAGGGAAGACTGATCTATGTATATTAATATCCAAAGATATTAAGCTGGAAAGTATCTTTACTAGAGGTAAAGATTAGTAACAAAATTGATAAATCTTTTAGTTCACCAGGATAATATGAAGTTTACAGAAGTGTAAAGGAGTCCATTCAGAATCATGGGTAGATTTTAACACCCTAGTGTTTGATACAAGGAGCAAACAAAAGCAGTAAGCATACTGAAGACTGAACAGCACAGTCAACACATGTCGTACCACCCACCAAGTGCAGAACACATTATTTTCTAGCGTGATTATAACATTTTTTAGTGACCTTATACTGGGCCATAAATCTGTCAACAGAGTTCACAGGATTGAAATCACAGAGTAAGTTCTCCATTGACAATATTTAGGGGGAAATTTACAGCCTTAAATCCTTATATTAGATCAGAAGAAAGTCTAAAAAATGAGCTAAATAAGCATTTACTTGAAAATGAATAGCAAATTAAATCCCCTTCCCTGTGTAGAAGAAATGTAATAATAAAAGCAGGAATTAATAAAAGGGGAAATGTAATAAAGGATCAACAAAGGCAATGGTTATTTCTTTGAAATGGCTAATCAAATTGGTAACCCCCTGGCTAGGCACAAATAACCAATATCAGAAATGAAAAAGGGGACACCTCTGCAGATTCTACTGACCTTCAAAAGATAAGTTATTAGTAATTATTTCGTGTTCAAGATTTTTGATAAGGGGTAAAATGGGCAAATTAATAGAAAAATAACAGCTTATTAAAGCCTGCACAGGAGACATTTTAAAAGCCTGAATAGTCTTTAACTATTAAAGAAATTGGACCGGAAATAAAAGACCCCTAAGGAAACTCCAGGCTTTGATGGTTTCTCCAATGAGTTATCAAGCATTTGAAGGGAGAATGGTGTCAATTTTATGTGAACTCTTTCAGAGAATAGAAAAAAGAGGGTCAGGGTCAGATTCCAATTCATTTAATCAGGGTATCAACACTTTGATGCCAAAACTGGACAGAGACATATGAGGGGGAGATTACAAGCCCTTCTTACTGAAGGACATATATGCAAAAATACTGAACACAATCAACAAACAATTCAATGAAATAGAAATCGGATACTACGTCATGACCAAGTTGGATTTATCCCAGAAACAGATTGGTTTAGCATTTGAAAATCAATCAGTATAATTTACCACATAAACTGGATTAAAGGGAAAAACAAGATCTCAGACCATGTAGAAAAGTATTTTATAGGATTCAGTGTCTTCATGGTAATATCAGTGTAAATTTCACAGATTAAAAGTAAAAAACAGTGTGATTATTTCAGACACAAAAAAGCTTTTAATAGGGCGCCTGGGTGGCTCAGTCGTTAAGTGTCTGCCTTAGGCTCAGGTCATGATCCCAGGGTCCTGGGATCGAGTCCCACATCGGGCTCCCTGCACCGCGGGAGGCCTGCTTCTCCCTCTCCCACTCCCCCTGCTTGTGTTCCTGCTCACGCTGTGTCTCTCTCTGTCAAGTAAATAAAATCTTTAAAAAAAAAAAGCTTTTAATAAAATACAACATCTTTTCATGATATTCTTACCATAGAGTAGAAGATAATTTCCTTGAGCAGATAAAAGGTCTCTGCAAAAATCCCATAGTAAACATTATTAAATAGTGAAATAGCAGGATTCCCTTTAAAATCAACAGAACAAGAACGCCTGCGATCGCTCGTACTCAACGTTGCTCTGAAAGTGTCAGCACAGCAAGGCAAGGAGAAGGAATAAAAGGCCTAAGGAAGAGACAAAACTCATAATTGTACGATTGTGTAATATGGAAACCTGAAATTGTCTATAAACCTATTAGAATTAATAGTTTAGCAAATTTGCTAGTTAAAAGATTAACTTTTTCTGGGCAGCTGGATGGCTCATTTGGTTGAGTATCAAACTCTTGGTTTCACCTCAGGTCACGATCTCAGGGTTGTGAGATTGGGCCCCATGTCAGGCTCAACGCTGGGCAAGGAGCCTGCTCAGGATTCTCTTTCTCCCTCTCTTCCTACCCAGCGCCCCCCCAGCACTCTCTCTCTCTCTCAAAAAAAAAAAAGATTAATTTTTTTCTAAATAGTAGCAGAATTAGAAGAATAGTTTAAAAATTTACAATTTCAGTCATAACTAGAAATATGAGATCCCTAGAAATCTCAAAAATTCACAAGACCCTGAGAAAATTATAATGCTATATTTAAAGAAGCTTTAAAGAAAACCTAAATAAGTGGCGAGAGATACCAGCTTCATACATACACTCTGTATTTTCGAGCTATCCGTTCTGCAGTGGATAAACCCATCCAGTGTTATTCCTGTCAAAATCCCAACAAAGTAGTTTTGTTTTTGTCTTCATTTTGGAACTTGGCAATCTGATTCTTGAATCGAATAGAGCAAGGCATCAAAAATAGTCAAGACCCTTGTATCAGTTCAGGTCTTAAGGAGACAGAGGCTAAAATGTGGTTAGAAGTATAAAATGTGAAAGAAAGGGAAGAGGAGGATTTGGCGGGGAAAGCCTTCAGGCTGAGATGCAGGTGTGACACTGGTGGGCAGAGGGGGGAAGGAAGGAGAATTGGCAGCAGGAACTTCAGCCTGGTAGCAGAGCTCTGAGAAAGTCTTGGCCTGATCAACAGGGAGCCCCAGTACAGAGATGGTAGGGGAGTCCCTCGTCGGGCAGAAATGGCCAGGCCTTGGCGAGTTGCCTGGGAAGAGCATTACCTCAGCTCAAATGCTGCAGCAGATCCAGAAGGTGCTCTACCTGGAGGCTGTCAACTCCACCAGTGAGTGGTGGCATATCCCCTCTCAAAGGGAGGTCTGAACACTGCCCTTCCAAGGCTGCTCTGTGTTCCAAACTAAGACTGAGGTAGGGAGACTTACCCTATTATATGGAAAGATGTTCTATAGCTAAAGTAATTGAAGTAATGTTATTGGTACTGAGATAAACAAGTAGACCAGAAAGAGCTCCAGAACAAACCCACCCAGGAATGGAGCTTGATACATGTCAAAAGGAGCAAATCATTGTGGAAAAGATGGACTATTCAAATTGTAGCATGAATAGATGATACATATGGAAAAAACCTGGATCCTTATATAATATTAAAAGAATCCATTTCAGTGATTAAAGACATAAATGTAAAGGCAAAAGATTAAAAACCACAGGGGAATATGAGAATATATATTGTAGGGAAGTACTTCAAACAGACAAAAAAATAACTGTAATGCAAAAACATAAATTTGAGGGGCGCCTAGGTGGCTCGTTCATTAGGCATCTGCCTTCAGCTCAGGTCATGATCCCAGGGTCCTGGGATCGAGCCCCGCATCGTGCTCCCTGCTCCGCGGGAAGCCTGCTTCTCCCTCTCCCACTCCCCCTGCTTGTGTTCCCTCTTTTGCCGTCTCTCTCTGTCAAAAAATAAATAAAATCTTAAAAATAAATAAATTTGACATTAAAACTTTTTATGCATCGAAAGATAAAGTAACAAGCTACAAAGTATATTTGCAATCCATGTGAACGTGCTCGGTATCCAAAACAAATTGCATATATGCATCATATGAATATACACATATACGTTGTATATATTTTTCTATTCATTAACTTTCCTAATTTGTTTTATATGTGTATGATACTCTATGAATATATGGTATACACACAATAAGGAAAATTTAATGAAAAGAAAAATGGGCAAAACTGATTTGAGGGCATTTCACAGAAGAAATGGGAATGATCAAAAAACATAAAATGAGGTTCAGTCTCATTGTTCATTTGGAATACAAATGAAGATCTCAGTCAGATGTCATTTCTTCCGTAGTTGGAGGACAGAAACTTAAAAGGCTGACAGTAGCAAGCAGTGAAGATGTGATGTGCAACAGACTTAAGTGCTGATGGCAATGTGAGCCCGTGCTGGTGCTGCACTTGGGAAACTAATTTGCCATTATTTCATCAAGCTAAACACCTACACCCTTTACTCTGGTATATGTCCTGGAGAAGTTCGTGTTTATATGCATCAGGAAAGATGTATAAATACTTAGCATTGTTTTTAACAGCAAAAGCCAGAATCCACTAAAACATCCATTCACCATAGTATGGATAAACAGATGATAGTTTATTCATACCACGAAGCACTCAGCAGTGTTAAAATTGAATGCACTACTGCGAAGTACATAAACATTAGATAAATATGTTTTTTAAAGATTTATTTATTTTGGTCACACACACACACACACACACGTGAGTGCAAGAGGGGCCAAGGGAGAGAGTCTTTAAGCAAACTCCCCGCTGAACACTGAGCCTAACATAGGGCTTGATCCCAAGACCATGAGATCACAACCTGAGCCAAAACCAAGAGTCGGCCACTCAACGGACTGAGCCACTCAGGCGCCCCTGGATAAATTTTTAAGCATAATGTTAAATTTTCTTAAAATATTGCCAAAGAACATATTCAGTATAATACTTGTTTTTTGATAGCTTTATTGAAATATAATTTGCACTTTGGTGGTTTTTAGTATATCCAGAGTTGTGCAACTGTTTAATTTTAGAAAATTTTCATCACTCCCCCCAGAAAAACCCATACCCTCTCTCCTCAGCCCCTAGCAACCACTAATCTACTTTCTGTCTCCATGCATTTCCCTATTCTGGGCCTCTCATATAAATAGAATCACACAATATGTGGTCTTTTGTGGGCTTCTTTCACAAAGCATCATGTTTTCAAGATTCAACCATGTTGCAACGTGAGTCAGTACTCTGTTACTTTGTATTGCCTTATAGTATTCCGTTTTGAGAATATGCCACTTTAAAAATCCATTCATCAGTACGGACATTTGGGTTGCCTCCAGTTTGGGCCTGTTACGAATGGTGCTGCTGTGAACACTCATAAGTTTTAATGTGCACATTCTTTTTAAAATAAGGTTCAAAGACAAGCAAAACTAAACAGTATATGCTAAGATTAGAAAGAAAAGGAAGGAAGCAGCAGAATGAGATTTGTCGATGTTCTATCCAGTTCATTAAGGTTCATTTTTAATAAGCCTCAGGTCATTATCGTACATTACAGTAATCATAACATACACACAAAGGCGCAGCTGGAAAGGGTGCTCTGGCCTCCACATTTTGAAAAGTTTGGTGATTGTGGGAGGGTCGCTGGCCTCTAAAATCTGCAAGTAGGTTTTGATTCTTAGGGATACCTGGGTTCTCATTTCGCACATGAATTCTTCTACTGTACTCCCACTTTCCAAACATGTCCATTCTTGAGCAGTTTTTGAGTTCTGATGGGAAAATCAGCATGTCTGTGGGTTGCCTGCTGAGGCTTCCATGTCCTCTGTTTATTGGGTCCACAGACCTCCCCCAGTCACCAGCCTTCTAGCTTCAGGGATCGGAGATCACGTTCCTGTTGTCTTTCCTCCTTGCTTTATCTTTCCGGGTTTTGACTGCACCCCCTTTTCTGACAGTTCAGCCAGATTTCAGGAGGAATTAAGAGGTGAATAGATAGGTTCAACGGCTGTGATTATCCAGAAATTTTAGAATTTAAACTGAGTCGAGGTTTCCTATTTGTAGCTAAGAGCATCTTGATCTGACATGTTATCAATAGTATTTTCCCACAGAAATATTCTACAGTATGAGATGTAAAGGCTACATGGCATTCCCTTTTGCAGATGTTTACTAATCATTCTTGAATTGGGGGTTTCCAATGTGCCAGTTATTTATTTATTTTTAAGTAGGCTCTACGCCCAGCGAGGAGCCCAACATGGTGCTTGAACTCACAACCCTGAGAGCAAGACCTGAGCTGAGTGCAAGAGTCAGATGCTCAACCGACTGAGCCACCTAGCCACCTTACAATTATTTTTTTAAAACAGAACATGGAAATACATTTGCTGCAATGTTTTCATGTTATCAAATGTCTCAAGAAGGTTTATACCAGTTTATACTCCTGCCTTCGGTGGAGGAGGATCTTGGCATCTCACACCGTAACAGCAGGTATATGTATTTACATTTTATATGTTATTTTCTAATTATATTCATCTGAACAAGAAATCAGTCATAATCCCATCATCCAATGATCTCTATTATTAATATTCTGGACTATTCTGGACCGGTCTTTATGCATGTATTCACATTGTTTTTGAGATAGTGTTTTGGCTTTTGTTTTTGCTTTGTTCGTTTTTTTGTTTTTTTTTTTTTTCTTTGCTGTACATACATACTTGTTAACAGCATGCTGTGGACACCTTTCCACATTGGTACATACTGATCTAATCATTTCCAAAGCTCTGTGTATCATTGTTTGCTTAACCCACTCCTAGTGATGGACATCTAGATTGTTTATATATTTTTCTAAATCCTTATACATACAGCTTTGTAGGGGTCCACTTCTTTCCTTTAGGTAAATAAAGAGATATTGCTAGGTTAAAGGATGTTTACTTTTTTGAGTTCTCAGTATATTAATATGTCCTGCTGAAGGTTGTGGGAAACAGTAGAGCTGATCATAAAGGTGAGACTTTGGCAGTATCATTTGATCTGCATTATTCGGTTCCTGGACTTCTAACTTGTGCGAGCTAATGAACTTACATTTTGCCTAGTATGGCAAGATTATTAATCTGTAATTTCAAACTCTTGCTAAGCTAAAGAGGAAGGCACTTGACCTACCTATGTTAGTATTTAAGTAACACAAAGTTCAGATTTCAGCTGTGATGGGGATAGCAAAATGCTGTGCTTCCTGTGAGTGCTAACAAATCACTCAAAATTTAGGAAGTTTGCACGTATTTTATGTAGATACGTCTAAATTGAGAATATGGGTTAATATTTAGAGTAGCCATAGCCTGATATATTACATTGCATCTGAAGTCTTGAATTGACATGAATTAACCTATACATCTTTAAATGTTTGCAAAATTATATTTGATATGAGCCTGTAATAAATGACCATATTACAACTCAGAAGCTGGAAAGTGTAGTGAGAGTTGCCATGGGAACCTTAATGTGATAGTCCCTTGCTTCCATTTAAATTTCATTTTTAATATTGCATTAACATTTTTGTATTTAATGGATAGATATTTGAATTAATATTGAAGTGCTTGCTAATATAAATAAAATATAAGAAATGAAAATGTGATTTTTCTTCCAATGAACAAATGAATGTATAACCCAGGATCTTGTAGAAATAACAGCACTTGAGTTTTAAATTATTAGATTCCATTAATTTATTTTGAAGTTTCTTAAAGGATCTCTTTTAAAAGATTAAGAAGTATTTATGGATAGTCACATAATTCATGTCTTTACATCTCAAATACAGCCCAGAATTTCCTGAAGTCTGTTTGGGGACAGTTTTCTTCACTGTGACTTAGTTTATTCTTTTGTTTTTTTCTGACCAGTTGACCTCTGAGGTCTCTCCTACCTCTAAGTCCATCTTAGTGTACTAATTATTTATAGGGTGATAGGCTTCATCTCACTTAAAATTCTAACTACATTACCAAATACAGATTTGTCTGTTCAAGTTCATTGTATGAAAATCTAACTGATGCCAGAGATACAGGTATTCTTTTATTACAGAGGATTCTTGACTATACAAGAATATTCATACATAGGATTACATGTGAATAGTGCGTTTGAAATAGAAGTAACTGGGGGCGCCTGGGTGGCTCAGTCGTTAAGCGTCTGCCTTCGGCTCAGGTCATGATCCCGGGGTCCTGGGATCGAGCCCCGCATCGGGCTCCCTGCTCTGCGGGAAGCCTGCTTCTCCCTCTCCCACTCCCCCTGCTTGTGTTCCCTCTCTCGCTGTCTCTCTCTCTGTCAAATAAATAAATAAAATCTTCAAACTAGGTTAATTTTCATTTCTTCCTGTGGAGAAGTGAGGGCATCTTATTTGCATATGAGATCTGGCTGTCATAAGAGGATACGAGTAGATCCACATGTTGCAAGGGGTTGGCTGTGCCATGCTGTTTCATGTCGTCCACGATACCGCGATCCACATGGCCATGCCTACTTCACCCCCCTACACACCCCCCCCCCCTTGGCCACTTACCTTCTGGACAGGAGCATCACTAGTGCTGCCTCACGTTGCTCCTGCGCTGGTAGACCCAGCTCATAGCTGCTGCTACCAGAGCCGTACAAATGGGGGAGCCCCCAGCACCGACCTCCCGCGAAAGCCCATCTACTGTGCCTGCCTCCTGGCCTCCCCACTAACTGCCTAAAGAGGCCAGGTAATACAGCCTGGAAATTTAGGGGCCGAATGCCCTCTGGGGCTGACTCTGACTGATGACAGTTCGGGAAGGGAAGGGGACTAGCATGTCACTTATTTTCCCCTTCTCCCCCAAAATGGACTGCTCCTCGGTGCAGTGCTTGCTGTGAATGCACCGAAGACGTCCTGTGAGACCAGGCTTGTGGTGCACCCTTGTGTATGCTCTTCTGACGTCCCGTTCCCCTCTCTAATGAAGCCTTAGCCTGCTAGCTTTATAAACCTCATAGACATGGGCTAAGATGGTGCCAGCACACAGATTTTTCTGTGTCATCTGTGGTTAATTCTTTAGACCTAAATTCGTAAAAGTGTTATTGCTATTTAAAATAAGACCATTTTGGGGCGCCTGGGTGGCTCAGTCTGTTAAGTGGCTGCCTTCGGCTCAGGTCATGATCCAAGGGTCCTGGGATCAAGCCCCGCATCGGGCTCCCTGCTCCACGGGAAGCCTGCTTCTCCCTCTCCCACTTCCCCTGCTTGTGTTTCCTCTCTCGCCGTGTCTCTCTCTCTCAAATAAATAAATAAAATCTTTTTTTAAAAAATTAAATTAAAAAAATAAAATAAGACTATTTTGGGGGCACCTGGGTGGCTCAGTCAGCTAAGTGTCTGCCTTCGGCTCAGGTCATGATCCTGGAGTCCCGGGATCGAGCCCTGCGTCGGGCTCCCTGCTCAGCGGGGAGTCTGCTTCTCTCTCTGCCCCTCACCCCACTCTCACGCCCTCTCTCTCTCTCTCAAATAAATAAATAAATAAATAAATAAAATCTTTTTAAAACATAAAAATAAGACCATTTTTTTCACTTTGTAAATAATTGATATTCTGATTTTAAAGTAATGTTTATTGCAGACATAAAGAAAATTAAAAGCTATATTAACTTTATTGGTATACTGTACATCTTTCAGATTTTCTTAAGCGTTATAATTAGTTAAAAACAATGACTTTTACTAGTTGATTCCAGAGATTGTCATAAGGAAAAAAGGATGCATTGGCTTAGAATTAGATCACTATTAAATGTGGGAGATGAGACCTAAAGGCATAATCTGAAAAGACACAGGAAAACCAAGATCCTTTTTTTCTTCTGTTTTTTAAAAACAATAGTGGGACCATACAGACTGACAAGAGTTTTATAACATGATTTTCTCACACTTAATATTTTGTAACTTTTCTCACATCATTAACTTTTATATGATTATAGTTTTTAATGGCACATGATACTTCATGGATCCATAATTTGACCAATTTTCAGTTGTTGGATGTTTCTTTCTTTGCTTTGTCCTTTTAAAGATTATTTCAGTGTTTCGAAGATACTCATGTAGATGCAATCTTTGTATCGCCGTCTACTTTTGTGATGGGGTCTTCAGAGTGGAAATTCATTTCTAAAGGAAGTGTTCCAGTTTAACTAGTAACAGTATATGAGAGCACTTGTTTCTTTCTTTTTTTTTTTTTAAAGATTTTATTTATTTATCTATTTATTTATTTATTTGAGAGAGAGCACAAGCAGGGAGAGGGGCACAGGGAGAGGGAGAAACAGATTCCCACTGAGCAAGGAGCCTGATGTGGGACTTGATCCCAGGACCCTGGTATCAGGATCTGAGCCGAAGGCAGACGCTTAACCAACTGAGCCACCCAGGCGCCCCGAGAGCACTTGTTTCTTTATGCACTTGCTGACCCAGAGTATTATCTTCTCTCTAATCTTTGCTATGCTGCTCTGTGCAAAATGGCGTCTCATTTTACTTTGCATTTCATTGATTATTTACAGGATCAAATACAGTTTCAGACATTCATCAGCCATTTCTGTTTCTTTTGTGAATTGTCCATAACGTGGTTCTGTTTTTCTTAATATTTTTATTTCAATTTGTCACTTGCCTCTGTTGTATCACATATGTTTTTCTACGTAATTGGAGTAATTTTAAGAAAAAATATTAGAGCAACCTTTAATCTATTCATAGTCATTCCTTTCAGGGGATTTTCCAGTCAAATGAATGCTGAATCCCTCAAGGCCCAACTCAGATGTTGCTTTCTCCAGGAAGCCCTCCCTGACTTGCTGTGACTCAGGTCTGCATCACTCGTCCTTTCCTGGGAGCTCCCATGTGTTTGCAGAGATACCTTCCCTATTATAAGCTTTTTGAAAGCTGGAACAATATCTTATTCCTATTAATTCACCTCGGCCAAATAACATATCCTGCACTTAGTATGTATTCAATACAAGAGGTTGAATTGATTTGTTCTCTTTAAATAACAGCACTTTTACATTTAGAAATATTTTTCATGGAAGTATGTTTGAATTGTATACTTGCATACTTTCTTGAAGAGAGTTTATTGAACAGTATAAGATTTTTCATAATCGACATTTACAGAAATATGATTTATGGACTTTGCTGTGAGACTAATGCCTTCAGAGGTTTCTAGTGCGAAATGCTACAACCAAGTGGCCCTGTACTCTGTGGGTTATGTATTCCTCTCCGGTGGTGTCTCCCCACTGGTGTATGACTGTGCCCAGCATTTTCCAGATGAGCAAGAGTGTGTTAGAATTTAATATTGGACTTAACTGCCCTTTAAACTTATATCTGGGTGACTCTCGCCTGGGCTCCAGATCGTGGAGGCTGCCATGTAGACGACCTCTGTGCTCATTAGTGTTCACTGGAACATTTTTTGTGCCCTCCTTCCCTGAGCTGTGTTATTACTTAACTCTTGTTTCTTCAGACTGTGCAGAATGAGTACCTGCTCCTACCAGTGTTCTTTCATAATTGGTCCAATGTCACCTTGTTATAAAGATCTGCATACTATTCCGTTATGATGGTGGACCTTTGCCGTTACCTTTTGAGAGTCTCTTCTGAGTGTCAGAAGAATTACTCAGAATTTGCAGTAGATGCAAGAGGTTGCCTGGTGCTCTTCCAGTGCCCTGCCGGGCTTCCTCCTTTGACTGGCTATTGACTGGGTTACCGGACAACTCTGTAGGAGCAGAGGTTAACTTGTAGATTCTTGTCTGCTTAAAGATGCAAATAATTTCTGTCCAGTGGGAAAGATAACTCCAGAGGTTGTGGCTTATGGCCCTGTGGGACATTCGCTAGTTTTAAATATAACCTCGTCATCTTATCCTAACATTCCTGTATTGTTATCAATACCTAGCCCCTCAAATTCTCATTTGAACCCAGTCTTGCCATTTCCCTCATGATCTAATGAGTTGAATAAAACCTTTGGGCTCATGTTTGTTTTATATTGATATGAGATCATGTTTTTAACCTTTTGAAAATCATTTTTGGCATAGTGTTAGAGGCCCCTGCTTTTTAGTTTGGCCTCCAAGTAGGTTAGGTTGACTGGTAAACAAAAATGTATATTACTAATAGTAAAAATACTCCAACTGGTACTCAAATCCCAGCCTTCCTTACTTCTTCTTTCACTGTTACTTTCTCTGCTTGTAAGCTAAAAAGATGAGCTAGACAGAATTGTTCTTTTAGTTAATCCATCTGCCAACAACATTTTTAAAGCCCTGTTTTTGAAGAGTGTGGCTCTGGAGGGCACAGCAAACAGACAGTAAAGAGGGGATGTTGCTGCATGGTTTCATGTTACTGTTTTCAGCTGGAATTTTGCTAGGCCGAAGCAGGAAGGAAAAATTCACAAGGATAATGAAATGAAGCTAATACATTAGCATTTTGCCAGATAAACAGACAAAGCCCCATGCAGCTTAGCCAAGTAATCATCCAGAAATGATCGTTTTCTTTATTGGACGGTTAGTAAAGCTAACCTAGTAGACTAACAAGATTTGGACCTTAGAATCAGATCTCTGATATGAGAGTCCCAAGAAAATGTTTCTTTTGGGAAAAGCAGCATGAGAACTATGGGTGAGGGAGACTCTTTTACTCAAGACAGTAATTGATTCTGTCATTTTGTTAAACTCATTTTGAGTTTCAACACCCAGCTCAAATTTTACCTGCCCTGCAGCTCCTCTGATCCTTTACGGCCAAAGTTAACTTCTGCAGGCTTGTGTGTGCCCCTTGTTTGAGATCTCTATACAATCTTGACCCTCACTTCTGCGTGCATCTCTGTTTCTATGGGTCTGGACTGTAATTCCTGGAGGAGAAGTTTTGTGTTCTATACTTTTATATCTCAGTGTTTGTTACGTAGTAACTTCCATAATCAGTAGCGGTTGGTTGGTTTATAGGAGAGCAGATTACTCTTGGCCAATAGAGAGACAAGGTACTACAGCCTGACTTTTTTTTTTAAGATTTTATTTATTTATTTGAGACAGAGACAGAGAGAGATAGAGCACAAGCAGGGGGAGGGGCAGAGAGAGAGGGAGAAGCAGGCTTCCCGCTGAGCGAGGAGCCTGATGCCAGGATGCTGGGATCATGACCTGAGCTGAAGGCGGACTCTTAACCAACTGAGCCACCCAGGCGCCTCAGCCTGACTTGATAGAATTTACTTCTGGATGATCTGCAGCTTCTGTACAGCATTTTTTCAGCTATCTATACCCATAATTGTTTTCCTCATACAACAGTATGCTTAAAATTTTGAAGTTGTATTTATGTAGCAGAAAGCTTCTGAAACTACCCTTGAATTTTCAATGTGGCATTTACATTTGATTCATTGAATGAAGAGCAAGATGTGCACAAGGAAAGAACAAATCTAATTCCATATAATCATATGCGTTTTACATTTGGTTGAATGAAACATTTATTAAAGCAATATGCCTATGTTTCATGACAGCTAGTTGGAGTCTAAAAAAGTCTAGATAGAGTGTTAGAGTCTCACAGGATGCTCTTGGGATTGTTTCCTATTTTGAGGATAGCCTATCTCCCAATCACAAAATTAAGGTTTTGTAAAAAAAAAAAATGTATCTCCTATAACACGTGTCTTGGTACCTTGCTCCTAGGAGTTTATTAAATATTCCTTGAATGAGTCATTAGGGTAAGCTGTAAACCAAATTAGGAACAGCATAAATGACCACCTTATCCTATGTGATCATGAGCTCTGTTCCAAGTATTTCCTAAGTCCAAATACACTTTAGGGTGACTCTATTATAAAGAGTCCTAAATAAAGCAGGACCATTAGGCATAGAAGAATAAAACTCTTGGTGTTCTCACCAGTGTTTCTCAAATGTTTACGTGCATACAAAAGACCAGGAGATTTTTTTTTTTTAAGATTTTATTTATAGGGGTGCCTGGGTGGCTCAGTCAGTAAGCGTCTGCCTTAGGCTCAGGTCATGATCCCAAGGTCCTGGGATGGAGCCCCTCATTGGGCTCCCTGCTCAGCGGGAAACCTGCTTCTCCCTCTCCCACTCCCCCTGCTTGTGTTCCCTCTCTCACTGTGTCTCTCTCTATCAAATGAATAAATAAAATCTTAAAAAGAAAAAAGATTTTATTTATTTATTTATTTGAGAGAGCTCGCGTGCCAGCATGTGGGGTAGGGGCAGAGGGGAGGAGGAGAGATAATCTCAAGCAGACTCCCTGAGGGGCATGGAGCCTGATGTGGGGCCAGTCCCATGACTCTGAGATCATGACTTGAGCCGAAACCAAGAGTTGGACCCTTAACCAACTGAACCACTCAGGAGCCCCAGGAGATTTTTTTTTTAATGCATGTTTTGATTCTGTGAGTCTGGGGTAAGGTCTGAGATTCTGTATTTCTAATAAGCTCCCAGGTAGCGCTTTCAATGTTGGTCTGGGATTGCAGTTTGATAATCATTGCCTTAGAGAATTTGGGATTTTCAGACTTTTCTGTGCTGTGCTAAAATCTACCCTATTCCTGAAACTTTTCTTTTTTTCTTCTTCTTCATGTTCTAGCCCATAGGGCCATTATGCCTTCTCTCTACCAGGTTTCCTTGTTACTTCAACACAAAATAAGGCTCAGCCCCCTTGCTTCCTAGTAATAAGCTATTTGTGGTGGAAAAATGGGGCAGGATTAGGAAGTGAAGTATCAGATGCTCCCAGATGTGAATTCACTGCATTTGAGATTATTCAAAGCAAAAAATGTTGGGTCTTTTATATTAGAGGCAAGGATTTACCTATAACCCATAGTGGAATTTAATAGTAGTTCTAGAGATGAAACACCAAGCTGAAATTCTATCCCATAATAAGGTTATATTCATATGGAAAAATAGAATCCTTGGAGGATGGTAAGCAGAGGACGATTTAGCTGCTGATTTTCATTTCAAAAATAATTCCCAACTATACTACAAAAACATACAAATGGAGGGGCGCGTGGGTGGCTCAGTTGGTTGAGCGACTGCCTTCGGCTCAGGTCATGATCCTGGAGTCTCTGGATCGAGTCCCGCATCGGGCTCCCTGCTCCGCGGGGAGCCTGCTTTTCCCTCTGCCTCTGTCTCTCTCTCTCTCTCTGTCTCTCATGAATAAATAAATAAAATCTTTAAAAAAAAAAAACAACATACAAATGGAAAACCTCGTTGATGCCTTTAAAATTCTGGCTCCAAATGTAAATTTCAAAGATGTTTTAATGTGACATAGTGAAGAAAAACAAAAAGAGTCTTCAGCTAAATACTTTCTAGCACAGATATCGGCTTAATTTAATGCCTCTTCATGAGCTCCTCCGGTTACCTAAGATCTAGAAAGCGTTGTGAGTAATTTGCATTGTGGTCCTTCATTTGTCTTTATTAAGGGAAAAAATAAAAGGCTAATTTAAGAGTGCACCTGCACTGACATGAGGAATAATGCATCTGAATAAGAGTTGGGAATCTCCCTTAGGAAACCCCTCACCTGGCCTCTGACATCTCTGGTTTCTACTAGCACCATGGAACGAACAGATACCATACTGGCCATACCAAAAGTGCCCGAAAATGCTAGTTGGTAAAATGAAATCTTTCAGCTTTGCCAGGAAGGTATTCAACTAATCATTTATCTGTAATAACCGATCCATTGATCTATTTACTTCTACCCATCTCTGCTGAAAACAGTAGTTTCATACACTGAATCACTCATTTCATTTAGATGTTTTCATTTAATTTAGGCCAGTTTTAAGAGAGATATTAAAAAAAAGTGACTAGGACGTTTAAAAATTCAGAAACTTCCTCGTTTAAAGAAAGATTGAAGGTTAACTACTTAAAAAGAAAAGAGTAGAGGGGGATTTGATGCTTGGTCTCAAATATTTGAAGGACTGTGTAATACAAGAAGGATTAGACAATTTAGATGCTTTCAAAATATTATCAGTTACAGGCATATTTTAGTCCACAGTGAACTTCTTACTTCTTTAAGCCGTCCAGCAGCAAACCAGTTGCCTGTGTAGGAAGTCACGAATAACTTGTCACCTAGCAGAGATTAAAGGACCATGAATCAAGGATGTTTGGATATGTCTTCCTTAATTGGAGGTTGACCTTACTGATACTGGAAGATACAGTTTGTCTTAAATAGAATACGAGATTTAAAAAAAAAAATCTAATCCATCGAGGTGACTTCTGGAATAGTGGTATAAGGAACTCTGCAGACCTTCCCCTTTGTGAATTAACTGTAACTGGGAAACATCTGTCTGCAGTCTCTGGGAGTGTGTTAAAGGCATACCACAAATGAAGAAACATTGATTCAGGAAAATCTGCTAAATCTTTTAGAGAATTGGGAGTGTCTGTGGCCTTTGACGCAGGAGCTGCTGCTTTACCTCCTCCCCACCCCGCTCAGAATGATGAAGCTCTACCCGGGGCAGATCCAGAAGAGAACATCGGGCTTTCTCTCTCCAGCTTCCAGCTGTGGGACATAGTATCTTTCCAGGAAGGACAGACTAGCAGCATTTCTCATTTCCTCTCAAATACATGTTGAGGAAGCTCGAGAGATCTGGGTCTTCATCACTACCCAGTACCCACTCCTAGGGTGGAAACTCAACAGGCACAACAGGCCAAGAACTGGCCTCTAAAGCCCTCAGCCCAGCTCCTTGGTAGGGCAGAGGATTGACGTCAGGAAAGGAAAGCCGAGAAAGCAGAGGCTACTACTGTCCCCACGCAACACCAGCCGGGTGTCCCTCCAAGAGAAGCTGGCACTGCCACTCTGAGGAGCTCTGGGGCCATGGTAGAGAGGAAGCTACAAGAATAGAAAGCTCCAAAGAGATCCAACTTTATTCGGAGCAGAATATGAGGAAGTTCAAACTGCAAGGTGCTCCCCCAAAATAATGGAAAGTTTGATGTTAAGCAATTAAGAGGAGGCAGGAAGGTGGAGTAGAACAAAAAGATAAATTATAAACCAGCTAGAAGTTTAGCAGAGGGAATCAGGGAATGAGGCACTCCGAAGAGCTCTACTAGCATCAGAACAAAACTCAAAGAGACTGGCCTCAAACTCTGCTCCCACAGAGGGGCCTGAGTTTAATTGGATCCGACTGTGGAGGAATGTATGCCCTAGGGGCATTATTGAAAACAACAGAGCAATTTGCCAGCCGTTACTGAAAACTAACAGCTGGGTGTGATACCCAAAGTAGCAGGCAGCTTAAGGTAGAGATCAGGAGGAGGGGTGCCTATGTGCCTAGGACTGTGCTTCTGAGGAGCACCTGCAGAGGATCATAGATTTTAGTGAAACAGTCCAGCCAAACCACTAAGAAAATAAGCAGAAACAACAAGCCTTGAGGGGTGGGGGAGGGGAAATCACTCGAGTTACCATGTTGTCGAAAATGTCACTATGCAAAGAAAATGTGCCAGTTATGCAAAGAAACTGGAAAATGTGACCATACACATGACGAAGGACAGGCAGCAGAAACTGCCCCTGAAGGAGCCAGATGTTGGATGAGGAGGCAAAAGTCAATCATAAGTATCTTCAAAGAACTGGAAAAAAACACTTGAAGAATTAAGGACGTTATAATGACACTGTCTAATCAAATGGAGAATATCAAAAGAAATAGAAATCATGAAAAAAGCCAAAGTTTTAAAAAACAAAAACCAACTGGTTTTAAAAAAGAATTAACTTAAGAAGAATTAATACCAATCCTTCCAAAAAACAGAAGAGGACGGAGCACTTCCAGACTCATTTTAGAAGGCCAGCATTACCCTGATACCAAAACCAGAAAAACACAAGGAAAGAAAATTACAGGTCAGTATCCCTGATGAAAATAGATGCAAAGGGCGCCCGGGTGGCTCAGTTGGTTGAGCGACTGCCTTCGGCTCAGGTCATGATCCTGGAGTCCTGGGATCGAGTCCTGCTCAGCAGGAAGTCTGCTTCTCCCTCTCCTCCTCCCCCCTCTTGTGCTCTCTCTCTCTCTCTCACTCTGTCTCTCAAATAAATAAATAAAACCTTTAAAAAAAAAAAAGAAAATAGATGCAAAATCCTCAACAAAGTATTAGCAAATTGAATTTACTAGACACGAGAAGGATCACACCCCGTGATCCAGTGGGCTTTGTTCCGGGGATCAAAGGGTGGCCATTTGCAAGTCACTGTGATATGCCACGTTAACAAAATGAAAAATAAAAATCACACAGTTATCTCAATAGATGCATAAAAAACATTTGACAGAATTCAACACCCATTTACAATAAACGTCTTGACAAAGTGGGTGTAGAGGGAGCCTGCCTCAACATGACAAGCCCACAGCTATCATCATCCTTGGTAGTGAAAAGCTGAAAGCTTTTCCTCCAAAATCAGGAACAAGACCACTCGACAAAGCTGTTAAAAAGTAAATAAATAAAATGCTTATGCATTTTTTAAGAAGATTTACTTATTTGAGAGAGTGCACAAGCGTGGGGAGGGGTGGGAGGTGGAGCAGACTCCCCGCTGTGTGGGAAGCCCCAGGGTGGGGCTTGGTCTCATGACCCAGAGACCATGACCTGAGCCGAAACCAAGAGTGGGCTGCTAAACCGACTGAGCCACCCAGATAAACCCTGATAGTTAATCTAATTTTTAACAGTAATCTGCTTCACTCAACTGTGGAAGATTTCAGACTTTGAATCTTGAGGCTTCCTTCCCAGAGTCAAATCCTCCTCTCTGTACTTACTCCTCTCAGAGCACTGCGGGCTTCCCCAAGGTTTCTGCTTTGCTGCTTCTGTCCCCTTCTTTAATCCTTTGTTTTCTGTTAACGCTTGAATCTCTTGCTGTCACTTAACCTCATAACAGGGTGTTGAATGTTTCTAAGTGTAAGTGTCCTGTGTACTGTGAAGCTAAACCATCACGTTCAGAAGGAAGGTTTGGGGAATCTTAGAATGACAGGGGTTCAAATAAGGACAGTGGAATCAAAGCAGAATAATACGCAGCTCGAGAGCCCTGCTCCACAAAGGAAGGTGAAGAACGCCAGAGGAGAGCAGTTTAAACCTGACCTGTACCCCACATTCTGCACTTGAAACTGACTGGGATGGCGAGCACTTCCTTGAAAAGTTATGCAAAAACAGAATGTGGAAGTTTAAGGTCAAGACCTTTGAGGATCTGGGTGTTTATGTTAGAGTTCTTAATAACTGCATTAAACTTCAGTGTATGATCACATGTACAGAGTTTGACGTTCTAGTTACTAAACAGCACATTTGTCCTTCAGTTTTGAGGGAACCAAGTCTCTAATGCTTCTTTAAGGCCGCCTAGCCCAGAATTCCAGGCAGTTCAACTACTCCTGGAGTCCAGGAAATCCACATAATTGGAAAGGGAAGAACTCAAGGAGAGGGAAGAAATCAAAAGCATCTAACTGAGAAAAGGAATAAATAGGGAATAAAAGAAAAGGAAATGAATAAAGAGACCACTTTGGGGGGAAAAAATAGCAAGGTCGAAAGAATGGTAAAGGATGAGCATCGGATTTGAAATGGGAGAACCGGATTCCAGGACCAGCTCTGCTATAATAAATCATGTTCTTCCCCTACCTCTTCCTTCACTGGCCAGGGCAGTCCCTAACACTTGCCTTCTTTGGGGTCAGATGGCAAAGTATGGGTTCTGAGCATAAAACAATGAGATTTGTTTTCCTTTGTAGTTTATAAAGCCAGTCTCCTTACTCTGTAATCGGGGTTTTTATGGGAACCCTCTGGGGAGAAAAAAAGGGCAAAAAAAGTCTTAAAGTTTGCCGGTGACAATTTGTCTTCTCTTGATGGCTTCCTGAGCCAAGTCACTCAAATTCATCTGGCACTTTGAGGATGACCTCATCCCAATTCAGCAACACAAAAGAATAGTAAGAATTTACTTCTGTGGGACAGTCTTCTAAATGTTTGATAACCAATAACCTCAGAGACAAAACCATGTGGCACAATCAGACCGTCCCTACTGAGGTCCCTTCTGCAGCATTCACCAGAGAAGAAAGCCCTCTAAAGTGATTAAGGAGCTCTCTGCAATGTGATCATGATTCACAATCATCTGATGTCTATTTTTTTTTTTTAAGATTTTATTTATTTGTCAGAGAGAGCACAGAAAGAGTGAGCTGCAGGCAGAGGCAGAGGGAGAAGCAGACTCCCCGCCGAGCAGGGAGCCCGATGCGGGGCTCGATCCCAGGACCCCGGGATCATGACCTGAGCCAAAGGCAGATGCTTAACCTACTGAGCCACCCAGGTGCCCTTTATCTGATGTCTAACTTGAACAGCAGTATGGTAGGACTTTGGGAAAATCTGAGTCTTAGAATATTTTGACAGAAATGGAGTTTATTACTCCTGTGTATACACAGTAACTTTAATGAGTTGCTGATGCCTGACTTTCTTTAATAAACGGATTATTTGTAATGAACTTGATTTTAAAGCAAATGAATGCACTTAAGTGCTTTAAAAAGTTGCTCTAGATTACATTTGAGGTAAATAGCAAGTTAGGGACACATCCTTATGGATTTTTTTTCCTCTTCACAATAGTTTTACTTTAATATCTTTCAGACTTTTTACACGTTTAGTGCAAGAGGGACCAGAATTTGCCTCTGTACAGAGTTGTAAATAATGGTATGGTTCTTCCCTTGTCTTGTTTTCAGATGCATGTTATTTCTGGAGAAATAAGTTCACATCTTGAATTTAATCTAGTTTTTGTATAATCTATGGAAGTATTTTACTTTACGGGTCTCATGTCTTACTTGTGATACTTAACCTAAAGCAAGCTCACTGGTGGCTGGCTCAGTCAGTGGAGTGTGCAACTCCTGATCTCGGGGTTGGGAGTTCAAGACGAAATAAAATCCTAAAAAAAAAAAAGTAAGGGGCACCTGGGTGGCTCAGTTGGTTAAGCGACTGCCTTCAGCTCAGGTCATGATCTCAGGGTCCTGGGATCGAGCCCCGCATCGGGCTCCCTGCTCGGCGGGAAGCCTGCTTCTCCCTCTCCCACTCCCCCTGCTTGTGTTCCCTCTCTCGCTGTGTCTCTCTCTGTCAAATAAATAAATAAAATCTTAAAAAAAAAAAAAAAAAGTAAGCCCACAATGTATTCTCTCAAATAATACAATCCATACTTGATTATAAGACCCGTGAATTTCAAAATAGGTTGAAACTGAAAACTCCCTGTGTGTGTGTGTGTGTGTGTGTTTCATTATAATGAGAAACTCAACAAAATGAGAAAAGTTAATTTGGTGGTGGGGGAGTAAAAATCCTGCTCATTCTGCGGTGTAAGCACTTTCAGTGGTCCGTCTGTGTTCTCTGTCTGGTTTTGAACTTGCAGTGGGCTGTAGGACTCCTTGAGGTGAGGACCAGAGCCTCTGCATCTTTGTACACTCAGAACCTAGCATGGTTGGCTGAAACGGCTCCCGTGAAAATGTCCTCCAGGATGTCTGGTGTCCAGTCACAGATTTCAAACTGGCAAGGATCTGACGTATTTTCAGTGGCTGCCAGTGAGTCTCTGAACTGAGTCCACCTAATACAGAACAACTGCCCAATGTCGGAAGCTCAGC
>NC_138380.1:4279811-4308215 GCF_054177405.1 Leptonychotes weddellii
CTGTTAACCCATGGTGTCCCAGGCTCCACAGAGATGGCTGACCCGGCAGAATTCCTCCTGTGGGCTAAATGGCTTGTCTTGATTTTGGAAAACTGCTGAGAGACTAGGGTCACTTCATTTCCAAAGGTACTTGGAGATGAAGAGTGAAATGCATAACTCTGCTGTGTAGCAGGAAATATTTCATAGAGGAGAAACTGAAGCAGGATTTTTTTTTAAGTTCTGTTATGGAAATTCTCAAAAATTCATGAAGGTAGGAGAATGGTAAAATAAGCCCCCATACATCCATCATCTTGTTCTCTACATTCTGCTGTCCTTTTTGATCTATCTGGTACCTCCATCTTTTTTTTTCTTTTTTTAGTGGGGCAACTCTCAGACATCATTTCACCTTACAGTTTTAGTGGACGTTAACAGTCATTGCCTAGAATGATTATTTCATTAGGGGTTCCTAAATGGTGGTATTCTAATGTTTTCATTCCTTTGACATGTATTAGCCATGATTCTTACACAGAGAAGAATTTGCCCTCCTGTTTGGAAAGGCAGGATAAATGCTGGATTCCTTCCCTTTACCAGATTAATGAATTGATTCCCTAAGCCACCTCATAATGTAACTATGAAAAAAATGTTTCAGTATCAGTATGATACTGGATTGGATTTTTGTATGTTTGGTGTGTTTTAATACATTGCAGTCCTAGGTTTTTTGATGCTAAAATTATTCCAAATTTAATCAGTGGTGCTTTTTCAGACTTGTTTTATACCATTTGACTTGTCTTTATTAGTCTTTGAAATTTTCCTGCCCCATGTCTGGAGTAACAGTTTTCCAAGGAGCTCTGGTTCCTTTTAGTAGAGCTGGGCAGACCTTGCTAATAGATTATCATTGCTTGAGGCCAACACATCATTTTTTTTAAAAGATTTTATTTGTCAGAGAGCGCACAAGCAGAGGGAGTGGCAGGCAGAGGGAGAAGCAGGCTTCCCGCCGAGCAGGGAGCCCGATATGGGGCTCGATCCCAGGACCCTTGGGACCATGACCTGAGCCGAAGGCAGACGCTTAACTGACTGAGCCACCCAGGTGTCCCAACACATCATGTTAAAGAGAGAAAATGAACCTGTATTAAACTCAACTTGGTGTCATTATCATACAGGTGTATAGACATCTCTACTTATCTTAAACTTCTTCCTTCCTGTCCCAAAGGAACATGTATCCCAAATAGGCTGTTAATATCTCCGCTTCCAGAACAAGCTGTCATCTCCCTGCTCACAGTCCTCCATCTTTGTCCGCACCCTGTTGTTGAGTCACAGGTGACCGCCATTGCCTCCCTGTCCCCTTCCTTCTCTCTCAAGCTAGATTGAAAGCTTTTGGAAAGAAAGGATGTTTTTACTCATTTTGAGTCCTCCACACTGAGCACCGAGTAGGTTTTCAATGAACTTTTCCCCTAAACTGTCACAGTTCCCAATTTGTGTCATACACTTAGTGGTGACATTCCTTTTTCTACTCTATATCAATCTCTCATCCAGGGACTTTTTTTTTTTCAACACCTAAGAAGCATCATCCCACAGCCAATTCGTAGAGATGGAATAAAATAAAACTCTGTAATTGATTCTATTCCAAAGAAGCCACGCATTAAGGAAGAAAAATCGTGCCTCCAGTTGCTGTCAGCTTCATTATGGGCTCTGCAGCAAGCCACCTGGGAGGGCAGGCAAAGACCTTGCGAGAAAGAGCCAGTTAATGACCAGCACCCCTTCTGTAGCATGCTTAAGGCCCCATGCCTCCATAAAGCTCACAGCAGCCAAGGTGGGGGAGATCTTTCCTCAGTTCTTAAGTGTTTCAGAAATAATAAATGGTTAATGATTTCTCATCTTTTTTTTTTTTTAAAGATTTTATTTATTTGAGAGAGAGAATGAGAGAGAGAGAGCACATGAGAGGGGGGAGGGTCAGAGGGAGAAGCAGACCCCCTGCTGAGCAAGGAGCCCGATATGGGACTTGATCCCGGGACTCCAGGATCATGACCTGAGCCGAAGGCAGTCGCTTAACCAACTGAGCCACCCCGGCACCCGATTTCTCATCTTTTATAACTACATATTTAAGGCATATTACTTCTTAAATTCATAGAGCCAAACAAGAAGTCCATATAAGGCAGAAGTGATACCAAGATAAACTGTCTGCACTTCTAGCTGAGCATGAACTATGGATGTTCTTACCTATGTGGCTTTTACACCGGGGAGACCTCAAGAGGAACAGATAAAAGCTGTGCGTGGTCCATCCCCACAGAGAGGCTTGGCATCCCCAGATAAGAGTTCTAGAATTAGCCCCCACTTACTTCTTCGTGGAGTTTCTAATCACATGCTTTGTCCATTGTACTATTGATTTGTCTTTTCTCCTTAAACAGTAGATGGAGTCTTTATATACTGTGGATATTGTATTCTAAGCATCAGATAACCCATCCAAATTGGCTTAAGAGGAAATTTTTTTTTTTTTAAAGATTTTATTTATTCATTTGAGAGAGAGAGAACGAGAGAGAGCACATGAGAGGGGGGAGGGTCAGAGGGAGAAGCAGACTCCCCGCCGAGCAGGGAGCCCGATGCGGGACTTGATCCAGGGACTCCAGGATCATGACCTGAGCCGAAGGCAGTCACTTAACCAACTGAGCCACCCAGGCGCCCGGCTTAAGAGGGAATTTACTGACTCCCATAATTCAGGCACAGGTGGATTGAGGGCCCCAAACAATTGGTCAAAACTTTTCTCCATTTACCTTTCACGTCTGCTTATCTCTTCAGTGATTCGGTCCTTCTGGAGTTAGGTTTTCTTTATGTAGCAGGAAACATTGATGGCCACCGGAAACTTTAAATTCACATCCTTCAAGCTTTCTAAACCCAAAGGCGAGGTCCATTGTCCTCTAGGACCAAAGCCAAAAAGATTCTCACTGACTTTGTTGACATGTCCAAGGAGTGATGGGCCCAGAGAATGGGTATCTTGAACAATGCAAAGCAATAAATGCCAACTACAGATATTAACCCAGTTAGTATATATGTGACCTTTCTGAGCCTCAGTTTTCCCATCTCTAAAATGGAATAATATTAGTAATAATTATACCTATCACTTGTAATTAGATAATTCATGTAAAATGCTTAGCATAGTTCCTGGCCGATAATAGCACCTATATTAATACCGACTCATTATTATTTTATCATTATATGCTTTTTCTTTTTTTTTTTTTTTAAAGATTTTATTTATTTATTTGACAGAGAGAGACACAGTGAGAGAGGGAACACAAGCAGGGGGAGTGGGAGAGGGAGAAGCAGGCTTCCCGCGGAGCAGGAAGCCTGATGCGGGGCTCGATCCCAGGACCTGGGATCATGACCTGAGCCGAAGGCCGACGCTTAACAACTGAGCCACCCAGGCGCCCCATTATATGCTTTTTCTAAATGGTCATTTTTAAATTTTATTTATGGTATCTCCCATTGAACAGAAGCTCACATTTTTGTCCGTAGTCAAATCAAAAACTTTTTATGGCTTCTGGGTGGTGTCTTGCAGGAGAGGAGCTTTTCCCATAGAACTAAATTACAAAAATACCCTCTTAGATTTCCTTCTGGTGTTTTTGCAGTTTTATTTGTAGTGTTTAAATCTTTACTTCATGAAACTAATATAATGTTATATATCAATTATACCTCAATTTATTTATTTATTTATTTTTATTTGACAGAGACACTCATTTAACAATGAGTCTTTCTGTCAGGAACCAACATAAATATCCATTTATTCAGGTACCCATCATGTTCTTGAGTAAATTTTAGAGAGTTCCTTTGTAGGAAACAAATAACATATTTATTGTTCTGCTTTTCCTAAATACTTTATGTTTTGAGTTTTTGAGTTTTGGATTTTTTTTTTTTTTTGCTATTGAATAGAATTCTTCTTCTCCATTAAATTTTCTAATTTATTGTCAGTATTATCAGTGTTATTAATGTTTCTGTTTTACTTATAACTGGTTTATCAGAAGGTCTTTTAGTTTTTCCGTTCCTTCTTGTAGATTTTGTAAGTGGCCGTCATGTCATCTGTAAATAATGGTGAGTTGCCACTTCCTTTTCTAGATGTAGCTTGTTCTCCTGTATTTATTGCATTGACTAGGGCCCACAGGACAGTACTGACCCGCAGTCATGGTTCCCACACTCTGGTCGTGTTCCTGAGTTCAACAAGAATGACATGGCCTCTGTCCTTGAGCAGGACACTTACTGACACTTACCGTCCACCAGATTGGGGAGCTTTGTCTGTTCCCCAGCTGCCAAGTGCGTTCAGGACAAGCTGTGGCGGCTGTTGAAATACTTCTGTGCTCCTGCTCTTCTCTATCAGTGTTGTGAATTTCATTGGTAATAGATTTCACCGTTTTATGTCTCCCTGTATACTAAACTTTTCATTGATTGCTGGATTTGATTTGCTCATGTTTTATTTGGCATTTTTTGCCTCTATGTTTACAGTTTCCCTTTCTGTGTCTTTGCCCAATTTTGTGATCAAGGTTATTACAGCCTTCTAGAATGAATTCTGGAGCAGTTGAATAACAAAAAAAAAATAATTATACTATCTATAAATTTTGGGAAGATTTGGTAAAATTTACCAATTACAACATGAAACTGGCTTGGAGTATTTGGGAGAAATAAACCTGTGACTACATTTTTTCCCCTATAATTATTAGTTTATTCAGGTTTTTCTAAAAAGACATTTCCAATCATGCTTCTGTTTCCAAATTCATTGATAAGAAGTTGCAATAAATTCCTTTTCCTTATATACTTGATGTTTTAATTTTTTTTTAAGATTTAAAGTCTCAGTCACTGTCTTACCAAATTTTAGTATTTCTTCTTTTTTTTTTTTAAGATCTTATTTTTAAGTAATCTCTACACCCAGCATGGGGCTCAAACTCACAACCCCAAGATCAAGAGTCACACACTCTACCGACTAAGCCAGCCAGCGCCCCTCAGATTTTAGCATTTCTAACAGTTTTTGCTTTACGATTTTAAATCTATCTTGCTCAATTCACAAAGAATCATTATTGTATTTTCTTAACGACTATCTTTTATTAATATAAATATTTCAGTTCCATTAATGCTTTTTGCCTTGATGGTTGCAAGTCTTGCTTTTTTATTTTTTCTCATCTATATCCATCCCTGTGTTTTCAGCCCTCCTGTGGAATTTTGTTTTGGATACACTTCTTATAAAAAGTGTATAATTTTTTAAAATGCAATCTAAGACTCTTTGTATCTTAATAGGATTTAGACCATTTAATTTTTTTACTTAGCCTATTTAAATTTTTAATGATCCTTGATATGGCTGGTCTGATTTTTAATATCTTCATGTTTTCTGTTTAGATGTACGTCTTGTAAAAAAGCTTGTAACTCTTTAAGTGCAACCTGAGATTCTTTGTATTTTAATAGAACTTAACCTACTAAAATTTTTAATGATCCTTGATACGGCTGGTCTGATTTTTAGTATCTTCATGTTTTCTATTTATCTTGCTTTTTATAGTTTTGCTTTTTTCCTTTCTGTGCGTAGCTGTCTTGATCTAATCTTTGTCATTCCCTTGCCCCCTCAGTTCAGTAATTCCATTTCATTTTGCTATCCTACTGACTAATACTGCTTTGGCTCATGTGTTGTAGTGAAACAAGAAAAACATTGTATACCAGTAAGTGTGTAACAAATTCTCTTGAGCGAAATGATGACTACAACAGCAGTAACAAAATGATGTAAATCTTCTAAATCCGCTTCACTTCTCTGGTACCTTCTAAATGTAGAATTAAAAACTGAACTCCTGGGGCGCCTGGGTGGCTCAGTCATTAAGCGTCTGCCTTCGGCTCAGGTCATGATCCCAGGGTCCTGGGATCGAGCCCCGCATCGGGCTCCCTGCTCGGCGGGAAGCCTGCATCTCCCTCTCCCACTCCCCCTGCTTGTGTTCCCTCTCTTGCTGTGTCTCTCTCTGTCAAATAAATAAGTAAAATCTTAAAAAAAAAAAAAACAACTTAACTCCTAACTTTGAAGTTCTTTAAATGGACTTTCTCCTTCAGTTTTTCTGTCTGCCCATTCACTTGAACTCCGCAGCCTTGCTTGAGGCCTTGTTCTACACACAGTCCATGATGCTCCCCGTTTGGGTGCTGCTCTTTGAAATGAAACTATCATCTACCATATCATCTAGGTCACTGCTGACAGTCTCTATTCATGCAGACTTAAACATGGAAAGCATAAGTAGTTTCAAAAATGCATTCACTCAGCTAATAGTGAACTTACTGAGCATATGATACGGCCAGATGCTGTTGTAGGAATGTAGGTACAACAGTGAACAAGATTTGGGGGGCGGTCAGTACACAGATAATAACAAATACATAAATAAATAATTACATAATACGAAGTCAGATGGTGACAAGTGCTATGAAGAAAAGTAAAGGAGAGGAGATAGGAATGATGAAGTTGCTATTTTAGTGAAGGTGGTGAGGGAAGGCATCTCTGCGGAGGTGACATTTTTGCAGAGTCCTAACTGCATTGCAGGAGAGTCTTGCAAATATCTGAGGAAAGAACATCCTAAGGAGAGGAAGTAGCAAGTGCAGAGGCCCTCCAGTGGGAGGTGAGCTGGCACGTGAAGAACAGCAGGGACTTGAGCAAAAGGCAGGGTAGTAGTTTCAAATTCAGTGAGGAGTCAGGGCTAGCGCATGGAAGGTCTTGCAGGCCATGGTATGGATTTAGGATTTTATGTTAACTATGATCAGAAGTCATTGGAGAGTTTTGTCTTGGGCAGTGCCATCATCTGATTCACACTTTAGAAGGTCAAGTCCAGCTTCTGTGTACATAATTGACCGCCAGAGGCATGAGTGGACACGGGAGCAGTTAGGAAGCTCATTCAACAGAGGAGGTGAGTAGTGGTGGTGGCATAGATAGGTGGTAGCAGGGGAGAAAATGAGAAGTGGTATCATCCAGCAGATAGTTTTACTGTTTTGCTCATGGATATAGAATGTGGGAGAAAAGGAAAGCATCAGTCAGAGATGACTCCGATTTTTTTTTTTTGACCTGAGTAAAATGATGGTGGTGTTTACTTGGGAAAAGAAGTGGTAAGAGAACGTCAGCTGCATGAAAACCACATTATTATGATTATGGTGTGCATTTGCCCGAGGAGGAGGATGAAAAAAATAACCATAAAAGGAAGCAAGAAGCATCATCCATTTCTGTTAGGTACACGACTAGCAAAAGCAGGTTCGCTCAGGGACCTGTGGCGAAGACGGGAAAACCTGCCCCCGCCAACTCTTAATACTTCCTGAGAGCTGACCAGTCAGAGGAGTGACCATTACTCAAGGCTCAGTTTGTGTTTCTCCTATAGGCTCTTAAGGATCGGTTTTATATCTGTTGACCTTGAAAATACCAGCAAGATGGGTTTCTTCAGGAATAGCAGAGGAATGGCAATGCAGAACAAGTAAGCTCTGGTGAAGCCTGGGTGAGTATCGAGAACAGAGAAGAGTTTGCTTGCATAGAGGAAAGGGGAAGGTGGGAGGGCTGCTTTGGACCAGAGTCCTTGGGAGGAGACCAGGAGTGGTGGTCTCTCATTTGCTGAGTCATGACGGCTCCTCATTGGATGCAGCCTTTGCTGGCGGAGGAGAAAATCTTTCCTCCTGCTGGAGTAGTGAAGTGAGCTGCTTCCTGTTGGAGAGTGCAAGGTGCACCCCCTCCTCGTGGGTCTGCAGAGGGCTGCAACCAGTGGTACCATGTGAGAGCTCCTCCTCTGGCCTCCTGACTACATTTTTAAAATTTTTAATTATTTTTAAAAAATTTTATTGAAGTATAGTTGACATACGATGTCATATTAGTTTCAGGTACACAGCATAGTGGACAATTTTATGCATTGCTCAGTGCTCATCCTGATGAGTGTAGTTACCATCAACATAATTACATACAACTTAATTACAGTGTTACGGACTATGTTTCCTATGCTGTGCTTTTCATCGATGTGACATGTATTTTATAACTCAAAGTTTGTACCTCTTAATCCCCTTTACCTATTTTACCCATTTCCTTACCCCCTGTCAACCCCATTTTATTTTATTTTATTTTTAAGATTTTATTTATTTATTTGAGAGAGAGGGTGAGTGAGAGAAAGCATGAGCTGGGGGAGAAACAGACCCTCCGCTGAGCAGGGAGCCCGATGTGGGGCTCGATCCCAGGACCCTGGGATCATGACCTGAGCCGAAGGCAGACGCTTAACCATCTGAGCCACCCAGGTGCCCCTTGAGATTTCTTTTATTCAGTTCCACAGAGCCTTGGAATCATTGCCTGAACAATGCCACGTTATTTTTTCAGTTCTAGAAGTCGTCTCTTAATAATCAAGATTTTTCTTGAAGGCCAACACCCTCATTTATCATTAACCCATGCTATCCTGGGGCCTTGGAGTAGCTACGAAGACTCTCAAACAGGTACCCTACCATTTATGTAGAAGTGCCATCATTCACACTCAAGGATCACTCATGATATTCACTGCAGGCTCTTACTTGCCCTACTTTTTGGTGTCTTATCACAAACAAACATCCCCAAAATGCCTGGTTGATGTCAAATCTGACAAAATTATAGGTACAGTATCTTTGGGACTCTTATTTTTCAAAGGCAACAAATCACTTACAATTCCTTGGTCTAAATAAAATATATTTGTTATATCACTGCATAGAAAATAAATTTATTTTATTGATTCCTTTAGGTTTAACATATCCAACAATGCAAGTTGAACACATTTTAAATAAATTATAATTTGAGTTATTCACACTGTCTGAAAAATACATTCTTGTTACACACAGTCTGCATGAGGTCTCTGGGCATGCACAAGGCATAAGGGCTTTACTTTGGGATTAGCAATAGAGTCTTTTGGGGTGAGGCAGTGGTCGTTTGCTGTGACTGAACCAAATGGTTTCCAAAGACCAGTGGACAGGTTGTGCAGTGTGCAGCAGCACAAATTGTCCTACTTAAGACTTTATATAAATTAATAGGAAAAACAGGGGCGCCTTGCTGGCCCAGTTGGTAGAGCAAGTGACTCTTGATCCTGGGGTCTTGAGTTCAAGCCCCACATTGAGTGTAAAAATTACTTAAATAAATAATCTTAAAAAAATTAATAGGAAAAACACTAAAACTCAGGAGGAAAATGGGCCCAATATGTAAACAGGTAATTCTCAGAAAGTACACAAATAACCTAAGAAATCATTTAAAATTGTGAGCCTAACTTGTATCCAGAAATGAAAATTAAAACAATATGAGGCATTATTTTTGGCCAATTAAAGATAATGTTGGGGAGAGTGGAATTAAATTTTCACGCACTGCAGAGCAGGAGACGTCGATGCAAACTGTGAAAAGCACTGTGCAACTCCGTATCAAGATCCTTAAAATCCGTGTCCTTTGATCTGGAAATTCCCCTTCTGGGAATCTAACTGGAGGAGAGTATTTTAAATTACAGAAAATTGTATATAAAAATGATCACTAGGTTATTACTTGTAATAGCAGATATAATTGAAAACAACCTTACAATTTAAGAAGAAGTAGTCAGATGAATAAGTTACAGTACATCCGTAGAACCAAGCATTGGGCAGCCATTTAAAATGGTGTCTTTTAGCTATTTTGCTTTTGACGGTTCTGCTTGTTTCTGCCATCTGCCTGATAGCCGGATCCCCCTTCTCTAAATGTACCATAATAAATTCGGCCTATCTCCTGTTGGTGACATGTAGGTTACTTTCCAGGGTGTTTTGTTTGTTTGCTTTTTCCATTTGAAACAATACTGCAGCAAGAATTGACATGAGCGTTCAGATGCACATTGAGGACCAAGAGACGTCTCCAAGGCCGACGACCTCGGTCTGGGGCAGTGCACCCGGCTTGAGGAGGGCCACGGCCCCACAGCCCCTGCAGGCCTGGAAGAGCGCGGAGTCACTGTCATCGTCACGGTCACAGCTCCCAGGATGTGGTGTCCGTGTGGAGATGTCCACGTCTGCCTTCTCTGACGTCTCCACAAACAGGTCCAGAAACTGTGCGGGGACAGAGTTGCTTGCTCTGGAGAAGAGAAGGAGATCCCTGTGAGGTGTTTGTGGGCGGCCATGCGGCCGGAGACTAGAAAACACAGAATGTTCACCCAGGAACTAAGGAATGGCCACGTGTAGCTGAAGATGCAAAAGAGAAGAACAGACAGGCCGATGGGGTTAGCTGAGGTGGGCCCGGGCAAGATACTGTATTAACGCCCTTGGACTCATTTATGTGGCTTCTGGTTGGCTTATTTCTTACGCCAGCCCGTTGTTCTGTGCGACCCACTACCACTGTTGCTAACCCAAGATGGGAAGGCCGGGGAAGGAGGGAAGGGAGAGCCCTGAGGAAGCAGGGTTGGTTGTGTTTTGCCAGAAGAACCCAAGTTACTTCGGAGCCTGACGTGGCGACTACATTGTTTAGGACTCTGCTTGCAAGTAATAAAACCCAACTCACTTAGGGCTGGGCTGGAATCAGCGTACTTAGCGGCCTGGAGGCAAGAGTGGGGTGAGGGCCCGGCATGAGGAGGACGAGCTTCCTCTGTTGCAGGGGCTCCCAGCTCCATCAGTGGAGGAGAGGGCGGCTTCTGTCAGGGCGGTCAGCGGGCTGGGGTCTCACAGCATTCTCCGAGGCGTCCAGATCTCCCCACGCGGCCCCGTTCCAAGTCACAGGATCCTCGTCTGCCCGCCCCGAGTCCTAATGCGCGTGTGATAACAGTGCTTGGCTCACCGTAACTTGTGAATGATAGGACCGGGGCTGGGGCCTGCCACCTGGCAGCTCCAAGCTGATTGTTGGTGGTTGACAGAGCAATCAGAAACTCCCCACTTTGTTGAAAAGTCCTTAAACCAAAATTTAAGATCTGGGGCTTATAATCTGTTTTGTCTGCAGTCTATTTATTTATTGGTATCAAGTAGTTTTATTTTTTTTTTATTTTTTTTTAAAGATTTTATTTATTTATTTGACAGAGAGAGACACAGCGAGAGAGGAAACACAAGCAGGGGGAGCGGGAGAGAGAGAAGCAGGCTTCCTGCGGAGCAGGGAGCCTGATGGGGGGCTCGATCCCAGGACACTGGGATCATGACTTGAGCCGAAGGCTGACACTTAACGACTGAGCCACCCAGGTGCCCCAAGTAGTTTTATTTTTTATTTAAATTCAATTAATTAACATATACTGTATTATTAGTTTCTGGGGTAGAGGTCAGTAATTCATCAGTTGCATATAGCACCCAGTGCTCATCACATCACATGCCCTCCTTAATGCCCATCACTCAGCTACCCCATCCCTCCTGCCCTCCTCCCCTCTAGCAACCCTGTTTGTTTCCTGAGATTAAGAGTCTCTTATGGTTTGTCTCCCTCTCTGGTTTCATCTTGTTTCATTTTTCCCTCCTTCCCCTATGATCCTATTTTGTTTCTCAAATTTCACATATCAGTGAGATCATATGACAATTGTCTTTCTCTGACTGGCTTATTTTGCTTAGCATAATACTTTCTAGTTCTGTCCACGTCCTTGCAAATGGCAAGATCTCATTTTTTGATGGCTGAGTAGTATTTCATTGTGTATAAATACCACATCATCTATTTATTTATTTATTTTTAAGATTTTATTTATTTGACAGAGAGAGACACAGCGAGAGAGGGAACACAAGCAGGGGGAGTGGGAGAGGGAGAAGCAGGCTTCCCGCTGAGCAGGGAGCCCGACGCGGGGCTCGATCCCAGGACCCTGGGACCATGACCTGAGCTGAAGGCAGACGCTTAACGACTGAGCCACCCAGGCGCCCCCCACATCGTCTATTTAAAAGCAACTCTACAACCCTGTAGGGTTTGACCTTCTCATTCCTGTCATATTGTTCCATGGCTGTGGCCACGCATTTCCCCAGAGCCTTGCCTTCAATGGATATGTCATTCCTGGTAACCACAAAGTGATCTCTGACTTAACAGTTTTGCCACTGATGCTGGGGGCTGCCCAAGCCCCACTTTTCAACAGTAAATGTGTTCTCACTGTGTTCACACCCGCTTGGATCAGAGAACAACCCTACGATTGTTATTTTCTTGACAGTCTGTGGCCTGGCACCACTTCTGGTACCCCTGGTCGGGGTTTTAATGACCAAAAGCAAAAAATAAAAGAGAATCCACCACGGCTAATTTCAGCAGAAAAGGATTTACTGCGGATGTTGGGTAACAGGCTGGTGCAACGGCCAGAGGAACAGATTTGAGGCTGAGCTTCCAGAAGCAGCTCTTGGAGCCAGCCCCGAGCCACAGCATCCACTGAGAACCACACGGTGCCAACTCGACCTCCCCAGGTATGCTTCTCGCATGGTGCCACTTCTGCATCTGGGACTCACTGTCACCGTCACTGCTGCCCCCAGCATCAGCAAAATGGGATGCCCACACAGCCCATCTCATCAGATGGTCACTGTCAAGTCAGAGTCTAGCACAGGGGCATCTGGTGGGTGCAGCCTGGGAAGTAGGTCCACATTTCCCCACGTGGTGGCTAGGGAGTTCGGGTTCTGACTCTGGGTAGGAGAGGTAGATTTCAGTGTGGGAATTCATCCAGCTGTAGAAAGACAAAGAGTGATAGGAAGCCCCAAATGTGGCAGAGGTCCCGTCAGGATGGAACTAGAATAGACCAGGTCAGGTTTGCTGGGCTCCAGTTGTGCCCAGGTCATGGGGTGCTTTAGGGGACAGGGTGCTGGGGCGCCTGGGTGGCTCCACACTCTGGATCTCTGTTCAGGTCATGATCTCAGAGTTGTGAGATCGAGCCCCATGTCGGGCTCCGTGCTGGGTGTGGAGGCTGCTTAAGATTCTCTCCCTCTGAAAAAAAACACCACCACACATTTTAGAAGACAGTGTGCTGGTGGGAAGTGCATCAGCGTCCTGCTTCTCACCCACAGTGCAGTATAAGGCAGGTGCTTGACCTGTCTGTACGTAAGAAATCTGAATTAGAGCATCTCCACGGTGCCGAAGTTCTGACAATGTATGTGCCTCTTAATGTAAACCCATGATACAGTAATTGTGAATGGAGGAAACATGAAGCATTTATTTACACTTGTCACTGTCCCTGGAACTGCAGTTTGTTCAATACAGACATGGGCCTTTCTCTCTAGAAGTTTATGTTAACGGATCAACAATAATTACTAGATGGGAACACTTGGGAAATGCATCGTGGAAAGATGTAAGGAAATGGACAAGTTCATCATTACCATCACCTTAACAGAGCATTCAGTGATTGGGAATTGCATGTTGAGGAGAAAGAAATGCTTCTTTTTTTTCCAGTTAATGGAGCAGCATAGGTCATGTTAATGATGGAGGAACAACCTAGAACACTGAGCCAGAGTTTTCCTGGAGATGTCACAGCTAGAATTCTAGCTGCAGGTGCATGACAAATGCATCAAAGTAATACTACATTTTCTGGGAAGTACAAAAGGGGTTTGGAAGATGGATGCAAGAATATGCAGAGGCAAGGGAAGTTAAAGGGCAAAGGTCAGGTTCGTGACTATCCAGAGTCACTGAGCAGAACACTAAAGGCGGTGGAAAACTCCATCTCCAAATACCAGTCAAAGCAACGCACCCGAAAATTGCCCCGGGCTATTTCAGTACATTTACAGATTACCAGTGAAATGAATGTTAATGTTTTATGGCTCTAACTTATACTTCTAAAAGTTCTAATTAATCTCACTAGATAAAAACTGGCATGCATGCTGATACAAATGAGAATCACAGCCTCCTCACGATGTCTGTGTGCCAACTCATCTGGGATCCTGCAATGATTTGCCCTCACTGTCTCAGCACCATAAAGGGGCCAGTAATTAGCATTTGGAAGCTAAGCCACACTTCCCCGCTGGATACCGTTTGCTGATTGTTAATTAATTAATTAATCGAGTAGCAGTTCATCTAGCACTGGCTAGTAAAGACCTTAAGAGGTGCTCTCCCCCTCACCCCTCACCGCCCCCCCGCTCCGGTGTGAGAAGGATTCTCATGTCCTCCTTGAGAGCAAGGTTACATCCGAGACTTTTTTTTTTGGTAGCGTGCATAGTACCCTGCACACAGAAATGGATGGATGTATGGATGTATACATACATAGACACATAAAAATACAGGGTATATTTCTTATTTTTCCCTCATATCATAAAAGTTTTAAGTTTAGATTGGAAGAGAACTTAATATCACCCGATTTCATTTCATTTTAAGGATAAGAAAACAAGGTAAGAGAATATATACTTGACCCTAGCTATTAAGAACGTAAACCAGACCATAAATTCAGTGTTTTTACCCTGGAGAAAAGTGCAGGGTCTACCTACGCTGGGCCGCTGCACAGTTCTGCGTGGATCCTGTGCCTTCCCAAGCTGGATATGCCCAGACCCTTATGGGAGGTGACTAGAAAACAGGCTGAAATAAAAAAAAAAAAAAAAAAAGGGGGCGCCTGGGTGGCTCAGTTGGTTAAGTGACTGCCTTCGGCTCAGGTCATGATCCTGGAGTCCCGGGATCGAGCCCCGCATCGGGCTCCCTGCTCAGCGGGGAGTCTGCTTCTCCCTCTGATCCTCCCCCTCTCATGCTCTCTGTATCTCATTCTCTCTCTCGCAAATAAATAAAATCTTAAAAAAAAAAAAAAATTAAAAAAAAAAAAGAAAACAGGCCTAAATAAGGAAGGGGCTATGGAGTGTGGGAAGACCATTCGCTAGGAGTAGTACCCTGGTTCACAGGCAGCAGTGGCCATGAGGAAGTGTGAGACTTAGAGCTTTTTCAAGAATTCCGTGAACCTTTTCATTACAGCATAGAAATGAGAATGTCTCCTTCTCGGCACAGTGTGAGCAAGTGACCCAGCATCTGACAGCAGCCCTAGAGGCATATGATGTAGTTCAGAATGTCTGGTTTTAGAACTTAATATCATTCTAGATTATTTAAAGCCCATGATGAAATTAATTTAAGATGATGACTCTTCTTCAATGGAAAAAAAAAAAAAAGGTTTAAGTTCAAATCAGCTCATTCAGGTTTCCTAGAAGATTACAAAGATTTCAAATTTTAAACAATTGACCAGAATGAGAGAATGAGGCTTGGGATCATTTATCTTTGCTTTTCACGAGGAACAGATAATAACCTTCCAGATTTATACTGCACTTCCAACATTTCAAATCTATTATCTCATGTGATTATCAGAGATGGGTACAGAAAGTGTCACTATTCCATTTTAACAGATAATGAAACTGAACTCCGCAAATCGAAGGAAGTTCATCATGAAATCGCCAAGTCAGAGCCGGATGGTTAGAATGAGAAAGGACTTTAGAAATTATCCATCCCAATACCTCTCTTTAGAGATGAAAAAACAAATGCCAGTCCTCTCGTTCATCTTTTTTTTTTTTTTAAAGATTTTATTTATTTATTTGACAGAGAGAGAGAGCACAAGTAGGGTGAGTGGCAGGCAGAGGCAGAGGGAGAAGCAGGCTTCCCGCCGAGCAGGGAGCCCGACGCGGGACTCGATCCCAGGACCCTGGGATCATGACCTGAGCCGAAGGCAGTCGCTTAACTGACTGAGCCACCCAGGTGCCCCTATATACCTTTTTACACAAACAATTTGATAAGACAGAGACTTCATTAGGGGTAGTCTGTTGTGGGACAGTGACTAGGACATATACGGGAAACTGGAGGAAGATCAGGGTGATTTTATTTTTTTTTATTTAAAGATTTTATTTATTTATTTGTCAGAGAGACAGAACACAGGCAGAGGGAGAAGCAGGCTCCCCGCCGAGCAAGGAGCCCGACGTGGGACTCGATCCCAGAACCCTGGGATCATGACCTGAGCCGAAGGCAGTCGCTCAACCGACTGAGCCACCCAGACGCCCCCTCTTGTTCATCTTAAAACAACTCTTCTCTGGTTTTCATCACCTAGGCAGGTAACCGACCTGGTAATACTTGGATTGAACAAAGCCTGTGCCATGAATTCTCATCATTCCTGTGGGAAAAGATGATGTTAAAGGTAAAATTACTATTCTTGTGCAAGTAGAAAATGAACACATGTCAAAGATTTTATTTAACGTGTTAACTAATGAGGGAACCATTAGATGTTAACATCTGGTTCAAAAGGTAATTCAAAGGACAAGCAATGACGTGAAATGATTTTACAGTATATGCAAAATAGGTCTGTTTTCAGGGCGGTAGTAAATTGCATTCCACCAAATACAATTAACCTGCATTTTTATGGGCAAGAATCTTTTGCATTATTATCAGTGTTCTACAGTTCACAGAGTTATAAACAGCTCAAAAACAAGGAAAGGCTGAGATAATCTAGAAGCATGACCCAGACAGGATACACCTAGTCATCTTTTGGGTCCATTTCAGTCTTTCACAATTTTTTTCCTACGCTTATAAAAATTCACACTTGAATACTACCCAATATTGAGGAATAAGTAATAGTAATTCTACAAAAACTCTTCCGAGAATCAAAAAGGAACATTCCCAAGTCATTCTATGAGGCCAGTGTTACTCTTACCAAAATCAAAGATATTACAAAAGAAAAACTATTGACCATTATTCCTCATGAACACAGATGCAAAAATTTTAACTAATCAAATGTACCAATATATAAAAAAGATAATACATCATAAACAAGTGAGGTTTATCCCATGAATACAAGGTTGGTTTAACATTCAAGAATTGAAAAAAAAAATTCAAGAATTGATCAATGTAATTTGCCATATTAACAGACTCAAGAAAAAATTTCACCTCAGTAGATGCAGAAACAGCGGTTGACAAAATTCATCATCCATTTCTAATAAAAACTCTCAACAAACTAGGAGTAGAGGGGTACTTCTCCAACCTGGAAAGGGGCATTTATGCAAAACATACAACTAATATCATACTTAATGGTGAGAGATGGAATGCTTTCCCCTCTAAGATCAGGAAGAAGGCAAGAATGTCTACTCTTGTCACTTCTATTCAACATCCAAGACAGTAAGGTCCGAAAAATAAATAAATAAATGAAAGGAAGTGGTAAAGGAAAGGAAAAATAAGACTTTATTTCTTTATTTATTTTAAAGTTTGTATTTATTTATTTGACAGAGAGAGAGACAGCGAGAGAGGGAACATGAGCAGGGGGAGTGGCAGAGGGAGAAGCAGGCTTCCCACTGAGCAGAGAACCTGACATGGGGCTGCATGCCAGGACCCTGGGGTCATGACCTGAGCCAAAAGCAAACGTTTAACAACTGAGCCACCCAGGCGCCCCAAGACTGTCTTTATTTATAAATGACATGATCATCCATGTAGAAAATTTGATGGAATCTACAAAAAAGCTAATAGAACTATAAGAATTTAGCAATCGGGTGCCTGGGTGACTCAGTCGGTTAAGCATCTGACTCTTGGTTTTGGCTCAGGTCATGATCTCAGGGTCCTGGATCTGCACCCTGCTCAGAGTCTGCTTGTCCCTCTCCCTCCCCCTCTGCTTCTCCCCACAGTGGCAGTTATGCGTGCATTCATGCACTCTCCCTTGCTCTCAAATAAATAAATAATAAATAAAAAGAAACACTGCTGAGAGAAATTAAAGGAGACCTAAAAAATGAGGGGCACCTGGCTGGCTTAGTTGGTGGAGTGTGCAACTCTTGATCCCAGGTAGTGAGTTCGAGCTCCACATTGGGTTTAGATACTACTTAAAAAAATAAAATCTTAAAAAAAAAAGACCTAAAAAATGAAGAAATATATTTATCAGTTGGAAGACTTAGTATTGTTAATGTCAACACAATCCCAATCAAAATCACAGCAGGCTTGGGACACCTATGTGGCTCAGTTGGTTAAGCATCTGCCTTCAGCTCAGGTCATGATCTCAGGGTCCTGGGATTGAGTCCTGCATCGGGCTTGCTGCTCATCGGAAAGCCTGCTTCTCCCTCTGCCTGACGCTCCCCCTGCTTGTGTGCATTCCCTTTCTCTCTCTGTCAAATAAAATCTTTAAAAAAAAATCACAGTAGGTTTTTTTGTAGAAATTGACAAGCTAATTTTAAAATTCATATGTGAATGCAAAGGACCTAGAATAGCTGAGACAACTTGAAAAGAAATGTGACAAATTGTGTTACCTGACTTCAACACTCATTATAAAGCTACAGTAGTCAAGGTAATGTTACATTGGTATAAAAAGAGATAAATCAGTAGAACAGAATGGAAGTTCAGAAATAGACCCATACATATATATGTGTATATGGATATCAGTGACATTAATTGATTTTCAGCAAACATGCAAAGGCAGTTTAGAGAAAGGATGGTCTCTTCAACAAATGGTGCTAGAGCATTTGGATATCCACATGTAAAAACAATAATTAAACCCTTACCTCACACCATATAGAAATTAACTCTAAAAGTAATACTGGGGGGCACCTGGGTGGCTCAGTTAGTTGGGTGTTTGACTCTTGGTTTTGGCTCAGGTCATGATCTCAAGGTCATGGGCTCAAACCCCGTGTCCAGCTCCGCACTCAGCAGGGAGTCTTCCTGGGATTCTTTCTCTCTCTCCCTCTCCCTCTCCCCTCCCCTAAAATGGATAGATAAATTTAAATAAATAAATAAATATAATACTGGAACTATAAAACTTCTAAAAGAAACATAGGAGAAAATCCATTGACCTTGACTTAAAGATTTCTTAGAAAAGCAAAACAATCCATAAATGAAGAAAAATTTATAAATTGGACTTCATCAAAATTAATAATTTCTGCCCTTCAGAAGACATCAAGAGAATGAAAAGACAAACCACAAACTGGGAGAAAATATCTGTAAATCATATATCTGAAAAAGAACTTACATCCAGAAAATATGTATGTATATATATATATATTTTTTTGTAACTCTCAAAACTTAATAATAAAAAAGTAAATTACTCAATTAAAAAACAAGCAAAAGCATGAACAGATACTGCACCAAAGAAGATGTATGGATGACAAGCTCATGAAACGATGTTCAGATCAGGGGTGCCTGGGTGGCTCAGTTGGTTAAACTTCTGCCTTCGGCTCAGGTCATGATCTCAGGGTCCTGGGATCGAGCCCCATATCAGGCTCCCTGCTCAATGGGGAGTCCGCTTCTCCCTTTCCCTCTGCCCTTCCCCGGCTCATGCTCTCTCTATCTCTCTCAAATAAATAAATAAAATCTTAAAAAAGAAAGACGTTCAAATCATTGGCCATTAGGGAAATGCAAAGTTAAAGCACAATGAGATACCACTACATGCTGATTAGAATGGCTAAAGTTTAAAAACTGACTGTACCAAGTACTAGTGAGGATAGGAAGAACTGGAACTCTTACAGACTGCATGAGAAGGTAAAATGGTACCACACCACTTTGGAAATCCGTGTGGTGGCTTTTTAAAAAGTTAAACACCCATTGACTCTGTGCCATCCACCCCACTCCTCACTGACCCAAGAGAAATGAAAGCATACGCCCACACACAGAGTTGTACACAACAGTCATAGCCACTGTCTTCCAAATCCCAAAATTCAGAAATAACCTAAATGCCCTTCAACAGACGATGGATATAAACTAGTACATTTGTACGAGGTGCTCAATAGCATGGATGAATCTCAAAATAACTTTGTGAAGTGAAATAAGCCAGACAAAGAGAATCCATGCTGTATGATTATACAAATTTCTGGAAAACACAAGTCTATAGGAAAAGATCAGGTTACCTTGGGACATGACTAGGAGTGTGTTGTGGGGTGAGTGGTGGGGAGAGGCAGGAGGGACAGGTTATAAAAAAACATGAAAACACCTTCAGGGTGATGAATATGCTCATTATCTTGACTGTTGACAGTTTCATGAATGTATACCTATGTCAAAACTTACCAAATTGTACTCTTTCGTACGTGCAGTTTATTGTATGTCGCTTATACCTTAATAAAGCTATTTTAAAATAAAACGTACCCTTGAAATGCTTTGTTGCGGGGCGCCTGGGTGGCTCAGTCATTGGGCATCTGCCTTCGGCTCAGGTCGTGATGCCAGGGTCCTGGGATCGAGCCCCACATCGGGCTCCCTGCTCAGCGGGTAGCCTGCTTCTCCCTCTCCCACTCCCCCTGCTTGTGCTCCCTCTCTCGCAGTGTCTCTATCAAATAAATAAGATATTAAAAAAAAAAAAAGAAATGCTTTGTTGCTTTTTCATGCAATTTAGGTTGCCATTCCCAACCCATGGCAGTTTGGGAAGCTTGCTTTGGAATTTTTTTTTTTTTTAATATTTTATTTATTTATTTGACAGAGAGAGACACAGGACACAGCAACAAAATTGCTAGCACGGTGGATTAACAACAACAATAACAGCTAGCGTTTACTCAGTGCTTACTGCTTGCCAGACATTATGCTAAATGCTCCAAATGCAGTCTTTTATCTAGTATTAACACCCCGCAGAGTGGGCATCGATAGAAGGGATGTCCCCAGCTCCATCTCTACATGGAGAACAAGAAACACAAGAAGAACTGAGATGGGCTTTACAATTTCAATCCCAGAAAAAAACCTGGCCTGGGCATACAATAATACTACTTTTTTTTAAGAGAGAGATCGTCACGGGCACTTAAAAGGCAAAGTGGCATCTTCTGACCCTGACACAATAAAGCCTAGTGAGAGGCAAGGTCAGTCCATGTGGGGCTGTGCCGGCGGCTTTTTGACCCACTTGCTGCTCTAAAATCTGCTGCTCTCTTTAACCTCCTCAATACGGAAGTGTAGACTTTGCCTTCTCTTCTCCAAACCAAAAGCCAGCATAACCACGACATGTAATTTACACATCCCAGATTTATTCAGTCAACCCAGTGCGTATGGAGCGTCTGCTTTAATTCAAACCCTGCACCAGGCACCGACTTACACACACAAATAAGGACACCCCCCGGGGCTTTCAGGGACTGGAGAAGACATAGAAGCAAAGAAGCCATGGGTGAGCAAGTGAGGCAGGAGGGCAGAGACGCTTTCTGAAGGTCCAGGTGTCTGAGAGAGTGAAAATGCCTTAGCCAGGCCTTCTTGTTGTCGGGGGTGTTGGGGGGTAGGGCTCAGTCTGTGTTCACAAGGGGCAGTTCGGGTCAGTTCTGGAGAATGGCTAACAGGACCGTTATCAGAGAAGCTAAGACCCACTCCTGGCGGACCTTCTGTGCCTGTGAAGAGGCTCTTTTTCTTGAAGGGCTGGGGAAGCCCTAAGAACTTCAAGGAAGAGCTTCAGGCATATTTTCACTTTAAAATGATCACTCTGTGTAGAAAAATCGTGTGGGGAAAAAAGAACTGGCCAGCGTGTAATTAATGATGAAGGGAAATGAGGTGGGTCTGAAGATGGGCAAGGGAATTCATTCATTGTCCACGAACAGGGACAGAAACTTGAGGATTGTTTAGATTTGGGGGTGTTTGGGCGCAAGAGAGGCAGGACCCCCAGACGACTGCTCAGTCCCGAGGCCGGCACCAGGCCACTTGCCAACCCGTCTCGTGCAAAGATGCCTTACTGACTGTTTGCATTAAAATTGTTTATTTAATTTAGAAGCAGATGAATATTTTTTAACGAAGATTACTGTAACTTTTTTTTTTAAAGATTTTTATTTATTTATCTGAGACACAGAGAATGAGAGAGACAGAGAGCACATGAGAGGGGGGAGGGTCAGAGGGAGAGGCAGGCTCCCTGCAGAGCAGGGAGCCCGATGCGGGACTTGATCCCGGGACTCCAGGATCATGACCTGAGCCGAAGGCAGTCGCTTAACCAACGGAGCCACCCCAGCGCCCAGATTACTGTAACCTTTTAACCCCTTTCAGGCCTTAACTATGCCTTTCCCAGTAGACCTCTCTTCTTTAGCCTCTGGTTCTCCAACAGTACGAGGAAGCACATGATAAACACTCTAAAACGCTTTTGAATACCTCGGTGAATGGAATAATTAATTGATTAATCACTCTGCTGAGTAAATTGCAGCTGAACAGAGTGCTTTTTTTCCCCTTTCTGCCAGAGCAGGGAGCCTGCTTCAGGTGGTAGTGATGAATTAAATATTTATGGGGCTCTCTGTGGTTGCAGAAGGGGGCTTGCCCTGGGCCTAGGGGCAGGCGGGGCAGAGAGAAACTTGCTCAGGGCAGCCTGGTGCTCAGCTGTGGAGCCCCTGGAGCCAGAGAGCCTGGGTTTGAACCCTCCAGGGCAGAGGTGGGTCTCAGGTTTGGAGGACCGTCCCTGGCTAAGAGCGGTGAGTTAAGTATCTTAGACTGATTTTCTGTTTGGCCTCAGGTTAATCACGTAACCACTGGATTTTAGATCCTCTGATAGTGTGACCCTTTGTTTTTGTTCTTGCCTTTTTACAAGTGGGGGAAATGAGGCCCAGGGATGGACTTGCCCCAGATCCCAAAGCTAGTTAGTAAGGGAGCGAAGCCCAGATCCCAGGTTCAGCATTGCACAAACTTTTGATAGGCCTAGGAAAAGCTTTCTGTATAGTGAGAGCTGCCCCGGGTGATAAAAGGAAGAGAGGACCTGTGTGACAAGGACCTAGCCCGCTGCTTTCCTCGTAGGCTCGGGCCGGGCAGTGCCTGTCTCAGCCAGGGCACCAGGCAGAGGGGTCTGCACGCAGTCGTTCAGGGAGAGCCGTCTTGTTCACTGTGCACGAAGGAAACATTTAAAAATGTAAAAGGTAACCCCCCCACCCTTAGCGTGCGCGCGCACACACACACCAAGAAAACACCCTAAAGTCAGCCCTAGCATTTATTCTCAACATTTTTCCGTAGCTTCCTAACAATGACTTTTTGTAAGCACAGCTAATCGATAGATGATTGGGAAGAGTGTTTCCGAACAGAGAAACGTGGTGGAGCCATAACGTAGCGAACGCATGCAGCCTTCCTCATCCCTTCGTTCAGCAGGAAGGAGACTTAAATCAAATATCCCCACATCGTGAGGCTCCCTGACAAACCACGTGCAAAGCAGCACCGAACAATTGTATGGAGAATCAGCAAAGATTGTAGGACAAATATCTGTGCGGGGCGGAGTGTTTGTTTTCTTACAAGCCCTTCACGAAAATTGCCTTGGACAGAGACACTAGAGTTTTGAGCAAGCAGCAGGTGGTAAGGAGAATTTAATTGTACATTAGCCACCACTCGTAATTTATGATGTGAAAAATGTCATTGACATTCTGTCTCTCTTCTTTGTGTAGTTTTCCTTTTACGAATTTATTTATTTTTACTGAAGTACAGTAGGAAGCGTTGAACACAATGTTACATCCGTTTCCGGCGTGCAGCGGGGAGATTTGACAAGTCTGCCTCTTCTGCTGTGATCACCACAAGCGCGCTCCCATCCGTCCCCCCATGACACTGTTAAAACACCCCTGACCAGACTCCCTCTGCTGCGCCCCTTGTCCCCGTGACTCGTTCATTCCATAACTGGAAGCTTGTCTCTCTCATTCCCCATCACCCATTCTGCCCATCCCTCCAACCTCCTCCCCCACCCAAGCAACCATCAGTGTGTCCTCTGTACTTAAGGGGTCTCCTGCTTTTGTTTGTTCATTTGCTTAATTTTTTAGATTTCACTTAGCAGAATACCCTCTAGCTCCATCCACGTTCTTGCAAAGGACAAGATCTCCTTTCTTATGGCTCAGTAATATTTCATTGTATATAGATACCACATCTTCTTTATTCATCCATCTTTTGATGGACACGTGTTGCTTCCATATCTTGGCTATTATAAATAATGCTGCAATAAACATAAGGGTGCATATATCTTTTCAAATTAGTATTTTTCAGTTTCTTTGGGTAAATAGTCATGGAATTACTGGATTGTACAGTAGTTCTAGTTTTAATTTTTTGAGGAACTATGGTACTGTTTTCCAGAGGGGCTGCAACAATTTGCATTCCCACCAACAGTGTAAGAAGGTTCCCCTTTCTTCACATCCTCACCAACATTTGTTGTTTCCTGTGTTGTTGATTTCAGCTGTTCTGATGGGTATGAGGTGGTATCTCATTGTGGTTTTGATTTGCATTTCCCTGATGATGAGTGATGTTGAGCATCTTCTCATGTGTCTTTTGTTCATCTGGCCATCTTCTTTGGAACAATGTCTCTACTCTCTGACCATTTTTTTAATTGGATTATTTGGTTTTTTGGTGCTGACTTGTGTAAGTTCTTTATATATTTTGGATATTATACCTTATCAGATAAATCACTTGCAAATATCTTCTCCCATTCTGTAGGTTGTCTTTTAGTTTTGTTGATGGTTTCCTTCACTGTGTAGAAGCTTTTTATTTTGGTGTAGTTCCAGTAGTTTGTGCTTTTGTTTCCCTTGCCTCAGGAGACATGTCCAGAAGAATGTGGCTAAGGCTGATGTCAACGAGATTACTGCCTGTGTTTTCTTCTAGGAGTTTTATGGTTTCAGGTCTCACATTTAGGTCTTTAATCCATTTTGTGGTGATTTTTGTATATGGTGTAAGAAAGTTGTCCAATTTCATTCTTTTGCATGTAGGTGTCTGGTTAACACCATTTGTTGAAGAGACTGTCTTTTCCCCATTGGATATTCTTCCCTCCTTTGTCATGATATTCTCTTTATTTAAAATGCTTGGAGGTAGAAAATAGTCATAGGTTTTCTATAGGTTCCTGCAAAGTGTATATCTTCCTCTCCTGATTTTTGCTCCAGAGTGTAATGTTCTTCACTTGTAGTTATCGGATCAGTAGAAGGGATGTTCGAGTAAAATAAGGACAATTGACAGAAAATCTCAAGTGTGGAGGGAGTTTGAACATTATCCTTCGCCTACAGGCAACCGGGAGAGTTTGAGTAGGCAGGGAAGGGAGTAAAGCAGTATCTTAGGAAGAGGTCATCTGCCTCAGTCCATGGACTGGATTAAGTGGGGCAACATCGGACGCTGGAGCGGGATCTGGAGGCCACACATGAGCCAGGCGTACCCAGCGGACGATAGATTGTAATGATGAAGAGGACAGGCTTTGAAACCAAAGAAAGCCTCTTCCAGATCCAGCCTGTTCCCCTGGATAATCATGTGACCATGAATAAACTACCTAGCCTCGTGCTTCGGCTTCCTCACTCATCAATATAGATAATAAAACCCCAAATCTCTCCCAGGCTTACTGTGTGCTGTAAGCTTGGGTGTGGTACTTGGAACGCTGTAACCCTCAGATAACCCAGAGCTTCTCGTTACTCCTTGTGTGTCATTTGTGGGATTGGGGGAAACCTTAGCAAAGTCTCTGAATGCTGCTAACAGTAGTAAAACCTTCCCTCAGATGCACCCACCTACAGACTGTTCCTATCAGCTCCCCCTCAGAAAGAAGCACCTACAGATCTGTATGGGTCGGGGGTGGTCACTTCTGACATGGTTTCCTCAGGTGACGGCTCAGTCCTTCTGACTTAGCACATTTGTCCTGGAAGACATGGCAACAGCAGGCCGAGCAGCCCCCTGTGAAGAACGGGGGCTTGAAACAGGGGCCAGGCCCTGGCTCTCAAGCCTCCTAAGGAAAAGCCTTGTGCCATCGTGCTAGCTAGAAAACTCAGACAGGGGCTTCTGGTTTTCAAGTCTGGGGCAGAAGGATAAAATCGTGGGTTTCACTGATATTTGGGGGGTTGCATGTCCATTCAGAGACGGGGATGTGGCCTTTTTTGTGGAGTAATGTGCTGGCTCTCTCAAGTAATTGGTGGATGACAGGCTTCGATGGGGATGTACCTGCAAAGGGAAGCTGTGGGATGGAACCAAGCATTCTTCACTGAGCCATAGTTTATGTAGTAAACACAGTCCTTGGGAGGGGCCCAGAGCCCTCCAGCGCACAGGTTACAATCTTCCCTCCGTCCCACCTCCGTCTGTGAAGGTGGAAGTAGCAGGGGGTCAGTGACAGGAGAGGCTCTGCCCCCAGTCTCCGTAATACAGACCAGAAGCCAGATTCCCTCCCCACTCCCCCCTTTCTTTAAGCTCAGTAGTTAAACTCTTTGAGCTTCAGGTGCCTCATCTGTGAAAATGGTCATGAAATACCTAATTGTCCAAGTTATAGTAAGTGCTGAAATTTGGTTCAGATACGGTGGGCTTTCAAGAAATTGTGACTGTCATCTGTGACTTACAATGATTATTGTAATAATAGAGGGACAGAGAAGGCCCTATAGGGGACAGAGTGCTTGCAGGGGCCAGAAAGGCTCAGTAGAGAAGATGACATTTGAACTGACTCTCAGGTAAGATCTTCCGTCTCAAGTTCATGGGCCTCTCTGGAGTTCAGGTTACAGGCCTGAGAGAGAGTGCAAAGCTTCTAAAATCATATTCCCGGGGCCCCTGGGTGGCTCAGTTGGTTAAGTGGCTGCCTTCAGCTCAGGTCATGATCCCAGGGTCCTGGGATCGAGCCCTGCATCAGGCTCCCTGCTCAGCGGGAAGCCTGCTTCTCCCTCTCCCACTCCCCCTACTTGTGTTCCCTCTCTCGCTATCTCTCTCTGTCAAATAAATAAATAAAATCTTTTAAAAAAATAAAATAAAATAAAATCATATTCCCAACTTTATGTCAAATGAATGTGTAGTTTTGGAATCATGAGGGTCCATAGTTTTCAGCCTATTTTTAAAAGGTTTACTGGCCATCTCATTAGGTCAAGAAGCATGGATGCTTGTCTAAGAGCACAACTAGACGTTTGCCAGGAAGGCAACATTGGAAAGGCCATTCCAGGCAGAGCAAGCAGTTTACCAAAAACCACAAATGTGAGGAAGAAGCAAAGCGTCTTCACGATCATGGAGCCCTTGCCTCACTCAGAAGGCTCTTACACTTGGTGTAAAGGTTGGCTGTCATGGCCTTGAACTCCTTAATGATTGTTTAACAAGAGGCCCGCATTTTCATTTCACACTGGGCCTGGAAAATGAGGTGGCCAGTGAAAAAGCATGGCAATTTTCAAAGAATTCCCAACAGGTGTCAGGCCAGGTTCATGGAGGAGGATGGTGTGACCCAAGGTTAAGAAAGTAGACAGGAGGGCGCCTGGGTGGCTCAGTTGGTTAAGCGACTGCCTTCGGCTCAGGTCATGATCCCAGGGTCCTGGGATCGAGTCCCGCATCGAGCTCCCTGCTCAGCAAGGAGTCTGCTTCTCCCTCTGACCCTCCCCCCTCTCATGCTCTCTCTCTATCTCATTCTCTCTCAAATAAATAAATAAAATCTTTGGAAAAAAAAAAAAAGAAAGAAAGTAGACAGGAGCCTGATGAAGGATCTGATATTCCAGCTAAGAAATTTAGGAGTTGTTCCAGAGGTGTGGAGACATGGAAGGATTTTAAAAGTGAAATGCCATGGCATTTTACTGTTAAAAGATTACTGTGGGGGCGCCTGGGGGGCTCGGTCAGTTTAAGCATCCGACTCTTGATCTCGGCTCAGGGCTTAATCTCAGGGACATGAGTTCAAGCCCTGTGTTGGGCTCCACACTGGACACAGAGTCTAGTTTAAAAATAAATAAATAAAATAAAAAATAAACAAAGATTACTCTGGGGGCTTATAGAAAATGAACTGGGGAGATTAACAGTTGTAGACAGTGAGGTCAATGCGGCAGGGGCCATTGTGGTCCAGGTCAGAAACAGGGAGGCTTGACTAAAATGGTAGCCCTGGGAAAGAGGAGAGATGAGTCAGGAGGTAGAGCAGTAGGACCAGCAGCCCTCTGGGTGTGGGCCTGAGGAGGAGGCCAGCATGACTTTTCTAAACCCAACTGAGAAGGAGCAGTTTTGAAAGGAAGATCATTGATTCCATTTGGGACCATGTTGGGGTATGTCTAGGTGTTCTAGGTCAGGAAGTCTACTAGGCAGATGATGTCTAAGGAGAGAGGGGGGTGGGCAGGTGGGAAGGAGGGACGGAGATCTGAGATGAAGATGGGGAGCTTTGGATTCTCAGCAGCAGGGAAGCCCGGGCCGTGGAGAGCCCTGCTCACAGAGATCGCGGGAAGTGAGACTCAGGGGACCGAGGCTAGAACCCTGGGAACACCAGGGGAGGGGAGGGAAGAGGCCCGCAGGGAACCTGCCGTGAAGCAACAGACTGAGGGGCTCCAGGTACACGTGCGTGGGGGCGTGGCCATGACAGGAGAGAGCAGCTAACTGGCCCGAGTGAAATGAGGTGAGACCAGAAGAAAGCCCCATAGGTCTAGTTAGTAGGCAGTTGCTGGTGATCCTTAGCAAGCAAGGCCTCAGAAATGCAACCAACACCGAGTAAAAGGTAAGAGGCAGATTCCTCTTTCAAGAGACCTGGTGGAGAGGGAAGGAAAAGGGTGCTCGCTCCGCACAGTCCCAGGGAGTGGTTGTTGGTGACTTGATTTGGGAGAAACTCAGGCAAGTTCCATAGAAAAGTTGAAGGAAGCAGGGAGTAAAGGAGGTGACACCTGCAGAGGAGGGGAGGTGACACCTGCAGAGGAGGAGGGGAGGTGACACCTGCAGAGGAAGGGGGGGACCTGCAGAGGAGGAGGGGAGGTGACACCTGCAGAGGAAGGGGGGGACCTGCAGAGGAG
>NC_138380.1:4308715-4348895 GCF_054177405.1 Leptonychotes weddellii
TTTTTTTTTTTTTTAAAGATTTTATTTATTTATTTGAGACAGAGAGAATGAGAGAGAGCACATGAGAGGGGGGAGGGTCAGAGGCAGAAGCAGGCTCCCTGCCGAGCAGGGAGCCCGATGCGGGACTCGATCCAGGGACTCCAGGATCATGACCTGAGCCGAAGGCAGTCGCTTAACCAACTGAGCCACCCAGGCGCCCCCCTGATTTATCTCTTACTGCTGTTCACCAGTTATTATTTTATCTTCCTCAATTACTCATCTGTTTGCAAGACTGCTCTCCCTACCACCTACTTTGTAATTATAGGAAGTCTCTGCTGCCGGACGTGCCACTCTGATTGAGGACAAACTCTCTCTCATTCCAAAGATGAACTAGAAGCAGTTTCTTTCTTGGCCTTTAAACTTATATTTTATAGGTAGATAAAACACAAAAAGAAAGCGTAAACCAGGGCAATGTCAGAGAAGGTGATATGTCCCAAGGATGGTGGAGGTAGAATCGGAAGGCTTGGTTACTGGAGTGGAGGTTGGGCTTGTTGTGAGGAGTGAGGCCAAGTTTCTAGTTTGGGGAACTGTGTGGATGATGATACCCACAGTGGAAATGGGGAATAAGTAAGGGAAATGGAACCACACCAGATGGTGGGGGGAGCAGTGGGGAATCCCAATACCCAGGTCTCTTTCTGCTCGTGCTTCTGGCAAGTCCAAGCAAGAAAACCATTCACATTATCTGCCAAGAAGACTAAATTGTCTATAGGTTTGACTTTCCTGCCTTAGGATATTCAGATAATATTGATAGTCTTTGAGACTTGTAAAAAATCAGGGCCTTTTGAAGAATGCCATTAAATTACCATATTTGGGCTTAAAACACCTCTCTCTCTCTCAAACTTTAATGCCCCAGGGAGGAAAGAGGAGGATGCCTAGGCAGAAAGGAGATTTCTGAGTTACTGTTTCTGATACTCCAGGATTTAGAGTGCTGGAGAGGAGCTCAGCGGTGGTGTGGACCCTCCGAGCCCTGCAGGAAATAGGTCTCTCTTCTTCGGCCAGGGAGAAAGAGCGCTCCTCCCCGCAGGCCTCAGCCCAGACATGGGTCTTGCTGCCTCAAGCTGTCCAGAAAACTGCCGTCAGCCCTTCACGCTTGGAGGCAGCAGTAATGCACAAAGGCACTGTGTGCTGCTGAGTGTCACGCACATCCCTACACTGCAGACACTTTAGGGGACACCTGCTAAAGAATGGCAGCATCCCATTCTGAAGGGGAATGTGCCTGGAGACCCTCAGTCCCCATGAAGGGGGCTGTCCTGCGGGCAACAGGGACGTCTGAACCTCTTTAGAAATGTGGCTGAGACAGAAACTAAACACATCCTTGCTCTTCTCAAGGGATTTCATACTCAGCTATGAAACTCTCGTGGACACATTTAAGGGAGAGGAAACACTCACTTGACTCGTGATTCCCTCACCAACACCTCTCTCCTTTACAAGAAAATTACTGCGTCCTGATGGGATTTTTGTTTTAATGGCGAGACAAAACTGTAATCACCATTTTTCAGAGATCCCCTGTGGACACTGACAAGGGGCCATGGAGGATAGGAGAGTCCCAGTAGGGTTCTTCATTTTGGAATTTTCTGCTTATTCTTGCCTTCCCATTTTTAATTAAAAATAACTTTTATTTGCCTGTTACTTTATTATTAGATTTTTATGTGTTCAACTCAGAAGGAAATGTAAATACAATAGCCTTGAAGAAGAGAATTAAAATTGCCATTACTTAAGAGGTAATCGTTATTTACAACTTGGCGTGTATCTTTACACTCATTTCTCACTGCGTATATAAACATTTCTTTCATTACCAAAAAGGAAAAAATAGCAGTTTGTTCTTACATTGAAACCTAGGGTTTTTTTCACTTACATCATATACAGATTGCCATGTATTAAAAATTCTTCTGCACATTTTTCTATGGATGCCCTGGTGTCCTGCCCCACGAATGTGTCCTGCCTGGTTTAATCAATCTCCCAGGCTTGAAAACTGGGATTTTTTTTCTAGCTTTTCTATACCACAGTGACTCCACCATATCCACTGTGCCTATCTTTGTAACTAAACCTTTGTAGACATTCTTACGTATGTATTCAGGATAATTTCTTGCAAATAGCCCTTCTGAATCAAAAGACATGCACATCTTGGGGTGCCTGATGCTAATCTCTCTCTTCAGAAAGGCTACAGACCACCAGCAGCACATGCAAGTGCTTATTTCTCTGCAACTTCACAGTACCAGAGGCTTTCTTTTGAAGGTTCTAGAGAGATGGTATCTCAGGGCCTCACCCACATGCCCCTAACTGCTGCTGGGGCTTCTCTTTTTTCCCCTATCAGTGTCTCTTCTCAGGCTACATCACTATTCCCAAGAGGCAGCACCATGGAGTAGTCAGGGACCACCTGGGCTCCAGTCCTGTCTCACTCATCAGCTGTTTGATCCCGAGTTCAGTTTCTGCATCTGTAAAATGGGATAACATGTAACTCATGGAGTCACTGTAAGAATTCAGTGACTTTATACATGCACATCACCCTGGCTCATGAGGATAACGTCAGTTAGCTGTTGTTTACCCATTAAATACATAGATGTATAAGAGCACTTTATCAAAATAGTATATCTTCGGGGCGCCTGGCTGACTCAGTCAGGAGAGTGTGTGACTCTCAATCTCAGGGTCATGAGTTCAAGCCCCATGTCGAGCATGGAGCCTACTTAAAATAAAAATTAAAAAAAAAAAAAAGGAATAATATCTTGACCATATACTTTGCAAATATTTTTTCCTTGTCTTTCTTTTTTTAAGAATCTTTCATAATCTTTACTTCAGAGGTTTGACAGGAATAGGGAACAAGATCTTTAAAATAGCAGTATTTTTTCCAAATATTATCACTGGTAGTTTAATATTTGTATCTCCTGACGGATTTGGTCAGGAAAATTACTTCAAGATTTACATCTCGAATTTTTTTCCTAGTTGGGGTTGGTAGGGATGCTCCTAACCCCAAGCACACTCGGTCAGCACTTACTTCTTTCTTGTGACGTTGCCTTCACCTGAGCAGAGAATATTGATAGGGACTGGTTTCTATCTTCAACTACTGGGAAGGCAATGGTGTAGAAGGAAAAAGGAAGTTGACTCTTAGCACAGGGGCTAGGGGCCATGCTCCCAACCCCCCACAGTTGAAAATCCATGTGTAATTTTGGATTCCCCCAAAACTGAACTACTAATAGCCCACTGTTGGCTGAAAGCCTTACCGATAGCATAAAGCATAAATATTTTGTATGTTATTTATAATATATATTGTATTCTTTTTTTTTTTTTAAGATTTTACTTATTTACTTGACACAGAGAGAGAGACAGCTAGAGAGGGAACCCAAGCAGGGGAGTGGGAGAGGGAGAAGCAGGCTTCCTGCCAAGCAGGGAGCCCGATGCAGGGCTCGATCCCAGGACCCTGGGACTGTGACCTGAGCCGAAAGCAGACGCTTAACGACTGAGCAACCCAGGCGCCCCTTATATATTGTATTCTTACAATAAAATAAGCTAGAGGAAAAAATGTTACTGAGAAAATCCTAAGGAAGAAAAAATGCAGTTAAAGTACTGTACTGCATTTATCCAAGAAAACAATCTGCATATAGATAAGTGGACTCAGGCAGTTCAAACCCTTGTTGTTCACAGTTAACTGTACTTGCTTCTATTATTCTGAAGGGTAAAAGTTACTGGGATGTAAATCTAGGCCTAATCTAAGAAGGAACTTTTTAGCCACTGACAGGAGCTGCCTGGGAGGCAGTGCCCCCCTGAGTAGATGCATTCAAGCACAGATCGAACACAGAGCAGAGATAATTGCCTCGGGTGGAGCCCTGGATTAGAGGAACACGATGCCTCCTCATAATTTAAGATTTATTTTCCCCTAAATTCAGTCTGTGCACCAATACTCCTGGCTCTTAAATTGTCTGATCAGAAGCTGTGTCAGCCCTATCTGGTCTCCCCTTCTTCCTTTCACCAGACTGCCAGACTCCCCACCAACTCCTCAGGCAGTGGGGTCCCCAAGAGAAGAGGGGAGCATGGTTTTCCTTTAGCCATTTGTACCTGGCCACATCGACCCAAGTCTGGTCTCCCTAAGTCAAGAGTTTTCCCCGTTATTCCAAAGAGCTCCCTTCCTACCATTGTTGAAATTCAGTGATTTCAGTCTGTGCCTGAAAAAAAAAAAAATGGCCAGAAGTAACAAGCCGAGTAATTTACTTGCAGAAATATTCAGAAAGATTCATTGAAGTACTTCCATTCTGTGTAGGTTTTGCTAGAAATCTCAGACCCTGGATAGCGTTCTGGACGCTTGAATTAGGATAACCTGAGAGTAAATGTGGAGTCACTCTGAAATCCTCACCTTATTGTTTCAGGGAGTTCCAGGTGGGGTCATGTTATACCGTAACCCACCCTGACTTTCAGCTGGAGCTCACTGTTTCCCATATTATATTCTGTATCCTGGCTCAGTTGGTGGTGTGTGCGCCTCTTGACCTGGGGATTGTCAGTTTGAGCCCCATGTTGGGGGTAGAGATTACTTAAAAAAAAAAAAAAAAAAAAGTTTAAAAATTTGTTTAAAAAATTACCAAAATTAAACCCCTAAAAAAGGATACCATCTTAAGGAATGGATGGCCTTAAATCAAGTCCTGGGAAGAGCTTTGGACAGAGCTATCCCGACTGCTTCGGAAATGGGGTGATTCGATTGGAGCCCACAGTGAGGCCGCTGGTGAGGCAGTTGGATGCAGAACTGGACCAGACCGTGTGGGGAGGAGATGGTGGGAAATAGTTGGCCCTCGTGTCCTCCCACGCAGCCCCTCCTCCCTTCCACAGTCATATTGTCAGGGCCTTCTGTAAGGTTCTTTTTCCTTCGTCTTAATCTGATCATCTAACATTAAAATGTAGTTAGGAAGGGAGGAAGCAAACAACACTCCTCCCAGAGCTCTGAGTCCTCCAGGGAGTGCAGTACAAATGTAAATTGTCATCCTCTTAACCGCAATCAGCACTGTGGCCCAGAAACCCCAGCTCCACAACCAGCCCTTCCTCTGGTAAACAAGAGGATACAAACCCAGAAACATGTCTTGACTAATCAGAAACACTCGAAGAAAACAGTCTCTTGGAAGCGTCCACCCTCAACCAGCGGCCTCCAGGACCAGTCTCGGCTCCCCCTCTGCTGGCTCTGTCACTCACACCCCCAGGCGGCCATCTTGCCAGTTGAGGATAATTAGCCTTTGATTAGTGCTGGTTGTGTTTTCATCGGCTCCATTTCCAAATTCCTGTAATTTCCACTTCATCCAATTAGTATATTTTGGCCCATTCTCTTCCAGCAGACTGAGAACAGAGACATCACCCGCAGAAATAATAGCCTTATTTCTAATAAATCAGGTGACACAGCTCTTTATGGTGGGCTCCAGCTGCTTTTTTGCCCAAGACCTTAAAAATGTAGTTCCTCTAATCCTCTACTTCTATCCTGAAATGAATGCTATCTCAAGAAAGAGATGACCTTACATCAAGTTTCTGGGAAGAATATTTTGATAGAGCTAAATAGTCTAGTTCTAGTTCAGATATTGAGTGATACATGCATGGATAGCCTTCCGTTTTATGAGCCCCCCACCAACATGCTTCCACCCTTGCTGGGGACACAGAGGGACCTTCAGTACTTCATCAAAGTGTGAACTGCGCAATATGTGTCCTATGAGCTCTTCCCCCCAAATAAGGTCCCCATGACAAGAAATTCTGCAGAGCATGGGTCATATTACATGTTAATGAGCATAAGAAACCTCCACTTCATTTGATCCAATATTTCCCAAATTTACTTGATGGTGGAATCTTTTCTTTTAAAGATTTTATTTATTTATTTGACAGAGACACAGCGAGAGAGGGAACACAAGCCGAAGGAGTGGGAGAGGGAGAAGCAGGCTTCCCGCTGAGCAGGGAGCCCGATGCGGGGCTCGATCCCAGGACCCTGGGACCATGACCTGAGCTGAAGGCAGACGCTTAACGACTGAGCCACCCAGGCGCCCCTTTCTTTTTTTTTTTTTGGTGGAAACTTTTTGAAGGCAGCACTTAGCCAGGTACAGAGTAGGCCCTCAGTAAACACCTGTCAAATGAATAAATGAATTCTCCAAAGAATCCACACTGAAAGATGTTGCTTTAAACCAAAGGATTATGTAGTATGGGAATATTAAATTTAAAATTCAGGAGATCTGTTTTCAGATGGGTGGCCCTTACTATGTGTACCCAGTTTCAACCCTGCTTTGAGACATGCCCGGTTCCCCTAGCAGGTCAACTCCTTGAGGGAAGAGATTGTGTCTTTTCATCCTTTTATCCATTCCTAGCATGGAGCAGAATGCCTGGTGCCTAGTGTGCGCTCTTAATAAATCAATGCTTGAAGGAATTAATAAGTAATGAATGCTTAAGGGATTAATAAATTAACTAATTAATATCGCCGTTAGTATGAGACTCTCCCAGCTAAGAAAGAAGTTCTAAGAAATTCTTAGAAGTCATCTTCTCCAGCCCTTATTCTATAGTGGAAGGAACTGAGACCAATAGAAAATTGAACGGTTTGCCTGAGATCACCCACTGAATGAGTCTTAAATGGACATTATGGCTACTCTTTGTTTTTATTTTTTATTTTTTTAAGACTTTATTTATTTATTTGACAGAGAGAGACACAGCGAGAGAGGGAATACAAGCAGGGGGAGTGGGAGAGGGAGAAGCAGGCTTCCCACTGAGCAGGGAGCCCGATGCGGGGCTCGATCCCAGGACCTGGAATCATGACCTGAGCCGAAGGCAGACGCTCAACGACTGAGCCACCCAGGCGCCCCTTTTATGGCTACTCTTTGGCACATAGTACCTAATGCTATGGCACTAAACCCATCCAGCTTGGGTTGTTTTAAACTATATGCTGATATGATACTCCTTGTTGTAAACCAACTTCTTCAATTAAGCAAACACTACACGCAGGCACCATTGTTAACTTATAATGAAAATACCAACAATTATATTACAAATATGTTTAATATTATCGGCTCCAAGAACAGGAATGTTCAAATATCTGAGAGATTTTTAACTTTGGTACAATCACTTTAACAATCAGATTACCCAGGGAATTTTCCCTTCAAATTTCTTACATTTTATAGAAGCTTTTTGTTGTTGTTGTTGTTTTTTAACTCCCCATTAAGTTCTCTGAAAGCTCAGAAGAACTCACATCTATTCCCTTCTGCAGTGGACTTACTCTCCAGGGAATGGTGGGAGGTTTGTTTTGCTAGCAGAAGGATGAATGATCCTTGACAAACTTCTGGCCTTTTCCTGGTAAAAACTGAACAGGGATAATTGGTTTGGCCAGTGGGGTATTGAATTGGTCTACAGAAGTCCTGAGGGACTCTCTCTAACCTGTCCATTCCAATTTTTTTACCTTCACACTCGCCAAATCCAAATAAATAATAGATCAGGTGATGGGATTTTAGGAGCAACAACTTGGCCCTTATGCCCAAAAACATTTCCTCACTATTTCCCTCACGTACTAAATTCTACAATAGGATTTTCATCATTTGGATTGAAGTTTTGGCCACGCCTCCCAGCTCACAAAATGTCATGGTGTGTGAAAGTTTATAGTAGGGGTAAAGAGAGCAAGCTCTGAGCAAGACAGTTAAGAGTTGGTACTCCAGCTTTGCCACTCATTAGCTGCAGAACTGTAGACACATCGTGTCAGCCTTTATTTCCTAACTTGTGAGAAAGAGGAGACAATAGCTACCTCAAATAAATGCCATGAACACTACAAACACAATAATGCGTGTAAAATGATTACCATGTGTCTGGCTGCATAAGTAGCTACTGTAATCCTAGTCATTATCTCTTTCTGTCACCTTATTTTGCCAAATTGAGAAAGAGAAAAAGCATTCAGAACTCCCAACTCCATCCAGGACACATTACCGACCAGAGGCTTGAATGCTCTTTCAGCCTTGACACTGAACTCATTCATCATGTTTGCCAGCCTTGAGGACAAGCAGAGAACCAGACCTTTTGATAAGGACTAAAATGTAGGGCGCCTGGGTGGCTCAGTTGGTTAAGCGACTGCCTTCGGCTCAGGTCATGATCCTGGAGTCCCGGGATCGAGTCCCACATCGGGCTCCCTGCTCGGCAGGGGGTCTGCTTCTCCCTCTGCCCTCTTCCCTCTCGTGCTCTCTGTCTCTCATTCTCTCTCTCTCAAATAAATAAATAAAATCTTTAAAAAAAAAAATGTAAAAACGGGGGGGCGCCTGGGTGGCTCAGTCATTAAGCGTCTGCCTTCGGCTCAGGTCATGGTCCCAGGGTCCTGGGATCGAGCCCAGCATCGGGCTTCCTGCTCCGCGGGAAGCCTGCTTCTCCCTCTCCCACTCCCCCTGCTTGTGTTCCTTCTCCCGCTGTGTCTCTCTCTGTCAAATAAATAAATAAGATCTTTAAAAAATAATAAAATAATAAAATGTAAAAAGGGTGTGCGGGATGCCTGGATTAGTGAGAGGGCCACCGAAAGCAGAGGTGGGAAGCTCTCAAGATTTCAAAAACCAAAGACAGATGCCACCAACTCTGTAATTCTGCTGAGGGTCTGCTCGGGGTACTTCTCTATATGACTATTTTCTAATCGTTTGAGCCCATCAAAAGTCAGTGAAAACAATCCATTACCCATTATTAAGGCAAAAAATCAGTAGATCTAGGGCATTGAGTTTATGCCTATAGAGATTGCTTATCTTTCAGATTCCTTCAATTACTATGGATTAAACGGGACTAGGGCACATTTACTATGTCCGCTGCGTGCCAGGCACTGTGCTGTCTTCTGGGAATACCAAAGGAGCAAGCCGTGACCCTGCCCTCTCAGAGGATGAGACAGACTCGTGGACAAGTCACTGCAGTGTCACAGAGTGGGCACTGTAAGGGGGACAGGAGCAAAGAAGTGCAGCGAGAGGGAAAAAGAGAAGTCCTAGCTTTCCCTGAGAACTTGCAGGAGACAGATGACCCCTGAGAGCATCTAGACGCATCAGAAGCTTGTCCCAGCGAAGGCAAAGGAAAGTCATTATCTGAAGAAGAGCCATCGGCATAGGGTGGGTAGCCATGATGAACACCCAGACTTGGGCACTGGATTGCTTAGCTATGACACTAACTAGGGGTGTGACCTTAGGCAGATTACTCAGTGTCATCATGCCTCAGTTTCTTCGTCTGCAAAATGGGAGTGATAAAGGGTCTACTTTATCATGTCAGCCTTTATTTCCTAACTTGTAAGAAACAGAGACATAGATAACTTGTGGGAAACAGATAACTTGATGAAATATAAAGTGCTCAGAGTAGTGCCTCATTAAGGAAGATGCTTACAAATAAAAGCCATTATTCATTCACAAGTAAGCACACACTGCAATATGAATCCAGCGCAGTTTAGTTTGAACAAGTAAAAGTAACAAGTTAAATAAGTAAACAAAACAAAACAAAAAAACAACCTCATTTACTTATCTAAGTAGTTTGTAAGTCTTGCTTAACCGGTCAACACCCAGTAACATTTATTTATTTTGTTTTTGGGTTTGTTTTTTTTTTTAAGTTTTTATTTTAATTCCAGTTAAAGTAGGGTGTAATATTAGTTTCAGGTGTACAATATAGTGATTCAACACTTCCACACATCACCCTATGCTCATCAGGAAAGCGTACTCCTTAATGCCCATCACCTGTTTCACCCATCCCCCCACCCACCACCCCTGGGTAACCATCAGTGTGTTGACCATAGTTAAGAGTCTGTTTCTTGGTTTCTCTCTCTTTTATTTTTTCCCCTTTGCTTGTTTGGTCTTTTTCTTAAATTCCACATATGAATGAAATCATATGGTATTTGTCTTTCTCTGACTGACTTCTTTCACTTAGCATAATACCCTCTAGTCCCATCCATGTTGTTGCAAACGGCAAGAGTTCATTCTTTTTTATGACTAATATTCCATTGTGTGTATATGTGTGTGCGCACACACACACACACATTCTTTATCCATTCATCAATTGATGGACACTTGGGCTGCTTCCGTACTGGGCTATTGTGGGTAAAATGCTGCTATAAACACTGGGGTGCATATATCCCCTTGAGTTAGTATTCTTGTATTCTTTGGGTAAATACTCAGTAGTGCAGTTGCTAGATCATAAGGTAGTTCTGTTTTTAACTTTTTGAGGAACCTCCGTACTGTTTTCCACAGTATCTGCACCAGTTTGCATTCCCACCAACAGTGCACCAGGGTTCCTTGGTCTCCACATCCTGGCCAACTCTCGTTTTTTCTTGAGTTTTTTATTTTAGCCATTCTGACAGGTTCGAGGTCATATCTCGTTGCAGTTTTGATTTGCATTTCCCTGGTGATAAGTGATGATGAGCATCTTTTCATGTGTCTGTTGGCCATCTGGATGTCTTCTTTAGAGAAATGTCTGTTCACGTCTTCTGCCCATTTTTTAATTGGATTATTTATTTTGGGGATGTTAAGTTGTATAAGTTCTTTATATATGTTGAATACTAAGACTTCATCAGATATGTCATTTGCAAATACCTTCTCCCATCCGTAAGTTGTCTTTTAGTTTTGTTGATTATTTCCTTCGTTAGTACCCAGTAACATTTAAATAATAGGTACTTATACTCAAAAACACGTTGCATTTTGTGTTGTAGAGTTGTCCATAAACACAGTCATTCTTCTCTAAGAAGAAGTGGAGTAAACAACCTCAGGCAAATCTATTTGACTTCTCTAGGTCTGTTTCTTCATCTATAAAATGAGAAAGTTGTACTATTTTATCTTGAATGCTTTTTCAACTCTTAACTTTTTTTTAAAGATTTTATTTACTTATTTGACACACACACAGAGAGAGAGAGAGCACAAACCAAAGGGAGCAGCAGAGGGAGAGGGAGAAGCAGACTCCCCGCTGAGCAGGGAGCCCAACATGGGGCTCTATCCATGGGATCACGACCTGAGCTGAAGGCCCAGACGCTTAACTGATTGAGCCACCCAGGAGCCCCTATTCCTTTTTTTTTTTTCTTTAGTTCTATTTATTTATTTGTCAGAGAGAGAGAGAGAGACAGCACAAGAAGGGGGAGCGGCAAGCAGAGGGAGAAGCAGGTTCCCTACTGAGCAGGGAACCTGATTCGGAACTCATCCTAGGACACTGGGATCATGACCTGAGCTGAAGGCAGACGCTTAACCAACTGAGCCACCCAGGCGTCCCTCAACTCTAACTTTTTATGCTTCTATTATTACTAGCTATATCCATGACTATAGAGGTAAGGCAACTCCCAAATTTATGGATTAGAGAAATTAAATATAAATTCTAAGAGAAAAAACAAGTTCTGGAATGGTAAATTACTCCTTGATTTTTTTTTTTAAGAATTTATTTATTTATTTGAGAGAGAGAGAGCAGGGGCAGGGGAGAGGGAGAAGCAGGCTCCCCGCTGAGCAGGGAGCCCAATGTCGGGCTCAGTCCCAGGACCCTGAGATCATGACCTGAGCCAATGGCAGATGCTTAACAACTGAGCCACCCAGGCGCCCCTACTCCTTGATTTCTAAGGCTTTACACAGATTACTCTGTAACTAACTTTTCAGTAAGTGAACATGATACTACGTTGACTTTTTTTTTGTTTTAAGATTTTTTAAATTTATTTGACAGAGAGAGACACAGCGAGAGAGGGAACACAAGCTGGGGGAGTGGGAGAGGGAGAAGCAGGCTTCCCACGGAGCAGGGAGCCTGATGCGGGGCTCGATCCCAGGACCCTGGGACCATGACCTGAGTGGAAGGCAGACGCTTAATGACTGAGCCACCCAGGCGCCCCTACATTGACTTTTTTTTAAGTTTATTTATTTTTCTGGTACTCTCTACACCCAACGTGGGGCTCAACCCATGACCCCAAGAACAGGAATCACATGCTCTTCCAACTGAGCCAACGGGGACCCCTTATTACGTTGGCTTTTTTGTTTGGGTTTTTTTTTTTATTAGAGAGAGAATGTGTGCATGCACTTGAGCAGGTGGGGGAGAGTGGAGGGAGGGGCAGAGAGAGGAGAGAGAGAATCTCAAGCAGGTTCCACGCCCAGTGTAGAGCCCCAGGCAGGGCTCAATCTCATGACCTGGAGATCATGACCTGAGCTGAAATCAAGAGTTGGACACTCAGCCAACTGAGCTATCCAGGTGCCCCAACACTGGCTTTTGACAAGTTGGACGTGGTGCTGGTAAATGGATTTGTTGGGGTCCTCAGTCAGCAAGTGCTGTCCTGAATCGCAGACTTGGCAAAGAACCAAGGTGAGCAGCAGGAAGGCATGGTGTGCCTCTACTAAGGAGATTATGGGAGTTAGTCAAAACCAAGTAACATTCTGGAGGCTATGGCCAAAAGAGAGCCAGGACTGAAGGTATGGTTGACTGGGTGATGACTCAAAATCCATGAAGTCCTAGGAACAAGGTAGCAGATACAGAAGGATGAATTGCCACATCTAAGCAAAACAAGTAAACAAGAAAACAGGTTTGTCAACCATCAACAAAGCAGGCTAAAGTGGAAAATAAAAGAGAAACAATAATTCCAAAGAAACTTTGATTCTGAAGCATATCTCAGGCCCATCTAGATGATTCCCTTTTTTTTTTTTTAGAGGGAGAGAGAGAGAGCACTTGCGTGTGAGCAGGGTGGGAGGGTGGGAGATAGGAGGAGCACCGAAGGAGAGGGAGAGAGAGAATCTTAAGAAGTCTCCACACTCAGCATGGAGCCAGATGAGGGGCTTGATCTCACAACCCTCAGATCATGACCTCCAGCCAAAATCAAGAGTCAAGTGCTTAACTGACTGAGCCACCCAGGTGCCCCTAGATGATTCTTATAGTCTTTCTGCCATGTCAGAACCAATCTAAAGTCTCAGCTGGCCTCACAACTATGATTAAAGGCAGTAACACAACGGCATCTAGGTATAGAAAGTATGTGGACTGAAAAATCAGGGCAGACCTACAAGAGTGAAGCATCTGGTGAGATCATTTGGAATGGGCAGCCCCACAGTAAAAAGGATCTAGAGGTTGAAGCAGGTAGAGTAGAAAACAATAGGCCCAGAGAAAAGGAGTCAAGAGCCAGAAATGGGTTAGAAGCTGTATACATAAAAGTTGAAAGTGAACCGCCTAAACTTAGGAGCATTAATTTATTTATTCATACAATAAATAGTTACTGAGCCTCTTTTGTGTACAAGGCATAATTAATCCAATGGCAAAAGAGATCTAGGGGCACCTGGCTGGCTCAGTCTTGGGGGTAGAATTACATACATACATACATACATACATACATACATACATATTTTAAAAAGAAAAAGAGGGAGACCTATATTTCTCCTGTCATGGCAGGATTTTAAAGATTGGAGGATTCCCTTTTCTTTTTTTCTTTTCAAGTAGGCTCCTTGCCCAGTGTAGGGCTTGAACTCATGACCCTGAGATCAAGAGTCACATGCTCTACCAACGGAGCCAGCCAAGCACCCCCTGGGGGATTCCCTTTAACACTGAAGGATTCAGACTAAGAAATTAGGGAGTTATAATGCAATATGGTAAGTCTTTTGATTCAATTTCACAGATAACACTTAGGTAATACAGAGGATGATCACCTAACACAAACCTCGGGAATTAAGCAGGTCTTCCTTGAAAAAACATCCTTAAACCAAGTTCTAAAAGAAGAACAGCAGCTGGTCAGACAAAAAGCAGGTGGGAGCAGTTGAAGAAGGTGGACAGAGGTTTGGCAAAAGAGTGTCCTAATGCTCCAGATATCTGCAAATTTCAAAGGTGAGGGGCACACATTCTGAGAATCATAAATATAAACCTAATAAAATAGATCCACATCCTATAATTAAGTAAATAATTCAATAGAATTATCCTAGGAGATTCTACACACCCCTCTTCGGTAATTATTAGAATAAGAAAAAAATCAGTAAGAATATATAATTTGAATAGCAAGATTAAGAAACTGACCTAAGGGATATAAATAGACCATTCCACCCCAAAGTTGCAGAATACATACTTTTTCAAGTGCATAGGGAACATTTGCATACAATTAATCATATCCTGCCTCATGAAGGAAGTCTCAACAGTTGTCAAATGATCGAAGTAAACAATGCTTTCCCTGACCAAAATGCAATTATGCTAGAAATCATTAATAGAAATTTTAAATCTGTATATTGGTGGAAAGTAAGAAACATAATTCTAAATAACTCATGGAGTAACAAAAAGAAAACAGTAGAAATTATAAAATATTTCAAACTGAACGATAATAAAAAGATTATATACAAACCTAGTGGGATGCACCTCAAGCATTATTTGGGGAAAAATCTGTAGCCTTAGGTGCTGTGTTAGCAAAGAAGGATGAGGGTGCCTAGCTGGCTCAGTCAGTGAGGCATGCAACTCTTGATCTTGGGGTTGTGAGTTTGATTCCACGTTTGGTGTAGAGATTAGTTAAAAACAGAAATGTTTATTTTATTTATTTATTTATTTATTTATTTAAGATTTTATTTATTTATTTGACAAAGAGAGACACACAGCGAGAGAGGGAACACAAGCAGGGGGAGTGGGAGAGGGAGAAGCAGACTTCCCGTGAAGCAGGGAGCCTGATGCAGGGCTCGATCCCAGGACCCTGGGACCATGACCTGAGCTGAAGGCAGACGCTTATTGACTAAGCCACCCAGGCACCCCAAAAACAGAAATCTTTAAAAAAGAACACAAAGAAGGGGCTCCTGGGTGGCTCAGTCACTTAAGCGTCCAATTCTTAGTTTTGGCTCACATCGTGATATTGCAGCTGTGGGATAAGGTCCTGTGTCGGGCTCTGCTCAGTGCAGTGTCTGCTTCAGATTCTCTCTCCCTCTCACTCACTCTCTCTCTCTCAAATAAATAAATACAATCTTTAAAAAACACACACACAAAGAAGGCTGAAAATTAATGAGTTAACCATCTCTCAAAAGTTATAAGTGGAATAGCAGAAAATACCAAATTAAAAGTAGAAAGAAGAAAATAAAATAGATAAGAATATACCAAATGGAATAAAAAACTAACATAAAATGGAAAAATCAATAAAGCCAAAAATTGGTTCTTCTAAAAGATTTGTTAAATTGATAAATCTCTGATAAGACTGCTAAAGAAAAAGAGAAAGAAGGAAACACAAAGAAATTTGGAATGAAAAAAGAGACATCACTATAGAACTTGCAGACATTCAAAAGATAATATTCTATAAATAACTTTATGTAAAAATTTGAAAATTTTGGGGCACCTGGGTGGTCAGTTGATTAAGCGTCTGCCTTCGGCTCAGGTCATGATCCCAGGGTCCTGGGATTGAGCCCCACATCTGGCTCCCTGCTCAGTGGGGAGCCTGCTTCTCCCTCTTTCTCTCCCTCTTCCTCTCCCTCTCCCTCTGTCTTTTGGCTCGTGCTCTCACTCGCTGTCACAATCTCAAATAAATAAAGTCTTTTAAAAAAAATTTTTTTTTTAGTTTTGATGGGGAAAAAAACTGACAGCAAAAGAAATAGAAAGCCTGGGTAGTCCTATAACTATGAAAGAAGTTGAATCTGTAATTTTAAAACATCCCCCCAAAGAAAACTCCAAGCCCAGATGGCTTTTCCTGTGGACTTTATCAACATGTAAGAAAGAAATAAAACCAATCTCACACAAACTTTCCCAGATACGTGAAAAAGAGAGGATGTTCCTCAAGTCATTATACTAGGCTATCATAACTTTGTATCAAAACCTGCCAAAGATATTACATGAAAAAAAATAAAAATTTCAGGCCAATATCATTTATAAACATAAATACAAAAATGCCAAATATTTCCAAACTAATTGGCATCATGGCCACTTTGAGTATATAACATTAATGTAAAATTGGTTCACTAAAATAGAGGGTAATTTAGCACACTAACAAAAAAAGGAGAAAAACCATTTTAATAGATGCATTAAAATGTTTGATAAAATTCACCTATGCAAATATACTTAATAGAGAAATGTTGAAAGATTTCCCTTTGAAATTCAGAATGAAGATGCCTGCTCTTACCGTTTGTGTTTAACATTGTGTTGGAGGTAGGTGGTGATGTGAGGAAACTGGACAGACAAGAAGTTGGAGTTTGCGAGTGTTATTTCTGACAAGGTCTGTAGTTCCAGAGATGGCAAGTTTTGGGTGCACCATTAGAATAGGTGGCTGAAAGAGAAAGAAGAAGTCTGTGGGAGTGGGAAGTGAAGGGATGTTGGGCTGGGTTGTTTTTTTTTAATTGATTTATTTATTTGAGAGAGAGAGTGTGGGGGGGGTGGGGGGGTGGGAAGTGGTGGGCAGAGGGAAAGAATATCAAGCAGACTCCCATTGAACATGGAGCCCATTGCAGGGCTCAATCTCACAACCCTGAAATCTGACCTGAGCTGATAACAAGAGTTAGTCACTTAACCAACTGAGCCACCCAGACACCCTGGGCTGGTTTTATATGGATTGTCCAAATGGGCACTGAAGTCACTCAGAACATTAGTATGGAAGATTAAACTTGTGCAGTAGCCTGCAGTGACCACGGAAGCATGGTCAGGATTTGAGTAGATACCATAGAGGAGGAGGAGTAAAAAGTAATACTATCAAATGGCAAATCCACAAAGAGCATGTGGAGTTTTATACTAGGGTAGAGGTGTAATGATTTGGAAATGCTGGTGGGTAACTAAGAACCAAGAGAACACTGATCTCAAGTCCTTGATATGTGGGGTTTGCATGAACAAACCACGTCCACCTACCACAGCTCTAGAGATAGCCTTGACTGAACGAAAAGGTACAAGGTTTTCCATCAGATAATGTACACAAAGTCCCCCCACACTGCCTGGCACATGGGAGATGGTCAGTAAAGGTTAATTGAGAGGCACTGTGGAAGGGGAGGAGGGGTCACAATGCAAATGTGTGGAGGATGAGGGGGCCCTCACCAGTAGGAGAATGAGAATACAGTTGAGTGGAGGCATACACATTCTGGGTGGTAAGAAGTCAGGGATGTGAAGCACCATGGAATATCTTCCCTGGGGTTCAGACTCTTCTGGGATCATGTCTGGAGAGTGACACTGGAGTTGGAGCCCTCTCTCCCAGGAACTTTTAAGAATGTTTAGTTGGTTGATAGTGACTTCCTTATCTCTTACACCCATTTTTTCCTCTTATTTCCATTAAGAACATCCTGATTCAGGCTCCCATGCTTCTGTCCTGGCTACGGAGTTTTTTCTGTTTTTTCTGCCTTTGTGTCATTTCTTAAGTATTTCTTCAAAGTTAATACTCCATCACTTCCCTGGTCAAAAATCTTCAGCGCCCCCCAACTAAATAAAGTTAAATCTCCTCATTTAAAGGTCAAGACCTTCAACAATATCCTGATAACATTTTTATCTTGACTCCTACCAGCTTGCCAATTCCCACTTCCTGTTTTTCAAATCAGTGCCTTATTTTGTTTCTTCCCTATTTTCATTCATGCTGTTCCTCCTGCCTGGGATGCCCTCTCTCTGATTTGTTGGTCAAAATCTCATTCTTCTTGTCACCGTCACTTCATACACCAGCAAGCTTATGAAGTCCCTTATCCCTCGCACACTCAGGGGTGATACTGAAAATATTTGACCATGCGCGCATCATAGGCACCATCCAATCACAACAAAACTCTGGCCATAGGTAGAGGAGGAGGGCCTCTAGGGCCCTGCCATGATGGACATTGATCCTTTGTTGCTGGATTGGGGGAGGCAGGGGAGGGAGCCAAGGTGTGGGAGTGTGGGGGGCTCAGGGCAGAGGGACATCAGTATTTTAACCGCGGGTACAGGAGTGTATATCAGCTGAGCCTCGGCTCCTCGTACACCCTCACACACTCACTTTTCTTTTAGCAGCTTCCAGTGTCCTTGAGCTTCCGCAGCATCCAACCCAATTCTGCTTTGTGTACGAGCCGTGTGCACTTGTCCATCCCTTTCACCCCGCCTGCAACAAGATTATAAATCCCTTCCTCACTCTGCTCCTCTGCTGCAGCTTGCACCTCGAGGCTACTCAGCCACCTCTTAAATGAAGAAGGGGAAACTGTTAACTTTCAAATGTCAACTAAGTACGGTTCTTTTTTTTAAGATTATATTTATTTATTTGAGAGAGAGTACAAGCAGAGGGGAAGGGCAGAGGGACAGGGAGAAGCAGACTCCCCGCTGAGCAGGGAGCCTGATGGTGGGCTCCATCCCAGGACTCCGGGATCCTGACCTGAGCCGAAGGCAGACGCTTCATCGACCGAGCCCCCCAGGCGCCCCCTATGTAAGGTTCCTAAGGAAAAGGGAGAGAGAAACAATTTTGAATGAATGCCTGCTTTTTTTTTTTTTTTAAAGATTTTATTTATTTATTTGAGAGAGAGAGAATGAGAGAGAGAGAACATCTGAGAGGGGATAGGGTCTGAGGACGAAGCAGACTCCCTGCCGAGCAGGAAGCCCGATGCGGGACTCGATCCAGGGACTCCAGGATCATGACCTGAGCCGAAGGGAGTCGCTTAACCAACTGAGCCACCCAGGCGCCCGAATGAATGCCTGCTTTGTAAACATTGTATCATTTGAACCTCACAGTCAAATGCACAGGCTGGTCTTCCAGCCCCATTTTATCAATGAGTCAATCAAGGCTTAGACTTGGTCGGTCCAGGGTCACCCAGCTGGACGTGGCAGAAACGAGGCTGTCATTCTGTTGTCTCCCTCCCAGCTCTTTGTGGCCTTCCCAGAGCTTACACGTCTCTTCTGAAGGGGAATCGCTTTGTGTGTTGTATAGTTCGAATCAGAGATTATATAGAGTTTATATGATTAATCTAGAGGTTCTTTTCAAAATACACTCACCTCAGGGGTGTATTTATCCTCTTGAAGATAAGTGGCTGAGAGCGTTTCTGATGTTGGACCATAACCTAAATGACACTTAATGACAGATTTGGTGCAAAGATGCCTTTTAGTTAGTGTTTTTAATTCTCTCTACTGCCATTTTCTTTTCCACCAACTGTTCCCTTTGATAGGGTTCTTTTGAAAGAGATCTCTTTCTGAATTTTTGCAAAAGGAAGAATCTCAGCACAGCCAAAAAGTATAAAGGGAAACCATTTTAATTTTTTAATTCATGCCGTTATTAGCTGCCCTTGTATCAGCTTCTTCTAATTATGCAGAAGTGCATACATCTGACAGAGTGCCTGGCCCTGACTCATGACTTACTAATGAGCTCATATTTTTCATTACAATTCCAAAATCCCATCAATCTTTTCTTAATTATTTTTAAGTGAATTTGCTGCTTTAGAAAGGAAAGGCGTATGTGGCACTAGCAGGAACTAGGAAAGTTTCATGTGATTTCAATTTCAGAAAGTTTGTTGGCAAGATGGCCTGTAACTGTTGCCAATGTTAATAAATCAAATTTCGATGTCTAGGAACGGGTTTAATGCCATGGGCCCCCCCTCCCATGTACCAGAACTCGCTCTCAGATTCAGTGAATCAGACCTTCAAGCATTGCCACAGCAAAGCTCCTTCCAGATCTCTCTGCCAACACATATTATAGTCATCCGTATAGCCGGGGGTAATACTCGAAATGTTTGACAAGGGATACTAGCTGTAACACTGAAGCAGGGTCCTGGCCGCCAGCTCTGCCGGACTTAACCCTTTAGCAGCCGCATTTTACGAAGCTCCAGGAGGTGCCTAGAGGGGGGCCGCAGTAGACAGATTTGGGGGAGGGCTGGGGGAGACGGGGAGCAGCATCTATTTAATGCCTGGTAGAGATGTATTTGAGTGTTTTAATGTGTAGAATGGTGCAGGCACTTCGTAGCACCAGCCCCGCCTATAGCAGCCCGGGCATCTCAGCGGGGACTGTCTGTCCCCTAACCAGACCAGAGTCCCCTTGCAATCACATTTAGTATGTCCAGCACTCGGGACAGATTTCATGAACAGTATCACACCTGAAAATTTGCCCCCAGTTACTCTCCACACGTTTACATTTTGTCAGCTGTAATGAGTTGGTTATCTCCTCCTAGTCCTCATGCAATACACACCGGCAGGTACTCACTTGTCTGAGGTTGGCATAAATGTTGGGGAACACCAAGGTGGCCAAGGACTCGGGCTGAACTTTGTTCTCTGTATTAACTTTTGTATTTTCCCCATGAAGCCTGTGACCTCGAAAGTGAAACTCCAGTTGTCTGATTACAAATTAGAAGAGTTTTATTTAAAAAGTTATTTAAATGTAAAGCAGATATTTAATGTCAATGCTGTGTTGTGTAGGTCTTAGAAGTTCTATGAGGCGCCTGGGTGGCTCAGTCGTTGGGCGTCTGCCTTCAGCTCGGGTCATGGTCCCAGGGTCCTGGGATCGAGCCCCGCATCGGGCTCCCTGCTCAGCGGGGAGCCTGCTTCTCCCTCTCCCACTCCCCCTGCTTGTGTTCCTGCTCTTGCTATCTCTCTCTCTGTCAAATAAATAAAAATAAAATCTTAAAAAAAAAAGGAGGTCTAGTAACCCCCTGAAAATGTGACTGAAGGAGGAAGTCAGATCTGTGAGCAGGAACAGGGACCCCGCTGGCCTGACTTCAGGGCGAGGCTAAATGGGGCTGGTTAGGGCAACAGAGGCGCAGCTAGCTGCACTGAGATTTTGTCCACAGACAGGAAGTCCCCTGAGTCCCCGATCTCCTCAACATCCATCCTTGGCTTGAATTGGTGCAGTTTTCTTTTTTAAGTGTGTCAATCTACTTTACACCTAGTCTGGAGCTGAGCAAGGAGGGCCTCACTCACCCCCCGACTCCATACTCAGCACTCTCTAGAGATGTCCTAGGCTGATGGGGTCCAGAACTCCAACAGGGAAGCCATGATCAAGAGGCATGCCCTGCCTCTGGAAGGTGGGTGGGTCCAGGGCCCTGTTGGTGGGCATATGATGCACCAGCCCCCAATGAAGTCACAGCAGGGCCAGGGAGCCCCCTTCCTGCTCAGATGCTGGTGCCAGGCCCAGCCTCCAGGGTCTTTCCTCCCCCACCATCCATGTACTGTAATAACTAAGTCAACTGGAAAAGAAATAGTGAAGAAAGACTAAGGAGAACCATGCACGGGGTAGCTGGGCCAGGAAGGAGAGCACACAGCAAGGCATAAAGGAGCATTGTGCCGAGTTCCTTGGCCGCAGTGTACTTGGCACCCTGAGCCCGCGATGATCCGCTTTCTCTGGAGGGGGATCCTTGGGTCCCTGCTGAACAAAGAGCAGCATGGAGGAGGGCAGAGAAAGTCCGTGAAAAAGGGGTGGGCAGGGCTGGAGTGGAGGCTGCAAACATAGCCCCTCATCTGTTTGTTGCCCCCTCACCACCCACAGTCACCCAGGTCCTATCCTCTTGACAGCCGTCTGCAGGAAGAGGGATTTACCAGACGACTGGTCAACCGGCACTAAAAGTGTGCTCTCGCAGGAAGTGGGGAGTAGGGAAGAAACCTGGACTCCACTGCTGTAATGTCCATCACAGGGCCATAACGCTGGGTCTTCACATTCCTTGTCTGAGACTGTGCACAGGACTGTGCTCTCGCAGAGTCTCACACAAGGAATGGGGGAAGAAGACAGAAGGAGGAGGGATGTCGGGTAGGGGCTCTATTTGCATCTTGAATAACAGCCACTCCTTTCAACTCCCTGGTTCGGGTGCCTGCTCCCTATTTTCCTCCTGCTCATTCTGGGGAAGGCAGAACAGAACCAGGAACACCCTCTGAAAGTGACAATATTTGTTGAGAGTGAAACTTAACTGAGGGAATCAAGAGAATCTGATTCAAGGGTCCAGGTGGGCTTTGAACCTGAGCCCCCCTGACTTGTAATGGCCCCTAGTCTCTTGCCTCAGGGAGTAGTACATGAGGTGCCGTTCACCCAGTTCATCCTGGACCAATGGTTTGCCCCAGGAACAAGTCAGGGGTGGGGGAGGCAAGATTAGCCAAAAGAAGTGTTACGGGGCGGCAGGGGGGAAGAGCTGGTATTGCTAAATGGAGAAAGTTCCAGCAGCTTAATCCATCTTGAACAGAATCATTAATCAGGTGCAAAACTCCTGAAAGGAGCAAAACCAGGACCAGCTCCTTCCAAGGGCAGCCTGCCAGTTTCCCCCACTTGCTTGTTCATTTCCAAATCCTTAGTGTCTTTGTATCAGGATTGATTCAAGCCAGCCTAATCAGGAGCCACCTGTTCATGTCCCCTCCCATCTCCCTGACCTCGGAAGTGAGAGGGGAGACGATGGGAAACCCAGACAGCTGCTGCGACCCCCTCCCCCACAAAACAAGCTACCCAGTTCTAGGAATTGGGCCAGACCCTGGCAAACGAGCGACTCTCTGTGAGAAATGCTTTTGTAAGCACATTAACTCTTTCATTCACTGACTGACTCTCTCATTTAATAAAAGATAAAGTCAGGGCCGGGAGGGGCCTCATAGATTAAGCGTAGCCTTCCCCTCGTTGTTCTGGCCCAGAGAGCCCTGGTGACCTGCCCAAGGTCATGACACAGACTGCTAGCAGAGCCATGGCAGGCAGCCTCCATGTGGGCCCCCAGTAACTCCCGCCTCCGGGTATCCACAGCCTTGGAGTCCCCTCCCACAGTGAATAGGGCTGGCCTGTGAAATACTGCAGAAGTGGATGTGTATAACTTCCAGGGTAGGTCATAAATGACAGTGCAGCTCCCACCTTGCTCTCGTGTCACAAGGACACTCAGACAGCCCTTTGGCAAGGTTCACGTGGTAAACGCTGAGGGCTCCTGCCTTCAGCCAGCACCCCTTGGAAGACCCTGCAGCCCCAGTCAAGCCTTCAGATGAGTGCTGCCCCAGTCTGCATCTTGAGAAGCCTTGAGCCAGCACTACCCAGCTGAGGCTCTCCTGAATCCCTGGCCCTCCGAAATTATAGGAGTTCATAAGAGTTTATTGCAATGTCAGAGGGAGACAGAGCCAGGCATTTGTTAAAGGTAACAAAATGGATTTTATAGGGACTACTGCAGTCGGGGAGAGAGATGTCAGCATAAACAGGGCTCGGCTCCAGTCTGTGCAGAGAGACTGGGTGTTTCAAGGGAAGAAAGAGGGAAGGGAGAAGAAACCACTGAGACCTTGAGCAGAGTCAGAGAAGTGAAAAATTACACAGAGCAGGTTGGGAGCTGTTTAATGAGAACTATTAGGCAAGGCAGGTGTTGGGTCTGGGTGAATCCCAAACAGAAAATTCTTTGGGCAGGGTGAGCTCCCCCAGACAGGAACTCTGAAGGGGCTGGGTCATGCCAGGGACACAAACAAGTTTTATCCACCACTCACACTAGGAGACTTGAACAATCACTAGCTTGTTTCTGGAAGCTCAAGGGGGTGGATAAAACTGTCAGTGCCAAGATTTTGCAGTTCTCCTGGGCCAAGATTGAGACTTCATTGAGAAGACAGCTCAGAGGAGCCTAAAGTTGGGTCAAGGAGAATCTTTGTCAGTAGTTTTAAGCTACTAAGTTTTGGTATAATTTGTTTTATAGCAATAGATAACTATATCCAGAAAAGATGTAAACCCACATTTCCAAAGTCTGTGTCTTATGCTTTTTCTATCATAGTACTTGGTCCTCCGTCAGGAGACAAGCCAAGGATGGACTGCACTGGTCTTGATGCCAGCATCTCAGATGTTACAGCAATTACAGCGCTTCAGCCAAAACATGCAAGATAGCTGGAGATCATCACTTATCCATATACTCACTACCATGGTCACTCAGGGCCCAGCAGACCATCAAATATATTTCTAGATTAATAGGCATGTCAGGGTCCTTCCTTGCAGTGAATATCACCCCAGATGAAATCCCTCCAACTACATACGTAATCCAATGAATGCAGGTATCAGGCATCAAAGCCGTCTTATAACCAACTTGCTGAGCACTTCCCATGTGTCAGGCCACACCGAGGATACAGGAATGAGTGTGTCCATCTCTGACTTCCAGGAGCAGAGCTCCGGAACCCAGTGAAAATTTCTTCTTTAGATTAGGCTTTAGAGTAGGAGTCAAGGTTTGTCAAAATCAGCATGATTTCTTTTAACCCTTTTTCTTTCTTTTTCTTTTTTTTTTAAAGATTTTATTTACTTATTTGAGAGAGAGAGAATGAGAGAGAGCACATGAGAGGGGGGAGGGTCAGAGGGAGAAGCAGACTCCCTGCCAAGCAGGGAGCCCGATGCGGGACTCGATCCAGGGACTCCAGGATCATGACCTGAGCCGAAGGCAGTCGCTTAACCAACTGAGCCACCCAGGCGCCCTAACCCTTTTTCAAACTGCTTTGTCTCAGAGGAGCTGAGGGACCCTCAGGAGTACACTAATCACTGGAACATTAATTAATTAATTAATTAATTTATTTATTGAATGCATTTAGCTGTGGAGCAAAGGACAAGCGGACACCGTCTTGATCCTGCATAGTAAAGGCGATGAGATGTTCACAACACAGCCACCGGAATGGATTTTATCTTCTTTCTCTTAAGATGTTGCGAACAGATGTGTGTCTGCCATTTAGGACCGACTGGACAACTGAACAACACTGTCAGGGCAATAGTCTACATTTTTCTTCCTGTGCAATCCTAGGCCCCTCTATAGATACCTGTTACTGTAAACTCTTTACTACCCGTAAGTGTCCTTAAACCTCCACATTCAGGTTAAAGTGACGGTGGTAGCTACCAGGCATCTGAGAAACTAGGACCTTCAGCCAGACTCAGTGCAAGTACCTCTTGGGAGCTTCTCCAAGACAATCTGAGCAGAATCCAGTGTCTGCCCCTCTGATCTTTGACACCTTGTCACACTCCTCTTACCACGGCTGTAACTACTGGTCTCCGTTATACTGGGCCTCTCATTTCCGGGACACTGTTGCCCACCTGTGGCCCTCATGCCTAGGATAGGGCTGGCAAGCAGTAAGCCCTTAACAAGGAGAATAGGATGAGGAAGGAAGGAAGGACAAAAATGTACAGGTGGCCATCCAGTTATCCTTGAAGTAAATTCTAAATAGACGATAAAATGTAGTCAGCTCCAAGGGCAGTCCACAAACTGTCAGTGACGGTCGAAAACTTAGGTCTAAGACTATTCCCCAAATGTGGACCATAGTTCCCCAAATGCGGACCATATTTTCCAGAAGAAACAGTGTAGTAAAACTGTGGAAAACACAACAGTCAACCCACTCATTCTGCTAATCCAGGACCTACCTTGAAAGTGCATGCACAATTTCAGCAACACGTAAGCACTATTTTTAGTCCAGATTCCAAACAATAGGCTGACAAATGGACTTCATTCATTTGTTAATTAATTCAGCAAAAAAATATATCAGTTATTAATAGGAAGCACCCATTGTTTGCCAGGGACTAGATAGATGGCGGAGGCTCAGGTGAAAAGCAGAGTCTTTACCCCGAGGGCACCCACAGTCTACTGGGGAGAAAACAAACACATATCAAGCTAGTGTGCAGGTGTGCAGGATGCAGCTCAAGCAGAGGGGGCATCTGGGACTGAGTCAAGGGAAGTTTCCTTGGAGAAGACACTTGAAGCTTAAGAAAAGCAGGCAAAGGACACAGCGTTTAAAAAGGCAGAGAGGTGAAAGAGAGCTCAGTGATTTAGAACAAAGCTTTGGAATCAGACAGCCGTGGGCTCCGGGAATGCCTTTCTGCTCCCAAGTTGTGTGGGCTGTGGTTCTCCCCACTAACAAGTTACTTAGCGCCCTCAAATTCATTTTCTGACCCCAAAATGGGTAACTCCAACCTCATGGGGCTTTTGTGAGCACGAGATGACAGAATACACGTAAAATGCTTGCCACAGTGCCTGACATGGGGTGGGAACGACTAAGCAAAGGGGACATGCTCTGGAAAAATGACCACGCTCCAGGGTAAGAATCAGGGTGGGTGTGGACCAGGGAGATGCCAAGTGGGGTCAGTATCACCAGGGGAAAGGAGCGCAGGCAAAGCAGTGAGGCAGCCGACAGGAGAGGAGAGGTGGAAATTCAGCTGGAGGAACCCGGAATGCTAGGTGGTGAAAATAAGCAAGCATTGAACCCAGCACCTGGAAGAGGAAACTGGGCAGACCCAGGAGGGTTCTGTGAAATTTGGTCCAAAACCTTAACAGAAAAAAAGACAAGGAACTGCTATTCTAGCTGTTTCTAATTTCAACTTTCCTGCACCTTTATTTTAGGTGCAAATTACCGAAATGATTGGCAGTTTTCTCACAGCCATAGAGAATATGCCAGAAGTGGAGAGATTAAGCCTCAAAGACAAAAGATTTAATTAATTTTTTAAGATCCCCAAATGGGCTTTTAAAAATGAAATGGCTCAAAAATACATTTAAATCAAAGTCAGATTTCCAAAGTAATTGAATTGTGGAAGGTAACAGAGGGTACTTTTATGTCTGAGGCTCACTGTTTGGAGTTGGACTTAGCCTTACCATCCCAAAGCTGGAAATTCATCCTTAACCATTTTGGTCACTTTCTCAAAAATAAAAATGTCCAATTTCATTGTGAAAAAGGTAGACACGGGCACATATGCAGAATTTGTATTGGTTAACACCACCGAGTCATCAACGCTTCGCATGTGTAAAAGGGTTCCTTCTACACAGAGTTGTTGTGAAGATTAAAATATGCCTGGCATATAATAACTCGCAGTCATTATTAGCAGTAATTACAGTAACATATCTAAGGCCTGTCAATATCGCCTCCTAAATATCCTTGCTCAGCAGTTCTCATAGGCTGTCTGGGTCCCTTGCAGAGATGGGGGGGAGGTGAGGGGAGGGGAGATCCCCCCGAGTCCTTTCGGGATGCCCACTGCCCCAAACCCTTCACACTAAGACGTTATTTGCCCTTTCCATTCCCAAGTGGCTCCCAAGTGTACAGCAGAGCCTTCCAGAGGCTCCGTGGCATGAGATACTGAAACAGATTATGTGCAGAAGCAGATACGAGTCCAACTATAATAAGCCAGACATTTACAAAATTTGGGAAAATGTAAAACAATGTCACTTGTCTCACTAGATTTTGTTTTGTTTGGGAAAACAGTTCTTTTTCATAAAAAAAATTATCTTACTATGTAATGGGCTTATTATTTTTCATTTAACATTAATTAATCAAGATTTTTAGGTTTTCTCCACTTTAATTTCTAATATGGCAAATCTTGATAGCTATCACGCACGTAAAGAAAAGTCGCCGAGGTTCTCAATCATGAAGAGTGAAAAGCATCTCAGAACTTAAACATTTTGAGAAGGGCTGCTTAGATCCACTCCTCTCCTCTCTGGTCTCTACCATCGGCTACCACTGCATCACCGTCCCTCCATCTGGGCCCCACTTCCTCTGGGCACCCCTCTGACCCCGACCACCCACTGTCTGGACAGATATGTAGAAGCAGCCACGTTGTACCAGATACTGTGTGTGAGGCAAAGAAGAGCCAAGGCGGTCATGGTTCTTTCCCTCAGGGGAGCTTACATGAGGACACCTAAAAACAAGCAAAACAAGTCAAGGAAACCAAATTATTGCAGGTTGTAATAAGCACAGGAAGGAAAGGAGCACAGGGCTAAGACAGAAAACAGAAGGGGTATCATTGAAGGGTGTGGCCGGGCAGGCCTCTGGGAAGAGATGGCTTTCAGGTTCAGACCTAAGGCCACCCTCCTTCACCTTCGGAGAGTGGGGAAGAGCATCACCGGCAGAGGGACCTGCCTGGGCAGAGGTCCCAGGTGGGAAAGGGCTTGAGGGGCGAAGCCTGCTCCTGCAGCCCAGTGAAAGACCCACAGTCCAGCCTGGGAGCCCCGCACTCCAGCCTGGGAGCCCCACACTCCAGCCTCAGCCCCATAGTCCAGCCTGGGAGCCCCACACTCCAGCCTGAGAGCCCTTTCCTTTGCTTTTTCACATTGACTGATGTCTTCACTGGCTTCTGATTGTTCTTAAAATGAAGAACAAAATCCTTAATGTGGCCGTCAGGGCCCCAGAGATCGGATTCTTGCCTCCCTGACCTCTCACCTCCCACTGCCTCTCCCCCTTCTGCTCATCGCGCCCCGGGAACTCACTCTGCTCCCTTCTTTCAGTTCCCAGAAGCCAAACTCCTCTCACCACAAGGCTTTGCACATGCTGTTCCCTGCACCTTGCAAGTTCCCTCATATCTTCTCCCCAAGCTGTCTATTTAAAGCTCTACCTAACCTTTGGTAAGCCCCAGTGTTTGAACACCCTGCACTTTTCCTTAAAAGCACTTGCCATATTTTGTAATTACAATTTCTATAATCATATAATCAATATGTCTCTTCCACTAAACCATAAGCTTCCGGAGAACAGATCCTATGTCTGTTTTGCTTACCGTCATATACCTGGTACCTACGTGCCTGGCACATAATCAGTGCTTAATACATATTTATTGAATGAATAAATGAACGAAAGCCTTTTGATGCTGTCTTTAGAGATACTTTTACAATAAACTCACTCTTGAAAGCATTTAATCAATTGAATTGTGCGGCCCACCAAGATAAGAACAATCTATTTCTTTGGATCTCCAGAGTCCATATTAGGTGCATGGCACATAATATTCAATAAATATCTATTGAGGGGCGCCTGGGTGGCTCAGTTGGTTAAGCGACTGCCTTCGGCTCAGGTCATGATCCTGGAGTCCCAGGATCGAGTCCCGCATCGGGCTCCCTGCTCGGCAGGGAGTCTGCTTCTCCCTCTGACCCTCCTCCCTCTCATGCTCTCTGTCTCTCATTCTCTCTGTCTCAAATAAAATAAATATCTATTGAATGAGTGAAACACTTTTAAATGTTCACATAGTGCTGAGCAGGAGGCCACAAAGAAGTTTAAGCCACATTCGAGGTCCTCAAGCAGATTAGAGTACAGATCAGGGGAAGTATTTGGGAAAAGAGGTTCCTGACAATGTAAAGAAGAATAGACTAGAGTGTCAGATTCATGGTGTAGGTAGTTTTGCCCTTTGGGAGGTGAAGGAGAGGAGTTGGGGTGATTCCATGGAGGAGGGCTTCCCATCTGGCGGTGAGCGCCAGGCAAGTGGCAGCGGGCAGCATGCATGGAGAGGTGCAGGGAGAGGACCCAGGGCGATGTTAACGGAAGGGAGACCGTGCTAAGTGGAAATGCCATGAGCGATGGGAGAGAAGAGACGGTAACAGTGCTGCACAAACCTAAGTATCCCTGAGCACAGTTGGAAGGCTGTTAAAAACGCAAATTCTTGGGCGCCTGGGTGGCTCAGTCGTTAAGCGTCTGCCTTCGGCTCAGGTCATGATCCCAGGGTTCTGGGACCAAGCCCCACATCGGGCTCCCTGCTCAGCAGGAAGCCTGCTTCTCCCTCTCCCACTCCCCCTGCTTGTGTTCCCTCTCTCGCTCTGTCTCTCTCTGTCAAATAAATAAAATCTTTTAAAAAAAAAGAAAGAAAGAAAAAGCAAATTCTCATGGTCCACCAGCTGATTCTGGCTCAGTGGAACCAGGATTGGGCTCAGGAATCTGCGTTTTTTAAAATAATTTTATTTATTTATTTATTTGAGAGAGAATGGGGGGGAGGAGCAGAGGGAGAGGGACAAACAGACTCTGCACTGAGGGCAGAGCCCAAGGTGGGACTCGATCCCACGACCCTGAGAGCATGACCTGAGCTGAAATCAAGAGTCACTCAACGGGTTGAGCCACCCAGGCACCCCTTTTACTTTTTTTTTTTTAAAGATTTTTATTTATTTATTTGACAGAGAGAGAGATAGTGAGAGCAGGAACACAAGCAGGGGGAGTGGGAGAGGGAGAAGCAGGCTTCCCGCTGAGCAGGGAGCCCGATGTGGGACTCGATCCCAGGACCCCGGGATCATGACTTGAGCCAAAGGCAGACGCTTAACGACTGAGCCACCCAGCACCCCTTTTACTTTTTTTTTTTTTTTTTTAAATTTTAGGTAGGCTCCACGCCCAATGTGTGCTCGAACTCATGATCCTGGAATCAAGAGTCACACACTCTACCAACTGAGCCAGCCAGGTGCCCCAGGGATGTGCATCTTTTTTTTAAGATTTTATTTATTTAAGAGAGAGCGAGAGCACAAGCATGGGAAGCGGCAGGCAGAGGGCGAGGGAGAAGCAGGCTCCCTGCAGACCAGGGAGCCCGAGGCGGGGCTCGATCCCGGGACCCTGGGATCCCGACCTGAGCCAAAGGCAGGCGCCCAGCTGACTGAGCCACCCTGGCGCCCCTCGGGGATGTGCTCTAGTGCCTGTGAGGCAGGTTTTCCACGAGGGCGGCTGGGTCAGTGAACCCCTGGATCGCATCCTTAGAGTCTCCCCCATACACTGAGATGGGGATTCCAGGGCCTGTGATGCATGGGGAACCTGTAAGGAGGGAGGGCAGGGAAGGAGAATGGCCAGGCAGGGATGGGATTTGTGGGAGTCTCGCTCTGAGGCAAAGGGGCAGCCCGCTGTACCTCTGCACCGGTCAGCGGTCAGTGGCTGGGGGTTGCCCTGGGGTGGGGGTTGCGTGACAGCAAGCACTCTGGCCAGCTGGCCCCCCTCCACCGGGACAATATCCCAGAAAAAGGGAGAGTCATGAGTTTCATGGCAAGCACCTCTCTCAGCAGTGAAGGCAAGTGTGCAGGTCCAGGAATGGGAATGTGGGTGGGGCGTCCACGAATCTAGCTCACTGACTGAGAGACTAAACGCCTCGTGAAATAAGACTGGGAGATTCTGAGGGGAGAGTGTGACCGGCAGATGTAAACAAAGAAGGGGGGTGTGTACATCCAGGGGCTCTAAACCCTTTGCCAGTCTTGAGAGCGCTGCAGAGCCCGAGGTCCCTTGGAGGGCAGCACATCCCGGGGGATACGCATCCCCCAGCTGTCTTTCTCCCCAGCAGCAGCTTCAGTCTCCCAGCTGGAGCATGACAGAAGGTCATGCATGGGAACGTTGTCTCTCGGAGACACCGGCCATGAGCCATATGTCGCTGACCAACAGGCTAACGCTGCTTCCTCAGACCCCTCAACCTCTTTTCTCAAGGCCTGTTTCCCATGCTTGAGAGCATGTTGCTATTTCTCTAGCCCAGGCCAGTTTCGGACTTCCTGATGGGATTTGAAGTCTGGAGACTTTGAGGGGGCAAGTCTGTGAAAGACAAAAGGAGAGGGAGCAGAAGGAGGCTGGTCGGGCCTGAAGAGCTTCATGCAGGTGTGATACCCGTGGGCGGAGGGAGGGAAGGAGTCTATTTTCTGTATCCTACCTGCCTCCTTCAGGTGGAGAGTGAGCTCTGAGTCTCTACCCCGTTGACCAACTTTGGTGTGCATGACTTCCTCTGACCCTTACTACCGTGGGCAGAGGGAGGGAAGGAGTCTATTTTCTGTATCCTACCTGCCTCTTTCAGGTGGAGAGTGAGCTCTGAGTCTCTACCCTGTTGACCAATTTGGTGTGCATGACTTCCTCTGACCCTACGACCTATGGACACAGGTGTAGTTCTCCCAGAGGTTCTCAGGGGTGAAGTCATCTACCCGTGACCACATAACTCAGCTGGCACCAACACAGAATCCAAAGCCCAGATCCCCGGCTTAGTATTTATTTCTGTCTCTGTGTTCCTCTGTGGATGGCCTTCTCATGTTAGCATAGTTGATAAATTCCTTGACTTTGGGCTCTGACTTCTTCCTTTTTAACTACAAAAAAGTGATTCACACCCGTCCTTCACCTATAGCTAGTTCAACAAGGCAAGGCAGGAGAAAGCTGGAGGAATGAGTACTCCCGTCCTGGCTGCTGATTAATGAATAAATCATAGTTTTCCCGTTCAGTTGCCCTCCACCTCTGCCAGCCGTCTCTTTGCTCTGACCGATTCTCTAGTCCTTGCTCCAACAACCACCCCAACTCAGAGTCCCCCAGCTTCTCTGGTGCCCTGTCCTCTACTTGCTTTCTGAGGCAAGCTAGCCTCCTCGTCTAAGTGCGGTTACACAGAAATACCGGGAAATAAGCAATCAGAGAAACAGTCGGCTGCATGTGTGGGGAGAAATTGCCAAGGGCAGCCTGGGTGTGCACGGGGAGCGCAGAGGAAAGCTGAGGCTGCTGGACCAGCATCCCCGGGGCAGCACTCACTCCCTGCCACATAGATGCACTTGCCTAGTAGACGCATGTGTCTATTTGGCTTTACAGCTTTAGGGGAGTGGTTATGTGTCTAGACTCTGGATTCGTCCTGCGTGGGTTTGAATCCCAGCTCCATCCTTTTCGACCTATGTGACCTTGGCCTTAACCTCTCTCTGCTTCCATTTCTCATCTGTCAAATGGGAATAACAACAGACTCTTCCTAACTGGCATGTTAAGATCACATGAGTTAATAAAAGTAAAATTATTTAAGATATTGCCTGCCATACCGTCATGGCAATGTATTCTTATTATCATCAGTATTAGAAAAACGTCCTCCCCAAACACAAAACACAGTTCTGCAAGCACAAATACGTGTTTGTCTCTGCCTTGTATTCTACCTAAAATTGTAATCTCTTTATGCTTTCTAGACAGACAGTTGTACACTGGCTGTTTTCTTCAGCTCTAATCATTTCCTCTCGTCTATGTCTTAAATTTCTTTCCTTTTTATTTTGCCTCAAGTGTGGATATGTAACTATTCAAACTAGAAATAGAAAGGAACCCTTCAGAATTTCTGATGACCCTTATTTGTGTCATTTGCGATTTTATTATCTATGCCGGGTAATTCAAGAATTTTTGCTTTGGCTTGGATTTTTTAAATTACAAAATAATATGAAGCCACACGTTCTTATTGTAGAAGACTCAAACATAACACAAGCCTACAGAAAGAAACGTGACTGTTCCCTCAGCTGCTTGTGCCACTTGCCCTGTGCCCCCCCAAACCCCCCCAGAGCTAATCACATTCCGCACTTGGAGTGACTTGCAATCTACTTCCTGTGCCCTTCCGTATTTGCTTCTTTCCCTATACATAAAACTGTCTTTATACTGATTTTTCAATTTCTTTTTTCCTACGTCCTTTATCATATACAGACTTCCATATCAGGATGCCTCAGTCAACAGATTGAACAATTGATCAATAGATACTTCACCCTTTTTAGCAATTACTGCTTCAGCCACCCTTGGGTTCATAGACATTTGTTTCCAATTGTTGCTTTTGCAAACGATGCCGCAATAAACATCCTTGTGCATACATATTTGCATCGCGTTTTAAATTTTATTTATTTATACCCTGCTTACTACCAAAAAGGATTTTAAAAAGCTAAAAATTATTTTCTAAGTTGAATCCAAATCTAAAAGATGCCAGTTGTAACTTTAGATAACAAGAGTGGGGGGAAATCAAGCGAATGTCAGAAAATTCATAAGTGAATTAAGCTAAAATGCTAATTTGGAGAGGGTAAGACAGATGGGGCTTTGTAATATGGGATCCAAAGGTTTCTGGAGACACTTATGTTTGAATTAGAAGATACAGCATGAGTTTTCTTGGCAGCAGAAATTGAAAGCAAAGTGATGTTAAATTGATTTTTTTTAACTAAACAATTACTCCCACCAAATCATCCTTCATCATTCTATTTTTAAGTAGTAACAAGAATGTTGTGCACATTTAAAATCAGTGCATGTTACTTAATGAAGTTTTTATTTATGTACATTTAATATACTTTTTTCACAATTTTCTCATTTCTGATGCCAATACTCTCCTTGACATTAGAAGTATCATGAGAACTTTGCTCTGTCCCTCACCCTAGCCGATTTAGAAAAAGGAATGGAGTGACCATATGAGATTATTCTCCAGAGGGGTATACTCAGATGAAAGGCATCCCTTCCAACCACTCCCGAACTCTAGAAGGAGATAATTTGGTAAAGATGTTGCCTGATGGGAACTCCTTCCAAGAGTGAGTTAAGGCCGAGTCTCTTTCACTAGACTCTGTCCTCTTTGGATGTACACAGCAGATGCTCAGAAGGGTGAGGACAGTGGTGATGATGCTGAGGATGGTGGGTGATGGGAGGAAGATGCGAGAGATCCAGGTCAGCGGTCAGATAGCTACAAAGGAGGGACCGGGATCTTCATTTCAGTGCCAGGCTGTAAAACCCACAGGAGGAGGGAAGGCGGCTGGCAGAGCGGCCCGCTTCGAGCTAGCCTCACCCCTTTCAGTGACATCCACAGACATGTCACTGGCACTCAGCGTCCTGAACGGAAACCCTACATTGTGTTCATGTTCCTACTTCTCCTTTGGGAGAAGATTAACAAAACGGTTTTAGGTAGGGGGCAAAAGAACCCGAGGGAAACTGCAGGGAAGACAGGGCACTCAGGCCTGCTGGACTTGAAGGAGCCGCAGACGCTTGGCTGCCCATTCCGACGTTGCGTCTGTCGTGCACGTACTCTGTTCCGAGCAGTAGCATGCACAAGGTCAAGAACGCAGGCTCTGGGTCAGACCGCCTGGGTTAGAACCCCACTCCACCTACTCAAATGGCTGAGCACTGTCAGGCAGGCTACCTCCATCTTCTACGTCTCAACTGCCCCATCTGCAAAATGGAGACGACCATAAGACCTAGTTTTATAGGCTTGTTGTGAGACTTAAAGAAGTAAATCCTACAAAAGGCTGGCTGCAGGGACATGCAGCGGGGGCAGTGATCGGGCCGCGTGTCCCAAAGGGTCGCAGCCTGGGACTCAATGCTCTGGAGCCATGGCTCATGGAGCCAATTAAATTCTTAATTTTACATTTTGAATTTCTGTTTTGTAAATCAAGTCCCAAGGGACACTAGAGCGAGCATGCGCCAGGCTCGGAGGCTGCACTCTGGAGTGATCCCGCCTCCTGCCTCCCCAGAGCAGGTTCCAGGCAGCCGGGCCCCCAGCCCCCACCCCACCTGGCTGCCCTGCCCGGCTCCCCGCCGGGGGCGGGGGGGTGTGCGCGCTCCCGAGGGTCCCGGTCCGCCTGTGCGTCCCCGCGTCTCGGCGTCTCGGATGGGGGCCTGGCAGCGTGCGCCCTCCTGAGCTGGTAGTGCCCGCCCGGATCTAAGCACCCGGCTTGTTCTGGGGCAGAGGTAGCAAATGCCCTGGGGGCCACCGGCCTGCCCCCCCTGAGCTGGTAGGCTTCCCCTCCCTCTGCCAGCGCGCGGTGCTTTGGTTTGGTGGCTGTGGGGTGGGGGGGATCCAGCAGCTGGAAGGCGGGAGTGTGAGCACTGACTGGCGGGCACCTGGCCGGGTCTACGCTCCCCCGGGAGAGCCCCAGGGAGAATGACATTAAATAGAAAATTAAAAACACCAGGAGGAGTCCAGAGATAGACAACAGAAGAAAGGAAAATGTTTACTCTTTTAGTCCTTTCAGCAGTCCTTGCCCTGCGTTTTCACCCAGGGGCCCCGTGTGTTCGTTTGCCCTGGGCGCTGCAAGCTGTGTAAGCGGTCCCGCCGAGAGCAGGGCCCGCAGGGTAAGAGGCGCACAAAGTCAGCCGTTATAATTAGCATGTAACACGTATGTGCCGCATGGCGTCGTGCGACTGACAGGCCTTTTCACATCTTAGCTTGTAAAGGCTAAAGGCTATACCTGTTTCGGGTCCTACCAGGCCTTATAAGGCTCCCTCCCGCTTACTCTGGGCGCCCACAGTGACCGAAGACAAAATCCATAGCGGAGGTGACATTTATCATCATTCTAAAGGGTTAAAGTACCACCTTCGGTCAAGGAGCCCTGCACTCAATCTTTAGTGGGGGGTTGGTGGGGGGAGGCGCAGACTGCCTGCACCTGGAGGGGCTCCCACACAGGAATCATTTGAGGGGAAGCTTGGCTCCAGGTGAGGTGCTGTGATCCGCGCCCCGCCCTCCCCCGTCCCCACACCCTGTCCAGAGGCGGGACAGGTCAATGTGGCCCTGGAGCTGACGCTAGCTGATGGGGGGGGGGGGTTGCAGCAGAAGCACCCGGAGACCCCAGACCAACTGATGGGCCCAGCAGCAGTTTCCGCTAGGGTGGGCGGTGGGACCTGACGAGTTCCCCGTCGCAGGGGGTGTTGCTGCTGCAGCTCTTCCCTTTTTGAGAGCTACTGGTTTAAACTAGAGCAATCTGGAAGGCTTCCCGGTGGAGAACATTGAGGCGGATAACTGGGAAAGAAAGCAGTTGCAAATAGAAGGAATAACATGACCAAAGGCACAAAACCAAAATGAGAGCATGCTGTGGGTTTGCGGGAAGGTTTCAGGGAGACAAAGGGTGACTTGCCTCCTGCTAAGATCTTCTCCTCTGATGTACAGTAGCAAGTAAATTTGTAAATTGAATAGTTTACAAAGCCTGTCCTAAAAGGCATGATATTGCACTGGACCCTGCGTGGAGCTGTATGGTCCCTTTTCTTGCGTCTCAGAGCAGGTCTGAGCCCTGGAGGGCAAAGAATAAACACCCCAGAGATCAAGCCCCTAGGATGCCCTAGGATTTTATTATTATGCTTATACATGAAACCCAGCTTTAAAATAATAGAATTTCTACACAGATAAAATAAATGTTCCATTAATATCTAATGTTATTAAAATGTAGGGTAGAAAAAACTTCCTTCTCCTCTCTTAGGATCTGTGGCTGGGCCCAAGAATTAAGCTGACTTGAAGCAGATTAACAGGAGAAAAGCCTACACATTTATTTCACATGTTTGCATGTACACAGGAGTCTTCAGAAGGAAGATTCAGATCTGAAGAAGCCATTAAGCCTCAAAGTTTGTATACCTTTTTTTTTTTTTTTAAAGATTTTATTTATTTGAGAGAGCGAGCACGCAAGAGCACAGAGGGAGAGGGAGAAGCAGACTCTTCACTGGAGCCCGATGTGGGGCTTGATCCCAGGACCCTGAGATCATGAGCGGAGCCGAAGGCAGGTGCCTAACCAACTGAGCCACCCAGGTGCCCCTATATACCTTTTTACACAAACAATTTGATAAGACAGAGACTTCCATTAGGGGTAGTCTGTTGTGGGACAGTGCCTAGGACATATACAGGAAACTGGAGGAAGATCAGGGTGATTTTATTTTATTTTTTTTTAAGATTTTATTTATTTATTTGGGAGAGAGAGAGAGAGCATAGGAGGGAGAATGGGAGGAAGAAGCCGAATCCCCGCTGAGCAGAGAGCCCGATGTAGCACTTGGTCCCAGGACCCTGAGATCATGACCTGAGCTGAAGGCAGACGCTTAACCAACTGAGCCACCCAGGTGCCGGAGATTGGGGTGATTTTAGAAGCTTTGTTTGTTTGTCCAGGTCCGTTTCAGTCTCTGGCCATAAGAGTGTTCTCTTCTTTCTGGAGCAGGGAGGGCCCTTCCTGGCAGGAAATTTCAAGACCTGTTCATCAGTAGAAAGGGGGAGTCAGGGAGCCCTTCCTGCATCTGCTAACTCTCAAGACCTTCCAAGCAGAACAGTCTGCCAAAGGGGCATATTTTGGGGTGGCTTGTTCGGATCCCCTTCAAAAGGTAAAAGAAGAAGCTTCAGGTGGGAATCAGCGTAATCTTGTGGATTGAGAAATAATGGTAAAGGTTTCAATTTCCAACTAGCCAATACCATGCTGCAGGAAAGGCAAACAGGAGTGCACATAAATCCCCTTCTGTAGACACCGCTCATCATTACAGCAATCCCGCGACAAACCTTCGGCATCCCCCCAGCCCAGCGCTCTGTCTGGGGGCAGAGCTGGTGCACACGATGAAGCTCATTTGCACACTCTGCTCCTTGGCCTTGACAGTAATTCAGCCTTGGTTTTCTTATGAGAGATGCTAACAGCAGGTTGTGCTGTTAGGGTAGGAGTTTTGACTTCCACTGTAGAACCATGTTGTAAGCCACAGAAGTCACCGTTGTTCTCCCCCAGTTCTCATCACTAAACTGTGTGCATGAGGGGGAGAGCCAGGCAAAATAGGAGGACAAAAACACTCCAGAAATTAAAATATTGGGAGTGCTTCCTTCTGCATTTTCTGATTTAAAAAAAAAATTGCGTTTATGTCACTATTCCAGTGTAAATACTCCCTTTAAAAGCCCTAAGTCTTCAGATGTTCTTAAATATTTATTTATCTGAGAGCTTTAGTTAAAGCTTTTAGTGGCTATGGATATTTTGATTTAGTATCCTTTGCAAATCCTTTAATAGTATAGCTGCCATCTTTCTAAACGTTAATGGTAAGAAGCGTAATTTACTGAAAATAACAAGGGTTTTAGAAAAAGACAGACTTGGCTCAAATCCAAGCTTTGCCACACATGGGGGACTTGCTTGGTGTCTCAGAAAAAGTAGAGATAAAGACACCTACTTGTAGTAGTGATGGTTAGATTCAGCTGCAATGAGCAAGTGCCCCAAACTGTGGCTTAAGGAGATAAAAGTTCAGGTAAAGTCTCAGGTCAGTGGCTTCCACCAGGTGCAGTGCTCCATGGTGTTTGGAACAGTGACTCCTACCAGGTTCGCTCCCGAGCATTACCAAGTTGGCCTCAAAGGCCCAAGCCACCTGCTTCCACTCCTGCTTTCTCATCTGCATGTTGGCTAGAAGAAAGGAGCAAAACGGCCAGTTTCCAGAAGTTGCACACACTAGCCATGAGAAGGGTGGAGCTTTATAGTTTCACAGTCACGTGGCTAGCAAAAAATCAGGGATTCTGTTGCTAGAAGAGAGGCACAGATATTGGGTGAGAATTCATTTAGATTATATCTGTAAAATACTGGCCACAGTGCAAAAACAGTCACAAAGCACTAACAATTATCCTCCCTGTGTATATATTTCTATCACCCTTGAAAGAATCACTGCCTAATTTATTATTTTCCATAAACAAGAATTTCTCCTAAATGATTGACAGAAAACATATCATTTCTGTCCTCCTGGGTGATAGGAACATAGAAATAAAATAAAAAAGGTAACCTACATCATTTACCAGATTATATGCCAGAGATTTTTAAAATACTATTCACCAGTTAGGATACTTTCTGCTCTTAGAAATAGAAAATTTAGCTTAAAAAAAAAAATGGTGCTCACAACTCATTGTCTCATATAACAACATTTTGACAAGAAGTCAGTGTCATTTTTGTTCCTTTGGACAGACAGTATCATTGTCTTTCACAGCTTATAAGATTTTTCTAACACTAGTTTTGTTTTATGTATTTTTATTATAATGTGCATTAGTGTAGGTTTTTTTGTTTCTTTTGCTTGGGCTTCATTGAGCTCATGGGTCTGTGGGTTTACAGTTCTCATCCAATTCAGAAAAATGTGGCTATGATTTCTTCAAATATACTTGTCCCCTCCTCTCTCCCCTCTCTTTGAGGGACTCCAATTCCAAGTATATTAGGGACTCCAATTCCAATTCCAACTTGCAGTTGTCCCACTTACTGATGTTCTGTTCATTTCTTTAAGGCTTTTTTCCCCTCTGTGCTTTATTCTGGAGAGTTTCTGTTGCTATGTCTTCAAGTTCAGGCATCTTTTCTTCTATAGCATCTATTTATTTATCCATCCAGCATGTGTTTCTTCTCAGACATTGCAGTTTTCTTCACTCTACGTGTGACTCAAGCCTTTTTTATTCCTTTTGTGTCTCTCCCTAACATGCTTTTTTTTTCAACCTCCTTGAACATGTAGAATACTGTTACAGTAACTGTTTGAATGTGCTTGTCTACCACATCTGTCTCATAATTAGTGGTAAGATTACCCTATTGGCTATTTTATCCTGTTATTTACATGCCTAGCAATTCTTTATTGCATGCTAAATATTGTGGGTTTTACCTTCTTGGTGCAGGATATTTTTATATTTTTATTTTTATTTATTTATTTATTTTAAAGATTTTATTTATTTATTTGACAGAGAGAGACACAGTGAGAGAGGGAACACAAGCAGGGGGAGTGGGAGAGGAAGAAGCAGGCTTCCCACAGAGCAAGGAGCCTGATGCAGGGCTCGATCCCAGGACCTTGGGATCATTACCTGAGCCAAAGGCAGATGCTTAACGACTGAGCCACCCAGGCGCCCCTATTTTTATATTTTTAAATATAAATATACTGACGGCTGGCTCCCATCGGTAGAGCATGTGACTCTTGATCTCAGGGTCATGAGTTCAAGCCTCACATTGAGCGTGGAGCATACTTAATTTAAAAAAAATTTCTTTTTAATATTCTTGGGGCACCTGGGTGGCTCAGTTGGTTAAGCATCTAACTCTTGAATTCAGCCCAGGTCATGATCTTAGGGTTGTGAGATCGAGCCCTGCATGGGGCTCTGCACTGCATGTGGAGTCTGCTTAAAATTCCCTCTCTCCAGGCGCCTGGGTGGCTCAGTTGGTTAAGCGACTGCCTTCGGCTCAGGTCATGATCCTGGAGTCCCTGGATCGAGTCCCGCATC
>NC_138380.1:4348995-4359354 GCF_054177405.1 Leptonychotes weddellii
AATCTCTTGTTCTCTACCTGACGCCCCTTATATTATGATGTTTTTCTCACTGGCTGTTGGCAATAACAACTCTTCCTGTGTGAACTTGGATTCTTCTGCTCCTTTCAAGTGGTTCTTCCCCTGGCCATAGGTAGGGGTTTGGTCAGCTGAGGAGACTCTCCAAAGATCCCTGGAGGTCTTGCGCTGTGCAGTAATCTCCTCTTTGGCACTCCATGTTGAAGCTCTGTCTTGTCTTCTCTGGACTTCCAACTTAATCTTCAGAAGAAGTATGTGAAAAAATTAAACACCCATTGGTGATAAAAAATTATTAGAAAATTAGGAGTAGAAAGACCTTCCTTAAACTGGTACCAGCCACTGCTGGGGTGTGATGTGCAGACAGCCTGCTCTGAGCACTGTTGGAACCGGGAGCTGGAGAATTCAGAGGTCTCCCTAAACTGAGAAGATTAAGTTGGAAATCCAGAGAAGCCAAGATGGAGCTTCAACATGGAGTGCCAAAGAGGAGATTACTGCCTGAACTTGCATACTTGCCTGAACTTTTGAGAGAATCCTGAGGTTTTTCTCCATTAGACTAAGGCAAATTTATTGATAGATACGCCCTAAGCAGGGGAAGTACAAGGAGCACAATAAACCGTGGAGGAGATTACAGTTAATATTTTAAAATATTGTCTTATAATTTATAGCTGTAGAATCTACAAAGCGTTAACCTACTCCAAGAAGAAAGAGTTTCTGCTTCATCTAGAGTCTGCACCTGCTTTAAGCTCTGATTCTTGGTTGCAAAATATCAGCTGGCAATAGTTTTTATTTCAAAAAAAGTCTCTACCAGAACAACATAGTATAATTGCTAATGCTTTGAAGTTGAGATTATTTTTTTCCAGATACTGAACAGTAAGGAAAATTTTCTTTTTTAATTAAAAAGTCTTAATTACAAGAGCAAGACATGCTTATTGCATAAAATTAAGGCAGTTTTCAAGGTGCAAAGTAAAAATGGAACATCTTTAAGCTCCTCTTTCTTCCCTCTTCCTGCAACAGAGGGGTGGTTCATGATCTAGAGCTTGGGGAAACCTTTTTTACTCTCCCAGGTTGACAATACTACCCATCAAGTTTCAAAAAAACTGAATAGATATTTCAGCAAAGACTGTATATTTGATAAAATGTAAGGAAAGCTCCACATAGTAATCCTTAAAAAAAAAAAAAAATCTAAGGTGTGGTCCTCTCTACTGAAATCTTATTTTTATATGAGAGAGGTAGCCCAGAGGAAGAGAGAGAGAAGTTGGAGATTTCCTCCTCTTGAAAAAATTCTTAATTATCTTTTTCAGCCCCAGGGATACCTGAAAGAAAATGGTTTTCAAGTGAGAGTAACAGAGTGGTACCTTGCATTGGTATGAGAAACACTGGTCTCCCCAGCATGGAGAGGGGGGCAGACAGGAATTGAGCACAGGGGTAAATCTGGGGAAATTCAACAGTACTCCAAGTCCTCCTGTATGAGTTCATTATTTTATTTGAAGTATTATCATGCCCCCAAATTTTAGACAGACCCAAATTCTTGTGTAATGACAAAGAAGACAAGCCAACAAGAAATAATTGTAAGATTAACTGACACTTGGAGTTTACTTCTGCTGCTGTAAACACTTCGATAAGACAGAAGCCAAGGTTTGTCATGGGGTGTTCTGAATGGTATCAACCCCACGATCAACACTCAAATAAATGTGAAACTATGCAGCAGCAACAAATGGCTGCCCCAGGGCCTTTGCTCTGTAGCCTTTGGTAATGATGAAAGGATAGTAGTTTAAACAGGGGGGGCGAGGCAAAAGGTTTGGAAAACATGCTTTATTTTGCCACTGGTCTCCATTATGCAGTTCCCTTCTTGTCATGTTCAAAAAGAGGATAGAAAAATACTTGGAAGGGAAGCCAAAAATATAGGAGAATATTTAAAAGCTTTCCAAATTGTGGTGGGGAAGCCACAAGATTAGTTTTAATTCCTGATTTCGTTGTTTACTAACCAGATGATCTTAGACAAGTCAGACGGTAACCTCTAAGCCTCGACAGTAACCTCTCTGAGCCTCGGGAAAATTGGAGTAAAAATTCCTGAGTAGATCGCTGAGTTGTTGTGAGGCTCAAAAGAGATAATGCTTGAATATGAAGATGTTTGTAATATATAACATGCGGTACAATTGAAGGGTAATATTAGTAAATCCTGCTGATACCTTTCTAAATAGCACATTCCTTAAACTTGTCTCAAATTGCTCACTTTGAGTGAACTGTGTTTTTCCCAACAGGACCCTGAGCAGCACACAGTCTATGTTAAAAGTTTTATTTTTATCCTAAACACAATGGGGAGCCATTGAACTGTTTAAAGTAGAGGGGAAATGGTTGCATTTGCATTTAGAAGAGATCATTCTGACTGCAGTTCAGAGGAAAAATTAGAAGAATAAATGGGGCAGGCTCCTAGCAGTCAAAGGAAGGGCTGGCGGCTGAGACTTGAGGGTCAGATTATATTTTCCAAAGATGAGCTCAATAGTCTCGTCCATCCTGTATGTTTGCTTTGTTTTTGTTTTAATTGAAGTATGATTGATATACAATGTTCTATGACTCTCAGGCGTACAACATAGTGCATTGACAAGTCTGTACATTGCGCAGTGCTCACCATGATAAGTATAGCATCCTTTATGCTCTTCTGCACTGTTCACCTGTCTTTATTTCTCCATCCCCTTGGACCTAGATGGGCAGTGGGATTGCTTTGACTAATAAGATATGGTAAAAGGGACATTGTGTCAGTTATGGGCAAAAACTTTGGCCTACCAACTTCCACTTCCTGCCTTTTGGAATACTCGTTCGTGGAACTCAGCTGCCATACCGGGAGAAGCCCAAGTCCCATGAAGAGGCAAGTGTAGGGACTGGAACCAACAGCTCCCCACCCACAATCATGCAAGTGTGCCATCTTAGACCAATCCAGCCACACTTTCAGATAACTGTAGCCCAAGCTGCTATGTGCCTACAACTGCATGACCAATACCAAGAAAGAACTGCCCTCCTGAGCCCAGTCTACCCATGGGCCATGAGAGGTAATTTTATTAGTCTCCAAGGACTGCCATCACTAACTAACTGGGAGGCTTATATAACAGAATTAATTTTCTTACTATTCTGGGGAGTAGGAGTCAGAAAACAAGATGTCAGCATCATTGGCTCCTTCTGAGGGCCATGAAGGAGGATCTGTTCCAGGCTTTTCTCCTTGGCTAGTAGACAGCTGTCTTTTTTCTTTTTTTTTTTAAAGAGTTTTTTTTTTTTTTTAAGATTATTTATTTATTTATTTGAGAGAGAGAGAATGAGAGAGAGAGCACATGAGAGCGGGGAGGGTCAGAGGGAGAAGCAGACTCCCCGCCGAGCAGGGAGCCCGATGTGGGACTCTATCCAGGGACTCCAGGATCATGACCTGAGCCGAAGTTCACTTAACCAACTGAGCCACCCAGGCGCCCGACAGCTGTCTTCTCCATTCTTAATATCACCTTCCTTCTACGCATGTCTCTGTGTCCAAATTCCCCCCCTTTATAATAGGACACCAGTCATATTGGACTAAGGCTCACCCTAATGACCTCAGTTTAACTTGCTTGCATCTATTAAGAACTTATTTCCAAATACGGTCACATTCTCAGGTACTGGTGGGTTAGGACTTCCACATATGAATTTGCCGGGGACACAACTGAACCAATAACAATAATAAATAGCTACTAAGTTTTAAGGTGGTTTGTTATACTTCAAAAGATAACCAGAACAGGCGGTTGTGGAGACGGAAAGAAGTACACATCTCAGGAGACGTTAAAATTCCCTGAAGCATAGTAATTTGGTTGGATGTGGGCTGCAGAAGACATTGCCTACATGTTTCCTACCCAGCAGCCATCCTTGTTTTTGTTAATATAACTTCCCTGGGTGCAGGTCTCCATTCTTTTCTTCGGGCTGTGTGCTTCACTAAACTCTGGCCCCAGTCACCTCCTAAAAGCCAACTCCTAATTAACCTCAGCAAATGAAGACCATTACATTCCTGTTCTTGGTGATTGGATTGAGAAAAGTCACATGACCCGATCCTATGAGAGTTCAGTCTGCTGGAGGTGTCTCTGGGGAAAGTTTCTTACGCGTAGGACAGTGATCCTCTTTCTTTCTCCAGAGGAGGATGTGAGGACGTGATGACTGGGGGAGCCAAGCGAAGACACTGAGGAACGATGGCAGCGTCCAGGGTGTCCGTGACATTGTTGAGTCACTGCATGGACCCTCCTGCAGACACTCCAGCTCACAGTTTCTTGTGTTGAAATTCTAAATCCCATTATTGTTTAAGCCCCTTTGAGTTGTTATGTCTAGTTTACACTTGTCTGTCAAATAAATAGTTGACTCTTCAGGAGCTCAGAAGACGTTTGAGATGGAAGTAGACGTTTTCTAGTCATTCAAATGTAAACGGATATGGGTGCTTACAGTACAGTAATTAGAAACCGCTTAGCTCCAGCCATTATTGAAGGGGCACCCAACTTTACATATTTATACTTACGTAATAACTTGGCTAAAATGGGAGCCCTTGGCAGTATCCAACACTGGCAACAGTGTGGTGAGACAGGCGCTCATGCACAGCTTGGGGCACTGCAGCCTGGTGCGACCTCACTGCAGATCAGCGGTGCAGCACTCACCAGAATTCCACCAGGGTGGGGGCGCCTGGGGGGCTCAGTCAGTTAAGTGTCGGACTTCGGCCGGCGTCATAATCTCGGGGTCCTGGGATCGAGCCCCACATCAGGCTCCCTGCTTAGTGGGGGGTCTGCTTCTCCCTCTCCCTCTGCCCCTCCCCCTGCTTGGGCACTCTCTCTCTCTGTCAAATAAATAAAATCTTAAAAAAAAAAAATTCCATCAGGATATTCACTGTAACAATAAAACCCTGGACACTAGCAAGTATCTATCAATATGGCCCCAGTTAGATAATAATTTATGTATGGTTCTGCTATACAATAAAGTGATCTTATATGCTAATTTGGAAATGCCTAAATATATTATTAAATGAATAGCACAAAGTACAAAACAGTATGTTTAGCATGATCTCTTTTGTTTTTGTTTTTTTACTACTTATATATATATATATATATATTTTTTTTTTTTTTTTTAGTTTCAGAGGTAGAGTTTAGTGACTCATCAGTTGCATATAATACCCAGTGCTCATTACATCACGTGCCCTCCTTAATGTCCATCCCCCAGTTACCCCATCCCCCCACCCACTTCCCCTCCAGCAACCCTGTTTGTTTCCTAGAGTTAAGAGTCTCTTATGGTTTGTCTCACTCTCTGATTTCATCTTGTTTTATTTTTTCCTCCCCTTCCCCTATGTTCATCTGTTTTGTTTCTTAAATTCCACATATGAGTGAAATCATATGATAACTGTCATTCTGTGATTGACTTATTTCGCTGAGCTTAATACCGTCTTAGTTCCATCCATGTTGTTGCAAACGGTAAGATTTCATTCTTTTTTTTTTTTTTAAAGATTTTATTTTTTTTATTTATTCATGAGAGACAGAGAGAGAGACAGAGGCAGAGGGAGAAGCAGGCTCCCCGCAGAGCAGGGAGCCCGATGCGGGACTCGATCCCAGGACCCTGGGATCATGACCTGAGCCGAAGGCAGACGCTTAACCGACTGAGCCACCCAGGCGTCCCAGATTTCATTCTTTTTGATGGCTGAGTCATATTCCATATATAAGCATGATCTCTTTTGTAAAACAATTTTTAAGACATCATAGAAATTCATATGTAATAATATATCTCCTAAAGCTATTTGGGTTTTTTTCCTAGAAGGAATCTAAGAAAATGCCATTAGTGTTTATTCTGTAGGGAGTCACATCAGTGTGCTTTGGTTCTCTGGTGTCATTCAAAACCCCCTCCTATTGCCTTCCTTTCTAGTGGAGGTGAGAAAGCAGAAAGGCTCATGTCTTTAGAATCCCCTGCAGCTAGGTTGGCCTTGTCATGGAAAAGTTCTACCCTAGGACAGTCAGGAAAAGTCTCTGGGAAAGCTATTTAGAAGGGACTCACTTGACCTCAGTGCAGGCACTCTCCTGCCTTCCTTAATGAGCCTGTTTTTGAAGAGGCCAGCCCTGTGCTCCCATTGTGACTTCCCACACTAATCTGGATTATAAGCCCATCAGAACCTCTGGGGAAGAGTGAAAAGGCAATTGGATTCTCCACTGGTACAGAGCCCATGGCTCCTCCCTTTGATGGGTCAGCCACAGCGACTACCAGTGAATTTGACAGCATTTGTTACAGAACATTGGCGTGAAGATTATGCTATGGTTTATGTGCAAGAGCCAATGACCACAGCTCCAGAGGAAACCAGCATCTGCAGGGAGACATCAGTGTCACCACCAATCATCCTCGCGATGAAGCAAGCACTCCACCTTCCTGCTACCCACTCCTTTCCGTGAAGATTCTGAACTTCAGAAGCATATGTCGACAGAACAGACTTGATTTTGTTAGAAAATTGGTAAAGTATCACGAATGAGATTCCCAGCTGGGGAGACACATTTTTTAACGAGTCATCTATACCAGAGGGGATGGAAGATGGTGACCTTTCCAAGTTTTTGAGTGAGAGGGACATCTCTGGACTGTGTTGCACAAAGATGGGCTCAACAAATTTCTATCTGGACTGAGAAGACAGTGATGCTTGCCCACAATTGTAGGCTTTGCCCCTTGTTGCTACCTTTCACCCTTTCTCTGCTTTGAAGCATGGATACCCTGCCTCAAGGTCCAGCAGCTGGTTACAGTCCTGAAGACAAAAGCCCATTGCTGAAGATGGCCCAGCAGGAGGTAGAGTCAGTTTGGAATTTGGTGACATCCCGGACAACCTGCACCAGGCCTACACTGCTCACCCCCAGAATCTTTCATTGCCTGGGAAAAACAGACCTCTCTCTGTTTAAGACATGTTGGTCTGGTTTTCTGTTGCTTGCAGCCAAACATGTTCCTAATAATACTAGTTGTTTTCTAGTTGCCTCTCCAGGTCCACATTCCATCCTTCTCAACTGCTCAGGGCCCCAAGAAGCTGGCTTGTCTGGACTATATGGACAGGCTCACCTGCCCTCTGGCTTCTTGGACTTGGCCCAGAAACTCCACTCCTATGAGTTTACAACGTTATATACTTGCAAAAGTACACCAAGAAACATTTACAAGGATGGTGACTGCAGTATTGTTGGTAATGGCAAAATATTAAAAGCAGCCCAAATGTCCATTATTCGGAGGGCTACCTAAATAAAATATGCTGTAGTATACATTGGAATACTTTGCAAAAATAAAAAAGGGGTAGTTCTGGAGGTGCTGACTCTCTCTCTCTCTCTATATATATAATATCTTTATATTATATATAAATATATTAAAATATATTTTTATATATAAACATATTATATATATATATAAGATATAAACATATATCCTTTCAGAAAGGATAAGCAAACTGGGGCTGCCTTTTTAAAAAACATTTATGAGAACTTTAATTTTCTTACCATGTTTGTGTTACTACTTTATTTCTTTATTTATTATTTTTGTTATTGAAATGTCAGCAGGGCTGTTTAAGGCCGGTTCTACCCTGGGTTCCCCAGAAAGTAGAGCCTAAAGCAAAGGCTTATATGCTTTGGATTTCGTAGGGAGGACGGTCCCAGGAAAGCAGGGGTGAGGGACAGAGGAAGAAGGGAAGCCAGTACCAACATGTGTTCTCACACGGGCCATGAAGAGTGACGGATCGTTCGATCTCACAGAACATTCTCCTAAAAGCTACATAATCTACATTCCAGGAAAATCTCTCCCTGGCAGAAAGAGGGAAGAATTTATTCACTGAGTCCAGTGTTCCATTATTCAGAGGTTTGTCTCAAGAGGCATTAGCTGTCCCACCCGTGGGGCTGTGCTGCACTTGGTGGTGAGCCGGGCTACTGGGCAGCATCAACAAGGAGCCCCAACGGCAGAAGCAGGGAGGCACCTGGTGAGGGCACCTCTCCAGTCTGTGTTCTGTCATCACACGTCTGTCCTCCCTCTGCATCTGTCTACACGTGACACTCTCCTCTTTGTGCTTGTCTCTGCGTTTCTCTTTTTATAAGGGCCCGCCCTCCTCCAGAATGACCTCATCTTAACTGGATCAGTCACATCTGCAGCGACCCTGTTTGCAAGTAGGGTCACATTCTGAGGTTCTGGGAAGGTCATAAATTTGGGGGTGGGGAGCACTATTTAACACAGTACAGTATGTTTTTGTATTTCAGTAACTAATCAGTATTGTAAAATTGAAATGAAAAGAATGCGACAGACACCCGAATCTCCCAGAAGGACATTCTTGTTGGACGTGAGTGTGATTTGATTGCATGACCTGACACCTGACATCTCACCCAGACAGCGTTGATCCATCTGAATGGACAGAAACTGCCCCCTTCACTTACCATTCCATTTATAACCCCCATAGTCAAGGACCTACGAGTGATTTAGACACCTCCTAAAACGCCAGCTACATGTGTGTTTCTTTTTTTTTTAAAGATTTTATTTATTTGAGACAGAGAGGATGAGAGAGAGGGAGAGAGCACATGAGAGGGGGGAGGGTCAGAATGAGAAGCAGGCTCCCTGCCGAGCAGGGAGCCCGATGCGGGACTCGATCCAGGGACTCCAGGATCATGACCTGAGCCGAAGGCAGTCGCTTAACCAACTGAGCCACCCAGGCGCCCTACATGTGTGTTTCTGACTGTTTCAGACAAAAGTTCATTTACTTAATGGAGTTGGTAGAATAGCTGGGGAAAGAATCCTGGAAGCAGGCACCTGGATCAGTGGTACTCAGTGTGGGCTCTGACCCCTCGGTTGCAGCGGGATCTTGTTAGAAAGGCAGACCCTCAGACCCACCCAAATCTAATGAGTGGGAAACTCAGTCATGGAAGGAGCTCCCCAGGTGATTCTGACTTGGGCTCCAAGTTAAGAACAACTGGCCTAGATCAGCTCCACACTAACCACAACAGGATGAAGCTCAGGGCCAGAGCAAAACTCTTCATTTTACAATTTTGATTTCTTTCCATCCTGTATGAAAAACATTTGCCACATGGCTTATGTTTCTACTGGAGCAAAAAGTTCTCAACAAGGTTTTCAAGTTTTTTGGCTTCAGGACACTTTTACACTCTTTAAAATACTAAGAGCCCCAAGGACATCTGATGAGGTAGGTTATATCTATCAGTATTTACCATATTAGAAATTAAAGTTATGACCCCTTGAAAACATTTGTTGATTAATTCATTGTAAAAGAACAATAATGAACCTATTTTATGTTAATTTAAATAACACATCTTTATGAAAAATAATTCTATTTTCTGAAACAGAAAGTTTGAGAAGAGTGGTATTGTTTTAGGGTTTTGTAAATCACTTTGCTATCTGGCTTAATAGAAGACAGCTGGATTCTCATATCTGCATTCAATCTACTGCCGCATGATGTTTTGGGTTGAATTATATGAAGACAATCTGGCTTCACGCATATCCGTAGCTGGAAAGGGTCTCCAGGATTCCAGGGCTCTTCAGACCGACCACACACTGAGAACCGCTGGGCTGGAGCAGGGCACATCTGAATGAAGGCGGCCATAGGGTGCCTGGGTGGCTCAGTCAGTTAAGCATCTGACTCTTGGTTTGGGCTCAGGTCGTGATCTCAGGGCCCTGGGATCGAGCCCTGCCTTGGGTTCTGCACTCAGCGGGGAGTCTGCTTGAGATTCTCTCCCTCTCCCTCTGCCCCTCTGCCCACCCCCTCAAATAAATAAATCTTTAAAAACATTTAAAAAAATAAAATAAAATAAAGATGGCCATGGTGGGGAATGAAAAGATTTACTCGTAGAACTAACTGTTCCAGCAAGGCATAAAAGTATAAGCTAAATATCTCAAATAATGAAGCACAATAAAGGGCTAAATTTATAATTTAAAATATAGTTGTTGGTCTTTAATCGAGAAACTAATGATCTCTCTGAGTATTAAAACTATGAATAAATGTATATATGTTTTTTGCAATCTCTAAATTGGTAGATAAGGCTTATTCAGACACATAAAAACTGATTCACAGTTTAAACATTTACTTTTTTTTTTTTCTTTTTTAAAAGATTTTATTTATTATTTTGACAGAGGGAGACGCGAGAGAGGGAACACAAGCAGGGGGAGTGGGAGAGGGAGAAGCAGGCTTCCCGCCGAGCAGGGAGCCCGATGTGGGGCTCCATCCCAGGACCCTGGGATCATGAACTGAGCCAAGGGCAGACGCTTAACGACTGAGCCATAAACATTTACTTTTAAAGTCTATGAATTGAGGGGCGCCTGGGTGGCTCAGTCGTTAGGCGTCTGCCTTCGGCTCAGATC
>NC_138380.1:4359854-4412549 GCF_054177405.1 Leptonychotes weddellii
CTCCAGGATCATGACCTGAGCCGAAGGCAGTCGCCTAACCAACTGAGCCACCCAGGCGCCCTAAATAAATAAAATCTTTTAAAAAAATAAAGTCTATGAATTGAATCATAAAAATAAGAAAATTATAGAACTAAACAGGACCTTAAAGATCAAATAGGGCAACTTTTTTTTAAAAAATATTTTATTTATTTATTTGACAGAGAGAGACCACAAGCAGGGGGAAGGGCAGAGGCAGAGAGAGAAGCAGACTCCCCACTGAGTGGGGAGCCGGATGAGGGGCTCCATCCCAGGACTCTGGGATCATGACCTGAGCCGGAGGCAGACACTTCACCGACTGAGCCACCCAGGCGTCCCTAGGGCAACTTTTTTAGCAGATAAGGGAACTACCTCAGCAAGGTTCAGGTACTTGACCAAATTAATCTACAAACCAGTTGAAACTCAGATAATTTAAAAAACCGTTGTCTTCATAAAAATCATCTCATCGCATGAGGGCTGAGGCAGATAAAGCCTATGGGGAAAGTCCGAAGTGAGACTTTTATGAGGTTGATCTTGACCTCAGGAACAATAAGAGCCAATATCTGGTGGTGCCAGGAGTCTCCATACAGCATATTGTTCAGATGCCTCCAGAATCCAGTCACTGTGTCTTCATCGGTCCATGCTGCCATAATGAAGTACCCTAGCCCCGGCGGCTTAGATGGTTCTGGAAGGTGGAAGTCCAAGATCAGCTGCCAGCATGGAGTCGGAGGAGGGTTCTTGTGAAGGTCTCCTCCCAGGTTGTATCCGCAGTCTTCCAGTTGTGTCCTCTCATGGCAGACAGACGGGGCTCTCTGGGGTCCTCTCAGTAAAGGCACTGACTGATCCCATTCACGAAGGCTCCACGAGGGTGACCCAATCACCTCCCAGGGCCCCACCTCCTAGCGTCCTCACATTGGAGGGAAGAATTTCAACATATGAATTTGCAGGGGGGGTGGGGCACAAACATTCAGCCCATAAATATATATATCTACCCTATATGTAGATATATTTACATACATTTTACACTTTGCAGATCGGAAAGTTAAGTTTAATATTATATAAGTCATATAACTTACTTGACTTGTCTGAATCTCGGTTCTTGCCTCTGTCAAGTAGAGGGTAGACCTATCTCTAAAACAATTAATGATTTATGAAATCCTAAATGTCCTTGTCTCTTAATTTCTATGGATTGCATTGGTCAGTTGACAGATGAGAAAATATTGCATGTCACTCTTGCAGCAAAACAAACAAACACAAAGTATTTACTTCTATTTACACATCAGTTGTTATTAAATTGTTGATTTAAGTCAGGGTTGCAAAGGCTCAATGTACTATATGAAAACTCACAGTATTTTAAAAACATAATCTGGAAATATCACGTAAACATCTGGATTTCCAGCTTTCTGGGAAAATGGAAAGATCACGCATTACTTGTTTCCCATTCTGAAATGGAAATAAGGACCCAGAGGTAAAGAGCAGGGACCCTCCCTGGTCCATCACAGCTCCTGCCACTTCCTGAGATCCCCCTCCTCCCCCCCAGCACTGAGGCCACTTCCCTCATTTACCCAGTCTGCCCATCCTTAGAGTCATGTGAGTTTTCAGTGTCTGGTGTTAGAAGAACTTTGTACGGCTTTCAGGAATGTTAACAATGTGCTACTACATAGGCTGCACGTGGATTTATATATTACGGAATTTCAACGTGTCAAGATAGTCAGGGATCCAACTGACATGAAATTAGAAAGAGCCTTCTATCTCAGTAGGTCTCAAAGTACAGTCACAGGAACACCGTCTGGAAAACGCTTGCAGGTTGGTGTGTTTCTACTAGAGCATTAGGTCTCAAATTTTGAGAATCTCTGGAAATTAGCCTAGGAATATGCATTTTAAACAAGTTCCCCAGATGATCCTTATGTCTACACCATTGTCCTCGTAAAGCAAGTAACTAGTTTTGACTATTAAAGTAAAAGCAGAGGGGCACCTGGGTGGCTCAGTAGGTAAGCATCTGCCTTCCGCTCGGGTCATGATCCCAGGATCCTGGGATCCTGCTCAGCAGGAAGCCTGCTTCCCCCTCTCCCACTCCCCCTGCTTGTGTTCCTTCTCTCGCTTTGTCTCTCTCTGTCAAATAAATAAATAAAATCTTTTAAAAAAGTAAATAAAAATCTAAAAAATAAATCTTTAAAATCTCTAAAAAAATCTTTTAAAAAATCCTACTATAAATAATAAAGTAAAAGCAGAAAAAGAATACATTAATCTGTAAACTCTTTTCCCTGCAGTGGTTCTCTGACAGAAGTTCGAAGACAAATCAGAGGAGAAAGACATTACTCCTGGCTGGAAAGATCAGGGGAGGCCCTTGATGAACACCTGGGGTGGAGACACGTGCAGAACAGAAGGGAGCAGAAATTGCGTGAGCAAAGGCACGCAAGCAGGAGGCGTGGGGGCACATGCAAGGAAAGGCCAGCACGTTTGGGCTGTCATCACGTTTCTTAAAGGGAGTAGTGGGTGTATGCCTGGCAGAGACCTAGCACCTTGCCACAGGCATGCCTGACCGGGACTGAGGCACCTGGCAGCTGGAAGGGTTTTGAAATGAGGGCTAATATGATCAGAACCATGTATCAGGGAGAATTTGTCTGGCACGCGTCGAAGGGGAGAAAACAGACCAAGAGGCACTTGAATGATGCTTAAGGTAAAGGGACCACACTGGGGCCAGGAAGAAGGAGAGAGATCCCTGAGAGATTTTAGGGGTAAGTCATAGACCGGACTTGTGATGCCAGCTTGCATCGGGCAGTGTCAGAGATGCCCCAAGGCCTGGAGAAGTACTTCTCAACCTTGGCTGCACGTCTGAATCACCTAAGGAGCTTTTAAAATGGCTGAAGGCTGGATCTCACTCCTAGAGATTCAGATATAATTGATCTGAGGTGAGGCCCATACATTTTTGGGTAAGATTTTCCCCCATGCCATTCCAGTGTGCAGCTGAGCTGAGACCCACCTACCGAGAGCCTAGGTGACCAGAGTGTCCAAAGTCCAGGCATGAGGAGAAATAGGGAATACAGAAGTTAGTTTGTGAGGAAACAAAGTCCAAGGAGTTGGTGGAACTTCCAAATGGACATGCCCAGTAAATAATGGAAATACAGACTAGGAGTTGTTGAGGTTAAATTCGAAATGTGGGTTGAAGAATTTACCATGGAGAGGTGACAATTGAAAATGGCCGCTCTGAATAGTGTTTGAAAATAGGTTGGGTATTTGGCAAACAGTAATTTACAAAATTGTTACGGAATACAGACAAAGATGGGCCAATGCCAGAACCCGAGGAGTATCTACAAGTAGGGACTCAAGGAAGGCCATTTGGGGGCACCTTGGTGACTCAGTGGGTTATGTGTCTGCCTTCGGCTCAGGTCATGATCTCGGGATCCTGGGATCGAGCCTGAGTCAGGCTCCCTGCTCAGCATGGAATCTGCTTCTCCTTCTCCCCCTCCCTCTATGCGTGCGCTCGCTCTCTCTCAAATAAATAAAAATCTTAAAAAAAAAAAAAAGAAAGTAGGCCATTTTAATGTTTAACACTTGAACTTCCTTCCTTCTTCCCTCCAACCATCCTTCCTTAATTTACTTCTCTCTCATTTTGAGGATTTGTACACATATGTTAGGAAAAGTAGAATATAGAAAGTGGTCAGTTATACACTTACATAATTAAATTCCCAGCTTGGACCTCTTTGGCATCTGTCTGGGTTGGCTTTACCTAAACATTACACCATCCCTCAGAAAAACACTTTTCTGTAGGTGCAGAATTGACTATGGAGATTGCCAGGTACATTGACCAGGGAAGGCTGGGACAGTTGGAATTAATTAGCCTCTCAGAAAAATAGTAAAAAGAAATCCAACAGGTTCTTAGGTTTGGCCCTGTAGATCAGAGTTCACTTGTATTTGAGAAGACACTGGCCTGTGAGTTTTCTGTTGGCTATGCAGTCAGCTCATTAGCCCCTAGCTGAACGAGCCTCTACCTGATTCTTCTTGGCTAACTTTCCCATTGCTGTGTTGGCGGATGTGGCCAGACTTGGCTGTCATTACTTTTCCAAAGTGATTTCTTCATGGGCAAACACCTTTATTAATTTTCTGGTAGGGGAGTTTCTGAAGAGAGCGGGTTCTGAAGGGAGGCTGCCATCTTTGCCTAGGGAGAAAGAGCTCTACTTGCCACCTCTTCACCCTCTACGTGGGTGGGAGGCATCTTTTGGTACACTGAGATACTAAGATCAACTTGCCCCTGTAATGATTGCGAGTGAAGCCAATCATGGCTGATAAAAGACTTGTCAGTTTTGCCAAAGCACCATGAAGGACGTCAGTATCTCATCCACTTCTGTCATCCAAAGGGATATTTGTGCCATTTCTCTGGGACCCAGGTCACAAAGTCAAGATTTCAGTGGTGGCCCACACTGACATAGATTTTAATCCGTCTGGATTAAATTTGTTATGTGTGTCAACTATATTTCAATAAAAGTTTTTTTTGTTGAAGGGTAGATCTCATGTTAAGTATTCTTAACAGACACACATACACACACATAGGGAGGCAGAGGGAAACTTTTGGAGGTGATGGATACCTTGATTGTGCTGATGGTTGCGCAGGTGTATGCATGTGTCCAAACTCAAATTATGGGCATTAAATATATACAAAATTTTGTACATCAACTATACCTCTTTAAACCTGTTTTTTTAATTGCTATGGGATTTTATTTTGTTTTATTTTTTTTTAAAGATTTTATTTATTTATTCATGAGAGACAGAGACAGAGAGAGAGGCAGAGGGAGACGCAGGCTCCCAAGGAGCAGGAAGCCCAATGTGGGACTCGATCCCAGGACCCTGGGATCATGACCTGAGCCGAAGGCAGACGCTTAACCGTCTGAGCCACCCAGGCGCCCTGCTATGGGATTTTAAAACTCTCTTGTTTCAGCATCCCGAACCCCACCTGAGAGAAGCATGTAGGACAGGCACTGGTGTAGTCTCATCTTACCAGGACACAATCAAAGTGTGCAAAGTGGTAGGTGATTAGCCAAGGGCACACAACTGGTTATAGTAAAATCCAAATTGGAGAATAAATTTTCTAGATCCAAGCTCTGAACCCTTTTCACGGTGAAATTGTCATACACTCTGCTTATTTACCATCATCAACTATTAACAAGTGGAGCCTGTGACCAGACTTTGAGCAGATTCTCTTTTCCATCCAGTTTGAGCCTGTTTTTAATGTGAGAGGACCAATTCAAATGTAGAATTTGGACCAAATCATGCTGATGTAGCCTCGGCTTACTGAATTAATAGGTTAATCGCCTAACCTACATTACGCAATACTTGCTATGTCTTTTAAGAAAAAGATTCATCCATTTATTTTAGAGGGAGAGAGAGCACGATCAGGGGGAGGGGCAGAGAGAGAGGGAGACAAGCAGACTCTCTGCTGAGCGGGGAGCCCAACACAGGACTCAATCCCAGGCCCTGAGATCATGACCTGAGCCGAAACCAGGAGTCAGATGCTTAACTGACTGAGCCACCCAGGCGCCCCTAAAATAAATAAATCTTAAAAAAAAAAAGTGCTCTGACAAGAGAGGGAGCTTATTGTAGCCTGGGGGGAACTGGGTGTCATTTCTTCAGAAAATAAGGTAATGAGAGGTAATGAAGACCCAGAGGATGAGAAGGAGACAGGTGTGTAGACAGGTCATTGGAACTGGTCACCTTGGCCTGCCGTACCATGCACTGGGTGGCTTAAACACCAGACATTTCCTTATATCTGGGGAGTCCAAGATGGAGGCGCCAGTTGATTAGGTGTCAGGTGACAACTGACTTCCTGGCTTTCAGAAGGCTGCCATCTTGCTGTGTCCTCACATGGCAGGGGGGAGAGCAAGCTCTCTGGTGTCTCTTACAAAGGACACTAATTCTACAGGATCAGGGTTCCACCCTATGACCTCATTCAACTTTAGTTATGTCCCAAAGGCCCCAGCTCCAGACACAGTCTCATTGGAGGTTAGGGCTTCAACCTATGAATTTGGGGAAGGGAGGGTACATAATTCAGTCCATAGCATCCTTTAAGCTTTCTGTGCCTCAGGGCTTCCCAAAATATAATTCCCATGAAGCCTAAGTAAAAAGAAGTACAGTGGGAAAGAAAGTCAAAGTTGACTCAATGTCATTTGTTCATGCTGATTGATTTCCTTTGTGTTTATACTAACCAATATGGATGCCAAGCAGTTTTTTTATTTTTAAAGGTTTGCTTTTGTCCAGCTAAGCAATTTAATACTGAAACAAGGAAGAGATTGTTGCTTGCACATGCAGGTTTTTTCTACTGAAGCAAAATATGATATTATTTATTCATCATATGTACCCTCACCTTTTCCAAAAGGGACTGGAGCCTGCTACAAAATGAAATAGAGTTCTCTGGCTCAAATTCAGAATTCTCCTACTGCGGAAAAAGCCAAGGCAGGTTGAGATTTATGTTGTCGTTGTTTGCTATCACTATACTTTTCCTCATTTTTTCTTTCACCTTCCCAAGACTACTCCATCTTCCCATAGAGGCAAGGCAAGAAATATCTGAAGACGCACACTGTTCTTTACATTCGAGCATATGGACATTGGTTCTTCAAATGCAGTTGTTGGCTGGTGACATAAATTTACTTTCTAATAGCTCCCCCCAGGCCGGCATGATGTAATTCATATATCTAAATAAAAGAAAGTAGCAAAAAGCTCATTTAGGGTATTCAACAGATCTGCTATTCTCTTAATCTTCTTCAGTTCTGGGACACCTGGGTGGCTCAGTCGGTGAAACATCTGCCTTCGGCTCAGGTCGTGGTCCCAGGGTCCTGGGATTGGGTCCCGCATCGGGCTCCCTGCTCGGCGGGGAGCCTGCTTCTCCCTCGCCCTCTGCCTGCCGCTCCCCTTGCTTGTGCTCTCTCTCTCTCAAATAAATAAATAAAATCTTAAAAAAAAAAAAATCTTCAGGGCGCCTGGGTGGCTCAGATGGTTAAGCGTCTGCCTTCGGCTCAGGTCATGATCCCAGCGTCCTGGGATTGAGTCCCGCATCGGGCTCCCTGCTACTTGGGAGCCTGCTTCTCCCTCTGCCTCTCTCTCTCTCTCTCTCATGAATAAAAAAAAAAAAAAAATCTAAAAAAAAAAATCTTCAGTTCTAATAATCTTTGGGTAAATTTTCATGACACTGCTGGAAAAGTCTAATCTAGAGGTATGCCTTAAGATGGTTTTCTTCAATCGTGCAAAATGTAAATAGAGCCAACTGGCTAAAAGTTTCTGGAAACATAGCTAACTATACTTTTACCAGTTCTACTGTACCCTCTTGAAAGATGTCTGTCTGTCCAGTCACAGCATATCTCTCACAAGTACCCCAGCAACTGAATGTCCATCCCAAGTGTCTTGATCAATATTCTTTTTTTTTTTTTAAGATTTTATTTATTAATTTGACAGAGACAGTGAGAGAGGGAGCACAAGCAGGGGGAGTTGGGAGAGGGAGAAGCAGGCTTCCCACAGAGCAGGGAGCCCGATGTGGGGCTTGATCCCAGGACCCTGGGATCATGACCCAAGCCAAAGGCAGACACTTAATGACTGAGCCACCCAGGTGCCCCAATATTTTTTTTTTAAAGATTTATTTATTTATTTTAGAGAGAGCGAATGCACAGGGTGGGGGGAGGGGCAGAGGGCGAGGGAGAGAGAATCTGAAATAGATTCCATGCTCAGTGTGCAGCCTGATGCAGGGCTCGATCTCATGACCCTGAGATCACAACCTGAGCCAAAACCCAGAGTAGGACACTTAACCAACTTCACCACCCAGGAGCCCCTTGATCAATATTCTTACACTCAAAGAACCACCTTCTCTAGTCAGTTCCTCACCTTCTGTTATGGGCTGCATCCCCAAAATTCATGTTGAAGTCCTAACCCTCAGAGCCTCGAATGTGACTATATTTCAATTTAGGGTTTTTAAAGAAGTAATTAAGTTAAAATGAGGTCATTAGGGTGGATCCTAATCCAATATGACTGGCATCCTTATAAGAAAAGATGAGGACACAAAGACAGAGGAGAGACCATGTGAGCACACAGCAAAAAGACAACCATCACAAGCCAAGCAGAGAGGCTCCAAAGGAAGCCAACCCTGTACACACCTTGATCCCAGACTGCCAGCCACTGGAACTTTGAGAAAATAAATTTTTGTTGTTTAAGCCGCTCAATCTGTGGTACTTTGTTTTGGCAGCCCTAAAAAACTAATGCACCTTCTTCGATGCTCTGGATCGTATACTTCTCCTTCCTCAATGCACATGGGGGACCGCTACGCTCTGGGTGCGGCAGGAGGGGGAAATGGTATGTGCCATACTTCTCTGCTCAAAGCGGCTATCACAGATGTAGCATCAGCATGACAGGTACTCTGTGTTACTCTTCTAGCACTGGGAGTCGGCTCTGCTCAGCCATCCGTCCTTTCTTGCTCGGTCCCCTTGAGATAGTTGGAAAACATTTTTGAAATCTGGATGTGGTAAAATCTGTAGCTATAGTAGAGTTTTTTTTCTTTCATAGAACTAAAATTCAGTATGTACATTCGCAGCTTGATTTTTAGTTTTTCCCCCGGTTCTTAATTATTTTATCTTCTTTGGATTATATAAGCACTTTATGATCACTAGAGCATTTTTGGAAATCCAGAACCACCACGATTTTGCCATATTTTCCTCTAGCCTTTTAAATATATTCATATAATACTTTAACCAATCAAAAACTAAAGTAATATTTTAACTCCTAAATATGTTTATATATGTAAATATATATGTATATTTTGCTTTTTTCTTCATCTAGTATGATATTGAGCCATCTTATTTTTTTTAAAGATTTTATTTATTTCACAGACAGAGAGAGCACACAAGCAGGGGGATCAGCAGAGTCAGAGGGAGAGAGAGAATTAGGCTCCCTGCAAAGCAGGGAGCCTGATGTGGGGCTGGATCCCAAGACCCTGAGATCATGACCTGAAGCAAAGGCAGATGCTTAACCCACTAAGCTACCCAGGTGCCCCTTGAGCCATCTTATTAAAACTCTCATGGGGTGCCTGGGTAGCTCAGTCAGTTGAGGCCTCTGACTCTTGGTTTCGGCTCAGGTCATGATCTTGGGGATAGGAGATCAAGCCCCTCATCGGGCTCTGCACTTGGTGCTCAGTGTGGAGTCTGCTTGAGATTCTCTCCCTCTCTCTCTACCCCTCCCCAACTCACATGTGTGCATGTGCATGCTCTCCCTCTCTCTCTCAAATAAATAAGTAAATCTACAAAAAAACCAAAAAACTCTCAGGGACACCTAGGTGGCTCAGTCAGCTAAGCTTCTGCCTTTGGCTCAGGTCATGATCTCAAGGTCCTCAGATTGAGTCCTGCATCGGGCTCCTTGCTCAGCAGGGACCTGCTTCTCCCTCTGCCTGCCGCTTCCCCTGCTTGTGTGCTCTCTCTGACAAATAAATAAAATCTTAAGAAAAAAAAAAACACACTCATAAATACTCTATCATATGAAGGTACATGTTTTATTTAAACTTCCCTCAGATGTATCTGAACTCCACCTGAATGTAAGTAACTGCAGAATTGGTCTACTTCACATTCCCAACAATCATTAAACACATAATCCATCTGGACACAAACTTGGAAACTTCTAGTGTGCAGCTGTTCTCATTGGGCTTTGTTGTTGAGTTTGTTGATGTTGATGGGAAGGACGGGAGGTGGCTGTCTCTGTGTCCATCTCCATTTCCCTGTCTGTAGTGCTATCGATCTTACTCCTCTCTCTCTTTCATCTCTCTTTTTCTTCCTACCACAGTTGTTGCCTCAGTCTTGGCTGATTCTCTCTATTCTCTGCCCAAGAATATTTCTTGCTGAGGTGAGAAGTCTGATGCCAGTAGGAAAAGACACACAGACTGTGACAGGAAGACGCCTAAGAGAGGACAAGCTTGGGGTACAGTCTGGAAAAGGCCACAAAGAAAAAACATCCAGACACTCAGAACCAGTAAAGGCCAAAGGTCAGTGCCATCCTAAGGTACAGCAAATTATAGCACTCACCTCATGCCTGAGTTTTAGAAAGTTCAGGGTAGCTACAAGAAGAAAAGGAATGTGGGGTAGAAGCAAATTGGAAAGTAAAATATAACAATGAGACATAATTCAGAGAGCACTTGGAACAATGTCCAGCACACAGTTATTGCTCAATAATGTCAAGACATTGTCATCATCATCATCATCATCATCACTGTTATTCTGTAGCCCTTTGGGGAATCCTCTCTTGCATAATCTTTCACAGTTGACTACTATTCCTAGGTTCCATTAGCCAAGATTTCCAGTGATACTCATTTGAGTCAAGGCATGCCTTTACGAGTTGGAAGTACAGCACAAAAACATTTTTTCCTTTATTAAAACATTTTTTCTCTTTGATTCAACTTCACCTTTTCTTGTGCCAAGGGACTGATAAGAGAAATAATGGGATACATCCAGTTGCCATCTATAATTTCAATAACTTTCTATTTCTGAGCATGTCGTATTTACTTAGAAACTTAGGATCATCTCTTCTTCCTAAGCTTACTTCTCTGTGATGAAGTCTTTCACAGTTTTATATAACCTGGAGCAGGTATTCCCAAACACAGATTCCTCCAGTGGCCAGCTGGCTGAAATAAATGATTGCATTGAGCCCAGTGTATAGAGTGCACACCCCGTCTAAAGGGGGCAGCAGCTAGTCAGCTATAGAACCACGTAATCAGGCAAGAAATGAGCCATGTCTGTCCGTTTTCAAGAGAAGCTACAATTGTATATTTTTATCTGAAGTCTCCCATTTTTGAAATCTTGGAAACGAATTTAAAAATTTCTAAACATTGTGAGAGGCAGAGAAACACATCTGCGGACCACTGGTTTGCAACCTCTAACTCAAGGCATATTTATTTCCCATTCACAGATCTTTTACCCCTTTTGGTCCAAGCTGAATTTCCAATTACATAGGCTGAGCTGCCATGAGGATGTCTTTATCCTCGGGTAAAACCACCCACCCTCCTCCCCAAAAGAAGTAAAGAGGTTGCCTGCTCTTTTCTTCTAGTCCAGGAAATGTAATACCATCTGAGAAATAAAATTGTGCCAAGACATTTTGGTGAATTAGAAAAATCCTCCTGTAAGGAATTATACATGAAGTGTTTAGGCAAAACAGTAACTCCATTTATAAAGCTAATTAATTTCCCAAATCTATTCCAAAAGAATTTCCTAGCAAGGGATACAAAAAAGAAATAATTAAGGCAGAATGTTTCTAATTTTCATATTTAGAGAAATGGAAGGAGTTAGCATCTCAAAACACTCATTTTAAGAAACAGTTTTAAACCCTTTGTTAAAGAGTGAAAATAGACCCCAAAGTAGCAAAATGATAGTTTTAGTATTGCACTTTGTTTAAATTTTAAAACTCCATTTTTACTTATTAATATAATATATATATTGGCTAAATTCCAGCATGCAATTTTTGTCTGAAGATACGCAGTTCAATCTTATGTTTTGAGTGTTGACTTTCTGTTACTAACAATCTTGTGGTTTATTTGTTGAAGAAAACCACTTGTGGTTTTATTGTCTTTTTAGTGAGTATTAATTAGCATTAAAAGGATAACAAAAAAGAAAATATCTTTCAGTGGGAATTGATAACAAAACTTCTGTAATAAGAAAAGATACTACTTTTTTTACCTCCCCAATAAGGGCTAAGAGCTTCTAACACTGTTGGGTTACCAACTGGTCAAAATAGAGAACTACTCAATTTGGAAAATTAGCTGGCAGTAAGGAATTCGCTATAACAAAACATAAAAAAGGTCTTTTGTTGCTTTGTTCGATTTTAATTCATATAAAAAGGTTGGACATCTATCCCAACCTTTTATTGGTAATACTGTATTATAGAGTAATAAATACGGTAGTTCAAGTATTATAATCCTACGGCTAATTAACGAGTAAGCTCTTGTTTATGTTGAATTTAAAGAACATTTTACTTTATCCAGTTTTTTCTTGATGACCATGTTTCTCGTAAATGTAAAAAAATATTTGTATACTCTGTACATAGATGATACAGTATATTGTTTTCTTCTCCAAGTGGTAGCTAAAATGCATTTAATTAAAAGTTAGACTTCCAAGGGAAATAAAATTATTTTACTGATGAAATATGCATTTGGTAAAGTAATAAAAACGTTTGAGCACAATGCTTTCCATATAGACACATGCAAATGTTTAAGCAGAATGCTTGCATATATTTAAATACTGTATTTGTTTAAAGCAATATTTGAATGAAAATGAAATGTTTTTATTTGTTCCATTTCACTGTAGTATTGCAAAGAAACACTTCAAATAATTACTAAGTCAATAATTTAAATTTTGCGTTCAAATTTTAGCGTTTTTAATCTACATTTTACCCTTAGGTTTTATCCGATCTGGGAGTAGAGGAGGAGTTGGTCATTGTTACTTAAAACAATGCATCACCTAGTTCTGGGGGGAAATTAACATAATTTGAATGGCCAAGTAGTAAAAATTAAACAAAGCATTATATTTACTGTCCATTCAATGCAAAAGTTCTAAGTAAATCTGCATTGCGAAATAATGAAGAACATAATCGATCCATTAACGTAAGTATTGGTAATTAGAGACTGCATCAACATCCATTTTGAAGACCTTAAAAAAGCGGATACAGCTCTATTAAGGATCCATATTGAAGAGAAATGGACGTATGGTCTAAGCAGAAGTGCAAGGGCATAAATCCCACATGGTGATGTTGGAGCAAATTTATAATCCCCGGGACTTGTATAGTGCTGACTTCTAATTGAGGCTTTTATTTCCTTTCATTCGCCTGGAAATAATTCGAGAACTACGTGTCCGAGCTCAAGCAGGGAGAAGTGTCTGAATGACGACAAGGGCCGGACAGACGGGAGAGCTTCCCCCTTCCACCCGCTACACTAGAGACACAAAGCGCCGCCCCCGCCACCCCAGGCCCGCCCGCTGCCAGCCGCCTGCTCTCCAACCCCCCCGCGGGGGCAGGTGACCGGGCTGCTGCGGGGCGGCGGGGGCGGCGCGGGTCTGCTGCGTGAACCTCGCCGCGGAGCCCGGCTCGCGCCGCATCCTCCTGCCCACCCTACCCCCCGGACGGCTCCAGGTTCGGCGCGGCGGATCCTTCCGCCCGCGGCTCCTTCCGCGCCAAGTAGTGCGTCGGGAGACGGCTTCCGCAAACGCGGGCCCGCGGGGACCGCGCCACTGTCCCCAGCGAGAGAGCAGCGGCGTGGGGAGTTCTCAACTTTGGAGGGCCGCTCGGGCGGGCCCTGTTTTCAACAGCGGAGCCGCGGCGGGCCCGGCTGTCTCAAGCAGAGCCCGGGCAGAGGAGCGACTGGGAGCAGTGGGAGAACGAGCGGCCGCCGCAGGACCGGGGAGGCAGGTGTCCCGGCGCCCGCCCCGCCCCCATCGCCAGCAGGAAGAGGAAGCAGCCGGGCCGGGCCCGCGGGCCACCCGCCGGGCCTCGCAGGGCGGGGGCGCCCTGGCTCGGGGAGGCGCGTGACCTAGTTCGCCCCAAAGTGGATTTGACAGGTTGTCAGCCCGGCTCCCCGCCCCCACCGCCTTCCGGGTCCCTCTCCCCAGGCGTCGGTCCGCACGGTCACCCGCGTCCCCGGCTCAGCCTCTCATTGGCCCTTTCGCCGCCTGGCACACCGCCCCTGCCCGAGCTCGTGTTTCCATTGGGCTTGAGCCGCCCGACGCCCCGCCCCCTCCTCTACTTCAACCCCATTGGCCTTAAACCGACCGGCGCCCCGCCCCTACCTCTGTCTGCCCCCCATTGGCCTCAAGCCTACTGGCGCCCCGCCCCCTCCTCTACTCGCCCCCCCCAACTTTGGCCTCGAGCCGCCCGGCGCCCCGCCCCGTCCCGGCTCGCCCTCCCATTGGCCTCCCGCCCGGCGCCCCACCCCCTCTCAGCGGCCCCTCCTGAGCCAGCTCCCGCTGGCCTCTGCGCGCGACGTCCGTCCACGGTCCTCCGTGGCCGGCCTCCGTCGTCCTCCCGAGTCCTGCTCGGGTCCCTCGCCTCTTCTCCACTCCCAGCATTCCCTACCTCCCCTCCGCCGCCCCGGGAGCGGAGCCCCGCGGCGCGCCCGCTCCGCTGCTCCGCCTACTCCTGGGGCTCCGCGCCCTGCGCTGCCCACTCGCTCGCCTCCTGCCCCTTTCCACCTCTTGGCGTCACTTCGCTGCACCTTTCTCCCCGAATAGGAGGCAGACAACGTCTTCCCCAAGTTTCCTCCCGGTGTCCATCTGTCAGGTCTTCAGCGCGGGTCCCTTTCCCCGCCCCACTCCTCAATTACGCCCGCTCCCTCCCAGCCCCTCCCCCGCCCGCGAACCCGGCCCGGGGGAACCGTCCGGTGCGCCGGGGCGGAGGGCTGGCGCCGACACGATGAATGTCAGTATTAAGGTGGTATTGCTTTGAGTCTTTGAAACGGAAAATGAGCCGGAATTCCCAGATCCACCCAGACCCAGGATGGAGATTGAGTTCTTACAAGGGCCCGAGTGAGACTGCAATGACAGCGTTGATTATCCCGACAGTATAATACGTTTTTCCCCAGGGGGTACTCACATCGATTGTTCATGCAATATTCTGCTAACAATTTAAATTTTGTGTTTCTTCTAAAATTTGGGCTAGTTTTGTAAGTGTCCGCTTTTGACTCTAAGGATAAATTGATAATGCTGAGATTTGGAAGTAATCCCTACACAAGTCTTTTGGCTTCAAACCCTTGATTATTTAAATGACGAAACAAGTAGCTTTCCCAAGGCCATTGAAGTGGGAGATCTCAAACTTCAACCCAGGTCAGACACCAGAGGTCCATCGGGAGAGTCCATCATGGCTCATTAATATACACAGAAGAATGGCAGACTGGTATTTCCAGCTGCATTGGCACCGCACAAAGCCCCCACCGGCCTCGTCCTCCAAGGCCCTGCCCTATGGGGTCCTGGCTGCCTCTCCAGCTTGAGCTCACTACACTCCAGGCACACTGCCCACCTTTCTGCCAAGCACTTTTTGCCATAGGGCCTTTGCACTTGCTGTTGTCTCCTGAGTTGGCTAGATTAGCTTTTCTTCAGACTCACATGGCTTAGCTCATGTGTCACTCTAGGGAGACATTTCTGACAGCGTAGCTCAAGTATGGCCCCTCCCACCTGACAATCACCCTGTTATTTCCTGTAGAGCATGAGCAGGGTTTGAAATCATCTTGTTTATTTACTTGTTATGGTCTGTTCCCCTTCAGCTGTCCTCCACCATTAGGATGTGAGCACATCTCTAGGACATAAGGTAGGTACTTAAATCCTTGATGAATAAATGAATGCTGTTGTCTGTGGTCAAATGGACTGGGTAACCAAACTGTCCATGTCTGATTCCGCCAAAATTGTGTACACAACCCTTGTAAGCAAGAATTGGAAAAATAGGTATTCTGTTTGTAAATGTTTTGTGTTTCTTTAATTTGTGTGTGCTTTATTTCTGGCTATTCTTTGACAAGGTGAGTGAGAAACAGGGCCTTTTGCCCATCTCTTTTCTAGCTGTTCATAGTATGTCCTCACTGCCTTGCCCTCACCCTGACCCCAGGTAGGCAGATACTTGGCAGGCAACGCCTTCTTCCTTTGGGGCAGTCCCAGAGGCTCTTTGCTTCACAGAAGGTTGAGGTGGGGGAAGGGAAAGATTTCTGGTTCAGTGTTACCATTGAGCTCAGCTGGGGCCCTGTCATCTTTCTGTCTTAGGCAGGAAAGCAGAATAGAAGGAAGCCCCTTCTAGTTTCTCCTTCCTCCCTTTCAAACGTACTTCTTTGGTCTGCTCAGCAGCTACAACTCTGAATTTTTCTCAAGAATCTCTGCACTGGGGTGCCTTCTGTACTTCCTGAGTCCAGGAGAACCCTGGGTCCATTGGTGGAGAGTTGAAATGTAATCCTCACCTCCCCAAACATGCAGTGCGAGCCTGGCTACGTCTAGTAACTCTCTGGGTCTCAATGACCTCATCTGTCTTTGTCTGTGTTGATTGTTCAGTTTTAGGGATATAGACATCTCAGATTTTAGCTGCTAAAAACTACTGGCCCAAGCAAGAATCCTGTGGCTTCCCCTTGGGGCCATAGAAAGGCTGCCAGAAGCAATAAAGACAGTGCTTCCTGATTTATATCCGGTAGGGGAGAGTACACCTCCGTTCCTGCATCCAGGCCAGAATCTTCCAGTTCACCCTGGTTGGACCTTTTGGGCCTGGGCCCAGCCCTAGACCAGTGACTGTCACCTGGAGAACAGAAAATGTTGATCAGGTTAAACGAACAGGAGCATATTCTTAGAGCAGGGGTGGTGTCAGCTCCTGAGAAGTGTGTGTGGAACTGAAATCTACTTTTAGATGGGTAGGAGGAGAATGGATGATGAGCAGGTATTCATCAGTGCCCCTGTAAGTCATTAGCACAGGGCATGGCAGATGGGGACAGCTAATCAATGTTAGCCGGTCTTGTCCGCAAAGAAAACATGGTGTGGGAGAATTAGCCTGGCACCAAAAGGCATTCATCTCATATCTCTAATCTACCACTAACCACTAGCTTTGCAATTTCAGACAAATTATGAAAATAATACCATTTTCAAAGGAGACGAGGACTCAGAGGTCATAGGATTCAAGTCTTCATTGGACAGACTTGGAAATTGACGCCCACAGAGGTTAGTCTGTGTCTCAGTTTCTTCGTCTGTGAAGTGGGGCTGATGATACTAGTCCTATCTATAGTCACAGTTACCACGCGGCTCAAATGAGATAATGTTTACTAGGAAAGGTTTGAGAAAGTAACAAATGCTATTCTTTTTTTTTTTTTTTTTTAAGATTTTATTTATTTATTTGAGACAGAGAGAATGAGAGAGAGCATGAGAGGGAGGAGGGTCAGAGGGAGAAGCAGACTCCCCGCCGAGCAGGGAGCCCGATGCGGGACTCGATCCCGGGACTCCGGGATCATGACCTGAGCCGAAGGCAGTCGCTTAACCAACTGAGCCACTCAGGCGCCCACAAATGCTATTCTTATGCAAGGCTGTTTTAATTATTATTCATTTAGTAATAAAGCCTTAGTAAAAGGAGAAAGGTCTTCAGGATAAGCTTCGTTGACTCCTGGAAATGAATAATAACACATGGGAAAGAGGAAAGTGTGTGTGTGGGGGGGGGGGGGCTGTTGTGCGTGCTCACACACTTGTTTGGTAGTTGGGAAGGTGTCAGATTGCAGTCCAGGTGGAACCTGAGCTATGCCAATTAGGGAGTGGTGTGGGGAGCGGCTCTTAGGTGGAGGTAGGGTGTGGTAGCTGGTTATAAATTGAAGTTCTCTAGCATTGAGTGACTTTTGAGAAGAGGAGAGTCACTCACTTGGAAGGGCGAGTCTAATGCAAGGAAGAGGCAATCTGTCACAGAGTCATCTTGTATTTATGTCTTACCATCCTGTGTTACTTCAGTTCCTCTACAAAGTAGACGCCAAGACAGGATTGTCATGCAAGAGATTTATAGGAAGAAATATCTATGAGGGAAGAAAGGGGAGAGGTTTGGAGAAGGCAGGGAGATCTGAGCCCTGGGTAGGGGAGGCAGAGGAGGGAGAGTGGGTAGGAAGGTCCCTGACTGCAATGTAGCTCAGAGATGGCTTTGGCCAGGCTGACCAGAGTGCTGGAGCCCATGTTCCCTTCCCAGGATTGAGGTGCTGGGTTCAGAGACCAGCAGCTGAGGGGCTTCGCCAGTTGCCCTCCCTGCAGCAGGAGATCTAAGGGGTATTTTTACAGTCCCATATTAGCCAAGTTTGCCTAATTGAGAGTCCTTGCCTGTTGACCAAATTGAAATCTTGTTACTGGGTAGTTATGTTTTTCTAGATTTTATGTTTAAGTAATCTCTCTACCCAGTGTGGGGGTTTGAACTTAAAATCCCAAGATCAAGAGCCACATGCTCCGCTGACTGATCCAGCCAGGTGCGAGACCATCAGGTGGGATTGACTGCGGTGGCTGGTAGCTCGGGGCCCTTCCAGAGGGAGAGGACGCCTGGGTCACCGGGCCTTGGGCCCGTAAGCCGACTCTCACGCACACAAGCACCCTCTCCCGGAGACTCCCACTTCTGTGGCCTGTCCGCGGGACATGAGGAGCTGACCCTGTCCACAGTCACTTCCGAAGCGTTTAAGGAGATGAGTAAAGGCTTGTGCAAGAAGCTGCCGGGGAAGCGGGAGGCCTGGGTGGGGCCTCATCCCGCCCACTCACCCAAGCTCCCGGTCGTGTAGCCCGTTATCAGTAAAACTGCCCTGATACCCTCATTTTTAAAAAAAACCAAAAAACAGCAACTCTAGAATAAAAGGCAAAGAGGATTAATTACTGTAATGAGACCAATAGAAGTTGATGAAAAAAGTAGAAACCACAGGCATAGAAATAAAGAAAGAAAGAAATGGGTGAGAAGTAGATGAAATGAACCAGTGGAGAAAAAACAGAAAATAAGGGGGGAGGAAAGCAATTATACCTAATGAATTTGTAATATAATAGAAAATGAAGTAAACTATAATGAAAAGGAAAATAGGAATATTTTCTCTGACTAAATATTTTTTACATTAATATTTCTATATCATTAACGACGTTCTCATTCCCTACTACACCGTGCTGGGGCGCCTGGGTGGTTCAGTTGTTTAAGCGTGGGTCGCTGGGTTTCGGCTCAGGTCAGGATTTCGGGTCTTGGGATCAAGCTCTGTGTCGGACTCTGCCCTCAGTGTGGAGTCTGCTTCAGATTCTCTCCCTCTCCCTCCTGCTCACTCGCTCACTCTTAAAAAAAAAAAAAAAACTACATAGTCCGTATCATATCATAGGACAAAGTAAAATGTATGCAAAACTCAGAAAGCTTAGCTTGTGACGGTAGCTTTGGCATACCAATCTCTATGGATGGTACCTTTATGCTGTGATGTGGGACATCTGAATTAAGACTTTAAATGTCTTTTTTTTTTTTTTTTTAAAGATTTTACTTATTTATTTGACAGCGAGAAAGAGCACCAGTGCGGGGAGGGGCAGAGGCAGAGGGAGAAGCAGACTGAGCAGGGAGCCTGATGTAGGGCTGGATCCCAGAACTGTGGGATCATGGTTTGAGCTGAAGGCAGACACCCAACCGACTGAGCCACCGAGGCACCCCAAGACTTTAAATTTCAATAAAGAACTCCTACAACTCAATAGCCCCCCAGAAAATCAGAATAAAAAATAAGTCTGAATAGACATTTCTCTGAAGAAGACATACACATGGCCAACAGACACATAAAAAGATGCTCAACATCACTCATCGTCAGGGAAATGCAAATCAAAACCGCAGTGAGTTATCACCTCACCTGTCAGAATGACTGTGATCAAAAAGACAATTACAAGTGTTGGTGAGGATGTGGAAGAGAAAAAGAGAACCCTTGTGCACTGTCGGTGAGAATGCACATTGGCGCAGCCACTATAGGAAACACTGTGGAGGTTCCTCAAAAAATTTAAAATAGGGGCGCCTGGGTGGCTCAGTCGTTAAGCTTCTGCCTTCGGCTCAGGTCATGGTCCCAGGGTCCTGGGATCGAGCCCCGCATCAGGCTCCCTGCTTGGCAGGAAGCCTGCTTCTCCCTCTCCCACTCCCCCTGCTTGTGTTTCTTCTCTCATGGTTTCTCTCTCTGTCAAATAAATAAATAGAATCTTTTTTAAAAAAATTAAAAATAGAACTACCATCTGATCCAGCAAGTCAGCTTCTGGGTATTTATGCAAAGAAAATGAAATCACTATCTCAAAAAGCTATCTATACCCCCATGTTCACTGCAGCATTGTTTATAATAGCCAAGATACGAAAACAACTTAAGGCCATTGATGGATGAGTGGATAAAGAAAATGTAATAATATATATAGTTATGAATATGAACATATAGAATGGGATATTATTCAGTCAGAAAAAAAAAAAGGAAATTCTACCTTTGCAGCAACATTGATATACCTTGAGAACATTACGCTAAGTGAAGTCAGATAGACAAATACTGTATGATCTCACTTGTGGAATCTTAAAAACAAAACAAAAAACCTCATACATGGAACGGATTGGTGGTTGTCAGAGGATGGCAGGGGATAAAGGGGTGGGTGAAATGAGTGAAGTTGGTTAAAAGGTACAAACTTCCATTTATAAATAACTCCTGGGGATGTCATGTACAGTATGGTGACTACAGTTAGTAATACTGTGCTATGTTTTTGAAAGTTGCTAAGGGAGGAGTGCCTGGGTGGCTCAGTCAGTTAAGCGTCCAGCTCAATTTTGGCTCAGGTCATGATCTCAGGGTGGTGAGATTGAGCCCTGTGTTGGGCTCCTTGCTGGGTCTGGAGCCTGCTTAAGATTCTCTCTCCTTCTACCCCTCCCCTCCACACTCTCTCCCTTAAAAAAAAAAAAAAAAAAAATTGCTAAGGGAGTAGATCTAGTTCTAGTCATAAGTCCTACGAAAAAAAATTGTAACTGTGAGGTGATGGATGTTAACTTATTAGGGTAAGCATTTCTTTTTTTTTTTTTTTTTAAAGATTTTATTTATTTATTTGAGAGAGAGAATGAGATAGAGAGCATGAGAGTGGGGAGGGTCAGAGAGAGAGGCAGACTCCCTGCTGAGCAGGGAGCCCGACGTGGGACTCGATCCCGGGACTCCAGGATCATGACCTGAGCCGAAGGCAGTCGCTTAACCAACTGAGCCACCCAGGCACCCAGGGTAAACATTTCTACCATACATAGATAGATACAGATTTGTAATATTATGTTGTATACCTAAAATGAATACAATGTTATATGTCAAATACATCTCCATTTTAAAAAAAAATTTAAATTCCAGGGACGCCTGGGTGGCTTAGTCAGTTAAGCATCTGCCTTTGGCTCAGGTCATGATCCCAGGGTCCTGGGGGATCGAGTTCCCCATTGGGCTCCTTGCTCAGTGGAGAACCTGCTTCTCCCTCTGCCTGCTGCGCCCCCTGCTTGTGATATCTGTCTCTCTCTGACAAATAAATAAAATCTTTTAAAAAATTAAATTCCAATAACATCTGATTATATTTTGAAATGTTTTCTATTTAGTTTCAGGAATTAAGGCATGTGCAGATTCTTCTCAAAATCTAATGTAAAAAACATCACAAGCAACTTTGGAAACTATTTTTCTCATGAAACAATATTGCAATAGATTATTATACCTTTTGTAAACAAATCACATTAATAAAATTGAAACAGGTTTTTTATCAAAACAAATGCAGGAATGGGGGCGCCTGGGTGATTCATGATTCAGTCAGTTGAACGCTAGACTCTTGGTTTCAGCTCAGGTCATGATCTCATGGTTGTGAGATCAAGTCCTGCGAAGGGCTCCGTGTTCATTGTGGAATCGACTGGTAATTCTCTCCCTCTCCCCCTCACCCCAGTTCACTTGCTCACTCTCTCTCTCAAATAAATAAATAATAAAATCTTTTTAAAAATGTAGTAATGAAATGTGAACCATGTAATATTTTGCATCTATGCAGGAAAGACTGAGATTGGCTGACAGATCTCATCTTTTCTGGAGGGGAAAACTTGTCCAGAGCTTGGTTGCCTCCCAAGAGAGTAAGCTCCGGTAAGCACCCAGAGTAGGGGCCTCTGCAAAGATGGGGTTCTGAAGTCTGGACATAGGAGTCAGAATACACAGGTATTAAGATGTTTAAAAAGATTAATGACAGTCTGGATATGAAAACATCTTTTTTTTTTTTTTAAGATTTTATTTATTTGTCTGAGAGAGAGAGCGCACAAGCAGGGGGAGTGGCAGAGGGAGAGGGAGAAGCAGACTCCCCGCTGAGCCGGGAGCCCAATGGGGGACTCGATCCCAGGACCTTGGGATCATGACCTGAGCGAAAGGCAGCCGCTTAATCGACTGAGCCACCCAGGCGCCCCTGAAAATGTTTTTCATTGTGAGTTCAGTAAAGTTTAGAAAGGCTATCTTCCCTAAACTCACTGGGATCCACTTTTCATTTCTGATGCCTTCAGTGAGTTAAAAGAAAACTTGTCAAGAGCCATTTTTTTTTCTCCAACAGATTTATTTTGAAAGGAATGGATTTTGAGAAGAAACATGGGCTAGAGGTATGGAATAGAAAATAAATACAAATGTAAGCTGTTTTACTAATTGTTTTATAACCACAACAAATTTGTACAGAGACTGCCCTGTACAAAACAACACAATAAAGGTTCAAAGATCGAGGTGTTCCCCTAAGCAAGGCTGAAGAATTCAGTCTCTGGTATTTGGAATTTAGGCTGCAGTCCTTGGTTTTGGATGATCACTAGGTGTGTGACATAGTCCATGCTTTTAACCAGATTTGAACAGAAGAATGGCCACTTGGCCCAGGCAGAAGTAGATGAAGTGTTTGGTTTCATGTGTCACATAACTACCGAAGTGCCTCCCCACGATGCAGTGCCAGGTGGGGTTGTACTTCTTATCAAACTCCTTTTTAATTTGGGCTGCAATGTCCTTCTCTACGTTACATTTCTCCAACGCCTGAGTCGCACACTCCACCGAGTCCTGTCGCATCTCCGACATATCAGCGTTTTTGATCACGGCCTTTTGGTGGCACATGGTTACCGAGGAGCAGGGGGCGGCCAAGTGCAACGGTCTCCTGGGGGAGGGGCTGGCGACACTCAGACCCGGCGGGAGCTACCCTCGCTACCGAAGCTGTGGTGCATCTGGAGAGAGCCATTTTTAAAAAAACTTGTAAAATGAATAAAACCGCATCTTGAATATGTGCCGCATTACAGAAAGATTCGCATTGTTTTGCTAACCAGCATCTAGTCTCTCTTACTTAGCTCTGCAATAACCAACATCCAGTTCCCTTGGTAATGCATGCAGGACAGTGTCTGAATTCCTTACTCAGTCTTTACATTAGTAGAGAGTTTGAATTTTCAAGCCCTGAACTCAATGTATAGGAAGCGTGTCTTTCTGTAATTAAATGATTTTAATACTTCTTTTCCAGCTTGTTTTCTACCTAATGGTAGAATAATTAATCTAGTTAATTCCAGGTAAATTTAGTCCCCTCACATTTCTCCTCGGTCAGTCCAGACCTCAACCATGTCAGTTCTTCATCTCCTTCTTGGGGCACAGGGAAACCTGACTGCTCTCAGATTCTCTTGCCCTTTCTTCCTGCCATCACCTACAGGCATTTTTGCTCTATCCCATTGGCACACGGAACTCCTCTGGGGCTCCAGAGTTCCTGATTGGAAGCAGAGACTCTCCTCTGTTCTCAGACCCCCAAACTGTCCTGGAGATTCTATTGTCCTGTCCCTTGTTTTTCAGTCCTTAGAACCCATTGGGAGGTGAGACCCTTAGACATCTTGCCAACATTTCCCTCATTCCCACCCAGCCTCATCCTCTCCCTCCCCAGTTAGGAAGGGGATCTATAGTATATGAAGGGGGGGGTTGATGTTGTGGGAGAAAAGTGAGCTACTTTTGGAATCAGACATTCTGAGATCCGTGCCTACTGCAGGTTTCAACATTTTAGCACTACAAGGACAATTTTCCCTGGCATAGTTATCTTAATCAGGTAACTGAGTATGAGGGAGATTTTTCTGTATATCACAGCAGGAAGTAGCCCATCAGTTAATTCTTAACAGTGTCACTCACAACCCTCACATTCACGGTGAAGGGTCATCAGCCATTGGTCCCTGTTCCAGAAAGGCTCAAGCAGAAATGGAAGTGGTCTGGGGGTGTGAACATGTGCAATTTACATCAGTCCAGCTGATAGGGTCCAAGCAAATCTTAAAACTAGTTTTGCTTAGGGGGCGCCTCGGTGGTGCGGTTGGTTAAGCAACCAGCTTTGGGTTTGGCTCGGATCATGATCTCGAGGTACTGGGATGGAGCCCCATGTAAGGCTCTGCACTCAGCATGGAATCTCCTTGGGATTCTCTCTCCCTCTCTCTCTGCCCCTCCCACCCGTGCATGTGCTCTCTCTCAAATAAATAAATAAATCTTAAAAAAAAAACACAAAAAACCCTAGTTTTGCTTATTTACAAATGAAATTGTCGGGTCCCTGAGCTTTCATATTCTCTTTTCTTCCCATTTAGATGTCCCAGTTTTGGTGTTTTTGGGTTTTTTCTCTTTAATCTTACCTTTCTCTCTCTCTCGGCTTCTGCACTTAAGCGACCTCAGACTTGTAGGCCAAGAAGGTAGAGCTCCTGTCATAAGGGCTGTCTTCAGAAGGGACTCTTGGGAAGAGGTTAATACAGACAAAGGAGTGAAACAAACTACTAGCAACACTTTCCTGTTGTTTTGATCTTCTTTTCGCAGTTTGGGATCAATGGCCTTTTTTTTTTTTTTCTTTAGGACTCCAGTATTTTTGTAGGTTCCAATCTTGGGTCTGTGCTCTCTAGTGCCCAAATGGATGGAACATTTCTCATGACTCAGCACCCTAGCTTCCACTGCCCCAACCTAGGCACTCATGTCTCTCATTCCCCAGGACTCAGAGTTCTCGTTTTCCTTTCCTATTTTCTCTGGGTCTTGTTTCTTTGCTGTCTGTTTGCCGGGTCAACCCAGAGTCCCATAAAACAATGTTGCTAAACTGGAAGGGATTGGGGATGGAAGAACAGACAAGTACACCAGGAGCAAGTTCCATAAGGAATGTGCGACAGGACGTGTCGTTTCTGAAATTCAGCTGCTGCTGGAGTTGAAGAGAAGCCCATCGTGGAAGAGAAATATGTAGCCAACTTTGTGGGCCTTTGGAAAACCTGAAACCCTTGATCTTGTAACCTTGGAAGCAGGATTGGATCCAGTAAAACTGAGGTCAAATGCTGGTGAACTTCTCCAAAGTCAGCAGGAGAAAAGAAACTTGTAGAGTCATATATTTTAATCCTTAAACAGAACATAAAGATATTAAGAAGATACTCTAAGCATAATCAAGCTAGAGCTAATCTGGGTCATTGCTTAAATCAGTGCTTCCCAAACTTTAATATGCACCCCATCCCTTGGGGCTCATGTTAAAGTGCAGATTCTAACATAGTAGGTCTGGGGAGTGGGGGTTAGGGCTGAGCTTCCACATTGGTGATCCGTTCCTGGTTCAGGGATCACACTTTGGGTAGCAAGAGCTCAGGAGGCGGGCTGGAGAGAAGGAGGTGTCCTCAACCGAAGCTTTGAGCTAACAGCGAACTCCCCATTCTGCTCCTCTTCCCTAAGCTCGGTCTACCAGCTGCCCCCGTGGTCACCTTCACTGTCCTTTGATGTTTCCTTCCCTTCTAGAGCTGCTAATGCTTTTTCAGGTACAAGAAGGGGAGAGCAAGTCTGGCTCACTCAAGGAGACTGATCTGAAGGATATTTGGCAGTTCACAGAATTGAAGAGCTGACCCACCAGTCCTGGGATAGATGGGAACCAAGGCGGTTCAGGAGCCTGAGCAGTGCGAGCTCCAGGCCCTCCCCCGGCACATCCCATAAGATGCCTGAATTCTGTCTCCTCAAGCTTCAAGTCTGGGTCAGGTGTTTTTACCTTCAGAGTTCTCAGCATATGCCAGTTGAATTTGTGTCTGCTATCCCTTTCTTTGTCCCTTGTAAGACTATCCTCGATCATTTTAACTTGTATTTACATGTATACAAATGGTGTATGTGTGTGTGTGTGTATGTCTGTCTGTCTGTCCAGGGGCAAAGGAGATGTTAATGCTGCAATATGATTTCTCCCTAAATAGATTATCAAAAAATCCCCCATATATCAAACTTAGGACTTTTAAAATACATGATCTTACATTGTTTGGATTACATATGTCTTGGATATATAACTAAAATGTTCTCTGTGAGCAAGAGCTGTCTTTTATATATACATATATATAAAATAAACAAGGCTTTTTGTCTGATTTAAAAAACACATTGTAAATTTTCAAAAGGCCTTTGAGACATACTTTCTTTGTAATCATAGGGGTTATATCTCTGAAAACATCACAATTGAGGAATGTAAGATTGGGGTGATAAAACAACAAATAAGAGAATGGATTTTCCTCTTCTATTTACTATGTGACTTTGGTCAATTACTTTTTTTTGAAGCTCCTGCAACTGAGAGTTAACCAAGCTCCTTTCTTATAAGTTTGTTTTGATGACTATATAAAATGTATATAAAGTGTGTGAACTGCTTTAAAATATTAGCTATTTCTATCATCATCACTGTTATGGAATTTGAGACTATGAGAACGATACAGAACTTGAGGGCAGGGGGGAATATGAAAGTAGTTATATTCACTAAAATATAACAATGGAGACAAAACAAGGAAAGACACATCAAGGATGTTTTATATATCTTAAATGAGAAATAATGAGTATGGCTCTATACATTTCCATTTCCCATCTTTTGTTCACTAACAGCTTTTCAGGATTTCACTTCTTCCAAGTTTTAAAGGAATCTTTGTACATTTGTTTTGCTTTGTTGAAGCTAATATGCCCACTGTAAGACATTTGTTTCTCGAGTCTGGTTCTCTTGCCAGATACTTAAAGCATTTTTTCTTTTTTTTTAATGATTGTAAGAGATTGCAGCTTCCCATCGCCTAGATGCTGTCCCTAGGTTCTGCTCTTTTCCCAGAGGCAGAATAACTTGGATGGTTAAAGTGGAAAAGGCTTTGGGTAATAATGTGCTGCTTTGCTCCCAGCTCTACTCGAACTCCCTCTTCAGTGCCCAGGGGTATCCACCCCTAATCGTAGCCCTACCGGGGATACCCTGGTGCCAGGTGCTCCCCAATTCTCCTCCCTTACACAACAACCTTAGTGCACTTCTAAGGTGTGTGTTATTTCGTTATCCATGCCAAGAATTTATTTTATTTTATTTCTGCCTGCCGGATCATTTTCCCTTCGCCTTTCTCCTCCTTCTTTTCTCCTCCTTCTCTGCCTTAAAGTAACATTCCCTTCTTTTCCCAAATAATCACAACAGGAATGTGCAGCCGCTCCTGTGAGCTGGAACTGACGTTCTCAGATTGCTAGCGTGACATCTAGGCAGAAATTCCCATTTATTAGGATATCGCGTGGGGATAACTCAAGCAGTTGGAAAGAGATTCCTGTACTTTTTTTTTTTTCATCCCCAAAGCCCAGGTACTCAATTTAAAAATCTTTAATAGAATTGAATCCTGCTCTTATTGGAGGAAAGGAACAGAATATGATGGAGAGAAACAGGAAATGAAAAAAGTCAAGAATCTGAAACGAGATAAATCAGTGAAAAGGACTTTTATCTTGTGGTCCTTTCTGCTATTCTTATCTAAAGAAACTGAGTCTGGACAGTACCAAACATGGAGGGAATAACCCCGGCAAACATACTTTTTGGGGGGGGGGGTGGATTTTGCCTTCCTTGGCAATCCCCATTTTATTGAGGATGTTCAAGGAGTTGATTTCTTCACAGGAGATGGGTGTTCCCTTGCCTTCTTAGGAAGAGGATTCAGGTCCTGTTGACTCATGGGACTTTTCTTGGCCACTATGATTTCATCTACACTCACGAGCTGGAGAACCACATCAGCTACCACTCCAAGTCCTTGGGCTTTGGCTGCTAGGGTGTCCCACACCTCTTCCTTGGCCACGTTTATTATCCCCTCAGCCCCCACGCCTACCAGGAAGTTCCCAGCTTGGTGGGCACCGCTCATCTCTGCCATGACCTCTGAGACCACCAAGCCTGCATTCTCTGCAAGGGTTTCGGGAAGAGACTGAAGGGCCTGTGCAAATGCTAGGAAGGCTGGGCCATTGGGCCCTTCCAATTTGCTTCCTTTTTCTGAGAGTATTTTTGCCAGAGCCATCTCTGTGGCCCCCGCTCCGGGGAGCAGTCTGGGATCCTGACACAACTGGAAATAGGCATCAATGCCATGGTAGACAGCCTGCTCTGCACCCTTTAGCCCCTCAGCGGTGGCTCCCCTGAGGACCAAGGTGAGGGCAGGGGTACCTGAACATTCCCATTCAAATACTACAGTCGAACCTTCCCCCAGCTCCTGCAGGTATACCCTCTGGCACTTTCCTGGCTTCAGGGGAGGAAGCAGATACGGCATCAAAGGTGTGCCCAATACCTCACTCAAGCGGACCATGTCCCTCCGGCACCTAGCTTGAATCACCATGATGCCGTACTTATCAGCCTGCGTCAGTGTATTCTCATCGATGTCCCCCCTTACCACCACCACATTAATACCTGCAGCTACCAGTTGGGTTACTTGCTTTTCTATCAACTGTTCATTTCCTTTCCTGAATTTAGTTAGGTCGTCAGGACTAGAGAGACGGGCCGTTGCCGGAGCATTTGGGCTGGCAGGACCAAAGGCGCAGACAAAGAGAGCCACCCTGGCGCCGGTCAGCACCGTGATCACCTGCCCGCAGGGGTTCGCACACAGGGCCAGCCCCGGGAGCAGGCACGAGTCCTCCAGCCTCCCCCCTCGCAGGGTGCACACCCCCACGCGCTCGCGGCGGAAGCTGCCGTCCAGCTCCTTGGTGGCCCAGCACGCGTGGGCCACCAGCTTGGTCAAGTTGTCCATCTGGGACGCGGTGTGGGTGTTCATCACCGAATAGAGGGCCCAAAAGGGATCTTGCAGAGGCCCCAGGGAGCGGACGGACAGGGAGGGCAGCAGGGCCAGGGTCTCCGCGGCCGCCGCGGCGTAGGCCTGGCGCAGCTGCGAGCGGGGCAGGCCGGCGCGCAGCAGGTGCTCGGCCTGCTGGAGCAGGGCTTCCGCCAGCAGAACCACGAAGGCCGCGCCGTCGCCGCAGCTCTCCGCCTGCGTGTGGGCTGCTTCGCGCAGGAGCCGCGCGGCGGGGTGCTCCAGCTCCAGGGCCCGGAGGATGGCCGCGGCGTAGCCCGTGAGCACGGTGGTTCCTCTGGCGGTGACCAGGAGCTTCTGCCGGCCGTGGGGGCCGTAGCAAGGCCGGATGACTCTGGCCAAGGTCTGCGCCGCGGGCACGCTGCTGAGCAGGTGCCTCTCTTGCGCTCCCGGGCTCCTCGGGCGCCGCCTCCGCCCGGGCGCCAGCCGCTCAGGCAGCTGCGGCGGCGCCGAGGTGGCTCTGCGGGCCATCGCCGGCCGAGGCGCTCTGGGGGCCGGGGCGGGGGCGCCTTCGCAGCGGATCTTTGACGCTTCTCAAGGGCTCAGCGGGAAAAGGAGCCGAATGTCGCTCCCCCTCCCCTCTGGGATCTGGAGAGGTGGGCGCTCCAGGATCGGGTGCAGGGATGATCTGCTGAGAGCTCAGCGCTCAACCACTCCCCCAGATTGAGCTGAAAGGAACGGGGCTCTTGGGGCATCTGAAGCTCGGGGAGCTGAAACAGACCTGACCGTGTTGAAGTCACAGAGCGGCACATGGAACCAGGGGACAGAGAATGAGGTCACAGAAGGATGCTTAGAGTTTGGGAGGCCCTGCGGGCAGGCACAAATCAGGCCCGGGCATCTGGCGGAGGAGGGACACACGTCTGCGCTGGGCCCCAGAGTTTCATTTAAACTTTGGAGACAGTGGAGAGGAAATCAAGTGAAAACACCCACCCACTTCAAATTCCTGACCAAGCTGTGGCGCCTGTGATGTGTGTTGAAGTTTTTGAGTGGGAAGGAGGGTTTTGTTTTACTTTCTTGTGAGGGACTATGTACTACTAGCTAGGTTGTGTTATCTATCCTCTTTGGCCACCTTTTCCGTTGGTGCTGTTCATCAGGTTCTTTACGGTGTTTATTGGTCTGTTTGTCTTTCGGGTTGCAGGTGTGTGATGCTCCTCCTTCCAATGACAACGATGTCACTGAGCTGGCAAAGGCAGGTCAAGACAAGGGAGGGAAAGATGCTGAGTGCCCACAGAAAAAACGAATAGAAATGTTTCAGCTGAGTGCAAGTGAGTAGCCTCCCAGTGGTGAGAAAGGTAGAAAACCACAGGGAATGAATTTAGGCCCCCCCAGTCTTACCCTCAACTCCCAGAATTTCAGTTCCTTCCTTCCAGTAACCCTCCTTCCCTCGCTCTCTCACTCCCTCCTTTCCTCAAATACAGCCTACTGGGGTAATGATTGCTCCTTTTTTAGTTTAATAAATCTTTATTGAGCACCCACTATGTTCAATGGAATGAGGAATACAAAGGGACAGGAACATGGACACCAGGGAGGGGAAGAGATTTGCACCCCATGCATACAACTTCTGCAGGCATTAGGCAGAGCACCAGCTGGAAGAGACGAAGATTATGATTATTAAGAGTAGGGGAAAGAGGGGCGCCTGGGTGGTTCAGTCGTTAAGCGTCTGCCTTTCGCTCAGGTCATGATCCCAGGGTCCTGGGATCGAGCCCTGCATCGGGCTCCCTGCTCCACCGGAAGCCCGCTTCTCCCTCTCACACTCTCCTTGCCTGTGTTCCCTCTCTCGCTGTCTCTCTCTCTGTCAAATAAATAAATAAAATCTTAAAAAAAAAAAAAAAAGAGTAGGGGAAAGACCAAGCAATACCATTCATTTTCATTTGGAAAAACCCTTTTTACTTTGTTTAATAGCAGCTGTCCCCGAGGGTGGGGGAGAACTCTGAACCTGATTATACCAGTCAGGAGTCATGATTGTATGGTGGGCATTGTTACAATATTTCCACAGACAAGATGATGGCAAGAAAGAAAAGTAAAAAAAAAAAAAAAAAAATCCGTGCGAGTGAAATATAATTAAGGCTGAAATAGAGATAATTTTGGAGAAACAAACTTTTTCTTTGAAAAACAACTTGATTGCTTTTGTAAAAATAATAGCTATTCATTATAAAAGTTAAAAAGAAAAATACAAAGAAAGCCAGTGTCATTTGGAATTCCAGCTCAGAGATAATCATTGTTTGCGTTTTGATGAACATTGTTACCTTGCACATATATTCATAAGTAGATTGTCATGGATTTCTACAGTTTTCCATAAGTGGATTGTATGATAATTATTATATAAGTTATTCTGTAATCATTTCCCCCCTCAACATTATGGTGAAGCGGAGAAATATTTCTAAGGAGGTATTATGCTGTCTGAAGACTGTGGACAACTGTTTTGACCTTTTTTTGATTTTGGAGAATCCTTTAGAAACAGGTGTGAACCTCCATGCCCTGGCTTCTGGAAGCCAATAACCCTGAGAAGAGTGTCATATAATAAATGTTGGGCATAGGGGCAAAGATGACTAGCGGGTTTCTTTATAGAAATGTGAAATGTAACAATCGACACAAAATGTAGCAAAGTATGCATGTTTACATTGTTTATAAAGATACAATTTTTATTTATTTAATTTATTTTTTATTGTTATGTTAATCACCATACAATTTCTTTTTTAAAAATAAACACTCCTGGTGTATGGGGTGGGGGGATAAACACTCATGTAAAGGATATCTTAGCTCTTTCTCTTACACTTCACATATATTTTCCCTTTTATACCACTTATTCCACAACTATTTATTGAGTTGCTGCTAAGTCATAGAGATAAAAGATGAGTAAGGCAGACAATGGCAGTCATCTCTACAAGGCATCTGGTGGAATACATTCCAGACCATGAGAGCTGTGATGGGGAAAGCAGGGGTGTTGTAGAAGCATGGGGGGCGCACATAGTCACTGTTATGGGGACAGCGGTGGTCAGGGATGGAAGTGAGGTCTAAAGAAGCAGGGATTGGCCATGTGAGAAGGGAAGGGAGTTGGGACAGCCCAATAAAGTTTGTAGACCACCGAAGGTAGTTCTGAAGGCTGGAGCTCACTGTGAGGAGGAAGGGGGGCAGGAAGGGGGGACGGACACTTTGGCTGTGGGGGTGGCAGGCTTAGGGGGCCATGCCAAGGAATTTAGACTTCAACGTGAAGAGTGACGGGTAGGACTCTTGAGTTCCATTTCCATTGTAAAGGTACATAATTTTATGTTGTGGTATCTTCGTCCATTTCACCTCACAGCACAGGGGAAAGTGAGGATCTGATCATTGTCTTTGATTCTGAAAACAGGCCCCAAACAGTATATTTTGGACCAAAATTTTTTGCCCTACCTTTACATAGATCAAACTAACCAAGGAACTACTATCGCAATTTTACTTATTACTTATTACTATGTGGACACTGTCATTGTTAAATTCACTTTAATTTTATTTATCCTACAGATAAATTGATTAGGTGTAAAATAAATGTGAATATCTTTTTTTTTTTTTTTTTAAGATTTTATTTGACAGAGAGAGAGAGAGACAACACAAGCAGGGGGAGTGGGAGAGGGAGAAGCAGGCCTCCGGCCGAGCAGGGAACCCGATGCGGGGCTCGATCCCAGGACCCCGGGATCATGACCCGAGCCGAAGGCAGACGCTTAACAACTGAGCCACCCAGGCGCCCCTAAATGTGAATATCTTGTGCCCAGAAAACATTGCATGCAGTTAACCCATTATATACACTTTTTCTAACAATAGAAACTTTTATCTGCTAAGATGGGTAGGCACCAATATAAGCTGTTTGGTAGCTAAATTGGGTTGAATATTGTCCCCCCCAACATACACATCCTTCCCCAAACCTCAGAATGTGACCTTATTTGGAAATAAGATCGTTGCAGATGCAATTAATTAAGATGAGGTCATACTGTAGTAGGGTGGATTCTTATTCCAATATGACTGGTGTCCTTACAAGAAGAGAAGATACACATACACAGAGAACATCATGTGAGGGCACAGAGGGAAGATGGCCATTGGAGTGATGCATCTGCAGCCAAGGTCACCAAGGGTTGTGGGCAACTACTAGAAGCGGAGAGGCATAGAACAAATTCTTCCTTAGCGCCTACCACAAGGAACCAGTCCTGCCAACACCTTGATTTTGGACTTTTTTTTTTTTTTTTAAGATTTTATTTATTTATTTGACAGAGAGAGACACAGCGAGAGAAGGAACACAAGCAGGGGGAGTGGGAGAGGGAGAAGCAGGCCTCCCGAGGAGCAGGGAGCCCGATGCGGGGCTTGATCCCAGAACGCTGGGATTATGACCTGAGCTGAAGGCAGACGCTTAACGACTGAGCCACCCAGGTGCCCCTGATTTTGGATTTCTAGCTACCAGAACTGTGAGAGAATAAATTTCTGTTGTTTTAAGCCCCTAGCTTGTGGTAGTTTGTTGCAGCAGCCCTGGGAAACTAATGTAATAGTAATCTTGTATTATCAATAAAGGAGAGGAACCTAAGAGTGTGTGGGGGGAGGTGGGGGGGGCTGGGGAGGCTGGGGGTAGGTTTCTAGTTTATAACACTGGCTGGCAGAATGTTTTTATATCCCTCTTCTAAATAGACATAATTGTCTGCTGACTTCTCCACCTCTGCCCTTCCCCCCATATCCCCAGATGCATTTCTATTAAAACTATGGTCTTGTACACAATGGATGTAAATATTTAATCTTTCTATTTGTGTGTTTTCCCATGTTTATTTTTCAGTTGCCTGCTTGCCCTTTTTGTGTTTATCTTGCTAAGTAGTTCCAGGCTTAAAACATAGACCCCTAGAGGGCAAGATTCCTATCTATATGAAATGCGCTGCAGACCATCTACTTAGGCCTCACACTCATACACAGATTTTTTTCAAAGGTGAATGTTCTGTTTAATTACTTCTCAGTTTCTTCCTTTAATTTTTCTGTCCAGCAGGTACATGGTATGCATTACTGAAATAACTCATGTAACGCAATAAGAATTTTCAAAGCTAAAAACACACTGTGGACTAAATATGAACTAATTTTAAATGACTGACATTCTTTTAAAATTTTATTTTTTTATTTTTTAAGCAATCTCTACACCCAACATGGGGCTCAAACTCACAACCCTGAGATCAAGAGTTATATGCTCTACTGATTGAGCCAGCCAGGTGCCCGTGAAATTCTTTTAAAAACCCTTTTTCACTGAAAAAGGACAAAAATTGATAGCCTATGACGGCAACTTTTTGAAGTGTAACTTTAACAGTAAAAATATGAACATAAAGATCAGAAGATCTAGAATTTAAGTTTTCAGTGGTCCTCTATAACTGTAAAAGTTTCGTTCCTAAAAAACACTCAGGAGTTTAAGACTTTACAGGAAAACAAAACAAAACAAAGACAATTGCTAGTGAACCTATGGGAGAGACTTATATTTTACATTCACTAAAACAAAGCAAAACAGACAAACTCTAAATAAAGACCATATCAATGACATTTATAGGCCTCCAATTAGTAAGAATGGGTATTGTACTGTGAATTTTTATTTATCATCACTTTTTTGCTAGACACTTTGAGGTTCTTATTTTGCTTAGTTCTATGAGATGTTGCTTTTTCTTTGGTGTAGATAACAATCCTCACCCCCAAACCACATTCTAAATATTTAATATATATTTATTATACTGCATGTGCTCTGAAAGATTCAAACATTATAGAAAAATGTAATATAGAAAGTGAAAGTCCCTTGTAATCCAACCCTTCAGAGATAGGTTGCTGTTAACATTTTGGTGCATATCTACCATGTTTTAAAAATGCCTACATGTGTACTTATTAAAAAGTAGATTTAAAAAAAATTTTTTTTCTTTTTGCATTTGGTGCTTCCAGACACTCTTGCCTTTCTGATTTTATAATTTTGAGTAACCTCAGCTACATGACTCCTGGATTTTTGCCATTGCGGTCTCAGAGCTACAAAATTTGGATCATGGACATGGAAAAACCTTTGAAGACCTTTATGTTAAACAGGTATTCTTTGAATCCTTCCTTTGCATCCTGAGTTATATTTTATTTGCTCTGCCCATGATAACTTTAGTCCGACAAGGCTGCTATCCTATTTAAACAGATCCCAACTGCTTGTCTGCTCACAGTAGCTGAAGGAATGGAGATTTAAGGCTGGGCTTACTATCCTTCATCATCTTTTCTTTCCAGAAGCATCACTGCACAAACCTCTATTTTTTACCCTTTCATCCATTCTACCCACTTTTCTGTTCTCAGTCCCTAGTTGTTTCCTTTTAAAACTTCTCTCCAGCAGGAGTGACTTGCAATTTGCCCATACTGACACTTAAATTCTCCCAAGTGCTGAAGAAGTATACTGAAATAAATTATCCTGATATTTAATTTTGTGCATGTGAAACTCAGAGTTGGAAATGACTGCTCTAATTTCAGTAATGAACTCAGATAAACATTTGGATCAGTAATCTGATGTTTGAAAGTGTAATGTGCAGAAAAAAAATGAAAAATGTTAAAGAGTAATGAAAAAACTTTAAATATACTGCTTTATAAATTTATCATTAGGTATATACATGTTGTATTTCTAATAGACACTTAATTTTTAGTTTGCATTTACCAAGTCAGCTTCTCCCCAATCTCAAAATTCCTGTGGCTGTAAATTTAGTAAACTTGAACAAGCCAGCAGGGATTAAACCCAGTAGGAATTCAAATGACTATCTTACTATGGCCTTCATTTCAGCCATTTCAAAGAGCTGCATTTAGTCAGAAAAGACTCTGGAAATCTGTGTATACTTTGCCCAAATAGGAAACACAATTCAAAGTTTATGTTCTGGCTATTGGAAAAAATGGAAGGTGAACCACCTAGCTGGGAAACCAGAATATACAGCATGAGCCTCGCACTGTGTCGTGAAAATGGAGAGGAGCCATAATCAGAAGGTGCGCAGTGTGTCCGGCCTGGAGGGCATGCTCCTTACATGAGAATTTATCCTAGTGCTTTTGCAGATGCTGAGAGGTCTTAATATTCTCCCCCAATTCACACACGCTGATCAGTAGTGAATGGAAAGCACAGAAGAGTCACCTCCCCATCAGAATAAAAAGTCCAGAAGTCCACATGTATGACTGTCCTTCCGGAGAAAGTGCCCATTTCCCATTCTAGCCCCATTTTTCCTTTACCATTTTAACGTATCGTGGGGTGGCTCAGAAATACTTGAATTTCTGGGCATCCCAACACACTGCCCGTCAAAATCAAGTTGGGGGCTTTTTTGGTATGTTGTGTCTTTCGGCGTTTTGTTCCTCAAAATGTCACCATTCTTTTTGTCTGACAGCTCTATAAGCCCTTCCTGGCCCATTTTTTAAATGACGTTATAATAACGAAACTCTCCCTGGAGTCGGATCGCAGCGAAGTCGCACCGCACTCCGCGTCCGCGAGAGCTGCTGGAGCGCCCGCGGGCTCGGTCCCTCCGGCCGCAGGACCGGTGGGCGCGCGGGGGCGGCGCGGCGGCGCCCGGGGTGGGGGGGCCCTGAGAGGGCTCCGCGGCGGCCGGCTCGTGGGCAGCCCGGGCACAGTCGGAGCGCCGCCGCGGCCCTCCTCTTCCCCCGGCGCGCGCCGCGCATTCCCTGGACCCCGATCCCGGATCGCCGTATCCGCAGCTTGGCGCTCTCCCCAGCCGGAGCCGGAGCCGGAGCCGGAGCCGGAGCCGGAGCCGGAGCCGGAGTCGCGGCGCAGCCCCGGCGGCCGCGTCAGAGAAGGGGAGGGAAAAGGAGGGGGGAGGCGGGCGGAGGGAGCGGGGGCGGGGGAGGGGCGGTGAGGTCAGCGGCGGCGGCGCGTCCGCGGGCGGCGCATGCGCGGAGCGAGCCCTGTGAGTGGCAGCGGCGGCGCGCGGGGGGCGGTGGGGCCGAGGAGTGGGGGAGGGGGCGGGGGCGTCGCGGCGGCCGTGTGTGGGCGAGACGGCGGCGAGTTTGAGAGGTCTGTGGTGCGGGGCGCCCGGGGGAGACCCGGCGCGGCCCTCGCGCGACGGCCACGGTCGTGTGTGTGTGTCTGTGTGTGGTACACGCACACCCGCAAAACTTCCTCCTCCCCGGCCCGGGAGGGCGGGCGCGGGCGCTGAGGGGCCGGCGCTCGCGCAGCCCGGAACCCACAACAACAACTGGAGCAGCTGTCAAAACTTCGCCGCGGCCGCCCGGCCTGACGCGGCCCGCGCGGGGGAGGGGCGGCCGGCGGGGCCGCGACCCCCCGCCCGCCCGCCGCCCCCCGCGCCGCGGCCCCTTTCTCCTCCCGCCCGCGGGCGCTGGGGGAGGGGCGCGGGCGCAGCCCCGGCCGGCGCCCCCCGCACCCCCTCAGTCGCCCCGCCCCGCACCCGCCCGCCCGCACCGCCCGGCCCCCGCCCGCGCCCCGCGCCCCGCCCGCCGCCGCCGCCGCCGCCGCCCGCACCTCCCGCCCGGCCGGCCCCTCCCTCCCTCCCGTCCGCGCCCCGCCCGCCGCCCCCCGCCCCCCGCCCGGCCCCTGCGCGCCGAGGTGCGCGCGCCCGCGCGTATGTGTGTGAGTGCGTGTCCTGCTCGCTCCATGTTGCCGCCTCTCCCGGTACCTGCTGCTGCTCCCGGGGCTGCGGGAAATGCGAGAGGCTGAGCCGGGGAGGAGGAACCCAAGCAGCAGCGGCGGCGGCGGCCGCGGCGGCGGCGGCGGGAGGAGCCCCCCAGGAGGAGGACCGGGATCCATGTGTCTTTCCTGGTGACTAGGATGTCGTCGGAGGAGGACAAGAGCGCGGAGCAGCCGCAGCCGCCGCCACCACCCCCCGAGGAGCCCGGAGCCCCGGCCCCGAGCCCCGCAGCCGCAGACAAAAGACCTCGGGGCCGGCCTCGCAAAGATGGCGCTTCCCCTTTCCAGAGAGCCAGAAAGAAGTAAGTTGAGTGTGAGGGAGCCAGGCCGGGAGCCAGCCGCGGCGCCGGGCCGGAGCTGTCACCGGCGCGCCCGGCCCCCTGCCCCCGCGCGCCCCCGGCCGCCCCCGCGGGGTGGGGGTGGGGCCCGCCGGCCGCGCGGCTCCGGCCCGGGGCGCCCGCCCGCCCCGCGCCCCGCGCCCCCTGCGCGGCCGCCCGGCCCGGCCTCCCGCGGGCGCCCGCACCTCACTCCGCCCAGCGGGGCTCCGACGGCCCGCGCCGCCGCCGCCACACTTTACTTTTTAGTTTGGCCCTTGCGCCGGCTTTTCTTGGTGCTTCTGTCTTTGGAGAAATTTCTCGTAGATTCTCCTCGGCCTAGCTGGGTCATTGGAGAAACCCACAGCGGAGCACACCTAGGTCGTCCCCGGACGAGCGCATTGTCAACTACAAAGCAGTCCGCTGCGGGACACTCGCGGAGCTGTCAAAGCGCCGGGGCCAGGTGGTCGCCCCGCCGGCGTCGCTGGGGGAGAAGGGCACGGGAGGAACTCGCGCTGCTTTCCTTTGTCAGCTAGCTGCCCCTTTAACTTTTCGTGCTCCCAAACCTGTGCTTTCATCCTTTAATGATATATTAGGAAGTCGTTCGACTTCTTCCTCTCCCCCTCCCCCACCGCCGAACCGCACTGCCCGGCGCGGGGGAGCTCGGCTCCTGTGTGATCGCACAGCTGAGGCCAGAGCGTGCAGAAGTTTTGGAAGCGTAGCCAGGATTCCCACACCAGGCCGAGTAGCAAGAGCACATTTATTCAGAGAGAAGACAGATGCAAATGTTGCCGAACTTCTCTCGGAGTCGCCGCTCTGAGCCGGTACCGGCTCGGGGAGGGCTTTCGTTTGGTTTCCAGCGTGCACGAGGACTTAGGCTCGGGTTATTCGAGGACTGGAAATGTCTTTTTGCAAAATGGTTATTCGGCAACTTTGCCTGGAAATTAAGAAACCCGTGTCAGTGCCAGCGAGTCGCTCAGCTCTCGTGGCTCTTGAGGGTGCTCTGGAAGATCTGTGAATGTCTTCGGAAGTTGTAGAATGGCGTGTATTGCTTACTCATTTCATTATATGATCATCTCATTGAACTGTCGGCGGTGGCAGGGGCACCGGGACGCGCAGGAAAGCGGCACATTTATGGAGAGTCTGGTGTTGTGTTGTTGTCGTTCGGGCGCATTCGTTTAGTCCTATTAGTGTCACGTTTGGGGATGCACAGTAAAGAAAATAGTAGTGTTCACTGAGGCAGAGCAGAGCAGGGTTGTGGGAAACCCATGAAGCCCCGGCTGGGTGTTCTCTTTTTTTGCTTTGCTCTCCTATTACTATGAAAATGATTCAGGCCCTTTAACTTGCCTCCATATTTTATTTCCAGCTCTTACCTGGGACCAATCGTGAGAGAAACAAGTACAGGATATATATACATTATTGCATTGGCCTCTTTGTGATACAAAGTTAGGGTTTATTATGCCACTGGCAAGCATTGTAATGAAGTGTCTGGTGTAAAAATGCCATTATTATTCCCCTATTAAGTGGAATTTGGAGGAGGAAGGTGGAGTTTTAAGTAACTTTAAACTTTGTCACTTTTTTGTATCCTTTAAAGCAACGCATATCAAGCCCTACCAGGGTTTTAACTTAATTGCTTCCCATTTTGACTATTTCTTCTTGGTTTCTTTCTGAATATTAATTTGGGATTATTGTATGTTTTAGATTGGCTTTTAAATTATTACTCTAGGAAGAGTGGACCCATCTGTTGTCACGCCCCTCACCCATACACATGCAAGTGCACGCGCACACACACAAGCAAACACAAACACACAGGCACAAACACATGCACAGCTCCCCTGAGATCGAAGGGAGTTCATTTGTATTAGTGCATCTCCTGGGTGTACCGGAGGAAAGGTTGGATTAGGGTATTACCACTGTATTATTTTAATTTTTATCTCAGTTTATGAATAAAGAAAAAGTGGCCCTTTGAGAAATTTGCAGATTTCTACAGAGTGATGCTAACATTATAAAAACAACACTTTGGGAAATGTTTAGTACAATTCTAAGTCTTAGGAAACTTCTCTCTTGGATTTGAGAACTGGTACAGCATTCCTTACACGAAATTTAGTGGTAACTTTGATGATTCCAAACTTTTTAGTGAATTTTAAAAAATTTGGTGTGTCTTTTGAAGGGAATGGAATCTCTACTTGTTTTAGAAACATACAAGTGGAAACTAATATGTGAGCTGGAAAGCAAAAGGAAGGATTTTCAATTGTATATCTCAATACAGTGTTGGGATACACTGTAGAAAAGACTCTGCAGCTGGGTAGTGAAGATCCTGAAAGTGAAACTGCAGTGTAACAAATGTAAATTAGGTTTGTAAATGCTAAAATTACAGGGGATTGCAAATAATTATCTAAGAAATGAAAAATAATTTTTTTTTGTTTTTTTTGTGAAATGCAGTGGAGATACAAGTTTTTAAATTGTCCATGTTATTTAGATGGTCACTAAGTGGGTTGTTTCACGCTAGAGAAGATGTCTTACGACACTATTTTTTTTTAAAGTGTGATTGTGTTTTTGTCTTTGGATTTAGAAAAAGAGGGTGGCCATGCACTGCTAATTACACTTTTTTTTGAGTTTGAATTTTTGAATGTTTAATAATTAGGTAAGTAAACTTAGCATTTTCTTGTTTTATACTGTTAGATAATTTTTGTTTTATCACATTTAGAAAGTCTAGGCTATATAGTTAACTAGTTTTAATTAACTATTGTTATCTTAAAGTTGTTTACTAAAATCAAGAATTTTGAACTGTAGCTATTGATCTTAGAGGCAGAGTTTGAAAAGTAGGTATATAAATTAGGATTTCCTGTTGCACAAACGTGAAGTGGGACAGTGAAGTTTACATTTGTTTAGAAGTTCTCCTTGACAATAAGGACTATCTAATTGGTTATTTGGAATAGCTTATAATCTTTATCAGCGATACAGGTCTTTCCATTGGTGAAGAAGCTCCTGCCACAGAGTAGGCACTACTAGAGGTCTAATTTTCTGTTAACATTTGGGAAACTTTTCCCAAAGCTTTGATTTTATTTTTCCTTCTTGGGAATATATATTCACATTACTAAATTGGGAAGACAACCATTCTACCATATTTTTTACCAAGTCAACAAAGTTAATATTAGGGATGGGGTGGGTGGGTGTGGGGGTGGGGGTGGTGGAGAAGCAGGTGGTGAGGATAGGATTTCTGAGGCACTATCCTTGACTCTTTTTGAAAAAAAAAAACAACTATATTCTGAACCACTTTCTTTTCAGAGAGCAATTACTGTTATTAGAAAGCCACCTTGAGCCTTATTGTTGTAGAAAATTGGGCACAACCAGTGATGTCATACAAGGAACAGCAAAAAAATGGCTCTGCAGCAGATGACTGTTGCTATTCTATATTTGTAAGACCCCTCCCCCAACAAAATCTCATTTCCATAGCTGTGAACTTGAAATAAGTAATAAAAAGGTGTATTGCATTGTAATATATGCAGTTTCATAAAGCAACAATTTATAGTTGGAAGATACCACTATTATTCATGCTTCTTGAGATAATGCAAATTTGTATGATAGTAATTCTTTTTCTTATTTTTCAAGAAATTAGATACATGGAAATTTTGGCAGCTACTGGTTTCTGGCACTTAATAGGCATTGAAATGTTTTAATGTACTTGAAAAGCTGGTCCAGGAATGGCAGCCTCTCATCTGTTAGGCGGTTGTTCTCCAACCTGACCTCATTGTAGTTTGCTCTTGTCCTGTTGGTCTTGTTCATGGAATTTCTAGTCTTTGAGAATATGTTATTAGTGTAATATACAATTTTATGTTCAGTATATTGGTTATTATTATGTAAATTTGATAAACATGGGTTTCCATGTAAATTTAAAAGTATCAGAATAGTTTCTTTTCCTGGGGCGCCTGGGTGGCTCAGTCGTTAAGCGTCTGCCTTCAGCTCGGATCATGATCCCAGGGTCCTGGGATCGAGCCCCACATTGGGCTCCCTGCTCTGTGGGAAGCCTGCTTCTCCCTCTCCCACTCCCCCTGCTTGTGTTCCCTCTCTCACTGTGTCTCTCTCTGTCAAATAAATAAAATCTTTAAAAAAAAAAAAAAAGTTTCTTTTCCCATTCTGAAAACAGTGATTTAATACATTTTCTTACTATCAGTTAATTCTGCCACGCCAGGTTTGTAGTCCATTTGCAGGGTGACAAACAAACTGCTCTACCCTTCCTCTCTCCCCCACCTTTTTGCAAAACTTCATGGTATTCCCCAGGCCACAATCAGATTTCCTTTGGGCAGATAGTGATTGTCCAACCTTGTTTCCTTAAGCCTCTTGCAGATATGACTGAGGGGCTTCCATGAAACCTCATTTCCAAAATGAAAATGGTCAGTGTGGGGCGTCTGGATGGCTCAGTCGTTAAGCGTCTGCCTTCGGCTCAGGTCATGATCCCAGAGTCATGGGATCAAGCCCTGCATCGGGCTCCCTGCTCAGCAAGGAGCCTCCTTCTCCCTCTCCCTCTGCCTGCTCCCCCTACTTGTGCTCGCTCTGTGTCAAATAAATAAATAAATAAATAAATAAAATCTTAAAAAAAAGGTCAGTTTTTAGTTATAGATAATATTAGATGCTCTCTGTGCTCTTGCCTGGTGGGGAGGTGTGAGATACCTTGGGTAGGATTTGATAGTTTTTAATCCATGAGATGGTTGGACTGAACATAGTTTTTAGCTGATATAGAATAAATTTACCAGTCTCTGTGTGTTGTGTGTATTTCCCTTTCTTTTTTCTTTATTGTTTTGTCCCATCTTTTAATTTCAGCAAGCTGATTAATCCCTTCCTCCTCTTTTTAAAAATTGTCTTTATCATGTTTGTGCTACAGTGTCTATTTTCAGAACTTCTTGGCAGTATGAGTTGCAAAAGTTATGGAGTGAAATAGGGACAGTTTCTTTTTCTTTTTCTTTCTTTCTCTCTCTCTCTCTTTTTTTTGGCGATGGCCTGCATATAAATGTATGCTTGTGGTTAGTGTGAAAATTTAGTAGAAAGACCAATTCTGAATTTGTGATGGGAAGTGTCAGTCTCTCTCTTTGCAGAATTCGAAGGACTTAACACAAGAGAAACAGGAATGACACAGCTCTTTTCGCACTTGTCTAGAGAAAAATCTCATGTAAAAGATGGGAAAATTGTTTGACTTTGCTTTTGCTGTTAATTTTGTGATAGCAGTAACTATGTCTGATACACAAATGCTGAAATTGTTTAAGAAGCCCGGGAAGGACTCTTCTATAACTTTTTAGATCTTTCATTTGGCACGTGTTATTCAAGGAGCATGTAAGTGTTAAGTGTATGTTGGGGTGAGCAGTCAACTCTGGAAGAAGGTTCTTGTGGCCAAGAGGGGTCTCTGCAAAGATTTGGAGGAAGCAATATTTGAGTTAGAACTTGAAGGATTGATAGGATTTAGCCAAGTAGAGTGAGAAAGTTAGAGAGTGTTCTGGGGTAGCAATGTAAGTGAAATTTTTGAGGCGGGAAGTGTAAAATGTGTTTTCTTGGTGGAGTGTGACTGGAACAGAGGCTTAATGTGGGAGTTGGGGCCGTGCCATGATGGTTCTTGAATACCAGGCTAATGAGTTTGGGCTTTGTAGTCCAGGGGTTATAAACTGTTTACAGGGACCAGGTAGGTAATTTAAATGATTGCATGCAGCTTGTAAGATCCTGAATGACAGCTGACATAACTTAAGGCCTTGAGTTGGGGAAAAAATGGTGAGTAAAAACTGCCTGAGGGGTTCTAGGAATCTATGCCTTGCTTAGGTGCAACTGATAGACAGTTCTGGCTGATGGTTGCCATGTGAGACTATCAGATGTTGTTTTTAGATACTCTGGTTTTTCAACAGAGACTGGGGACTTGGAATTTTATGTGAAATCTCTTTTTAAGTATCTTCCATTAAGATCTAAAACACTATTTGGGACTACACCTTGTGGGTTAGGTTTAATCTGTGGACCGCCAGCGGGTTCTTTTATTTATTTTTTTAAAGATTTTATTTATTTGACAGAGAGAGACACAGCGAGAGAGGGAACACAAGCAGGGGGAGTGGGAGAGGGAGAAGCAGGCTCCCGCGGAGCAGGGAGCCTGATGCGGGACTCGATCCCAAGACCTTGGGATCATGACTTGAGCCGAAGGCAGACCCTTAACGACTGAGCCACCCAGCTGCCCCCAGATTCTTTTATTTATTTTATTTTTTATTTATTTATTTTTATTTTAAAGATTTTATTTATTTGACAGAGAGAGACACAGTGAGAGAGGGAACACAAGCAAGGGGAGTGGGAGAGGGAGAAGCAGGCTTCCCGTGGAGCAGGGAGCCCGATGTGGGGCCCGATCCCAGGACCCTGGGATCATGACCTGAGCCGAAGGCAGACGCCCAATGGCTGAGCCACCCAGGTGCCCCTCTTTTATTTATTTATTTATTTATTTATTTATTTATTTTTTTTTTTTATTTGAGAGAGAGAGAATGAGACAGAGAGCACATGAGAGGGGGGAGGGTCTGAGGGAGAAGCAGACTCCCTGCCGAGCAGGGAGCCCGATGCGGGACTCGATCCAGGGACTCCAGGATCATGACCTGAGCCGAAGGCAGTCGCTTAACCAACTGAGCCACCCAGGCGCCCCCCTCTTTTATTTTTTAAATTAAAGTTTTAAAAGCAGATATTTGCAGTTTTCCAGAGGACAGGAACATTATTAAATTACTTTGTATTCTGTGTGCGTTTTATACAGTTGAATGTAGGTATTCTAGTACTTGGTGATTTGCTGGCAGTTATTTTAGGAAAGCCACACTGGTAATAATATGAAGAGAGGAGTTACCTGGAGGCAGAGATTAACAGCCTGTTGTAATAGTCATGGTGTGAGGTGATCAAGGCAGACAGTATATTGTTGGTAATGTGGATGGAAAGGAAGAGAGATTTCAGTCAATGCAGAGGAGGAGTTTTGAAGTTTCTGGCATAGATGTCGAGGAGATAGAAACGTCTGGGAGTATTTGGGGGTGTAGCATTGAAGCTTAGGAGCTTGATTAGGATAGGTGATTAAAGATGTGACTTCCTTGAAGTCACTGAGAATACGGAGAGTGTGTGGAATTTAGTAAAAGAATTAGGATGCTTACTTCTCTTAGGACATGGTGGGGTGGGAAGGGATCAAGAAAGTCCATAAAAATGAGGAAGGAAATCAGAATATGCTCCTACAAAATGGGCAAGTATGTACATGCAAAGATGCTCATGGCAGCAGAGAAAAGTAGAAAACAAGTAGAGAAAAATTGGCTACAGCAAAATACCCATCAGTGCACCACCATGCAGTTTTTCTCAGGACAGAGAGGTGGACCTGTGGGTACCAAAGTGGGAGAATGTCTATGATACATTTGTAAACTTGAGGAAAAGTCTTCTAAAAGTTGCAAAGCAGTAAGTTTAGTACTATTTTGTAAAGAACACACAACCCCAAACTATGCATGTATTTTGTGTATAGAAAATTATTTGGAATTGGAGGGAGAGATGAACCATGAGAGACTATGGACTCTGAGAAACAAACAGGGTTTTAGAGGGGAGGGGGGAGGGGGGATTGGTTAGCCCGGTGATGGGTAATAAGGAGGGCACGTACTGCATGGAGCACTGGGTGTTATACGAAAACAATGGATCGTGGATCACCACATCAAAAACCAATGATGTATTGTATGGTGACTAACATAACATGATAAAATTAAAAAAAAAAAAAGAAAGAAAATTATTTGGAAGAATACATAGCATCATTAATACTTTTGTGGAGTATATAATCTTGTATGTACATCTATGCACTTTTTATTTATTTTAGAGAGCTAGCAGGGGCAAAGGGAGAGAATCCCAAGCGGACTCTGTGCTGAGCATGGACCCGGATACGGGGCTTGATCTCACGACCCTGAGATCATGACCCAAGCCAAGATCAAGAGTTGGACGCTTAACTGACTGAGCCACCCAGGTGCTCTCTATGCAATTTTTTTTTTTTTTAAAGATTTTATTATTTATTTGAGAGAGACTGAGAGAGAGCACATGAGAGGGGGGAGGGTCAGAGGGAGAAGCAGACTCCCTGCCGAGCAGGGAGCCCGATGCGGGACTCGATCCAGGGACTCCAGGATCATGACCTGAGCCGAAGGCAGTCGCTTAACCAACTGAGCCACCCAGGCGCCCTCTCTATGCAATTTTTAAAAAGCCAATAGCTTAAAACCATAATCTTGTTTTACGAATGAGAAAACCAAGTTCTGGGGGACATCACAGATTCTAGCACCAAGATTGCCTGGGTTCAAATCCAGTTTCTGCTACTTATTAACTGTTTGATATTGGGAAGTTACTGGACTTTTTGCTGCCTTGGTTGCCTCATCTGCAAAGTAAACATACTAGCACACCTAGTTTAGGATTGTTGTGAATTTATGTATGTGTAGAATTTAGAACAGTGTCTGGCACAAACTAAGTGCTATTAAGAGGTACTATTACAAGAATTTGCTAATATTTGTTATTGCCACTACCATGAGTTATATCAATCAATCATTTGCCTGATATCCTAGAACTTGTTAGTTACAGACGTGATGAGATGCCAGACTTACTCTAAAAATGTCATGGCATAAAATAATGTAGTAGTTATTAGGGGTGGGAAGGGACAATAAAAATTTCCTTTCTGTACAGCTGTCCCTAATAAAGACAAAAAGAAGAAAGATAAAAAAGCTAGGTCAGCAGAAATCTCCATAGAATGTTTCTTATTATGAGGAACACATGAAGAACAACAAAAAGCAATTCCCTCAGAGCTGTATATATAGTACTGTTAGTACAGAATTATTAAAATTTTTTCATTATCCAAACTTGTGAATATGGTCATAGTGATCTTTTTATATTACAACTGTGCCGATTGTTTTTATTAGTAGGTCTTCCTAAATGAGACTTCCTATCAGGTGGTTTTAAAATGATTTATGTCTTTCATACTGGGTCGTTTTTACTCTTTGCATCTCAGTGTAATCATTTGCATGAGAAGCAGTATAGCCAGTGGTCATAGGAAGTCTTTGTGATTTTGTGAATTCCATCTTTTAGTGGAGCCTACCAACAAATGAACAACTTCCTTGATTTCCTGATCTTGGGGATCCTAGTGGCGTATACCACATGTCTGGATTAGCTCCCAGTTGCATTATAAAATAACATTATGAAACATATTAAAGAATTAATTGTATTTTTTACCTTAAAGCTTCATCATCTAATTGTTCTACCAAGGTTGAAGTATTTGGTTAGTATGGCCAAGTTTTTCTCATATCAGACGTACATACTTAGAGACTCATAAAATGTTAAAACCAGATGAGCATTTTAAGAACATTTCATCTAGTCCCTCATTTGCAGACAGCTGAGCCTCAGAGAGGTGATCGCATGCCATAGATCATCCATCAAGGTCTTAACCTGCATAGTAAATAAAGGGGGAAAAGGTAGTCTGTTATGTTGGTGACCCCCAGTGAACCATGCCTGCTGGGATTTATGCTATTGTATGGTCACCACCCCATGTATCTTGTCTAGCCCAGTGACTCACTTTAACCAGTAGAAGGCAGCAAAAATGGCACTGTGCTAGTGTGGGGCCAAAGCTTTAAGAAGGCCAGGAACTTCCACTCTTGCATACTTGGGAGCCCTCGTCACCATGAAAGAAGGTAGGTCCTACCCTGCTGGAGAGACCATGTGCACAGGGAGGGATTCTGGACTACAATGAAAAAGAGAGGCCCAGTTATCCCAGTGTCCCAGCTGAGTTCAGCCTATTGTCAAATTCCTTGTTGAATGCAGCTACGAAAGTGACCACTGGTAAAACTCTAGCAGAGGAACCAGCCAGCTGAGTGTTGTTTTAATCTGTTCGATTTTGTGGTGGTTTGTTATAAAATGGAAGCAGATGGTTTTGTGAATTAAGGCATTGTAAGAACAAAAACTATTGGAGATACAAATGATAAAATGATAAAAATCATTATTGTTTTCCAACTTCTTTTACTGAGATAGTTAAATGAGGCTGCCCCCTAACCTTTGCCCCTCATTTCACTAAGGTATTTTGGGATTTTTATTATTGGGGAATTTAAATCGTATTTAAAAATTTAGCTGTCACAGTGTAGATCAGACTGTAATTAGATAATATGTAATGGAAAGGAAATAATTATGGTTATCAGCTTTCAAAAGATACGATTTTACTTTTTTGACTTTTACAGATATCTTCTACATATCTGGAGGTTTATGGACTCTGTGTCGGGATACCTGGGTTCTGTTCCTGGGCCTAGATTAGGTTTGTCTTTATGTGTCACTTTAAGTAACAGTGACTTGACTAGGAATGTTTATTTCTCTCACATCAAAGTCTGGAGGGTGGGCGCTAGTTCTGGTTTGGTGTCTCTGCACTGCAGAATCATCAGGGACTTGGTTCCTTTTCTCTCTCTGCTCAGATGTTTCTAGCATATGGCCTTTGCCCTCAGATTCCATGATGGCTCCTAGAGGACTACTCATTACACCCATGTCCGTTGAAGTAGACTGGAGGAAGAGTAGACCAAGGGTGCAATTCCTGTCTTTAAAACACCCTTCTGAGAAGTACCATATGCTTCAGCTTGTTTGTAATTGGTTGGAGCCTAGTCATATGGCCATGTGTGGCTGCAGAGGAGCCTGGGAACATAGTCCTTTAGCTGAGTGCATTGCTGCCTAGAATAGATTTAGAGTGTTGTTGCTAAGGGAGGGAGTGGACACTGCAGAAACAGCCAGTAGTCTCCACCACTGTGAGCAACCAGTTTAACTCTAGAGACTTCTCGAGTGTGAGAATGATGATACAGAACCGCTTGAGATGGCAGATAGATTTCATACTGAGGGCCAGCCTCAGTTGATTGGTAGTGACTACTTGCAGTGTTCTGTGGAACCCCGCCTGAGTCCTAGTTGTTGCCCTCAGCAGGGTGAGGAAGTAGAGGAAGGATTTATTTTGGGTAAATAGGGGAATGATAGCATGCTGTCGTTTTTATGCTATGCTACATACTTTAGCCTTTTTTATGTGTAGCTACTTCAATTTTTAAAATCTTTTCATTGAAAATATTTGCTTATTTTGCTAACCTTTGGACTGTCTTTTTTTTCTTCCTCTTAAAGACATCCTAAAATTCATTCCGTATGTAAAAATTTTGCTAATAAACCTGAGTCCCAACTTTGTGCAGAACATTCTCAAAACTGGAGATTGGGATGATGTAGAGAAATACTAAACTTTTTTATATAGTGTATATCAGAATAGCTAGAATATGTGGGAGTAACAAACAGCCTCAAGTCTTAGTTGCTTCAGTCAGCAACAGTTGATTTCTTTTTTTTTTTTTTTTTAAGATTTTATTTATTTTTTAGAGAGCGAGCAAGAGAGAAACAGCGTGAGAGGGGAGAGGGTCAGAGGGAGAAGCAGGCTCCCCACTGAGCGGGGAGCCCGATGTGGGACTTGATCCCAGGACCCTGGGATCATGACCTGAGCCGAAGGCAGACACTTAACCATCTGAGCCACCCAGGCGCCCCAGCAACAGTTGATTTCTTGCTTGTGCTATGAGTTCCTCATGGGCTGGCTTGGAAGCTTTGCTCTACAACATCTGTACCAGGCTGAGGGGGACCCCATCTCTGTCCTCCACTGTTGCCAAGGCAGGAAAAGGAGAACATCTTAGGTTGTGCTCTGGCTCTTTTTTTTTTTAAGATTTTATTTATTTATTTGACAGAGAGACAGTGAGAGAGGGAACACAAGCAGGGGGATTGGGAGGGGGGGAAGCAGGCCTCCGGCTGAGCAGGGAGCCCGATGCGGGGCTCGATCCCAGGACCCTGGGATCATGACCTGAGCCAAAGGCAGACGCTTAACGACTGAGCCACCCAGGCGCCCCTGTGCTCTGGCTCTTAAAGACTTAAATCAATGGCATATGTTGGTTCTGTTTACCTTTCATTGACCTGAGAAAGTCACATGGTAGCACCTAACTTCATGAGGGCACAGAAGCGAAATCCTATCATATTTCTGGAGGGAGAACTAGAAATGTTTGGTGAAGAGCACTAGTAAACACCACACAGGGTAACATTTATTTTCATCCAAAAATTCGTATTTCACTTTGGAGTATGTTACCTATATGGAAGTTTGTTATGTTTTGTTTTTATCTATAATTGAATATGACCATCTGGTAGACTGCTATACTACAACATATTGATTAAGGTGATGTGTTTAATAATGCTATTAAATATACAAAACATTTTCCAGAGGTAGAAATAATACAGGAATCCTAGGGCTTGGGTTCTTGATTCTTTCTCTACTGTACTTCATGCTTGTTTCCTTTCTTCTGCCCACCTGAAAGGAGGAAAGGCATCAAATGTTAAAATTGGTATTTAATGTTAGTAAGATTATAGGTGATTTAAAATCTGTTTTTTTTCAAAGTAAGTTTTTACAACATGTTTTATTTTCAGTCTGGGTTACTTTGTCCATTTGTTTTCTATTAATTACCCAAGGAAGATGTTACTGAGCATCTAGTATGCACTGTACACTGGAGAAACCAAAATAAGACAATCCCCCTACCCTCAGTTTCTACCAGTTCAGTGCACACTGTATTAGAAAGTGACCAGTCCTGTGATGGAACATTGTGCAGAGTGCGAGGGAGCTCAAGAAGGAAGAACTTACGGCAGGGGAATGAAGACATGAAAACATCTGAGTTGAGGGGCGCCTGGGTGGCTCAGATGGTTAGGCGTCTGCCTTCAGCTCGGGTCATAGTCACAGGGTCCTGGGATCGAGCCCCGCATCGGGTTCCCTGCTGAGCGGGGAGCCTGCTTCAACCTCTCCCTCTGCCTGCTGCTTCCCCTGCTTGTACACTCTCTGTGTGTGACAAAAAATAAATAAAATCTTAAAAAACAAAACAAAACAAACCACATCTGAGTTGAGTCCTGAAGAATGAAAACAAACTTTACTGAAGAGAGGAGGGGTGTAATACTGTTTCACAGGCGAAGGAGCTGTTCAGGAAGATCACATAGTTGGTAAGTGATGCAGTCAGGATTTGGGTCCAGGTGTGTCTGACTCTGGTCTTTGCTTTTTAAGAAACTCCAATCTAACTTTCAGCTGTGAATTAAGTTTGAGGGTCTAATGTATAACATGGTGACTATAGTTGATAACAGTGTACTATAGAATTGGAATTTGTTGTGAGTAGAACTTAAATGTTTTCACACACAAAAAGAGGATAAATATGTGAGGTGATGTATTAACTAGATGGGAGGAACCCTTTCACAGTGTATATGTATATCAAATCATGATGTACACTTGGAATATCTTACAGTTTTGTCAGTTATACCACAATAAAGTTAAAAAAAAAAAGCGCTAACCAAACAAAACCCAGGTTAGTATGTGAGAAAATGAGGAGGGAAGGTAAATTGGGAATTTTGAATATTTACTGCAGGCAGTAGGGAGCCATTGAAGATTTTAAACAGAAGAGTGACAATGTAACTTGGTTAGAAAATAGCCTTGGCAACAACAGGGAAGATGGTACAGAGGGAGTATATATCCCGTGTGTCATGTTACAGGGACCAGAATGAGAACCCAAAGTGATTTTCCGTACTCTCTTTCATCAAGAAATAATACTTGCCTAACTTTTGTTTTCAAATTATCCAACCTCAGAACTAGAAAGACCTTCACTGTCATCAATTCCAGTGTCTTCAATTTATGGATTAGGAAATGGAGCACCGACAGCCAGGTTTGACATTTGAGATTACACTTTAAGATCCAGAGATGATGGTCTTTTTTGTTAATAACTGGTACTTATCCTAGGTTCCATTAGCTAACAACAAAATGTAGACATATGCCTGGAAAAATGTCTTTGAGGTCCATTCATGTTGTGCATTTATTAATAGTTTGTTTCTTTATGTTGAGTGGTATTCCACTGTATGGATGGACCACATTTTATCAGTTCACCAGTTGATGGACATTTGGATTGTTTCCAGTGTTTTGTCTCCTGTGAACAATGCTGGAAAATGTTTTGGACAAATGGTTTCATTTCTCTGGGTAGGTACTTAGGAATAGAAATTGCTTGCTTATATGGTTAGTGTATATTTAACTTTTTTAGAAACTTCCATACTTTTCCAAAGTTCCTGTACCATTTTATATTCTCATTAACATTGTATAAAGGTTCATATCCTTGTTGATGCTTGGAATTGTAAATCCTTTTGATTTTAGCTGTTCTAGTGGGTGTGTAGTGATATCTCATTGTGGTTTTAATTTGCATTTCTCTAATGATTTATGATGTTGAGCATCTTTTCAAATGCTTATTTGCCATTTCTATGATGAAGTATCGATTCTATTGGTGAAGTATGAATTTAAATATTTATCCCATTTTGGGTGTGTATGTGTCTTAGTTTTGAGTCATAAAAGTTCATTATATATATGTATACATATCAGACTTTATTTTTTTAGAGCAGTTTTAGGTTCGCAGCAAAACTGAGAGGAAGATACAGAGATTTCTCATAGAAATCCCTACTCCCACACATACACAGCTTCCCCCATTATCAACACCCTCTGTTAGAGAGGTACATTTGTTAGGGTTGATGAACCTGCCTCGACACATCATTATCATCCAGAGTCTATAGTTGACATTAGGGTTCACTCTTGGTGTTGTACATTCTATGGGTTTTGACAAATGTGTAATGACATGTATCTACCGTTACAGTATACAGAATAGTTTCACTGCCCAAAAAATCCTCCGTTCTGCCTATTTCACCCTTCCCTTCCTTCCCCTGGCAACTACTGCCATTTTTTTAAACTATAGCCATAGTTTGCCTTCTTTTTATATATATATATTTTTTTATTCTTATGTTAATCCCCATACATTACATCATTAGTTCTAGATGAAGTGTTCCATGATTCATTGTTTGTGCATAACACCCAGTGATCCATGCAGAACGTGCCCTCCTCAATACCCACCACCAGGCCAACCCATCCTCCCACCCCCCTCCCGTCTAGAACCCCCAGCCTGTTTTTCAGAGTCCATCGTCTCTCATGGTTCGTCCACCCCTCCGATTTCCCCCGCTTCATTCTTCCCCTCCCGCTACCTTCTTCTTCTTTTTATATTTTTAATACAAGTCCTTTATGAGTTATATGCTTTACAGATATTTTCTTCCAGTCTGAAGCTTATTCTTTTTTTTTTTTTTTTTTAAAGATTTTAT
>NC_138380.1:4412649-4512665 GCF_054177405.1 Leptonychotes weddellii
GTTTCTAATTTTGATGAAGTCCAGTTCATCAGTTTTTTTCCCTTATGGAATTATGATTTTTGTGAGGCCTAAGATTGAAAAGATCTATGTTTACTTCTAGAATCTTTTATAATGTTAGGTTTTACATTAAGGTCAGTGATATGTTGAGTTAATTTTGTATATGGTGTGAGGTAGGGTCTAAGTGTATTATTTTGTGTATGGATGTTCAGTCATTCCAGCACCATTTGTTGAAGACTGTTCTTTCCTCATTGAATTGTCTTGGCATCTTTGTTGAAAATCACTTGATCATAAATGTGTGGGTTTATTTCTGGACTCTTCCATTGATTTGTATGTTTATCCTTATGCTAATATTATATTATCTTGATTAATATAGCTTTATTGTAAATTTGAAATCAGGTAGTCTAATTCCCCCAACTTTGGTGGTGGTCTCCAAAATTGTTTGCCTGTTAAAGGTCTTTTGCATTTTCATGTAAATTTTATGGTTAGCCCGCCAGTTTCTACAAAAAATGTATTGGGATTTTAACAGGGATTGTATTGAATCTGTAGGTCACTCTTGAGAGAATTGATACCTTACTATTTCTTTTAAAAATTTTTAAAAATTTTATTATTAAGTAATCTCTACATCCCACGTGGGGCTCGAACTCACGACCCTGAGATCAAGAGTTGGCATGCTTTTCTGACTGAGCCAGCCAGGTGCCCCGATACCTTTCTATATCAATACATGAGATTACATTGAATCTGTAAATCAATCTTTTTTTTTTTTAAATTTAATTTTAATTTATTTGATAGAGGGAGAGAGCAAGCACAAATGGGGGAGGGGGTGAGAGAGAAGGCTCCCTGCCATTGCGGGGCTCAATCCCAGGACCCTGAGATCATGACCTGAACCCAAGTCAGGTGCTTAACATACTAAGCCACCCAGGTGCCCCTTACTTTTAAGGTCTTTCTCAAATTGAATAGTTCACCTGCATGATTGGCAGCCTAGCAGAGATGAGTCTTTGACAACAAAATCATTCCATTTTCTCTGACTCAGGTGAGGGTTAAACAGAAAGATATATTAACTAAGAGAAGAAGGAAATGTGCACACAGCAAATAGCCATTTCTCATTTTGAGAAGTTTTACAATTTTCAAACAGAACAGCTGTGTGACACTTGGCAAATGACTTCTTGGGCTTTCAGTTGCTTGATCTAAGTGGGATAATAATAGTACCTACTTCATAGGGTTGTTGTGAAAATTAAATAAATTAATGTGTGTAAAGCACTTATACTGTAAGCACTTTATTCGATTTGTTAATTTTATTAACATTAAATAGGAGGAATTAAGCAGGAAGCTTAAGAAAGGAAAACTGCCTAACTGATCAGATCATCATAGTGTGAGTTAAATCTTGAGGGGGTTCTTAATCTTTTTTGGAGTTACAGATCCTTTTGGATATATCCTCACATTCTCAGAAGAAAGCATGCATGGATATAGATATACAAATTTGTATAATTTAAGGGGGAGGTTTTAGTGAAGCTTATTCTAAAAGTTTTGTAGAAGTTCATAGCCTCCAGAATAAGAAACTGTCTTCTGGGGCGCATGGCTGTCTTAGTTGGTAGAGCATGTGACTCTTGATCTCAGGGTGGTTAGTTCAAGCCCCACATTGGGTGTGGAGCCTACTTACTAAAAAATAAAAAGAAAAAAAGAAAAGAAACTTTCTTCTAAAGATAGTGTACCATCTGAAGGAAACTGCCTTGGTTCCAGAAAGAGATGGAGGTTTTTATCTCCTCAAAACTGAGTCCTTGGGGCACCTGGGTGGCTCAGTCAGTTAAGCATCTGACTTTTGACTTAGGCTCAGGTCATGATCTCAGGGTTGTAGGATGGAGCCCCACATCCGGGCTCTGCACTGGGTGTGGAGCCTGCTTAAGATTCTCTCCCTCCCTCCGCCTGCCCCCTCTAAAACAAAACAAAACAAAACAAAACTTTGAAAAAAACCCTGAGTCCTTGAACAGAACAGTTTAAGTAAGAAGTAAACACAGCATCAGTGCTTTATTCTTTTAGGAAATCATTTGACAGATGATGTTCAAGGGAAGGTACTCTTGTATGAGTATTAACAGATTTTGATAGATTGTGGGTAATGTGCATTTCAGAGTGTATATTATGATTATACCCAAGAAAGCATGTTAAAATACGAGTGGGAGTGAGTTTCTTACAGGGATAACCCTGACTGCTCTAATTTATTTTAAAGTAAATTTTCACAAACTTCAGTACTTCAAATATAAATAATAAAGTACTTGTGGCAAACCTTATGTTGCAATATCTAGATTGAGAACTGTTACTCTAAGCTTCAGGATTTTTGCAGGTAAGCTAAGACACAGTTGAAGGAAATAATAGATCAGACTATGAGCTTCTTGAAGATGGTGCCTATGATTTTCAACATTGTGTCCCCAGTAAACAGTGTGCAAAGTTTTTGATATCCTTATGTTTACACATTTGTTGGATTTGGTTTTTGTAAGGGTAATGAAGGTTGGGAATAAACCAGAGTGTAGATTTTTTTCCCCTCAAAGTAACTAATTTAAATCAGGAATTATTTTCCCTTTCTACTGCTGGCCTAACTTCCCTGCTTTTATTTTTCCTTTGTCTTTTTTTTTTTTTTAAAGATTTTATTTATTTATTTGAGAGAGAGAATGAGATAGAGAGCATGAGAGGGGGGAGGGTCAGAGAGAGAGGCAGACTCCCTGCTGAGCAGGGAGCCCGACGTGGGACTCGATCCCGGGACTCCAGGATCATGATCCGAGCCGAAGGCAGTCGCTCAACCAACTGAGCCACCCAGGCGCCCTTTTTTTTTTTTTTTTTTTAATATTTTATTTATTTGACAGAGAGAAACAAACACAGCGAGAGAGGGAACACAAGCAGGGGGAGTGGGAGAGGGAGAAGCAGGCTTCCCGCGGAGCAGGGAGCCAGATGTGGGGCTTGATCCCAGGACCCTGGGATCATGACCTGAGCCAAAGGCAGATGCTTAACGACTGAGCCACCCAGGCGCCCCACCTTTGTCTTTACCATATAACCCACGTCCTATCCTCTTTAGTGACCCTTTACTCCTCCAACTAACCCTTGTTTAGCTCCTTCATCTTTTGGTTCATTGTTCCTGGGGCAGGAGGAACTGTTCGTGAGGAGTAGCTGGGCTCTGGCAACGTTGCGGTAGTGGGTGACAAGTGTCCTGAGATTCTTGGTATTTGCCAGTGCTGCCATTGGAAAATGATGCCGGGTGAAGAACTTAGTGATCATTTCAAATTTTAAAAATTATTTTTAGGCTCTGCTTATCGCCAGAATTCTATATCGAATCTCTGTTTATGAGATCTATTTATATTCTTCCCAGTCCTAGTACTTTTGAATCCTAATCCAGTTCAGGGTAACTTTTAACCTACCTGTGTTAAGAGGCTATTGTCAAATGTAGGCCTTTTCTTTCAGGGTCTTTGGGAGAATAGTGATGGGTTGGCATTAATTTGAACTTAGGTTAAAATAGAATTCATTTAGTTTAAAATTACCATGATTGAGATTATAATTCTTTTCTAAAATTTTAAAAATATAACTAGGTTATCCTTTTGTTTACTAAAACATGTCAAAACACTTGTGCTTTTCAGTTTGAATCTGAATTTCTTCTATCATCATAGAGCCTGTGCATTTCTAATCATAGGAGTCTTATTTCAAATATTTTTCCATATAAAAAATTAGTTTTTTGTTATAGAAAATGTGGAACATGAAGAAAAAGAAATAAAAATTCAGCCCTTTTCATTCCACTCTAACAAAGACACTGTTATTTTGACCTGTTTTCTTTCCAACTTTTTTCATATGCATATTTTGTTTTTGTTGTATTAATGATGGTATATATAGAATTTTGTAACCTACTTTCTGCCTTGACATGTGGAAGAAAATTTCCATGTTGTTAATGTCCATAACATTTTTGAAAGGTGCTTAATTTTCCACTGAGTAAACTGATGTAAACACCCCTCAGTCACCTCTATTTCTCTACTTAATATTATTATTATTTTGTTTATTATTATACCATGTAAAGTGCTTTGGCAGACATTTTTGTAGATAAAATCCTTTGCGTATTTTTGGATTATTTTTTTAACTTTTTTTTTTTTTTAAGATTTTATTTATTTGAGAGAGAGAGAGATAGCGAGAGCAGGAACACAAGGCATCGGGAGTGGGAGAGGGAGAAGCAGGCTTCCCGCCGAGCAGGGCTCGATCCCAGGACCCCGGGATCATGACCTGAGCCAAAGGCAGACGCTTCACGTACTGAGCCACCCAGGCCCCCTGGATTATTTTTATAGGACAGATTTCCATGGGCAGGATCACTAGCTTAAAAGAAAGAAGCTTTTTATGATTCTTGATCCATAAAGGTGAGTGCTCTAATGTCCAATTGCTGGGTCTGAAATTCTGGCACTGTTATTTTCTGCTTGTGGGACTTGGTATAAAAAAATTGAATCTCTCTGTATTTGTTTACTCACGTATAAAATGGGGAGGATGATAAAATCCCTGCCATAGGGTTATTGAGAGAATTCAAGAGGGTACATGTTCTGAAAACTTTCCAACAGTGTCTATTACTCAGTAAGTTCCTACTAAATAACTATTTTTATTAAAATTTTAAAATGCTCCCCCAAAAGGGCTGTATCAGATTTTAATGTCACCAGCAATGTGTGTTAGGACCAGTTTCACTGAACCTTGGTCATATATAGTACATTAAAAACCTTTATCTTCTTAGTTTAGTAATTGAAAAACTATATTTCAGTTTTAATTTTTTACTTACTTGATTAGTAGGAGTATTGAACATTCTTGAAATTCACTACTTATATTTCTTGAGAATTGCTCAGTCATGTTTTGTGCACAGTTTGTTGGAGGAGGGGAATTCTTAATGTTTTTCCTATTAATTTAAGCTCTTTATATAACATTTTAAGACATTTGATGTAAGTAGTTTGCCTCCTTTGGCTATATAGAAAATTACCTTTTGTGTAAGTTATTCAGTTTTACTCAGTTCTTAGTAGAAGAGAATTAAGAAAAATCTTTGTAGATTAGGATAACAATGCCATTAGGATTTCTGTTTTTTTGGAAAGGTAGAACATTTCATTTAATGTCCTTTTTGTTCAATCCCATTCTCAATTAGTAGCGTACAACAGGAGAAACTCCTTTACGTTTTAATCATGGTATTGTTCCTATTTTTTTTTTTTTAATAACCTAAGACTAGTAATGAACCTTCTATCAGTGTATATATTGAGAAGTTAACTTATTTCAGTGTTAATGAAAAATAGTTAAATACTTCGAGAGTCACAAATAAACGTGTTACCTAGGGATGCTTGGGTGGCTCAGTTGGTTAAGCGTCTGCCTTCGGCTCAGGTCATGATCCCAGGGTTCTGGGATCGAGTCCCGCATCGGGCTCCCTGCACCGCAGGGAGCCTGCTTCTCCCTCTGCCTCTCTCTGTCTCTCATGAATAGATAAATAAAATCTTTAAAAAAAAAAAAACACAAAAAAAGTGTTACCTAAACTCATAGTGGTTCTATTTATTTACCACCACATATTTCCTTTCTTTAACTCTTACTGCTTTTATCGCTTAATATTTATAGTGGTAGCTATATGCTCCCACAAGGTACCTGACTGCACTGTGCTTATGTTTTTTGTAGCTTGCTTTTGTATGTGATATTTAGGATTGTGGGGGAAGTTGTGGGGGAAGTGAGGGGAACCATGGAGTGGATGAGGGGAAGTGATAAGTTAATTAAAGCCATGGTAGTTGATTAATCTTTCTGTTGCTGACAAGATTCCATTACACAGAGTAAGCCATTGTGTAGCATCTTAGTTTTTGCTTCAAGACCAAAATGATTAAGTGAAGGCAGTCTGTTAATTGATGATAATAAAAATGATTTCTCCAAATACAGCATTTTTGTTAAATCTTACTGAGTAGTTTTTACCCTTGGCAAATTTTTGTCTGTCGCATACATTTTCTAAAAGACTTTTGTAAAGTTAATTTAATTAGAATAAAAATCTTGGAATTGAACTGGGTAGAATTTTATTCATGTTTGCAACCTATTATGTTACAGTGGAAATAAAAACTAGAAACTGTTTTGCACTGTGTCTTCTAAAACCATTTAAAATAATTTCACAGTTCATTATAGGTTTATTGGAATTGTTTGACTTTGTTACAATAAAAGAATAGACTATTTTTCAGTGGTTTGTTTCTGACCAAAAAACTTGGGTTTCTGTGCAGTCTGTCCATCTGCACACATGTATTGGTCAAGCAGTCAGCATCTTTATAGAAGGGCTGTTTTCTTGGTTACAGTTTAAATCTTAACTCCTTCACTTTCATTCTGAAGTTTAGCAGGATTACTATAACTTTAGATTTGAAGAATAGTACATGAAAGATGATGATCTATTATCTGAGTTGGTAAGATTTTATAGGATACCAGATCTGAAAAAGGAGATTTCTTGACCTGGCCTTTGTGGAAACAAAGTCAAGAACTTGGATCCCATTTACCCTGCTACCCACCCCCCCCATTGATAGTCTTTAAAATATTCTTTGGTAGGGGCGCCTGGGTGGCTCAGATGGTTGGGCGTCTGCCTGCGGCTCAGGTCATGATCCCAGGGTCCTGGGATCAAGCCCCGCATCGGACTCACTGCTCTGTGGGAAACCTGCTTCTCCCTCTCCCTCTCCCTCTCCCTCTCCCACTCTCCCTGCTTGTGTTCCCTCTCTTGCTGTGTTCTCTGTCAAATAAAGAAAATCTTTAAAAAAAAAAAAATTCTTTGGTAACCAATACCCCTGTTAAATCATCATTTAAGCTAGTTTATTAGTTTATTAGAACAACAGAGGTAGACGACAGTTACATAATATTTCTATTTGTTCAGTGCCAGGAGTACAAAACACTTGGCCAGCTTTATAGAGGATTAGAAAGTTTGAGGAGGAAAAGTGGAATTGTTTGTTTATTGAGCAGGAGGGTAATTGTCTATAATAACAGATGCTTGTTTTGAGATTTGGAAAGGGTGGTTAAAAAGAAACAAAACCATATATTTAAAAAAAAAGATAAACATCTATAAATAAAAAGAGGAAGAAAAAATTGACAAAAATGGTCGCACCATGTTAAGTAGAATTGTTTCAGGAAAAATTCTTGTTAAATGGGGAAAAAAGGATGTGGTTTTGGAGAGTGAGACCTGAGTAGGAAATTTTTGGTAGACATTGAAGACCGTTTTAGGTGGTTAATATTTCAATTTTGTCCTTACTCCAGGGATATTAGATTAGAAAGGATTTGGAGACTTACTGATAGGGTTAACGGAAGGTCTTAACCATTTTGATGCAAAATGATTCGAAAGGTGTTTGTTTCCCTTTGTTTTATATTCTTGGCTCCTAACAAAATTCATTAAATAGCATAAAACAATAACATGGACTGATTTGAAATTAAGCCTCAGAGGGGAGAGTTCCTGTAAACGGTTAGCAGAGAGTTAACTTTGAGGGCTTTCTGTTGGTTGTCTGTAGCAAGGTTCCCGATCTGGGCTTTGGAGAAATCCATCCCACCTTTTTGAGGCGCCCGCTACACACGGATCTACTTTCTCTAGACGTGCTTTTTCCTCCACCTACCTTCCCCCTCCTCTTTCTTGTAAGCTCCCTCAAGTGTGTCTGTATATGTGTTTGGTGGTGGGTGTGTGTGGCGGGAGATTCTCAGAGCCGTGGGAGAAGTTGCAGGGAAGAATCTTAATGCTCATTTGTTTTGTCTTGTATGGGTGCTGCCGTGGGATCAGGTTGGCAGGACTTGGTTGGGAGCCATGGAGCCTGCCTTTTTGAATCGAGCTGCCGGAGGTTGGATGGTGAGGCTGAAAGTGTTCCTATCAAGTGGCATTGGCTCTGGCAGGGTAATATGGCTGATCCAAGCCTTGGTAGCAAAATGTAAAATGACAATAAAAAGCCAGAACCCCAGATGCCCTAAAGGTGAAAAGTTTTCGTTTCTTTTCAGAGGATCATAGTTTTGCATCTAATTCCGGAGGGTGGCTTGGCTTGTTACCCTTAAAAATAAACAAAATACTATTTTATTTCTCTGTTATGTATTAAAGCATTACCTGTGAAGGCAGTGGATATTGAGATGTGTGTTTTTGTCACGGAATCAAATTTAGGTTTGAAAATAAGGAGAGAACACAGTCTTAAAAGTTTTATATTCTGGATTTGGAAGTTAATTGATAGAGTAATGGTAATATCTTTGCCTCCTTGGTTCTCAAGATTTTTCACTTAGTTTCTTAAGTAGTTTTATTAGTTATTCTAGAATAATTCAGCATTTTGATTCCAGTTCTGTATAAATTGTGTGTATGTACCTAAGAATAGGTATATCTCTGTAAAATTTTTAAGGGGTAATATGGATTTAACACATTTTGAAATATTTATATAATTTGAAAACTCTGAAAACATTTTGATTGAAGTATTTCATTACAGGTTTGAGGATTTCCACCTATTTCTTCATGGGTGTTTAATTCCCAGTTAGAAAAGAAAAAAAGGAGAAGTACGACCTTTGGTTTCTTAACCAGCATTTTAATCTCTCTCTTCTGGTAATCCACTAGAATTTAATTAGAAGAAATTTTAAAAAGCCCCAAACTATAATGTAGCTAAGTGCTTTAGAGAACTTGTTTCAAGCTGAGAGAAAAAGTTTGATGAGTTAAATACAAGTTCTCTTTTTGTTAAGTAAGACTGTGATAGTAGAGGATTAACTGCATTGTGTGCACAACTAAACTATCACTTTACTTAATCTAAAATATTTAATATTTAAATGTAGTATTTAATGTGTTTTAATATATTTAACCTCAGGTGGCATTAATTACATCTTTTTTTCTTACAGAACTTTGTAGTATATGTTAAGTGTGATAAACTACCTCTTCTAGAACAATTTTTATTATATAGTGAAGCAGCAGTACCTAATTCACAAGTAGAAATCTTTTTCTTTTTTTTTTAATTAAAAAAATTAATAGGCTCCACATCCATAGTGCAGCCCAACACAATTGAGACCTGAGCTGAGATCAAGAAGAGTTGGAGGCCTAATGAACTGAGCCACCCATGCTCCACCCCACCCCCCTGCCCCCTCTCCCCCACTTTTTTTTTTTTTTTAATGGCATCAAGTCTTGCCTGGCCACTTTTCTTTTCTTTCTTTCTTTCTTCTTTTTTTTTTTTAATATTTTATTTATTTATTTGACACAGAGAGACACAGCGAGAGAGGGAACACAAGCAGGGGGAGTGGGAGAGGGAAAAGCAGGCTTCCCGTGGAGCAGGGAGCCCGGTGCGGGGCTCAATCCCAGAACTCTGGGATCATGACCTGAGCCGAAGGCAGATGCTTAACGACTGAGCCACCCAGGCGCCCCTCTTGGCCACTTTTCTAAAGGTTAAATAATAGTGAAGTATTTGTTTTAATTTTTGTAAGGACCATTGATTTGGAAACAGTGTATTCTAACAAGATAAGTTTGAATTTTAACTTTCTGATACTGTATAATTTAGAATAAACAGTTGCTGCTTCCAATGTAAGGTGTCATACTTGTTAAAAAATTATTGTTCTACTTGTAGTTTTCTCATGCACATGTTTTTACCATTTAGAGCTATGCAAAATGTAAAATAAAAGATTAATGTGATACAAGTGTGTTCTTTCTAAGCTACCTAATGCCTTATTAAAGAGCACTGAACCATTTTTTCTTTGATTCATTTTAATGACAATAAAAATGTAAATTCTCTAAAGTCTCAAAATATGCAATAGCTTCCTGTATTTTGGTTTGAGAGGAGTTTGGTAAATTACTTTTTAGTGTTTCTTAGTCTTATGTTGCATGGATAATGGAAAAGTGGGTCTGTGACTTGACTGAATTGTGATATGTGACATGTGCATTTTGTGGGCTGCCACGGACATTTGGCTCCTAATGGGGAAGTGGACCCTCATCTGTTCTTCTTGGGAACAGTTCCACAAATGTATGGTTTAACGGGTATTGATGACACACTGCGATGTTAAAGAAAAATGTTGTCATCATATGAGGATTCATCACAATGTAATTTATATTTTGAGCAATAAATCCCAGTTTGTTTTTATTTGTTTTATGTAGAGGCAAAGCTTCTGTTTTTTGAGAATATTTTAAACACCACAAACCGTAATGCCGCAGGCCTCCCCTTCAGCTGCTTTACTCCCTACATAAAGAATCCACCACCATCTCTATCAACAGAAAAAAAGTCAAAAACCTTTTTTTATCTGGGAAAACAAATGGCGTATTTAAGATTTTCCTATTGCCATTTTTGATACCTCACTTGAATCTTCCATGATAGGTTAAAATCGGGTATATTTCTCCTAGAATTTGGTCTTATTTTACAATATTTGGTCCTGCTACCAATCTATTCTGTAGTTTTGCATCTCCTTCTTTGTTTTAACTAAATTGTTTTGAATAGTAATAAATAAATTGCTCCTTTTTGCATCTTGTGTTATATATAAACTTTAAGAAGTATCTTTCCTCTTCAAGTTCTAACACATTAAAAAATAAATAATGAGAAAATTTTATATTACTTAAAAATTTGTAAAAAGCACAAAGGAAAAGATGGTATGACAACTGAAGTAAATTTAGATTTGTTGAATTCAAAATACTGTTGCATATGCCACTTACAGCAATAAAATCTAAAGCAATCTAGAAAAAAGGTGTTAAAGACACATTTCCATATTTTTGGTAAAATAAGTACTAAAATTGAGAGACCACAGATATGGATGATTTGGCTTGGTTTGAAGTGCTGTGAATTAAATTTAAGTTACATTTTACTTAGATATGGAGTATTGGTCCAATAATTTTGATAATGGTAATATATACATTTTGTAATTTGACTTATTTTTCTATTATAAATACCTATAAAGATGATTGTAAAACTTCAGAAATTATTTAGCCTGGCACCTAGGAATATTAGGAAAAAGAGGAAATTTTATCCATTATATCATCGAGAAAAATTAGGCAGGATGTGTGTGTTACACATTGTGTTTTTCATGAGATCAGTATTTCTTGAGGCTTTTTCTTAAATCCATTTAAAAATTTTACAAAGTAATATGTGTATAGTTGAAAGAAGTTAGATAGACCAGGGCATCTGGGTGGGCCTGGGTGGTGCAGTCGGGTGAGGGTCTGCCTTTGGCTCAGGTCACTGCTCTGCTCTGCTCAGTGGGCAGTCTGCTTCTTCCTCTCCCTCTGCCCCTCCCCCCTGCCCCTCCCCCGCTTGTGCTTGCTGTCACTCACTCATTCTCTCTTTCAAATTAATAAGTAAATCTTGAAAAAAAGAAAAAAAAGTCAGGTGGACCAGAATGATTATAATAAAGGTCAACAACCTTTCTCATCCTTAGTAACACTCTCCAAAGGAAATTTTTAAATTGTTTCATTCTGTGGTATTATTGTATCTAAATAAGCTTATTTTATGATTTATCAATTTCAGGTTGATTTTTGCTTTGATAAATGTGGATTTGGCTCCCTCATACCTATTTCCTCAATAGATACTCTGTTATCCTTAATTTATGTGATATAATAGACTTTTCTTCTTGTTAATATGGATTGTCTGTCTTGATTTCCCAAGTAGTAAAACGGAGGATATTAGCACTTCTACTTTTCACCTTTTTCTCCCCCTTTAAGCCCTTGCGTCTGTCATTTCTACTTTGGCATTATCAAGGTTGAGAACATTTACACTCTGTCCGGTATTCCTTTATACTTTGCCAATGACTTGGTTTTAGTAGTTGAAAATCAATGAGTAGTGTCTACCTTGTTGCGGTGATACAAGTATTATTCATAGCAGAGGCGAGGAGAATATGATTACATTTCCTGCATTGTTTCTTGGTTTTTGAATTGGTAATTGCCTTTTTGTTGCCTGTCAGTTTTTTTTCTGTGTTACCAGCTTTATAAGCCATTTGTATTTAATCACTGCTATTTTATGTATATGAGTACTTTCCCCCTGAGAAAAGGTTCTCCCAGTCCTTTTCATTTTTTGTCTAGCTGTTACCTCGATGTGTTGCATGCTGCTTCTAGTGTTGGACTTCGCTTCACTGCCTTTGCACTTTGGTGGTTCTGTTAACTGGACCTTTTTTCTTTCCTGAGTTACTTCCTTGTTTTAATGCAGTGCACCCCTCACATAAATTTCTTGGGAAGAATATGTGGGAGATAAGTTTTTTAATCCTGGCATATCTGAAAAAGTCTTCATTAGCCCTTATAGTTGACTGGGTATTATTTTGTTCAAGCCAAACTCAGTTGAAGATTATTTTCCTTCGGAGGTTTTGAAGACTGCTCAAAGGTATTCTAGTATCCATTGTTGTTGCTGAGGAGAAGTCTGATACGTTGTGATTCTTGTTCCTTTGTGAGTAATGTTTTTGTCATCCTTCATGGAAGCTCTTTAGAGCCTTATTTTGTCCTTTTAAATTGAAATTGCTCAAAGATGTCTGGATGTGGTTCTTTCGATTATTATTCAACTAATGACTGATGTTTTGTAGTTCTTGGAAATTCTCTTATTATTGCTTTAATTATCTCTCCATTCTCTCTTTCTGTTACATCTTTTATTTTTAACTGATATTTTAAAATTCAAGTATAATTAACATACAGTGTTATATTAGTTTCAGGTGTACAGTGTAATGATTTAACAATTCTGTGCATTACTCAGTGCTCATCATGATAAATGTACTCTTAATCCCTTTCACCTATTTTACTCATGCCTCCTTTCCCCAACCTGCCTCCCCTCTGGGAGTTTGTTCTCTGTATTTAAGAGTCTGTTTTTTTTTTTTTTTTGGTCTCCTTTTTTTATTTGTTTAGTTTCTTAAATTCCACATATGAGTGAAATCATAACGTATTTGTCTTTCCCTGACTTATTTCAGTTACTGTTATGCCCCCAGATCCATCCGTGTTGCAAATGGCAAGATTTCATTCTTTTTTTTTTATGGATGAGTAATATTCTCTTGTATATATATGCCACATCTTTTTTATCCATTCATCTATGGATGGATACTTGGGTTGCTTCTATGTCTTGGCTATCATAAATAATGCTGCAGTGTAAGGGGTGCATGTATTTTTTCAAATTAGTGTTTTTGTTTTCTATGGATAAATATTCAGTAGTGAAATTATGGAATCTTATGCTAATTTTGTTTTTAATTTTTTTGAGGAACCTCCGTACTATTTTCCACAGTGGATGCACCAGTTTGCATTCTTCCCAGCTGTGCATGAGGGTTCCTTTTTTCCCACATCCTCACCAACACTTGTTTCTTATATTTTTTATTTTAACCATTTTGATAGGTGTGGGGTGCTACTTCATTGCGGTTTTGATTTGCATTTCCCTGATGATGAGTGATGTTTAATATCTTTTCATGTGTCTATTGGTCTTCTGTATGTCTCCTTTGAAAAAATGTCTATTCGTATGTTCTGCCTGTTTTTAAATTGGATTTATTATTATTGTTAGTTGGTCTTGAATTGTATAAGTTCTTTATATATTTTGGATATTAACCTGTTATCAGATATATCACTTACAAATATCTTCTCCCATTTGATGGGTTGTCTTTTTGTTGTATTGGTGGTTTCCTTCACTGTGCAAAAGTTTTATATTCTGGTGTAGTCCCAGTAGTTTGTTTTGGTTTCCCTTGCTCCAGGAGATGTGTCTAGAAAAATTATTCTACAGCTAGTATCAAAGAGATTACTGCCTATGTTTTCTTCTAGGAATTTCATGGTTTCAGGTCTCACATTTAGGTCTCTATCCATTTTGAGTTTACTTTTGTTTATGGTATAAGAAAGTGGTCCAGTTTCATTCTTTTACATGCAGCTGTCCAGTTTTCCCAATAGCATTTGTTGAAAAGACTGTCTTTTTCCCATTGCATATTCTTGCCTCCTTTGTCATAGATTAATTGACTGTATAATCATGGGTTTATTTCTGGGCTCTCTATTCTTTTCCATTCATCAATGTGTCTGTTTTTATGCCAGTACCATACTGTTTTGATTACTACAGCTTTGTAGTATATCTTGAAATCTGGGATTGAGAAACCTCCAGTTTTGTTCTTTTTCAGTATTGCTTTGGCTCGTTGGGGTCTTTTGTGGTTCCATAGACATTTTAGGATTATTTGTTTTAGTTCTGTGAAAACTGCTTTTGATAGGGATTGCATTAAATCTATCGATTGCTTTGGGTAGTATGGACATTTTGACAATATTTGTTCTCCCAATCCATCAGCATAGAATCGATCTTTCCATTTGTGTCATCTTCAATTTCTTTCATCAGTGTTTTACAGCTTTTGGAGTACAGGTCTTTTACCTCCTTGGTTAAGTTTATTCCTAGGTATTTTGTTATTTTTGGTGCAATTGTAAATGAGATTCTTTTCTTAATTTCTCTTTCTGATGCTTCATTATTAGTATATAGACATGTAACAGATTCCTGTATATTGATTATGTATCCTGTGACTTTATGAATTCATCGATCAGTTCGAGTAGCTTTTTTGTGGAATCTTCAGGGTTTTCTATATGTAGTATCCTGCTATGTGCAAGTAGTGAAAGTTCTTCCTTACCAATTTGGATACCTTTTATTTCTTTCTGTAACTCCTTTTAGTTGGTTGTTGGACTTCCTGAAGTAACTCCTGCCCCCTTCCCCCTTCCTTTTGTCTTTTTGTTCTGTTCTTCTGGGTATTTCCTCTATTCTTAGACTCTCTAATTTTAGTTTGGCAGTCATATTTTAAATTTTCAAGAATTCTCTCTCTCTGCAGCCCCACACCAGCAATTCTTTTCTCATTTTTTGGGTTCAGAATCTTCTTGAATCTCTTTGAAATGTTAATAAGAGTTTTCTTTAAGGTTGTCACCCTCCCCTTATCTGTTTTAGGGTAATTTTGTTGTTGTTGTTTATCTTGATCTCATTTATATGGTGGCTTTTTACCAAACAGTTGTTGATTCTTGGTATCACTCAGACTTTTTTTTTTTTTTAAAGATTTTATTTATTTATTTGAGAGAGAGAATGAGAGAGAGAGAGCACATGAGAGGGGGGAGGGTCAGAGGGAGAAGCAGACTCCCTGGTGAGCAGGGAGCCCGATGCGGGACTTGATCGTGGGACTCCAGGATCATGACCTGAGCCAAAGGCAGTCGCTTAAACAACTGAGCCACCCAGGTGCCCGGTATCACTCAGACTTGAGTTAGTGGAAGGGCTTGCTATGAGATCTTGGTGACAGTTAATGATGTATAAGCTCTACTTTAGGGGTAAGCTGATAATTCTGCTTTTGTATTCTTTTTTTTTTTTTTTTTTTTTAAAGATTATTTGTCAGAGAGCACAAGGGGGGGCGGTGGGCAGGCAGAGGGGGAAGTAGACTCCCCACTGAGTAGGCAGCCCAATGCAGGACTCAACCCCAGGGTCCTAGGATCATGACCTGAGCCACAGGCAGATGCTTAGGTGACTGAGCCGCAGGTGTCCCACCGCTCTTGTATTCTGACGTTTAGGAGTCTGTTGTTTTATCCCAAAGTGCTGACCCCCACACTAGATCACTAGTTCCCTCTCCCCAGCCCATTGATTTCTTTTCTTTGGGAAAAAAAACTCTCCATTTAAAAAAAATTTTTAAGCAACAATATTTCTTAAAGTTTTTTAAGCTACTGTTTAAATAATCTTCTATTGAAGGGAGGTAAGTGTGTATGTTTGAACTGCTATTTGAACCAGAGATTCTCCTTCAGCTCTTAGACTGGACTAGAGCAAAAACTAATAAGATTCAGATACTTATTTATACAGTATTTCAGAATGTGCTAGGTTGTAGAAATGTAATAGAAACTCTTAAGTTGTGTGTGGTGTTCTGGCTGTTTAGGAAAGAGAGTACCCACTGTGTGTGTTGGACTTTTTACAACAGTTGGAGGATTAGGAAAGGTGTCCCAAAAAACTTATGAATGTGATACACGCTGGTAAAAATATTTAAATAGCTCAGGAGAGCATGACTTAGGTGAAAGGCCCCTTCCCCTCTTCTTCAGCCCCAGTTTTCCGAAATAAGAACTTTTAACTTATTTTGTGTCCTTGACTTTTGCTATGCATTTATGTTTGTTTTTGTATATAATGTGCTCATATTCATTTTATACAGATGGATCACTTTGTGTATATTGCTTTGTGATTTGCTTTTGTCACTTACCAGTGTATCTTGGACATTTTTCTGTTTTAGCATATACATATCACTCTTTTTTTTTCCCCAAAAACTGCATAATATTCATGAGCCAATATGAGTAAAGTGCTTGCTTATGCCAAGGAGTATTCTAGATTCTGGGGATTCAGGGGTGAACAAGAGGGACCAAGCCTTTGCCTTCATGGACCAGTATTTCAATGGTGAGAGATACAAAATAAGTGCATTCTTTGTAACTAATTTCAGACAGTGGGAAATGTTATAAAGAAAATAAATTATAGTCATGGTATGGACAGTATCTGCTGATGGCTCTGGGAGACAGTGATGTATGTGGCTGGGGTAGTTAGGAAGGTCTCTCTGAAGTGATGACATTGAAGTAGATCTGAATGATGAGGAGGCAGTTAAGAAAATTTAGGAAGAATATGGTTCATTGTGAAGCCTCTTCAACAAGAATGAGCGTGTCATACTCAAGGGACCGCCCTGCCTCCTAAAATAAAAGGCTGGTGTTATTGGATAGTAAAGAGAACTTATAGGAGATCCCATCTGATACATAAGCAGGGGCCTGATCATACAGTGCTCTTCATGCCATGGTGAGGGGCAGGGATTTTGTTCTCAGTGCAGTGGAAGCCATTGGAGGGTTTATACTGACCAAATGCCCTCCAAAAATGAGGTCCCACAATAGAGAGGGTCTTTTCCCCAATAGCATGTGCAGGCCGGGCATGCATTTCTGAACGTGGACGTGGTGGTTCTAATGGAATTGTTTCTTTACTAAGTCACTTAAGCACTTTGTTCACAGGATGAAAATCAGCACAGTCCTTTCCCTTTCCGTGTCCAGAAGTCAAAGCCTAGAGTCTCTGGCGGAAGTTTCCTCTAGCTACTAGTCTCACAGCAGGTGGCCGGTCCTTCCAGCTTTAGGAAGACCTTCCGCACTATTATGGTTATAGTGACAGTAAAAGCTATTGATTGTGTGACATGTGCCAGGCAGTGAGTGTCCTAAGTGCTTCACATGTGTAAGTGCCGTATTAATTTATGTAATCCTCACAACAATCTAAAAAGTAAATACTATTATTATCTTCATTTTTTTTTTTTAAGTTGAGAAAACTGAGACAAAGGACTTCCACCAATCTTTGATTGTCTTTTCATTTTATCTTTTTCTGTCAAAGGGTTTCCTTCTGGTAAGTTTGGCACTGTCACTTGAATATCTTTTGTTAGTTGTTATGAGTCAGAACGCGAACATAATATAAATGGCAGGAAAAAAAGGCACTGGTGGAGTAAATGTGTTGCTCAGTTTGGGAGAGTGCTCTGCTCATTGGCTGATACTGTTGCAGAGATCTTGGTAGACAAAACCACCGGGGTTCAAACTCTAGTCTCCTAACTTAGTAGCTGCTTGAGTTGTGGCTGATCCTTGATCTTTCTGTAGCTGTTTCATCAGCTTTAAAATGGGATAACAATAGTGCCTATCTTGTAGGGTGGTTGTGGGCAATAAGTAATGCATGTAAAGGTGGATAGCATGAGACTGAGTTTAGAGGAAATACTGCATCAGTTAACTATTGTTTTTACACTGTTGGCTAAGAGCACTCAAAGTATGGGGAAAAATACAGGCAATGGAATATCACACTCTTTCGAGTTATATTTGTTTGTATATAAAATTTTAAAAGTACTAAATTTAGTGTTTTAGTGAGTCATGTTGAATGGGATATGTATGTATTAAGCTTTTATGTTTTTGCTGCATGACATTATTTTGCGGTTTAAATTGCATGTCTTATGAATGAATTAAATTGAATATATTTGTCACTAGCATTTCTTCTGTTGCAACTGTCCACCTGTATTCTGTATCAGTACCTTTTGGCTTCAAATAACAAAAATCTTAATTTAAAATGGCTTAAACAGTGAGTAAAATTTTATCTCACGTGACCAGAAGTCCAGCTGTAATTAAGTACTCAGTGAAATTTTCAAGGACCCAGATGCTTTCCCTTTTCCTGTTTTTTAATCTTCAGCTTGTTATTGATGGTTGATCGATTAAGTCACTTAAATCATTATTCAGTACCTACAGGGTACCAGGCAGTAGTCTAAAGTATGGGAGGTATACTTATGATGAGCACTGAGCAATGTATGGAATGGTTGAATCACTATATTGTATACTTGACATTTACATAATACTGTATGTTAACTATACTGGAATTAAAATAAAAAACTTAATAAAAAGTAAAGTATGGGAAGTATAGCAGTGAACAAAACAGACCCTTCAGGGAGCTTATGTTTTCGCGGGGGCAAAGAAGGGATACACAAGTAGGTAAAATAAATAGTTTTTAAGAAGATGTTAAGTGTTAAGGAGAAAAACAAAGTCAAAAAATAAAGTAATAAAAATAAATAAAGTAATAAGCAGACCAGGCTGAATTGGGTTATTTTATTTTTTTTTAAAGATTTTATTTATTTATTTGAGAGAGAGAGAGAGAGAGAGCATGAGAGGGGGGAGGGTCGGGAGGGTCAGAGGGAGAAGCAGATTCCCCGCGGAGCAGGGAGCCCGATGCGGGACTCGATCCAGGGACTCCAGGATCATGACCTGAGCCGAAGGCAGTCGCTTAACCAACTGAGCCACCCGGGCGCCCTGAATTGGGTTATTTTAAGTGGAGTGATCAGGGAGGGCTTCAGTGAGGTGATGTGAGTCTAGTCTTATAGGTAGTCAGAGTGCAGGGGCAGGGGTGTGGGGGAAGAGCACGTCAGAGGGAATGATGTGTGCACAGGCCCTGAGGCAGGAGTGTGCTGGCCTGTTCAAAGAACTGACAGGAGAGCCAGGGGCAGAGCTGAGCACTGGAGGGAGAGAGAAGCAGTGAGTCAGAGCATGCGAGGCCTTGTAGACCATTGTGAGATCTTTTTGGCTTTTATTCTGCCTGAGATAAGATACCCTTGGGGGTTTGGGGCAGAGCACTGACCTTATCTGACTGTGACTCTAGGAGGTTCATGCTGGCTGCTGTGTTGAGAAGAGAATGAAGGGGATAAAGGTTGAAGCAGGAATGGCAGTCACAAGAGCATTGCAAGCAGACAGGTGAGAGATGATTTGGAAAACGATAGGAGACAGAGAAGTAATTCTGTATGTTTTGAAGGTTGAGCTGAAAGGATCTGTTGAGGAGTTAGATGTGAGAAGTAGAGAGGAGTCATAGTTCACATATCCAGTAGTCCCCATGACCACAGCCCGTGCAAACGAAGTCTGTTTGTTCATGCACTACTCTTTTATTTACAACAAAAACCTACCTGGGAGCCCTCAGCAGATTTTTCCTCAGATCCTATGGCTGTGATTGGTCATGTACCCACGTCAAAGGTATGCGTGAGTCCAGGAAAGCAAAAACCTTTTCCTTTCAAGGCCTTATGATGGGCAATGGACTCTGACAGCAAGAGCAGTTGTGAGGGGGGTGACTGTTGATTGTGTAGCCAGCAGTGACTTCTGTATGTCATTGCCCATTTTCTGTTGTGTTGGTCATCTTTTTTTTTTTTAAGTGACTTGTAATGCTCTTTGGGTGTTAAGAAAATAAACGCTTATTGCAGTAGATTCTAAGTATTTCTAAACCATATATTTTAATGAGTTTTTTACTCTGAGACCAGTTTTCTAATTTTGAAATAAATGAATCCTTTCAAAGTTACGAATAGGGACAGGTGAATGTAGAGTCTGATGCATAATTTATAGTTTTTCCTACTAAGGGTTTGTCATTTTAATCCAAATGCTGGCTAGTCATTCATTATAAAGCTATTGTGATGGTATTATAAGGGGCAGCAGTGGAGTGGATGGGAAAACCCTAAGTGCCTTGATTCCTCTGTACCCCCTAGATCTCTCTCTTGTTACTGCCTCCTGCCACTGAAGATGTGCACTTTCATCCAAGGCAAGTTCTTCAGTAGGGTTTGCTTTTCAGTTTCTTGCTTGTCTCTTCAGTAGTCCTTACCTATTGACTCTACTCCTGATCCCTCTTTCTCTCTTTACCAGCAAGGCTGATAACTGGGTTATTTATAACAAGATATTTTTGTTTTATTGTATGATTAATTGTTCATTCTTCAATTTCAAGATGGGAGGTGGTATAGCTTTAAACTTGTGTGTTCTTTCTCATCAGATCTGGCAGAGTTTTTGAGCTTTAACTCCACTACTTATTAGCTTGTGACCAAGACCAGTTCATTCATTGCACAGCTCCACTCATGTTGTGCTGGGGATCCCATTCATATGAAGTACAATGCAAATGCTGCTTCTTGGAGTTACAATTTGGTGCTTCTGATTGACTTTAGGCAAGTTAATTAAACCACGAGCTTTCAGTGAGATAATGTGTGCTGAATGCTAAACACTGTGCCTTTAAGACACTTAAGGGGAAGTGCTCCTTTTTGCTTTTGACTAAGGGTTGATTACCAGTAACTACCTAGGTGAGTTATAAGTGGGGAAGTAGAGTCATTTGAAGTAGCTATGAGCTGTTATAGGAGATATTTTTAATTTTTTATTTATTTTTTTTTTAAAGATTATTTATTTGAGAGAGAGAGAGAGAGAGAGGGAAGGAGAGTACAGAGAGAAAATGAGAGGGAGAAGCAGACTCCCCGCTGAGCAGAGTCCGTTGCGCAGGGCTCGATCCCAGGACCCTGGGATCATGACCTGAGCCGAAGGCAGACGCCTAACGACTGAGCCACCCAGGCGCCCAGGAGATACTTTTTAAAAAGCTGTATTTTCCCCCTTCTAACTATATATCACTTCATTGTTCAAGACAAAATTGTGAGTATATGAATTTGAGCCATTTCCACAGTTACGCAGGTGTTCTGAGACCTTCCCAATTTTCCATCATATTGAAGATAGACAGGGTTGTGGGAGCACAGATGGGTGAGATACATCTCCATCTTTTGCATATGGTAATTTAGGCACAGCTGAAAGAGAATTCAGTGCAGGTCAGTAAAAATATATTTAGTTCTTTGTTTTCAGAGTGTTCACTTTAATATACTTTTGGTAGGATATTAGAATAATTTCTAAATTCCAAGTTCTGTACTTAAAAACAACAGATTCTCTGAGGAAGTTACCCGGTTTACTTTCTACCATAATGTGAATAGTTACCACGCTGTTAAAGCTGTTGTTGGGTGTCTAGTGTGTTAGGGCTCAAAAATAAATACACATTCACTTACATCTTTTTCGTGAGGAATATTTTTTACTGGAAGATTTAAGTGTAGATTTACAAGGAAAAAATCAGTTTAGTATGTATTATATACAGTGTATTCTATCTGATCAAGATTTGCCCAGAGGAATGTTTTTCCAGAAGGTACAGAGGGGAGTGTAATGATAAACAATATCGTTTTCTTTAATGAAGTTATATCTTAGAGGAAGAGAAAGGTACCTGCATTATTCCTTATATTAGCCCTATATTATGATTTGACTTATATACTCATAGCTGTAAATTTATAGGGTTGTTACTAACTGCCTCTCACTATGCACACAACTGGAAAGGCTACATGGTAAGTGAATGGATATTTGCTGAGAAGGGTAGGAATTATGTGTTCGTGGGTGCCCAGACAGAAGGAACAACTTAAGGATAGGTGGCACAGAAGTGGGAAATTGCTAGGCCTATTTGTAGTGTTTAGTGTTGATAAAAATACAATATACTCTATGTCACAGTTCCCACATGGAACTTAACCATAACTAATGATATAATTGTGGCTTTAAAGCAGTTGTTTCCAAGCTTATATTTGAATAATTCCCCCATTATTAAAAATTTGAATCCATAAACCCAGCATTTATATCTTTTTTTTTTTTTTTTGAGTAGGTTCCACACCCAACATGGGGCTTGAACTCATGACCCTGAGATCAAGAGTTGCACGCTCCACTGAATGAGCCAGCCAGGCACCCCATTTTTCTTTTTGAAATAAGTTGTATACATGTATTATAAACAGTCCATACATTAAGTAGTAGAGTTAAATTTTATATTCCTTATTATTATTAGTCTTAAGTTCTAGCATTTTCAGGCCTGTGATTAGGACACGTGTTTTGTGTGCATTTCACTTTGGAGACCATTATTCTAAAAGACTATGTTATAAAGAAGCTTCAGTGTTAAGTAGTTAAGTAGGTTTGAGTGTTAAGTAGTATGTCTTGTAGAAGAACGGGATAGAGTGATAGGTGAGTGGAATCTTTGAATACTGCTGAGGCCATTGGAGAAATCTCAGCACTAATGAAATAGAAAGTTTGAGTTCTGGGTCTGCTTGTCTAGAAGGTTGTAAATGAATATTCGTATTTGATGAACGTTTATTTAGTGTGCACTGTGTGTCAGGCACTCTTCTAAGCACTTTCATGTATATTACTTAATCCATAACCGTTTACTATGAGGAATCCAGTTTGTTAATTTATGTAGGTGAAAAAGCCAGAACTTTTTCAGGTTTCTAACTCAGAGGTCTCTGTTTTCCCTTTTATGTTACAGCTCTTTAGAGGAACTTTAAAACCTAGTTACAGAGGTAGGAAAAACACACATGCAACAGAATGTTAGGGAGGAGATTCTAAGTCCTTGAGAATAGTGACTATGTTTCTTGAGTCATGGCTCTGTCTTACATACCTGGCAAAGTGCATAGAGCAGGTGTTTAATAAATATTTGTTAAGCATTCAAGGGCTCTTAGTATCAAGCAGCATGGGAGTTTAAGACCTAGAGACTTGGGTTTGAGTCTTAGCTCTTCAACTTCCTAACTGTATGACCCTGGCCAGTGACTTAATCTCTCTGTGCCTGAGTTTCCTTACCTAAAAAATGGGGGAATTTTAATCTCTGCTGCCCTGTCTGGGTTGTTATGTGAATAAAGTGATAATGTATGTAAGAGGCCTAACTCACAGGATCTAATATATGGTGCCTAGTTGCTACAGTGACTATTTACCGCAGTACAAGAAGGATTCAGTCATGCGGCTGTTCTGTACTTTATAACTGTTGGTTCTCTCATCTCCAGGGATGTATGTATGTATGTTTGTTTGTTTATTAGAGATTTTATTTATTTGAGAGAGAGAGCACGAGCAGGAGGGGTAGAGGGAGAGGGAAAAGCAGACTCCCTGCTGAGCAGGGAGCCCAATGCGGGAGCTCAATCCCAGGACCCCCGAGATCATGACCTGAGCCAAACGCAGATGCTTAACTGACTGAGCCATCCAGGCACCTCCAGGGATATGTTTACAGTAGTGCTCTTCTCCAGTGTCTACCTCACCAGTTCCTTTGTGGAGCTGGTAAAAATTAGAAAATACCTTATTTTAACAACATTGTATATTATTTTGTTTCAAATGAAAAATAGTAAGATAAAAATGTGGCTTTTGTGGTCAGAGTATGGTCAACTCTGATGTCTAGGATATTCAGTTATGCCATTTAATTTGATAACATTTTGTTAGGTTTTAATTTTTTTAGTTTTTACTATTCTTTTTTTTTTAAAATATTTATCTGATAGAGAGAGAGACAGCGAGAGAGGGAACACAAGCAGGGGGAGTAGGAGAGGGAGAAGCAGGCTTTCCGCTGAGCAGGGATTGGGCGATGCGGGGCTTGATCCCAGGATCGTGACCTGAGCCGAAGGCAGACGCTTAACAACAATTCCCCTATTTTTTAATATTCTTTAAAGATTTATTTATTTTAGAGAGCACGTGCATGTAAGTGGGGGGAGGGGCAGAGGGAGAGGAATAGTCTCAAGCAGACTCCACACTGAGCTTGGAGCCCAAAGTGGGGCTCAGTCTCACCACCCTGAGATCATGACCTGAGCTGAAACCAGGAGTCGGATGCTTAACCAGCTGTGCCACCCAGGTGCACCTTGTTAGGTTTTTAAATACAAACCAACATAAAGAAGAAGGTGAAAATGTCCATAATCCCACTGTTCATTCACATATTCTTGTTGGCTTAAAAAAAATTCCATGTACTTGATTAGGAAATTAATTAAAAATTTTTTTAGAGGAAATCTAAATATTATAAACTAGAAGCCCCCTCTGTTATTCAGCTTGGGCTGTCATAACAAAATATCACAGACTGGGTGGCTTCAACAGCAGAACCTTACTTTCTCATGGTTCCGGAGGCTGGAAGTCCAAGATGAAGGTGCCAGCAGGTTTAGTTTCTCCCAAGGCCTCTCTCCTTGGCTTGCAGATGGCTGCCTTCTCTATGTGTCCTCACATGGCCCTCCCTCTGTGTGTGCCTGTGTCCTAACCTTCTAAGTTAGGTTTAACATAACCCCAGTCATTTGGGGTTATGGCCCAACCTAATAACCCCATTTTAATTAATTACCTCTTAAAAAGGCCCCATCTCCAAATACAGTTACATTCTGGGGCTTTGGGGTTAAGACTTAAACATAAGAATTTGGAGGAGGGGGGCAATTCAGCCTATAACACTGCCCTACTCCAAAACCACTAGCAACTTTTATTTATATATTTCCAGAAAAGTCTCCTGTCCTTGTATCTGTGGGCATATGAATTTATATGATTATGGGTAATTAGTTTCTTTGAACTCAGTGTGAGCAGTACACATAGCAGCAAAGAATTACTGTAGGGTTGTATTAGGTTGGGGAAATGAACTTGTTATATGGGACCAGACATGATCTATTTATGGGGGGTGTGTTTGTGAAGCATATATGTGTTTGTATATGTCTGTGTACATCCCAATATATTAAAGCCTCTTCAATATAAATTGATTTTGTATTTGTCTTAAGTGCTTGATGCACTAAAACCTTTTATGTGTGTATGTCAGCCTGTGAGTTTATTTACTTGGTACTTCTTGAGTATTGACTCCTTTGTGAAGTGCTACAAATGCTAGGTGTTGGAAGCATACATGGTCCCTGACTTGGATGGTTTGACTTACGATGGTTCCATTTACAGTGGTTCCACGTAGGATTTTGTAACTTCACAGAGGTGCGAAAGTAGTATGCATTCAATAGAAACCATACTTTGAATTTTGAATTTGGATCTTTTCCCAGGCTGCTGGTACGTGGTGTGATTCTGTGTGGTGATGCTGGGCGGCAGCAGCAGCCGCAGAACCCCGATCAGCCACGTGATCAGGAGGGTGAATAACCCGTACGCTGACATCCATCCTGTACCCGTAACACCATTCTGCTTTTCACTTGCTGTACAGTATTTAATAAGTTACATGAGATATTCCGACACTTTATTGTAAAATAGGCTTGGTATTCGATGATTTTGCGCAACTGTAAGCTAATTTAAGTGTTTTGTGTGTGTTTTTTTTTTTTTTTTTTTTTTTTTAAAGATTTTATCCATTTATTGGAGAGAGAGAGTGAGAGAGAGCATGAGAGGGGAGAGGGTCAGAGGGAGAAGCAGACCCCCCGCCGAGCGGGGAGCCCGACATGGGACTCGATCCTGGGACTCCAGGATCATGCCCTGAGCCGAAGGCAGTCGCTTAACCGACTGAGCCACCCAGGTGCCCGTGTTTTGTGTGTGTTTAAGGTAGGTCAGGCTAAGCTGTGATGTTTGGTAGGTCTGTGGTATTAAATGCATTTTTGACTTAAAATACTTTCAACTCATGATGTGTTTATCAGGACGTAACCTGTAAATTAAGATTTGTATGCAGAATAAGATGAGACCCCTGCCCATAAATTCTAAATGAAGGGCAGGAGTAGAGGTCCATTTGGAGAGGAGTCTGCGTACTGCACTGACGCCCCCTGAGGCTTACACGAAGTTTTCCTGGGAGAGGTAACGCTTCACCTGAAGCTTGTGAGGACTGCCCCAAATGTATTTTAGGCAGAGGGAATAACAGCACATGTAAAGGCACAGAGTTTTTTTTTTTTTTTTTTTTTTAAAGATTTTATTTATTTATTTGAGACAGAGAGAATGAGAGACAGCATGAGAGGGAGGAGGGTCAGAGGGAGAAGCAGACTCCCCGCCAAGCAGGGAGCCCGATGCAAGACTCGATCCTGGGACCCTGGGATCATGACCTGAGCCGAAGGCAGACGCTTAACCAACTGAGCCACCCAGGCGCCCCAAGGCACAGAGTTTTGAGGGGGATGATAAAAGGTGGAATATGATGAAAGTAGAACATGTAGGGAAGTGACGGCAACTGAGGCTGAGCGTGTTGGCCGAGGTGGCATCGCGGAGGGTTTTTTATGTTGTCGTAAGAGGTTTGTATTTCTGTCTCTAAGGCTTGGAGTATGTGACCATTGAAAGACAAAGAAAGGAGAGTGCCAGCATATTTGCATTTTCAAAATATCTGTCTAGCATTAGTATGGGGATAAACGGAGGGAGATTGGAAGTAGTTGGTGTTGGCAGGTGTGAGAGGAATGAGTACCTGAAGTAGTTTTGTGGATGAGGGAGAGGCAACAGATTGAAAAGAGGTTTTAGAGGGAGGATTAATAGGAGGTATTTAGGAAGAGGAGGACACCGCAATGATTTAAGTTTCTAGGTGGATGGAACAAATTGGGTAGATGCTAGATGATGACGATTCAGTTTGGGATTTGCTGGAGTTACGGTGCGTGTATTACATTCACGTGAAGATGGTCACTGGGTGTTTGGATATGTGGCTGGTGGGTGTGGACTGGAGAGCCAGGAGTCCATGTAAAGGTGGATGTTGAGGAGAGAGGAGAGAGATTTGGAACTGTATTTCACGGGTGGTCAGAAGGAAACATTGTAGAGGCTGTGAGGGAACAGCCAGACAAGCCAGGAGATCGTGTGTAATGTACAGTGTCAGTTGTTCTAGAGATAAGTGTGGGGAAGGTAAGGACAACTCCTTGAGGGTCTGATAGATCTGACAGTCTGTCTAATATCCATGAAATAGTGGGTTTGTTAACCAGACTGCAGGAGTTTTGGTGGTAAATTAAAGAGGAAGTATAGGCATAAATGATGAGACTTTCTAAAGAACCTTGGCTCTGAATGTAAAGTATATGGTGTCTAGAGAAGCAGGAACAAGTTCAGGAATTAATAGACATTTAGCGGTAGGTAAGGCTGTGGCTCATTTCTAGATTTAGGAGATGGGACAGTGGTGGGGAGAGGCTAAAGATACACATGTAGAGCTCTCTCCTTTTCTCTGTCATTGTGGTGTGTGCTTTTGACTGTTCCTGGCCATGTCTTCTCACAAGACTTTCAGGACCGGCCAAGAAACAAAAGCAGAATCATCCCATTGCCCAGTGGATTCAGATGAAAACTGGTAATAAAATCAGGTACCACTCCAAGAGGAGGCATTGGAGAAGAACCAAGCTGGGTCTGAAAGGAATGGCACATGAGATGGCACACATACTTAGGCTATGTGAAGGTCAAACATCACTACCACCTGAACAATACACACGTTTTATTGGGGAAATGATTTTTCTCTGTTACTGTTCTTCTGCACCAGTAGGTTGGTCCAGTAATAAGTATGTGAGACCTTTTGTTTGGGGGGAAAAAGAAAAGACAAACATATAATTTATACTATTTTGCAGATTCATCTTTTCATAGTGTGGCTTTATTTTTAGACAACTTTGATTTAGAATTTTCAAACTATCAGGAAGTTTCTCATACTTAAATAAATGGGTTAAATAATGCTTGCTATTTTTGGATTATTTTTGCCATAATCTCTCCCTCCCCAGTTCTATTAACACAGATAATAATAATTTGTTCCCTGTCTCACTATTGTACAGTTGCATAAAATTCTAGATTAAGGAACATTTATCTAAACACATTTTAATTACAATAATAATAAACCCTGGGCTCTTCACAAATACTGTTTTGATGAATGTGATATAATTTTACATTAATCTACAACAGTGCTTAGGACACAGGTCCTGAAAAATGAGATTTGATTCTGAAATGCTCTTTTCTCTTTGAAGGGTCTGAAACATTTGAAGAAAGCCTAAAGACTAAAATAGTCTCCCGACATCTAGTTTGGACCCCAAAAGAGAACTGTTTTTAAAATTCTAATATATTGTTTGTCCTGATATAATCCCAGATATTCTTCAGGTTAGAACAAAATTTCATTAAAAGAAATGTGCTTGGTTAACTGGTGTCAAAATCCCCTGATTAGAATATACTTAGTGTCTGTGTGTGTGTGTGTGTGTGTGTGTACTTAAGTGTTTTATAATAGATATACTTGGGGCGCCTGGCTGGCTCAGTTTGTAGTACATGCGACTCCTGATCTCTGGGTCATGAGTTCAAGCCCCACATTGGGCATAGAGCTTACTTAAAAAAATTAGATTTACTTGTAGATGTCTACATATATATCTCCATATAAGTGCAGTGCAGTTGATCAAATGATATATTCATTATGAAGGGCTACAGTTTTTTTCTAACTATTAAAATGTTTTAAAATAGATTTACTTATAGATGTGTCAACATATGTATTCATATAGATGAGTGAAATTGATAAAATGATATATTCATTATAAAGGGCTGTAATTTTTTTTTCTCCCAACCTATGTGTTTCCCTTCATATCATGGTAATTTGGGATTTTGGGAATTTGATAACTTTACATTACTGTAAATCATAGATATATCTTTTAAAAAGTATTTCTTATTCTAAAAGTATATGTGTTCATCATAAATTCAGACTCTAACTAAAGGTATAAATCATGGGCTTAGTTCTACTCCCTCCCCAGCGGTAATTACTGGAAACTTTCTTACATTTCTTTCCAGATATTTTTCAATTGTAGATAAGAGATGTATGTCCATAGAAAAGAAAAAAACAGATGTAGATGGAATTATGCTGTAAACATTGTTATATAATTTCTTTTGCTTAATAGTATATCTTGTACATCTTTTGTAGGTGCATCTTGATTAATGATGTAAATCCAGTTCAGTGATGATTGAAATAAAATGATTTTTCCATTTATTAAATCCTATTTAAAAATTACTAAGGTTATAAAATCATGTTATATAATTCTCAATAAATAGGGATGGCTCAGGTAAAATCAAGTGGGAAAAGTTGGATTAAAATATTAAAACTTGGGGGCGCCTGGGTGGCTCAGTTGGTTGGGCGACTGCCTTCGGCTCAGGTCATGATCCTGGAGTCCCGGGATCGAGTCCCGCATCGGGCTCCCTGCTCGGCGGTGCTTCTCCCTCTCCCACTCCCCGTTTGTGTTCCCTCTCTCGCTGTGTCTTTCTCTGTCAAATAAATAAATGGAATCTTAAAAAAAAAAAAAAAAATTAAAACTTGGGGCACCTGGGTGACTCAGTTGGTTAGGCGGCGGCCTTCAGCTCAGGTCACGATCTCATGGGTCCTGGGATCAAGTCCACACTGGGCTTCTTACTCGGTGGGGGTCTGCTTTTCTTTTCTCTCTGCCTTGCTCCCCACCCCACTCATGCTCACGCTCTCTCTCTCTCAAATAAATAAAATCTTTTAAAAAATAAAAATAAATGAAATACTAAAAATGGGCTATTTGTTGGGGCGCCTGGGTGGCTCATTTGGTTAAGCGGCTGCCTTCAGCTCAGGTCATGATCCTGGGGTCCTGAGATGGAGCCCCATGTCGGGCTCCTTGTTCATCAGGGAATCTGCTTCTCTCTCTGCCTGCCTCTCTGCTTACTTGTGCTCTCCCTCTATCTCTCTGTCAAATAAAATAAATAAAATCTTTAAAAAAAAGGGGGGGCTATTTGCAAGGATAAGGAAGCGTGGTCTCTTTAATGTACATGGTTTTTTTTTTTTTTTTTTTGGTTTATGGTGTTTTTAAAATATCTTATTCCGATGTGTTTCTTGTTTGTTGTAAAGTCTTTCTGCTTTAAGATAACTACACTGTCCTGTAGTTACTCTTCTGAGAGATTAAAGTGAGTGTTTTAGGAATGCATAACAAAATTATATATTAAACATATCTATTGTAAAATAGAAATCCTGGTGCCACTTACTGGTCTTATGACATTTAAGAGCCTGGGGTCTGTATTAAGCCATTGCTGGTTCAAATCCTGGATGCACCACTTAATAATTGTGTGACCATGGCCCTTTTTAAGCTTCAGTTTTCCTGTCTGTAAAATGAGGAGTAATAATTGTTGTGATGGGTCTATAAAAAGTATGTTAATTGAAGTCATGTCAGCTGCTATAACAGATAAACCCTGAAATCTCAGGGGTTTAGGACAGTAACAGTTTTCTACTGGGACTGTATGCTAATCTGTTCTCTGCTGTCTTCAACACTTGACTTCCAGGATTGCCTTGGGCATTGATACCCACCTGGTGGATGGGGGAAATATGGGGTGTGGGAGATTTGGGGGCAGGGCCTGGGAACGATGAGGAGGTATCCAGTCACTTTGCCCACACTTCATTGTCTGGAAGTCATACACATAGAAGGGAAGTTGGGAAATGTAGTCTAGCCACGTGTCCTGCAGGAAAGGGAAATGTGTTTGGTGACTAGCCAGCCAATCTGCAGTGAGTACTCAGTCTAGGAGATGGTTGTGAGGTTGTTGTTGAGCAAGTCACTTTTTACCTCTTGGGGGTCTGTGTTTCCATCTGTACAGTGGGGAGGGTGGTGACGAGGCAGGGGACAGTTAACATGTATCACGAGCTTCCGTGAAATACTGCTTTAGGACAACTGTATTAATTCATTTAATTCTACAGAAGTCCTCAGAAGTAAAGACTATTATTGTCCATTTTTAAAATCTTTTTTTTTTTTTTTAGATTTTATTTATTTATTTGACAGAGCAAGAGAGCACAGGCACAGGGAGCGGCAGGCAGAGGAGAGGGACAAGCAGACTCCCCGCTGAGCAGGGAGCCCAATGCGGGGCTCCATCCCAGGACCCTGGGATCATGACCTGAGCGGAAGGCAGACGCTCAACCAGCTGAGCCACGCAGGCGCCCCTAAAATCTTTTATTAACTTCTGAGGAAACAGAGGCACAGAGTGAGTTGTAGAGTTAGGATTTGAACTCAGGCAGTGTTCACTGCAGGGTCTGTGCTTTTAATGCTCTGCTGAAAGTCTTGTGCACACACGCTTCAGTTAACCTGCACTCTACTGTGTCCCAAATGTTTCTTATCTCGGTGTCTTTTCTTTAGCGAAGGTATTTGTGCTAAAATAATTTCTTTCAAATTGCTGTCACCTCCATCTGTGATCATTTTTCCTTCCCTGCACTTGCCCTGGTATTCAGTAGACTTATGTTCACTTCTTTTCCCTTTCTGTTTTTTTTTTTTTTTTTTTTTAAGATTTTTAAAATTTATTTATTTGACAGAGAGAGAGATCACAAGTAGGCAGACAGGCAGGCAGAGGGAGAGGGAGAAGCAGGCTACCCGCTGAGCAGGGAGCCAGATGCGGGGCTCGATCCCAGGATGCTGGGATCATGACCCGAGCTGAAGGCAGACGCTTAACGACTGAGCCACCCAGGCGCCCCGTTTTTTTTTTTTTTTAATTATTTTAGAAAATTTGCCCATATACAAATGTGTACAGAATGGTATAAGGAACCCCTGAGTACCCGACACCTCTTTTAAACAATTATCAACACATGGCTAATCTTGTTTCATTTATACTGTTACCTACTTCTCATGTTATTTTGAAACAGATTGCAGGCATAATGTAATTGCATTTATAAATGTTTGACCATGTATTTCTAAAAAGCAAAGATAAAAAAAAATAATACCACTGTCATTCCTAACAGTTAAATCCATAATATCATCAAATATTCAGTGTTCAGCTTAAGCAGGTCTCTCTCTCTTTCTCTCTCCTTTAATAGTTTGTTGAATCAGGATCTGCATAGGCCCACACATTGTGATTCAGTCTCTTCTTAAACTATAGGCTACTCCCCTCCTTTTCTTGCAGTTTATTTACCCCATAGAGTTTCCCACCATCTGGATTTTGCTGATTGTATCCCTGAGGTTTAACATGTTTCTCTGGTTCTGTGTATTATTTCCAAATGAGTAGGTAGAACTTGGTCAGATTCCGATTCAATTTTATTTTTCATGATTGCTTCTTAGGTGGTGGTGCATTCTTTCCCAGGGGCACATAATGTCTGGTTGTCTCTTTGTGATATCAGCAGCTATTGATGACCAGTACCCAGATCTATTGATTTGTCAGGGGTTGTAAAATAATGATGTACTAATTCTGCTATTCCTTCAGTTTATTTGCTGGAATACTTTTATAAAGAGAAAAATCCTAGCACAACAGTTTATATAGGAAAGGCAGGATAAATGTTTGATTTTTTCTCTTTCTTTACCAGTCTGCAGTCTTATCAGTTGGTTCATGAACATTTCCCAGCTGTGATTAATAAGTTTTTCTTATTCTTCTTATGTATTAGTCACTATGCAGGAAAGTATCTGAGAATTAACAGATACAGACAAGATCCCTCGATGGAGTCACTGGCTAGTGGTGACCAGTACAGTGTGACAGAGCAATATGATTTATAAGAAATACATGTTTGGTCATTCAGATGACCAAAATATATTTTTCAGATATATTTGGTCTTCATCCACAGTTCCTAAAAATATTTCAGGGCTATAAAGGTGAATTGGGTGTCTTGTTATTAATGGTTACTTTTGGACTCCACCCAAGGGTGGGGGCTGGTTGCCAGAGGACCATGTGAGTAGAGGGTTGGAACTTTCAGTAGCCCTCCCCCGCCAACAGGAGGGGACGCTGGAGGATGAATCAGCCAATGGCCAGTGACTTAGTTAATCATGACTATGTAATGAAGCTTTTATAAAAATCTAAGAGAATAGCTTTTAGGCCTTTTTTTTTTGAGAGGTTCCATGTTTGGGGAACCAGATGCTTCCACATGCCACTGAACTGGGCCCCAAGCTCTTGAAGGACAGAAGCTCCTTTGTTTGGGACCTTGCCCTGTCTATCTCTTCATCTGGCTGTTGATTTGTATCGCTTATCATGTACTTTAATAAAGTGGTAAATGTAAGTGTTTCCCTGAGTTCTGTGAGCTGCTCTAGCAAATTAATCAAACCTAAGGAGAGGATCATTGGAACTTCCAAGCTGTAGCCAGTAGGCCAGAAGCATAGGCCACAGCCTGGGGTTTGTTCACTGGCATCTGAAGGGGGTAGAGGGACACCCTGCTGGCATCCGAGAATTGCTTTGTTTCCCCCCTTCCACACACACACATTGGAATTAGATCAAGGAGCCTTAAAAGAGGCAGAAATAGTGTTGTGCACATAGTGGGGAGCACACAGCAGAGGTACTTAGCTTTTGAAGGTCAGGAAAGGGCTCTGGAGTTGATCTTGAGCTGTGTTTTGCAGGAGGAATAGCAGTTTGCTTCTATTGGAGGAGTTGGAGATTACTTTCCAGGCAGAGGAGGCAGCACATGCAAAGGCTGAGAAGTGAGTGAGTTTGTAACTGAGGAAATTTAGTATGGCTAGAAGCTGGGTGTGCTTGTGGAAGGGAGTCAAGAGATGAGGCTGCAGAGGTAGTATGGATTTTAAGTCAGTTTAAGGAATAGTTTTGATTCAACTCCACAAAGTCCATGGAGAGACCAGGAAAGATTTTATCCAGGTGAAGGACGTAAGAAACACGTTTTATGAAGATCACTGTGGCAGCATTGTGGGGAGTGACTCATGGTGCCCTTTTCCTGAACTGCTTATACAGACTTGGTTTTCTTTCTTGATATACTCCCTGCTCCTGTCCCCCCCACTCCCCCACCCCAATGCCCCCTCCTACCCCGTGTCAGACCTCCTTCTAGAGTCCTGGCTCAGGTTCTTTTCCGAGTGTGGGCCACTGGCAAGGAGAGGAAGTAGGCTAAGAAAGTGCAAAAGCACAGCAGCAGTGCCTCTCAACCACCAATCACTGGTTGCTGTTTGCTTCCTATCATCAGGGGGTGATGGACGTACTAGCTGTAGTAGATGAATAGGTGCCTTCGACCGCAGTGGCAGTCACTGCTCTTGACATGCTGTTGTCCCCATTATACGGGGGAGCAAACACGCAGGGGAAGTTAAGTGACTTGCTCAAGGTTACACGTCTGGTAGGACGCAGGGGTGACATTGAGCCTAAGCATTTGGCCTCTGGAGGTCATGCCCACAGCGTTCCACTATATTGCCTTTCGGGTCTGATGACACCGTTCTCATCTCCATTTGTTTATGCTTTGTGCCCAACACACACAAACCATTCCACATAGCATGTGTCATTTAATCCCTCCGTCCCAGGCTTTCCAGGCCTCTGTCCTCCCCTTGGTCTTAAATCACCAGATTCTTTCCTAGGGCTTCTGGTCGATTCGCCACCTAGCTTATGTCAGAGTGAGAACGCCTAGTGTAGCTGATGACACCGGGTGACTTTGAACTGTAGGGGTGTGTTTTAGTGTTCTTACTGAAAATGTTTTTGTCACAGATACATTAAGCCGAGGTTTCTTAGGTTTTGTAAGATTATGGTTTAAGTATAAATAGGCCTTAGAAATGTTTATTGTATCCATAAAATTTAATACAGCCAAAATATAAATATTCATTAACAAAAGAAAATGAAGATATTTGTCCTATTCTAAGGTTTACATACACTTATTAATATACATTTTGACACATAAATTACATATGTATATATACATATGTATAAAAATTTTAGAAAAAATAGGACACACATAATATATAAAAATATAAAATAAGATATATGGGTCATATTATTTATATTTTTTCACTTAAGAGGATAATCATAAAAAGATTCCATGTCAATTCCCATAGTACTATAGGCTTTTAGTAGCTGCAGAGTCTTACATTGCTTAAATAAATGATTCATCTGAATAGTCTTTTCTTGTTGGACAAGGAAGTTTTGTTTTGTTTTGCTTTTTCAATCTCTGAGAACTAGAAACAACATGCAAATGAATATCCTTATAGCTAACCCTTTGTGCACTTTATTATTTACTGATGATAGATGATAAATTCCCAAGTGAAATTCCTGCACCAAAAGGGTATACAGATTTTAAACTTTCAGTATTAACAAATATCAGTATAGCATAATTGTACCAATTTATATTCTTACCACTAATATGTGAATGTACCCTATTCTCTTGCCAGTCCTGGGAATTGTGATTTAAAAAAATTCTTCTAAAGAACATTGAAGATTGGTTTGGAAATGTGAATTCCCCACTTATCCCCCATTCGGCTTATGAATGAATCAGTCATAATTTTAGCTGTCTGGATATAAAAGAGAAGTAGTAAAAATGAAGTGATATTTCATTGCCAAATACATAAAATGACCTGAGAGCCACAGGTATGGGATGTGCTGGGTGGGCAGATGGTGGTGGTAGAGATGACTCTGCTGTGAGAATTTCTTGAAAAGGTGGGGAATTTGAAGAGGAAGATGAGTTCAGAGAGGTGGAAAGGCAAATAGGGGATGTTCTAAGTAAGGACAGTGAGCCAAGGGGGTTAGGGTTATCTTTCATTAAAAAAGAGCTGTGGAGGGGCGCCTGGGTGGCTCAGTCATTAAGCGTCTGCCTTCGGCTCAGGTCATGATCCCAGCGTCCTGGGATCGAGCACCGCATCGGGCTCCCTGCTCTGCGGGAAGCCTGCTTCTCCTTCTCCCACTCCCCCTGCTTGTGTTCCCTCTCTCGCTGTGTCTCTCTCTGTCAAATAAATAAAATCTTAAAAAAAAAAAAAAAAAAAAAGCTGTGGGTAGATCAGGATTCCCTATAAGTTGATCCCTTATTGCTATCCTGAGAGTTAAAAGCCTGTCTTTTATCTGAATGAAGCCTGAGTGGCTTTTGATTTCTCTGATGTGGAAAGGTTTTTTCTGTGCCCCAGAATAACTCATTTTGCTGAGAGAGGATATTCCCCAAGGAGACCATTGGGAAAAAGAATTGGAGAGGTGGATTGTGGCCAGATGAAAAAAGACCTTGAATGCTGAGTATCAGGAATTAGGTTTTTATTTGGTAGGTTGTAGGCAACCTTATGGAATTTTGAGCGGGTGAAAAATGCAGTGCTAGTGAGTAGGGTAGCTTGGGAGGGAGGAAGATAGAAAGGGAGGGAGGGAGACACACCAAGAGCTCCAGGGAAAACAGTAAAGTATTTTAGCTGATGGCACTGGGAATAGAAAGTTGAGATATGAGGCATTACATGGAAAGAAGTGGCAGAATGTGGTGATTAACTGCTGTAGGGACACAAAAGGAAAAGGAATAATCAAACATTACTTGAAGCTTTTAGCTTAAGTTTTTGAGAACAGTAGATGTCAGAAGAGGAAGATAATTTTATTTCCAAAAGTTAATATAAAATAAATGTAGCTTATAAATTTTTTTAAGCCAAATCTCAAAATTCTTGGTATGTTTGGTTCCACTTGCCAAATTATTAAAATGTGTTGTGCATTTCTTAGGGTATCATAAGACCTTTATTTTGGAATAGAAATAGAAGATGGAAGGGGTGCCTGGGTGGCTCAGTCGTTAAGCGTCTGCCTTCGGCTCAGGTCATGATCCCAGGGTCCTGGGATCGAGCCCCGCATCGGGCTCCCTGCTCAGTGGGGAGTCTGCTTCTCCCTCTCCCACTCCCCCTGCTTGCTTGTGTTCCCTCTCTCGCTGTATCTCTCTCTGTCAAATGAATAAATAAAATCTTAAAAAAAAAAAAAAGAAATAGAAGATGGAAGTAACATGCATTAAATGGTTGTCTAGGGAAAGGGAATGGAATGTGCTTCTCTCCAGCAGGGTTTCCCCTCCCTGGCACTGTTGACATTTGGGGCTGGCTAATTCCTGATTGTGGTGGGCTGTGCTGTGTACTGAGGGATGTTTAACAGCATCCCTAGATCCACTAGATGTCTCTAGACATTGCCAGTTGTCCTGGTGGGGAGCAGCAATTGCTCCCTTTCCACTTGCCAAGTTGAGAACCACTGTTCTAGAGTATACAGCCAGGACTACTAGATAGAAGTTATTGGCATGCCTAAAACAGTGCCCAGTGCATAACCAGAATTCAAATATTTTTTGAATAAATGAATAACCAGATTTTGGCTCTGAATAAACAACAGAACAAAACTTGGTGAGTGTTCAAGCTGCCGAAGAGCAGAATGGGGTGTCCATCGAGCAATTCTTTCAGATCTCATTTTCTCATCTGGATTATTAAACTGATGAGGTTATTTTTTCCAATGTATAATTGGTTCTGATTTTTTTTTTTTTTTTTTTGCTGTAAAACGTCCTTTCCCTATCCTGGGTCTGTTTTACTTGTCAACACTTACTTGTTCTCTTGTGAACATGGCTGATTTCTAGCCTTGCCTCTGTCTACTCACGCCATTCTTGCTACCTGAATCACTTTCCTCTCCTCCCCTCCCATTTTCCTTCCTGTTTTCTGGTCTGAAGTCCTAAGCATTCTTCTTGGTGAAGTCTTTACTGATCATAGAGTGGTTTCTCTTCTCTCAACTGATCTGTTTGCTTTCCTTGCACTTACGACATTCTGTTGTTTATTTCCCATGTACACATGCTGTTAGTTTGATGAATGTCTCTCATTCAGACTTGTATCTCCAGCAGATGCAAAGTATTGTTACATGCTGTGTATTGATAGAAGTAGAGGCTGGACGTCTTGCCTGGGATGTTGTAGTAGTTCATTCGTTCATTGGGTAATAAGTTGAATAAGCCCTGCTAATACGAAGATTTTATGACATTACTTCAGATACACTTTTAGTCATACAGTTGAGATCAAGTAGTAAATGAGTATTTCTAAAACTTTTTGTTACGGAATTTGAAACGTATATAACAGTTACAGAGTTTTTATTGAACCTCCCGTGTTTCCATCACCTACTTTTAATGGTTTAACAGTTACCTCCTTCTGGGCAATCTGGCATGTTTCATCCCCTGTCCCCTCCCTGGTTATTTTGAAACAAGTTCTAGATTTCAATTATCAATAAATATTTCAGGATGTATCTAGGTATTTGTTTATAAGACTTCTTCAAAATGCTTTGGGAAAACTGGTTCAACTGAAAGAATGGCAAGATGGAGATTAGAAAATGCTCAAAAAGTGAAAGCACTCATTGGTATTGGGAGGTCCTTGGATTGGGGGTGAATGGGAGCTGAGGAAGTGGACGAAAGCAGCGTATGGATTCTTTTTGGAAGTGAGGCTATGATAGGAAGAGTTCAGGAGAGCTTTCTTTGAAGAGGGGAAAACTAAACAACTTTTATATATTTGATTCCTTGCAAGTCTTTAAAGGCAGTAAGAGTGCTTGTATCCTGATTTTACTGGAGTTAAAAATAGAGCATAGGAGATGCCTGGGTGGCTGAATCAGTTAAGCGTCTGCCTTTGGCTCAAGTCATGATCCCAGGATCCTGGGATCAAGTCCTGCATTGGGCTCCCTGCTCAGTGGGGAGCCTGCTTCTCTGCCTCCCTCTGCAGCTCTCCCTGGTTGTGCTCTCTCTCTTGCTCAAGTAAATAAACAAAATCTTAAAAAAAAAAAAAAAAAAGAAGAAAAAGAAAATAGAGCACAGAAAAGTAAGATGCAGTGCCCCCAAAACCCAGGACTTCTGACAATATACTGAAGAGAATATGTTTCAGAGTGAGGAAACAGGAACTGGAGTTTGTTGTTTACTGGAACTTGAGTTTGTTAATTGGGTTGCATGCTTCATAATTATTGTTTCATATTAACAGGTTAAGGAACATGCAGCTGGCAAGTAAATATCTAGGTGTGTATGCAGATGTAAATCTAGAATTGGGTATAAAATGAATAAATATCAGAATATCTACCTTGTACAAACCTGCAGTTTCTGTGCAGGGTGGGAAGCCCAAAAGAAGTATGTCTGCCTTAGAGAGCTTACAGTCTAGAAAGGAAACAATAAGTAAAAAGAAAAGAAAAAAATCCATTGCTTGAATAGATAACAAATCACAGTTTAAATGATAATGAAAGGCATCTGTAAAAGATGTCAAGATAGGACATAATTAATAATAGTAATTAATTGAATAGGCCTTGAGAGAAGAAGAGGAGATGTGTAGGCAAGGATATTTTAGAAGTCTGTAATTAAGGATTGGAAGAATCTGGGATATTTGGAGAGGAGGAGATTGCTTTTTAAGTTAACCCTTTTTTTTTTAAGATTTATTTTTTATTTTAGAATGAGAGCATGAGTGCGGGGAGGGGCAGAGGGAGAGGGAGAGAATCTCAAGCAGACTCCCTGCTAAGTGCGGAACCTGATGGGGGGCTTGATCTCACAACCTTGAGATCACAACCTGAGTCGAAACCAAGAGTCAGACGCTTAACCAACTGAGCCACCCAGGTGCCCCTTAAGTTTTTAAATTTAGTGAAATTTCATATTCCTTTCTTGTATATGTAATTCTGCATATAATTATATATAGTTTAAAGAATAACACACTTTTGTGTAACTGCCTTATAGTTTAAGAAATAGAGTATTCTTAGAAGTTCCCTAAAATGCCTTTCCATGATCATACCACTTCTTTTTCTTCGGAGTAATAAGTCTGAAGTTTGAGTTTAACATTTTCTTGGTTCTTATTGTAGTTTCTAAAAACCACATATGTATCTATCCCTATACAATGTATGTTTAGATTTGTGTGATTTTTACATTTCTTTTTTTTTTTTTTAAGATTTTTATTTATTTATTTGACAGAGAGAGAGAGACACAGCGAGAGAGGGAACACAAGCAGGGGGAGTGGGAGAGGGAGAAGCAGACTTCCCGCTGAGCAGGGAGCCCGATGCGGGGCTCGATCCCAGGACCCTGGGATCATGACCTGAGCCGAAGGCAGACGCTTAACGACTGAGCCACCCAGGCGCCCCTTTTTACATTTCTCTTAATGGAGTCATATATTGTATTTACCGTATACAGTCTTGTACAACTTGCTTTTCTCATTTTTGTGTGATTTGTCAGTGTTTATGTACATAACTGCAGTTTATTCATTTTCACTTCTGCATTGAGACTTTTTCCCCATATTTCATCTCATGTTCATATTTCCACTTTGGTAGTTACACATTTTATGTGTATTGTTTTTGTCTCTACCCTAGAAATATTAACATACATATTTATCTAAAATGTAACATGAGTCAATAATTCACCTTACTCCTGAGCAGCAACAACTTTAAAATGCTTTACCTCTGATTACCCTGCCTCCTGACACACATGCTCTTGTTGTCCATCATCTGAGTCCTTATTGTATCCCATATATCAGACCTTACGGTCATCTTCTTTCTTGAAATCAGTTTTGTTTAGAAATAGTAACAAGTTCAACTCTTCTTTCCTTACTATTCCCTCTTTCATCTCAGATTTTCCTTGTGGGAAAGTTTTTCTTCTTCCTGAAACTTGAGGAAATTGGTTGGCGTCTTTTGAGGGCACAAAAATCTCTTATGTTTTTCTAAAAACTTGCCCTCCTCTTTGAAAGATAGTTCTACTTCTGTATAGTACTTTATTTATGTACTTGGTCACAATTTAAAATATATTTCTTACTCTCAATTATGGTTACAAAACATGTCAGTGCATCTGAGGTATGTACATAGGTGAACTTTCCTGGGTAATAGTGAGTGCTTTTCAGAATGATCATACCAGTTCACATTTTCCCATCAGTTAGAGGCTGACAGTCCCTGTTGCTTTAGTTTCTTACTAGCTCTTGGTATTATCAGATGTAAAACATTTCCAAGGACATAGGTAAGATATATCTTAATACTGTTTCAGATTTCATTTTTCTCATTTTCTGTGAGATTCATCACCTTTTCCATCTTTTTCTCTTCACTTTGTTTTTCAGTTGCTCTTTGTCTTTATGTTTAGATGTTTTTATAGGTCAGAACTATTTTGTTCATAAATCTACTCTGGTCATGTTTTTCTTTTTGCTGAGGAGTTTAGTTCATTTGCATGTTTTGTAATTATTGGTACATGTGTGGATTTATTTTTATCATCTTATTTTATACTCATTATTTATACTTATTTCTGTCTGCTCCGTGTTTGTTTTTATTTTGAGTTGTTTTCTACTTACAATATTTGTGTTGAGAAATTTGGTGGCTTTGATTCTTGATCCTTTGTAAATATATTTCCCTTCCTCACAATAATTTTAGTACTTTTCTTTATCCTGTCTTTTTATATTTTGCGACAAAACATGGTTTTGAAAATAATTTATTTGGAACACAAGAAGATTTTTTAAAAAATGGGTTAATACTTTTTAAAAAATAGACCTGATTTTTTTAGGGCAGTTTTAGATTTATAGAATTGCACAGAAAGTAGTTTCCACATACCCCTCTCCTCAAGAATATTCAAGCATATTCTATGCTCTGTATTTAGGATATTTTTAGTTGGTCATCCAGTTTACACTCTTCATAGTGTCTGTGTTTCTGTAACTTGCCCAGCTGAAGGTGTTCTCACTCTTTGCTAATTTGATATGTAAAATGATATCTCCTTGCTTCAATTTCCATTTTTAAAATTGTGAGGTTGAATGTCTTGTGTTTAAAGACCATTTCATTCTCTTTTTCAGTTGCTGGTCATATTCTTTGTTTTTCTACTGAGAATTTTTTTCTCTTTTAAAAATATTACTGTATTCCTAATATATATATATTTTAAGATTTTATTTATTTATTTGACAGAGAGAGACAGCGAGAGAGGGAACACAAGCAGGGGGAGTGGGAGAGGGAGAAGCAGGCTTCCTGTCGAGCAGAGAGCTCGATGTGGGGCTCGATCCAGGACCCCGGGATCATGACCCGAGCCAAAGGCAGATGCTTAACGACTGAGCCACCCAGGCGCCCCAGTATTCCTAATATTTTTAAGAGAAATTATTTAATATCCAATAAGTGACATATGTTAGGTGGAATAAAGTTCAGATTATACTTTGACCATAGAATGGTAATGCTGTGACTTGTTTTTCATTGTCTGTGTGTATATACTCATACGTAGATATAAGTCAAATTATTGAAGAAAATAGTTACACGTTTTTTTTGCATCTTATAATCCAAATAATGGTACAAATTTTTAGTTTCCAGGTGGTTTTTGGCGTTATATGGTTTCAGTAATGGTTAAAAGTATTAGATTCAGTAATGGTTAAAAGTATTAGAGGTTGAAAATTAGGCCATAGGCTTTGGTCACAGAGGCATTTCTAACTATCATTATAAACAACCCCAGAAACCTTAAACTATTCCTTTATTTTTGCATATGACTCCTAAGAAGTACCATTAGATGAATGCTGTATGATTTTGGGAGGTTTGCTGTATATATAGAGTGGGATAAGAAATGACCCCTGAACTACTAGAGCATAAAAGATGAAACACTTTTCCAGTGGTTCCCAAGGAAAAACATCATCTTTTAACTCCAGCCCATTTATTAAACTATGGATGAATGTGTACTCTTTATAAAAAACTCATGAGGAGTAAAAAGTGAAAGGCCCTTCCTTGGCCCCCCGTTTTCCTCCATACCTCTAGAGAAAGTCATTGTTATAGGGGGCATATTCTAGATATTTTGCTGTGTATTTGTATGTGCATACACATATACAAATGTACACACATAAAACATGTGCATGTTTATGCATTTGTATACACTTATAAAACACTCCTGAAATTGTATTTTCTGTAGTGTACTCTTTTGCATGAGACTATGTCATAGAGATCCTCCTAAATTAGTATAAATACATGTCTCATTGTTTTGATGACTAGAGATGGAAAACCGTTGAATGGATAGAGCATACTTTGTTCCCTTTGACCAGTTTTTATGTTTGTACTATAGTGAACATCCTTACATGTATCTCTGTCTGTTATCTCAATATGCACGTGAGGTAATATACATTTCTATATATGAAATTGATAAATGGTGTACATCTTTTATATTTTAATAGATATTGCTGAATTGCCTTCCAGTATATGCTGTTCCATTTACATCTTTGCCAGGTGTTATGTGTGAGTCTTTGTGTCTCCTGTATTCCCACTACTACTGAATATTATCGGTATTTTTCATTTTTCATTTCATTGTTTGATTTCCCTGATTACTTGGTCACAGATTGAACAGTGTCATTTTTTACAGGTCCATTCATTTTGTCTCTGAATTGCTTGTTTGTATTCTTTGTCTTGTTTTCTGTTAGGTTTCTCTCTTAATTTGCTTGGTTCTTTCTTTGTGTTCTTGAGTAAAGTTATACTATTTCTTATTAAAATTATTCTGAGAAACTTAATTTTTGTATGTCTTTTCAGGTCAGTTTGCATTTGAATTGATTATTGTTGCTGTTCAGCATGATGTATAGGAAGGCTATTGTGTTACATGTTCTATGTTGATCTGACAGTCTTAACTCAGCTTTTCATTTGATTACCTTTTCTCTTTCTCTTTTAAAGATTTATTTATTTTACAGAAAGAGACAGCATGAGTGGGGGCTGCAGAGGGAGAGGGAGAGAGAATCCTTAATCAGACTCCTCGCTGAGTGCGGGGCTTGACTCAGGGCTCAATCTCATGACTCTGAGATATCGACCTGAGCTGAAACCAAGAGTCCAGTGCCCAGGCACCCATCTCTTTCTCTCTTTTTTTAGTATAGTTGACACACAATGTTATATTAGTTTCAGGTGTACAGCTTAGTGATTTGATAAGTTTTATACATCATGCTACATTCACCACAAGTGTGGCTACTGTTTGTCTGGTTACATTGCTATTACAGTATCGTTGGCTGTTTTCCTTATGCTCTGCCTTTTATTCCTGTGACTTATTCATCCCATAACTGGAGGCTGTGTCTCCCTCTCCCCCGCATCCATTTGGCCCAACTCTTCATCTACCTCCCCTCTGGCAACCATCAGTTTGTTCTCTGTATTTATAGGTCTTGGTCTGTTTTTTGTTTGTGACTTGTATTTTTAAACTAGATGCTGGTGATGTTATCTGCCAACAAAGACAGTTTTGTTTATTCCTGAGTGATATTAAACTTTTTAAAAAAATTTATCTTAATGACACAACATTCAGTATTATGTTACATAGCTTTCTTTTAAAGTTTGATTCCATATGAAACTTTCTGTTGAACAGGAAGCAGAAGTATAACTTGCTTGTCTTCAGAATGGTTAGGTAATAATCTCAATTCTAGTTATTAGAGTTATAAAACCATTGTATTCATTCAACAAAACACGTATTCAGTGCCTGTGTTATGTCAAGTGCTGTTAGGTGTTAGGAGTACAGTAGTGAAAAGAACTTCCAGCCCTCATGGAGATTACATTCTAGTTTAAGACACAGATTAATAAAATGACAAGTAAATATAATGTAATGTTGGACATGAACACGAATGAAGCAGGGAAATGGATGGTGAGTGACAGGCTCTATTTTGTGGATTTGCTAGTAAAAAAAGTCCTCTCTGAGGATGGGACATTTCAGTAGAAACCTAATTGAAGGAAGAGTAGTATGTGAGTATCTGGAGAAGGGTGTTCTGTGTAGAGGAATCCGTAAGTGTAAGGCCCTGAAGTGGAACATATTAGGTATGGTTTGTGAAAGAGCAAGTTTGCCAGTATAGCGGGATGATAGTTTAGAGGAGAATGTTTGCCTATGAGGTAAGAAGGACAAGCACATCACGTAAACCCTTGTAAGACATACAGACTTTGGGTTTTATTCTAGGTATGATGAGAAACAATTGGAGGGTTGAGAGGAAGGGAGTGACCTGATTTGATGTAAGGTTTAAAAAGGTCATTCAGAATTGTCTGGGGAGCCTCTGGGCCACAGAGAAAACAGGGGGGCCATTAATTGCAATATAGCCAGTGGCTAAGAATGTTGGTTATGGAACCAGCCCTGTTAAATTTGGGCATATTCCTTATCTTCTCTGAGCTTCATATGACTCATGTGTAGAATAAAGATGGTAATAGAATAGTACCTCTTACATACTAAATTCCCAGTAAAGGTTAATTGTATAATTCCCAATTAAACAGTAATAAAAAAAATGATGATGACGTTAGGCTGTTAGCAGTGTAATGGTGAGAAATTTTATATTTGGACTATATCTTGAAGGTAGAGCTGACAGGATTTGCTGATAAGATATATGGGGTATGAGAGAGGAATCTGAAGGTATGGAACTGAGCTACTTGGGTGGCTCCAATTGCGATGGGAAACACTGGAAAAAGAGCAAATTGCAGAGGTATGGTGTGGTGTGAAAGCTGTTTTTTTGCATGTTAACTTTGAGATGCTTGTTTGACTCCAAGTGGAGATGTTGAATAGACAGTTAAATATGAGCTGTAATTCATTGGAGAGGTAGAGGACTGGAGGAATTTGAGGATTATCAGCATATATGAAAAGGGACTGGGTGAAATTACTGAGGGAATGAGCCTGTTGAATAAAGAGAAGAGGTCATATGACTGAGTCCTGGACACTCTATTTTTCCTGGTTTAAATAACCAGAAAAGAAAGTGAGGTGGAGCAGTCAGTGTGGTAGAAAAATCAGGGGAGAGTTTTGTCCAAGAAGCCAAGGAGAAAATGATCCCTTGTATCATGAGCATTTGACAGATTGAGAATTGCCCATTGGAATTGGTAAGCTGTAAGTCCTTGGTAGAGTAATTGACCAAACCAAGAAATCTTTGAATGTGACAGGAACACAATCATTATGCCAGATGACAGGCCTAAACTGGAACTGTCCAGGCAAACCCAGTTGTATGGTCACCTTAGTGACCCTGATTACAGACATTTTAGTGGAATGTGGGGAAGGACACTGAGTTGGAGAGGCATAGACCTGAAGAGGAGAACATGGTACAGAACTTTATCAAGGACTTTGCTGTAAGGAAGGTGCAGAGAAGTGGAACAGTAGCTAGGGGAGGATGTGGAGTCCAGAGAGGATTTTCTTTTCTTGGAAGGTCATTGTTAATTGCAGTAACTTTATATGCTGATGGGACTGATTTTCAGAGTAGGAGAAACTGATAAAGCAGGGGAAGAAGAGAATAGCTATAGATGGAAAGTTCATGAAAAGGAGTATGTGATCCAGAACACATGTAGAGGGATTGGTGTTAGCTAGGAACATAGATAGTGTGTTTAATAGGAAAGAAGGTAGGGTATATATATGGGAAAAGAATTCAGGACAATTGGAGGATTTGGTAGGAAGAGGATATGGAAGCTTTTTTGACTACCTCTGTTTTGCCATTGAAGTTCTATCAACTGAAGGGTGAAGAATGGAGTCTTAAATGTTTGAAGACAGAAAGGTATGAAACAATTCTGTAAGGTAATAGTAAACTGACCAAAGTAGAAAGACTGCTGGGTGGTGGTGAGTGGCTGCTTGAGGTGTGGGGTTAGAAGTACAAAGTTAAAGTAGTAGCCCCAGTTGTGTCTTTGTTCCTCAGCTTGAATTCAGGGCCAGAGTAAAAGAAGGGTTTGATTTAGTCAGGATTGACTTTGCCAGGCAAATATAACTGAATGAAATGAAGGCAGAAATTACTGAGGATATTTGGAACTAAACTACTGACATGGGATCCAAGATGGGGAAAGAGGTTATAAAGATAAGGGGAACAGGAAAGGGTCACAGTGATGATAGCTACCGATCAGTGCCTACCAGGTAACTGGCATTGTAATTACTTTGCATTAAACAAATTTCTTTTTATTACTGAAGTACAGTTGACATACAATGTTATATTAGTTTTAGGTGCACAGTGTAGTGATTCGACAATTCTACGTATTACGCGGTGCTCACCATGATAAATGTAGTTACCGTCACTGTGCAATATTATTACAATGTCATTGGCTGTATTTCCTATGCTGTATTTTTCATCTCTGTGACTTATTTTATAACTAGAAGTTTGTACCTCTTAATCCCCTTCACCTATTTCACCCATATCCTTGGAGTAATTCTGTGGGGGTAGTGCTATTATTACCATTTTAAAGATGAAGAAATTGAGGCACAGAGTTTCAGCAGCTTGCACAGGGTCATATAGTTGATAGTTAGCTTTTTTAACCCAGGCAAACTCCAGAGTCCATGCTTGTAACTGCTACATTACAGTTGCTTCTTAGTTGGACTGTGGGAAGCTGGTAGGATGGATGAACTGGCAGATCCTGTAAAGCTGAAGGATTATTGGAGGGAGGTTCTGGAAGGAATATACTGCCGTGAAAATAGGTGTACAATTACCTGTTTAGGTCCCTACTTTTAACTTCTTTTTTGAGAATATGTGGGTTAATGTGTCCCAGACCAGTGTAGTCAAATTCTAAAACACTTAGAGGAGAGGTGGACTCTGAGCTTATAAGATCTTTTCCTTACCCATTTGATGTGTGAAGGCCTGAATAGTGGAGTTCTGAATTAAACCTATGGCTTTGGTAGTAAATATGGGCACTTGCCCTAGGTAGCTAGCTACCCCACTTCTAGCAAATTGTTTTTAATTAGGTTTTGGAGGAACCAGTAGTTTTATAGACCTCAGCAGGAGGAGTTCATGGATCTCTCCAGTATGTCACCCTCACTGCTGTTTAGCTTCAGCCAGTTAAGTGACTTCCAGTAACTTATTTAACCTTTGTGAATTTGTATGTGCTTATCTGTAAAATGGGAACAGTAGTACCTACTTCAGCAGGATAGTTAAGAGGATTCAGTGAGAACAATGTAGTGGTGTATTGTTTTTGTTGTTGTTTTGTTTTTTAAGTAGATTCTACCCCCAACATGGGACTAGAACTCACAACCCCAAGATCAAGAGTCACATGCTCTACCAACTCAAGTCAGCCTGGTGCCCCTGTAGTTTTTTTTTGGCGGCGGGGGGGGTTCATGTATTTTGAAGTTCTATTGTTACGTGCATACACATTCATAATTATGTGTTGTTGGTGAATTGACCCTTTTATTTTTTAAAAGGTATTTATTGAGAGAGAGAGAGAGTGTGAGCGAGGGAGGAGGGACAGAGGGAGAGGGAGAAGCAGATTCCCTGCTGAGCAGAGAGCCGGAGGCGGGGCTTGATCCTAGGACCCTGAGACCATGACCTGAGCCAAAGGCAGACGCTTAACCTACTGAACCACCCAGTCCCTTGGCCCTATTATTAATAAGTCATGTCCCGGGGCGCCTGGGTGGCTCAGTCGTTAAGCGTCTGCCTTTGGCTCAGGTCATGGTCCCAGGTCCTGGGATCAGCCCCGCATCAGGCTCCCTGCTCCGCGGGAAGCCTGCTTCTCCTTCTGCCACTCCCCCTGCTTGTGTTCCCTCACTCACTGTGTCTCTCTCTGTCAAATAAATAAATAAAATCTTAAAAAAAAAAATGTAATGTCCCTCTTTATCCCTGGTACCTTAAATTTTTTTTTTATTTGAGTATAGTTGATGCATCTGGTAATTTTTTTGTTTTGCTTTGAAGTCTGCTTTGTATGATATTAGGATAGCCACTCCTGCTTAATTTGGATTAGTGTTGCATGGTATGTTTCCTTAAATATGTCATTAAATTTGAATTGAGTTTCATGTAGATAGAATATAGTTAGGTCATTTTTTTTTTAATCAAGTCTGACAATCTTTGTATTTTAATTGGAATAGTTAGTCCACTTACATTTCGTGTAATTATTGTTTCAGTTTAGACCTGTCATTTATTGTTTCTAAGAATAGTTTATTATTTGTTTTGATTTTTGTAATTTTTATTTCTAAAATTTCCAGTTGGTTCTTCTTTATATCTTCTATTTCTTTGCAGATATCTATTTTTTTTTATTTTTTTATTTTTTAAAAGATTTTATTTATTTATTTGACAGAGAGAGAGAGCACAAGCAGGGGGAGCAGCAGGCAGAGGGAGAGGGAGAAACAGGCTCTCCGAGGAACAGGGAGCCCGACGTGGGGCTCGATCCCAGGACCCTGGGATTGTGACCTGAGCTGAAGGCAGCTGCTTAACTGACTGAACCACCCAGGCACCCCCAGATATCTATTTTAAATTTTGTCTTCAGAGTTTTCAAAATTGTTCATTTGAACATTTAATAATAGCAGCCTTAAAGTGCTCATCATTTTAATTCCAACCTCTCTGTGTCATTTTATCATTGGCCTTTATTCATTGTATTTTTTCATGTGGTTTGACATTTTGTGTATCAAGTAATTTTGGATTGTTTTCTGAGCATTTTGAATCTTTTGTTATAAGACTGTGGGTTTTAAAGACACCTTATGGAGAATGTTGATATTTTTAATTTAGTGGGCACTTGGCCTGGGTATGCAAGGCTACAGGTTTCAACCAGCCTTTTGTGGGCTGTGGTAAGTTCAGTTTAGTTTTCAGAACTTTTGCAGTGCTTTCTGTCTGCACTGTGTGTTGCGGTACCAAGTGGTCAGTCTGCAACCTGGCCAGAGGTCTGTTGGCTCAGCCCTGAAAGTCTTTGTTATACTTATTAGGATCAGGTCCACTGTGAGTAGGTTGTGGGTTAGCTCAGTCAAGCTCTCTTTCTGCATCTCAGCACTCACTTCTGGGTGTCAGACTGTGCTGAGCTCAGGCCAGGGGATAGGTAGAGGTAAAAACTGGAGAGGTAAAATAGTAAATTCACTGATACTTTGGCAGTTCTTTGAATTCTGGTGTCTGTTTCTAATCATCCTGCTGTTCTATATTTTTAAGGAAACTCAAATAGTTGTTCCATGCATTATATCTGTGTGTGTGTGTGTGTGTGTGTGTGGTGGGCAGCAAAGCAAGGTTTATTGAGTGACAGCAAAGTGATAGTACAAAGCTCCTGAGGAGGGAGGGGACCTGAGAGGGTTGCCCTATATCCATGTTTTGTAGTTGCATTCAGTGGCAGTAAAAGTTTGGCACATATTCCTCCATCTTATCTAGAACTGGAACCCCTTGATAATCTTTTCTCATTTTTATATGTGTATTTAAAGCGAAAAACGGGTTATAATTTCATTTTCTTGCATTATCTTTATTTTGATTTGGTATGGCAGTTGTAATATATGTAAAAAATTGATGGTGGAGTGTTCTGGTTTTCATTCTATGGAACAGGTGTTTATGATGGATATTGGTTTTATGTATAATGTCTTTGATTTTGTTGTCAATGTAATGCCAACATCAAAGAGTTGGGAAGTGTTCTTTCCTTCATTATTTCCTGGAGATAGTGTAGGATTAGTATTATTTCTCAAACATTTGATAGAATTTGTCAATAAAGACATCTGGGATTGGAATTTTCTTTGTGGGAAGATTTATACTTACAAATTCAGTTTTAAAAATAAACATTGGGTTATTCAAATTTTCCATTTCTAGTCTTGAGTCTTTGGTAATTTGTGCTTTCCAAGGATTGTGACCATGTAAGTTACTGATTTATTGATGTAAAATTATTTATATTTTCTCATTCTCTTTCTAATGGGTATTGTCTTTCTAGTGATAACCCTTCTTTCAATTTTTTCTGTTGGTAGTTTATTTTTTTCTCTCTTCATAATTTTTGCTGGCAAATCACCTATTTCATTTTTTCAAAGAACCATCTTTGAATTTCCTTGATTTTTTTGGGGGGGGTGATTTCATTAATTTTTAAAAATTCTCTATTGTGTTTTTATGTCACTGATTTTGATTTTTATTATTTCTTTCCTTATTATGGTTTTGATTTGATTTTTGTTTTCTAATTTCTTTTTTTAAGATTTTATTTATTTATTTGACAGAGAGAGCCTCTCCGCCTAGCAGGCAGCCCCATGTGGGTCTCAATCCCAGAACCCTGGGATCATGACCCAAGTCGAAGGCAGATGCTTAATCGACTGAGCCACCAGGCGCCCCTGTTTTCGAATGTTTTAAAGTGGAGGCTTATGTTATTATTATTAGTTGAGATCTTATTTTCTGATACAACTATTTAAAACTGTAAATTTCCCTTTACTCACTGCTACCTGAATCTTATAAATTTTGAAATGCTGTATTTTCATCTTCATTTAGTTCAAGCTGTTTTCCAATTTCCTTCATTTCTTTCTTGCCTAGTGGGTTATTTAGAATTGTGTGTGTGTTTACCGGATGTTTGAAGATATTGCTTCTATCTTTTTTGTTTGTTCCAATTTAATTCCATTAGGGCCAGATAATATGTTTGGTATGATTTCAGTCTTTTTAAATTTGTTGAACTTTGTGTAAAGGGCTACAGTTTGGATTATTCTGGGGGTTATATACTTGAAAAGAGTAGGTATTCAGTTGTTATTAGGTAGGGTGTTCTGTAATGGTCAGTTTAGGTCTACTTGGTTGATAGTGGTCTTAAGTATTCTTTTATTGAATTTTCTGTCTACTTATACCAATTATTGAGCAGTGTTGTAGTATACAAGTATAATTGTGGATTTAAACATTTTGAAGCATTGGGTGCATACATATTTAGGATTATTGTCTCTGATTAATTGGCATTTTTATCATGTAACGTCTGTCTCTAGTTCTTATAATATTCCTTGTTTGAAGTCTGCTTTGTTTAATAATATAGTCCCTGTAGCTTTCTTTTGATTAGTATTATCACATTATATTTTTCTGTCTCTTTGTTCTTTTATCCTATAAGTGTCTTTCTAAAGTTTGTGTCTTATAGACTGCATATAATTGGGTCTTGCTTTTTAAATTTAAACTGATAATTTCTGCTTTTAAATTTAATATAATTTTTTCATCATGCTAAGTGTAGTGTTTAATTCCCATCACCTATTTTGGCCATCGCCCCGTTTGCCCCCTGATAACCCTCAGTTTGCTCTCTATAGTTAGGAGTCTGTTTCTTGGTTTGTCTCTCTCTCTCTCTTTTTTTTCCTTTGTTCATTTGTTTTGTTTCTTAAATTCCACATATGCATAAGATCATCTGGGATTTGTCTTTGACTGACTTATTTTGCTTAGGCCCTATACTCTCTAGCTCTATCCATGTTGTTGCAGATGACAAGATTTCATTCCTTTCTATGGCTGAATAATAGTCTATTGTAAATGTATACCTCATATTCTTTATCCATTCGTCTATCAGTGGACACTTGGGCTGCTTTCATCGTCTGGCTATTGTAAATAATGCTACTATAAGCTTAGGGGTTCATGTATCCCTTTGAATTAGTGTTTTTGTATTTTTTGGGGTAAATACCCAGTATTGTGATTACTGGATCATAGGGTAGTTCTATTTCTAACTTTTGAGGAACCTTCGTACTGTTCTCCACAGTGGCTGCACCAGTTTGCCTTCCCCCCAGTAGTGCATGAGTGTTCCTTGGTCTCCATATCCTGGCCAACACCTGTTATTTATTTTTGATTTTAGCCATCTGACAAGTGTGAGGTGATATCTAATTGTAGTTTTGATTAGTATTTCCCTGATGATGAGTGATGTTGATCATCTTTTCATGTGTCTGTTGACCATCTGGATGTCTCCTTTGGAAAAATGTCTGTTCATGTCTTCTGCCCATTTTTTAATTGGATTATTTTTTCGGTGTTGAGTTGTTTAAGTTCTTTATATATTTTAGATACTAATCCTTTATCTGATATGTCATTTGTAAATATCTTCTCCCATTCTATAGGTTGCCTTTTAGTTTTGTTGATTCTTTCCTTCGCTGTGCAGAGCTTTTGGTTTTGATGTAGTCCTAATAGTTTATTTTTGCTTTTATTTCCTTTACCTCAGAAGGCATGTCTAAAAAAATGTTGCTATGGCTGATATCAGAGAAATTACTGACTGTGCTGTCTTCAAGGATTTTTATGGTTTCTAGTCTCACATTTAGGTCTTTAGATCATTTTGACTTTATTTTTGTGTATCATGAAAGGAAATGGTCCAGTTTCATTCGTTTGCCTGTAGCTGTACATTTTTCCCAACACATTTGTTGAAGAGACTGTCTTTTTCCCATTGTATCTTCTTTCCTCCTTTGTCATAGATTGACCATATAATTGTGGGTTTATTTCTGGGTTTTCTGTTCTGTTCCATTGATCTATGTGTGTTTTTATGTCAGTATCATACTGTTTCAATTACTGCTGTCTTACAATATAATATGAAATTGGGAATTGTGATACCTCCAGTTTTGTTTTTCTTTTTCAGGATTGCTGGCTATTGAGGTCTTTTTGGTTCCATACAAATTTTAGGATTGTTCTAGTTCTGTGAAAAATGCTATTGGTATTTTGATAGGGATTGTATTAAATCTGTAAATTCCTCTGGGTAGTATAGACATTTTAACAAGATTTGGTAATTTCTGCTTTTTAATTGTAGTGTTAAGCCTGTTGACACTTAACAAAATTATTGATGTGAATGCACTTAAATCTACTTGTTTTGTATTTTATCTCTGTCCCATTTTTGTCTTCATTCCCTTTTATTCTTTTCCTCCCCTTTTTGGGTTAATGGAATATATTTTTTTTAGGATTCTAGTCTATCTGTATTTGACTAACAAGGTGTGCATATGTGTGTTTTCATAAGGAGTTGCTCTAGGGTTTATGTTATTTTTAATTTATATGAGTCTTCCTCCAAGTAACATTTTATCACTGCAAATGTACTATAAGATCTGCATACCAGTATACTTTCGTTTTTACTCTCCTGTGTTTTGAACTATTGTTGCCATACAGTTTATTTTAATTTTTATTTATTTTATTTTTTTTAAAGGTTTTACTTCTTTATTTGAGAAGGAGAGAGAGCAAGTGTGCACAAGGCGGGGGGAGAGGTAGAAGGAGAGAGAAAGGGAGAAGCAGACTTTCTGCTGAGCAGGGAGCCCGATGAAGGGCTTGATCCCAGGTCCCTGGGATCATGACCTGAGCTGAAGGCAGATGCTTAGCCAACTGAGCCACCTAGGCACCACCTGTTGCCATACAACTTAATTATATATATTATGTACTCTGGAATAAATTGTAGTTTTTGCTTTAAATGGTGATTTAACTTTTAAGGAGATTAAAAATGAGAAAAAGGTCGGGGCGCCTGGGTGGCTTAGTCGTTAAGCGTCTGCCTTCGGCTCAGGTCATGATCCCGGAGTCCTGGGATCGAGCCCCCCATCGGGCTCCCTGCTCGGCGGGAAGCCTGCTTCTCCCTCTCTCACTTCCCCTGCTTGTGTTCCCTCTCTCACTGTGTCTCTCTCTGTCAAATAAATAAAATCTTTAAAAAAAAAAAAAATGAGAAAAAGGTCTTTTATATTTACATACTTAACCATTTCCACCACTTTTTATTTCTTTGCATACAGATATCTTGATCTAGATTCTTATTAACTGTCATTTTCCTTTTGTCTGAAGACTTTCCTTAACTTGTCTTATAATGAAGGTTTGTTGAAGAATTTGTTTGAAAAGCTTTTACATTACTTTTGTTTTTGAAGGATGCATTTTGCCGCATGTTTTATTTAAGATTTATGGTGTTTTTCCTTTAATTTTTTCTCCAAGCACTTCCAATTATGTTATTTCACTGTCTTCTGGCTTACATAGTTTCACATGAGAAGTTTGTAGTTACTCTTATTTTTCTTACTCTGTAAGTAATACATCTTGCTTTTAAGATTTTCTTTTAGTACTCTATTTCAGCAAATTGACTATAAAGTTACTGGTGTGTGTGTGTGTGAGAGAGAGAGATTTTGTTGTGCTTCTTGAATCTGTAGGTTTATAATTACACAGTTTGCAAGATTTACAGCCAGTATTTTACTAAATATGTATGTTTTTTTGTCTGCTTCCCTCCAACTTCAATCTCACATATTAGATTGGTTGCTATCATCCCACAGGGCTCTATAGCTGTGTTTGTCTTTTTTCACTTGTCTTTTATGTTGGGTAGGTATTATTTGCTATATCTTTAAGGTCAGTCATCTTTTCTTTTGCCATTTCTGTCAGATGTTAATCAGTCAGAGTGAAAATTTTGGTTTTTTTTTTGTTACCTGTGAGTTCCATTTTTAGTATTTTTTACTATCTTCCATTTCTCTTCTCTCATTCATTTTCCATTACGTTCTTAAACATATGAGACATATTGATAATAGCTGATTTAATGTCCATGCTTGTCTCTTCTATCATTTCTGTTGTTTTCTTGTTTTATTCCTTGATTTTCTTCCTGGTCATTGCTTACATTTTCCTCCTTTTCTGTATAGTTTGTAAATTTTCATTGGATGCCATACTTTGTGATTTTTTTGTTGAGAGCTAGATTTTGTTGTAGTACACAAATGCTGTGTGTGTGTGTGTGTTTGCCTGTTAAGTTAGTTGTGGAAAATTTTGATTCTGTTGAGGCTTATTTGTGAACTCCTTTAGGGATGGTCTAGAAGATAAGTTGTTGTAGGTTTCATTTAGCCTACTTTTAAAGTCATGTTCCATTCTAGTCTCTACTGAATGTGTTAACATAGTCAATGAGGTCTTGGCACTCTGGCTAGAGGGAACACGACTGATTCCTGGCTCTGGGAGCTTTGGGACTTGTTTGTATTGCAGCTGTGCTGTAATTGTTCTTTCCTTGGACCTTGTTCTTGTTTAGCCTTTTGGGGTTTTCACTTTTATACAGATTGGTATTTAGAGAAAAACTTAAGGGTACCTTTATGCAGATGTCTGGATCTGCTTCCCTGTACAACTCCCTTCCCTTGTGTACTCTCTCCCACAGTTTCTAGCCTGAACTGATGATTTCTGTGTCCTCGTTTCAGTACAGTTGCCAGTCTTTGAGTTCCCCTCTCTGTGCTACAGTTTGCAAATTAATCCATGCAGAAAGCCTTTGTGATGGTAGGGTTCACCTTGTTTGTTTCCTATTGTCCAGGGATTACAGTCCTGTCCCTGCCTTTTGTTTAATGTTTAATAATCCCCCCCTATATTTTGTCTGGCTTTCTAGTTGTTTATGGCTGGAGGGTAATTTGAACCTCCTCCTTACTCTCGTGGCTTTAAATAGGAGTCTACTATATTATTTTAGGAACTCAAATTAGCTTTAATTTATAGTATTAATATGGAACATTGGATTTTTGATGGAAAAGTTTCTCAAGTTGTTAGTGGTATTATTTTACTTCAAATTTCCTTGCAGCAGAATGAATCAAAATTAAAATGAAAGGTTAAGAGATACAAAAGAAAAAGAGAAGGAAGAAAAGCCAAAGAAAGATTGGAATAAATAATTGTTAGGTTGCCATTTGTAATGAGACTTCAAAATTCTATTAAAAACCCAAACTGGGAACATCTGAATGCAATATGGAAATGTAAAATGTATACATCTATTTTTACTGATATGGGTTTGACAAAGTATGACCATTATCTGTTGCATTCAGAAAAAAATAAATTCAGCATTTGATTAATCAGAACAATCACATACCAGAAGCCAGTGATCAGCAATAAAAAGATGTGAATGAAATATGGGAAGTTTAAAAATGACATGATGTTGGGGCACCTGGGTGGCTCAGATGGTTAAGCGTCTGCCTTCGGCTCAGGTCACGATCCCAGGGTCCTGGGATCGAGCCCTGCATTGGGCTCCCTGCTCAGTGGGGAGCCTGATTCTCCCCCTCCTCTCCCCCCGCTCATGCTCTCTCTCTCTGTATCTCTGTGAATTGAATGAATAAATAAAAAAATCTTTAAAAAAATAAATAAAAATAAAAATCACACGATGTTGATAAGTTGGTCCATTGAGCAAAAGGAAAAAAAATTCTGATGGATTGATGAATGTAAAAAGCATGCCTTATTGGTGCCAAAACCAGGAATTAAGAGGAATAAGAAGGAAAAGAAGCAAAGCAAAAATTAAAAATTTGTTTTTGAGGAATACAGACAAGTGATACACATGCACACACTCCCCGCTCCCACCTTTAGATAAAATAAGTTTGAAATAAAGCCAGTTGTGCCAAAAAAAACAATAACTTTGCAAGGGTCAGGATAGTGGAGGAAAAAAACATAAAACAGAGCAACAAACACTGGCTTGAAAGATTAAATGGCAAAGACAGCTAAGTCATACATGTTTTCCTTTCTTCAGCAGTGAGTGTTCATAATCATGAAGAATCATAAAGAAAAGATTAAAAGTAAATTCTGTCTCCATAATATCTCTTGAATTAATTCCTTATTCTCAATTCCACTGTAGCAGTCATGTTAGGATTATTTCAAGAATTTCCAGTCTCTTTGTACATAGTCCTTATATTGGTGTATAGGTTTCTAAAAAAAGTCATCCCTTTTAAAAAAAAATTTCTTTGGCCTCATATCTCCCTACTGCCCCTCTCACTCACTCTGTTCCAGCCACACTGTATTTTTCAACACTGGAAACACTGTTCTTCCAACTCTCACATACTCATAACTTTGCATTTGCTGTTTCTTCTACTGTAGTGCTCCTTTGCCAGATATCTGCATGGTTTGGTTTCTGTTGTACTTCATATCTCTACTGAAATGTCTCCTTACTCATATTAAATTTTAATTCATAAATTTTATAAGTATCTTATTTTAAATGGTAGGCTGTCATACTTCTTTTTTTTCATTTGTATTTTCTTGATGTGTGTTTTGTTTACAAGAGTAACAGATATTTCTTTTCACTAGAATGTAGTTTAGTGAAGGCAGAGATTTTGTTGTTTAACGCTGTATCCGGTGTTTTAACAGAGCCAGACACAGGAGGATTGTTCGAGTTGTCCAATGATGCTTGTTAAATATGTTGTCCAAGTAATTGCTTAAAATGTTTCTAACTATATTTCATCTCAGTTTCTGAGAGTGAGATGTGAAAATTTCTCATGATTGTGAATCTATCAATTCCTCATTGTTCTGTAAATGTTGCTTTATACAATGTGAGTAGTTCTGTTTTGTTTTCCTGGTAAATTAATCTTTTAATGATTAAATAATGACAGCCAAGTTTAAGCCACTTATATTTACTGTGATAACTCATATTTTTATTTAAATTTTTATTTTATTTTCTATGTATTATGTATTTTTTATTTTCCTTTTTGCCTCCTGTTGGATTGGTCAGACTTTCCTCATCCCATCTGTTCTTCCCCCTTTGATTACTTTAACGTTTTCTTTTTTAATTTATTTATTTGACAGAGAGAGAGACAGCGAGAGAGGGAACATAAGCAGGGGGAGTGGGAGTGGGAGAGGGAGAAGCAGGCTTCCTGCCGAGCAGGGAGCCTGATGCGGGGCTCGATCCCAGGACCCTGGGATCATGACCTGAGCCGAAGGCAGACGCTTAACCGACTGAGCCACTCAGGCGCCCCTAACGTTTTCTTTTAAATTTAACATAACTGGGGCGCCTGGGTGGCTTAGATGGTTAAGCGTCTGCCTTCGGCTCAGGTCATGATCCCAGGGTCCTGGGATCGAGCCCCACATCGGGCTCCTGGCTCAGTGAGGAGCCTGCTTCTCCCTCTGCCTCTGCCTCTCTCCCTGCTCATGCTTTCTCTCTCTCTCTCTGTATCTCTGTGTCTCAAATGAATAAATAAAATCTCTAAAAAAAAAAAAAATTTAACATAACTATTTAATAAATCCTGAAGATAATTATCCTCTCCCTTTTTTCATGTGTAGAACAATCAACCTTGGAATCCTTCAGCCCCAGTAAGTCAGTTTAGACTCTTACTCAGTTCTGTCTCTTTCCCCTTTGCTCATGAAGTTTGAAACAATGCTGTTTTGGCTCTTTGATCTACTCTGTTATATTGACTAATTTCTAATATTAAATCATACTTGAATGTTGATAATATTTACTAGTATTTTACTTAGGTTTTGTTTTTCAGCATAGATTTTTTTTTTTTCAACCATAGTTTTTGGATATATTTGTTAGGATTTTGGTTCAAGTGTTTTAAAGTTTTTTTGGGGTAAGGATGACTTTCTGACAATTTGCAATAATTCATGTATAAAACTACTTAGACTCTGTTTGCTTCAGCTTCAAAAAATTCTTGTGTTACATCTCCTTTTTTGGTTTTGATTAATATCATTTAAAGGAAAGACTTAAATAGATTTTCAATTGCTTAAAAAAGCTTTTTAATTTTTTCATATTATTATTCCTTTATTTTCTGCCCTTAGTGTTTTTCAACTTAAATTACAGAGTTTGTGTCTTTTTAAGTAATGAAATAATTTAAAGCTCTGAAATTATCTGAGTATTACCGTCAGTTTCTGAATTTTTAAAATATGTGATTTCCTGCTTTTTCTTATTTTATGTGTTCAAAAAAAATTTTTTTAACTCCTATCCTTAAGTTCTGATATTTCACAGAATTTAAAGGCATTAGTGTGTTTTGTTTTGTTTTTTAAATTGGATTGAGTCAAAGAATCTCACTTTACCATGACTCTTACTTTACTGAAGTGAGTTTTATAAATTAAATTGCATTACATTTGTAAGATGTGTGATTAGATTATGTTCAGTATTTACAAAAATTTTTTTTGAGTGGTTTGCAAGGATGTGCATCACTTTCATGTATGGAAGTGTCTTAAAAAATACACTTGTCTGGGCATCATTCTTGAATTTCACTAGATATAGAGGTATAACTTGGTGCATGAATTTTGCAGATAACCCAGGTGGTTTCTAACCACCACTGTAGACAGAGGGTCATCTCAAGGTCAGCTCAAAAGAGGGACAAAGCCTAATATAAAGAATACTTAAAGAAGTAAGTTATAATGACAAAATATATTAATCTGGGCCTGTCCTCACATTTATGTATAAGGAAGGGCTGGGTTTGAGGGAAAAATGACTCTTAAATGTGATATTTACTATTTGATTTGGTAACATGTAGTAAAAATTGCCAAAATTATTTTATTATGTATACCTTCAACTTCCTTATGTTAAATACAATTGTAATCTTTAAAATTTAACTTTTAACTCTATGTCCTTACTTCTATGTAGGCCTCGAAGTAGAGGAAAAACTACAGTGGAAGATGAGGACAGCATGGATGGCCTGGAGACAACAGAAACAGAAAATATTGTGGAAACAGGTATCAAACTTAACAGATTTTTAAAAATCTACATCATAATTTGCACAGTTAGCATTTGTCTATATATTGAGTTCTAAACTCTCCCTGTGCTGAAATAGTTTGATAGGCCATGACAGTGAAAAAATTTAGTTCTCTCTCTCTCTCTCTCTTTGTTTCCTACAGCCCTGATTTAGTGGAAAGTATATAATATCTGTAGACAAATATCTTATTAAAGCAAAATTAAAACTGGAATAAACAGTAATTCCAGGCTGTTAATGTGATAATTTATAGTATATTTCTGCTTTTGAACCATCCAGCATTTGTTTGAAGCTGATTGTGTTAGTATATATGTGAGGGAAAAAAAAATATGTTCCATTAAAAATAATATTGTGAAATGCTGGGTTAAACCAGACCAAATGCTTTCTGGTCTGCTGGACATTTAGGTACCTTAAATAAGCTAATGTGTATTATGTATCTGCAAAAGGAAGATAGAGTAGGTTGCCCAAAGTAATTTCCAGAATTTATAAAGTTAATGATTTAAGTTGTCAAAGGGATGAGGTTTCATATTATTATATTCAGAGACGATCTGTGTGAGATGGTCTCTCATGGGCAATGTTTTTTTTTTTTTTTTTTTTTTAACAATTGTTGGATAGAGTTTAGGCATAGTGATAGGCTTTTTCTCTGAAGTTGATTGTCCTTTTCTTGTTGTTTACAGAGTATCATACAGTTTTTAGAGAAGAGTTAGAAATTGCTGTATCTTGAAATACAATTTTCCATAAAATACTTTTGGTTGTCAGTGTGTTGCAGCTAGATGGCTGTAATTCTTGGAAAGTCTTCAAATGTTCTGTAGTTCTCATCCATCTTTTCAGTAGGGTCTTAGTAGGTAGAGTGGTGACTGAAGGTTGGAATGCAGAATTCTACCTTTTGCTGTTTTGCTGCAAATTCGTTACCACATTGTTTTAAACTTGAATTTATGTAAATTCTCCACTAGTTATTTTTCATGATTTCTTTTCCATAAATTTTTTCTGTACCATATACTATTACTTTCTAGTGAAAGGGGTGTTTTTTTTTTTTTCCAAGTTTTAAGTGACATTTTTCAACATAATGATTACTTACAGGTTGCTTTAAACCAGTGCTGCCAGACTGTACCCCAGGCCCCCTTTTCTGCATTTAACAACAGTCTTCCTGAGTACTTTCCCTCTTTCTCTGAAGATTTAACACCTGCCTTTCTATTTCCCTCTGCTTCTCCCATTGTGATGTTAATAATCTATTCAGTACCCAGGCCTCTTGGCTCCTTGATTTCTCAACATTGTGATTCTCCAGCCTACCTTAGCCTGTCTGTCTTCTGGTCATATGTGATCAGCCTGTGTCATTCATTGTCTCACTTGCTATGACAATTGCTGTTTCACTTCCAGAATCTCGGCATCAGCTGTTCTACCCTCTGACTACTACCTCTTCTTTTTCCAGCTCATTTTCTCCTAGTATAGCACCATAATAATTCTTGAACCATACTGAGTCCTCCAATCCAATGATCTTAGTGATGGGGTTGTTACCCTCCTGTGCTAGCTTAGAGTCTGATCCACTGTTGGAGTCCTTCTCTTATTCACCTTTAACGCCTTTACCATTGTTCCACTGTTTTGTTTTTATTACAAAACCCAAATTCTGCAGCTGATAATGGCTGGTGAAAATCATAACCTTGCTGACTGGTTTCATTTTAAATTTATGACCTCAAATCTCAAGTGGGTATGATTGCTACTCTGCACTCATTCTACTTTTATATAGAAATTTCCTCTCCCATTATCAATGATGGTTATTTCACCACCTTCTCTTCTCTCTTCAAATTTCCAACACCTCCTCCTGTTTTTCATTCTTCAGATATGATGATCTTGCTTATTTCAATGAAAAAAAGAAAAAATAGAAGCAACCAGGAAAGAAATTCTACATTCACCCACATTTCCTGCTTGTAGCTCCTCCCATATATTTTACCTTCCCTACTGTTAAAATGGGATGAAAAGTCTCTGGTTATCAAAGGCCAGCTCTTCTGCTTGTGTCCTCTATTCTAACTCTTCATCTCTTAGGGACTTTACGCCTTCAGTTTTCCTGGGTTTCTTGCATCATGCATTTCCTGTCTCAGTGAATGATTTCCATTAGCATTTGAACATGCAGTATTACCTTTCTTGAACACGAACACCTTCTCTTGATCAGATATCCCTTTTCAGCTACTTTATTGCTTTTTTGCTCACCTTTATAGGAAAAATCCTTGAAAGAGTTGTCTATACTTATGGCTGTAGCTTATTTTTGCCAAAACGTCATTTTCTCATGAACCTCATGAGAGGTTCTCATGAACCTACTCCAAGTTGGGCTTTCTTCCTCCCACTCCACTAAAATCATTCTTGTCAGTGTCACCCATGATCTCATCTTGCCAGAGCCAGCTTTTAGTCTTTGTTGCCCTTAACTATTCAGTATTGTTTCACACAGCTAACCACTTTCAGTAGTGACAATTTATTTTTTTTACTTGATTTTCAGGACACCACATTCTCTTGTTTTTTTCCTACATCACTGGTGTCTCTTCATTCTCTTTTGCTCATCTTCAGTTTAGTTGCTTTAAATATTACCTATGTGGGGGCGCCTGGGTGGCTCAGTCGTAGAGTGTCTGCCTTCGGCTCAGGTCATGGTCCCAGAGTCCTGGGATTGAGCCCCGCATCAGGCTCCCTGTTCAGCCGGAAGCCTGCTTCTAGTTCTCCCCCTCCCTCTGCTTGTGTTCCCTCTCTTGCTGTGTCTCTCTCTGTCAAATAAATAAAAATCTTTAAAAAAAAAAAAAATATTACCTATGTGCTGTGACTCCAAAAAGTATATTACTAGCTCTTTTCTTGCTTTGAGCACAACCTATATCTTTAGGTTTCTTCTTAACATTTACTTTTACATGTCTAAAGAGGATCTCAAACTTAATGTGTTTTCTGTGGCACTATTTTTTGTTATCCTGAACCTTCTTTTCCAGTGTTTCCACCTCATTAAATGACATCATTATTTTTCAGGCTAAAAATATGGAGCCCATTGGAAAATCTTTTGGGCTTTACTTTCACAATATATCCTATTTCAAACACTTTTCGTCTCCTTTACTAATCTCATTCCACTACTTTCCACCACCACTCCTTGTGTGGACTACTGCAAGAGCTTCCTGTCTCCATGCATTTGCTCTTTATTCTGGTCTTATTGTCCCCATAATAGTCAGGGATCTTTTCGAACCAAACTAAGAGTCTTATTTCCCTCTGTCAACCATCCAGAGTCTCCAGTGATACTTAAAATAAAATCCAAAGCCCATACCATGATCTTCACAGTGTATTAATCTGACCTTGGCTGCCTGTCCAACCACATCTCCTACTCTTCCCCTTGCTCACTGGGCTCCAGCCATACTGGCCTATTTGCTATTCATAGAGTCCACTAATCACATTCTTTTATAAGGCTTTTGCACTTTTCATATGCCTTGTTTAGAACCCCTGTTCCCAGATACTCATATTATTCTCTTAATTCATTCAGGTCCTCACTCATTTGCTGTCTCCTCAGGCCTTTCTCGACCAACTTGTCTAACACTTGTCACTCTATCCTTTTCTCCTTTGTTCCTAGTATTTAAACAGATAAGACATTGTATGACATATTTGTTTATTACGTGCCTTCCACCCTAGACTGCAAGTTTCATGAGGTTAGGGATTTGTCTTCTTCATTGATTTATTCCCAGTGCCTAGAATACTTCTAGACACATGGTAGGCTTCAGTTCACTAACTGAAGAAGTATTACATTCTTACAGTTTTTTTTGTTTTGTATTTTCTAAGCTACTGCTGTTCTTGGAACATCACCACAAAACTAAAGTTCTGACATTTAATTTTTCCTTATGTGATGAGTACTAAGCCCCACAAATGGACTGTCCTCTCATACTATCTCTTAAGAGGTATCAAGGCAAATAAAGTTTAGTGAAAGGTTTTAACAGGAGCAGGATATTTTTCTTATTCTGGCCTTTTATACTAAAATTAAATAAAATCAAGTGAGTTAGTCTTTGCTCTTTGTCCTTGGAAAGACCTTCATCCAGTTGTTTTAGTGAACATGGAGGGCAAGGAGAATAGTAAAGAAAAGAATAGAGAACAGTTGTTAAAAACTAAGCTACAGGGGCGCTTGGTGGGCTCTGTCAGAGGAGCATGTGACTCTTGATCTCGAGGTCCTATGTTCAAGCACCATGTTGGGTGTAGAGATTATTTAAATGTGAAACTTAAAAAAAAAAAATCTATTAAGCTATAAATAAACCCAAGCAAAGAGAAGAGTTCCATACATTTCTAGTCAGTTTAAAAGCACATTTGAGTTGGCTGCAAGGTTTTAACATGTGCATGTCTCAAGGCCCAAGGTTTATTGGAAGGTCTCTTATATCTGTAAATTTTGTGTCTTGGTACATTTGTTTAATGACTTATAGTAATGTAAGAGAGTATTTATTAAAATGAGTATGGGGGGGCGCCTGAGTGGCTCAGTTGGTTAAGCGACTGCCTTCGGCTCAGGTCATGATCCTGGAGTCCCTGGATCGAGTCCCGCATCGGGCTCCCTGCTCGGCAAGGAGCCTGCTTCTCCCTCTGACCCTCTCCCCTCTCATGTGCTCTCTCTCTCTCTCTCTCATTCTCTCTGGCTCAAATAAATAAATAAAATCTTTAAAAAAAAATAAAATAAAAAAAATAAATAAATAAAATGAGTATAGGGGGTTTGTGTGTGTTAGGGGGTGGTAAGTGGTGGGAATGAGTATCCTGTAAGTGGCCATTGGGAAAATCACAAGAAATTTCACAAATCAGTTTTTTTTTTTAATTTAAATTCATTTAATTAACATATAATGTATTATTAGTTTCAGAGGTAGAGGTCAGTGCAGTTTGTTATGTTTTTATGGTAAGAAAATCCTATGGGTTTTTTGGAGGTGGTGGCTGTTACTAGTCTGTTTTTTCCCATATAAATTAAATCAACTCGAATGAAGTGCAAGTTAAGAAGAGAAATTCCACTTTTCTTTCAGAATCATTATATAATCAGGGCTTTGCAAACTTGTTTTAGTTAATTATAATTGGTTAATTATGATTTAGCTAATTATAATTAAAAATTTATTTTGACTGTTGTGGTAGTTTGGCCAGTAGGAGTCTCTTTTCAGCTGGCTTCTGAATCCTTTTTATTATCATCTCAAAATGTTTCAAAGCTCATTGCTCTTTGGCAACAATATTTTTCAGGCCCATCTTTAATTTTCTCTACCCCAGGATATGAAGTAGACTATTCTCTAAGAACTCTTAGTTCTTTTTAGCTGAAAATAGTATTAGAGATAAAAAAGTGGGCTCTAAGGATGCGTATTATATTGTTTTTATTGAGAATTAATTATGTTAGTCCATTTTAGTGATATTTTAGTTATTGCATAGATGTGAGAGTGTATTCATCTGCTTATAAATACTTGTTCACATTAATACTTTCAGTTACCTCTAGTATAATTTTTTTTAATAGAATTTATTTTTTAGAGCAGTTTTAGGTTCACAGCAAAATTGAGTGGAAGGCCCAGATACTTCCTATATGCCTCCTGCCCTTACATATGCATAGCTTTCCCCATTGTCAACATCCCCCACAGCATGGTATATTTGTTATAATTGACAAAACTTCAGTGACACGTCATTATCGCCCTAAGTCCATCGTTTACATTTTGGTTCACTCTTGGTGTTGTATATTCTCTGAGTTTGGACAAGTGTGAAATGATATGTATTCCTCATTGTAGTATCACACAGTATTCTCACTCCCCTAAATCCTCTGTGTTCCACCTATTCATCCCTCCCTCCCCTTTAATCCAAGGCAACCACTGATCTTTTTACCATCTCCATAATTTTGCCTTTTCCAGAATGTCATACTGTTGGAGTCATACAGTAAATAGCTCTTTCAGATGGACATCCTTCACTTAGCAATAGGCCTTTAAATTTTCTCCATGTCTTTTCATAACTTGAGAACTTTCTTTTTAGCACTAAATAATATTCCATTTTTGGGATGGACCACAGTTTATCCATTCGTCTGCTGAAGGACACCTTGGTTGCTTCCAAGTGTTGGCAATTATGAATGAAACTCCTGTAAACATCCACATGCAGGTTTTGTGTGTACGTAAGTTTTCAAGTCCATAAGTTTCAACTCCTTTGGATAAATACCAAGGAGCATGATTGCTGGGTCATATGTTAAGAGCATATTTAGTTTAATAAGAAAGTGCTAAACTGTCTTCCAAAGTGGCCGTACCATTTTGCATCGCCACCAGCAATGACTGAGTTCTTTTGGCTCCAAGTTCTTACCAGCATTTGGTATTGTCAGTGTTCCTGATTTTGGCCATTCTAGTAAGTGTGTAGTAGTATATCATTATTTTAGATTACATTTCCCTGATAACATATCATGTGGAACATCTTTTTGTCTGGTTATTTGCCATCTGTGTATCTTTGGTGACCTCTCTGTTATATTTATTAGCCCATTTTAAAATCAGGTTGTTAGTTTTCTTATTGTTGAGTTTTAAGAGTTCTTTGTATATTTTGGATAACAGTCCTTTATCAGATATGTCTTTTGCAAATATTTTCTCCTAGTCTATGGCTTATGTTTTTATTCTGTTGACAGTGTTTTAAGCAGAGTAGAAATTTTTAAAAAAAATTTTTTATTTATTTGACAGAAAGAGACAGCTAGAGAGGGAACACAAGCAGGGGGAGTGGGAGAGGGAGAAGCAGGCTTCCCGCTGAGCAGGGAGCCCGATGCGGGGCCCTATCCCAGGACTGTAGGATCATGACCTGAGCTGAAAGCAGACGCTTAATGACTGAGCCACCCAGGTGCCCCTAGAGTAGAAATTTTTCATTTTAATGAAGTCCAGTTTATCATTTGTTTCTTTCATGTATCATGACTGTGGTGTTATATCTAAAAAGTCACTGCTAAACCCAGGGTCATCTAGATTTTCTCCTAAGTTCTAAGAATTTTATAATTTTGCATTTCACACTTACTTTTTTAACTTCAGTAAGGACGTATGGTCTGTGTCTAGATGGATTTGTGTGTGCGCATGTTCAGTTCCAGCATCATTTGTTCAAAAATACTATTTCTTCTACATTGTATTGCCTTTGTGTCTTGTTTCAGTGACCAGTTAAATATTTATTTGAGTTTATTTCTGGCTTCTCTATCCCATACTATTGATCTATTTATTCTTCTGCCAAAATTACACAGTCTTGATTGCTGTAGCTATATAGTAAATCTTGAAGGCAGTTCTTCAACTTTGTTCTTCTCCTTCAATATTTTGTTAACTAGTTTGGGTCTTTTGTTTCTCCATAAAGTTTTTAAAATCAGTTTGTTGATATCCACAAAATAACTTACTGAGATTTTGATTAGAATTGCATTGAATCTATAATTAAAATTGGCAGGAACAAATGTCTTGGAAATATTGAGTCTTCCAATCCATGAACATGAAATATCTCTACATTTATTAATTCTTCTTTGATTTCTTTCATCAGGGTTTTGTAGTTTTTATCAGACAGATTTTATGTGTATTTTGTTAGACTTATACGTGTTTGATTTTGGGGAAATGCTAATTTTAAATGGTATTTAAAAAAATTCATATTCCACTTGTTCATTGCAGGTATATAGGAAAATGATGGACTTTGTATATTAACCTTGTATCTTGCAACTTTGCTGTAATTGTTTATTAGTTCCAGGGCTTTTTTTTTGGTCTTTGTGTTTTTGTATATCCTTTTGGATTTTCTACATAGATGATCATTTATATCTGTGAACAAAGACAGTTTTATTACTTCCTTCCCAATCAGTATACCTTTTATTTCCTGTTCTGGTCTTATTACAATAACTGGAAGAACTTCTTTTACAAGGTTGGAAAGGACTGGTGAAAGGGTGACATCCTTGCCTTAGTGGGAAAGCTTTTAGTTTCTCACCATTAAATATGTTGTTGCTTGTAGGGGCTCTTTTGTAGATATTCTTTATCAAGTTAAGGAAGTTCTAGTTTACCGAGAGTAGTTTTTATCATGAATGGGTGTTGGATTTTGTCAGTACTTTTTTTGTATCTACAGATAGGATTATGTGATTTTTCTTTTTTAGCCTATCAATGCAATGGATTACATTAATTAATTTTCAAATGTTGAACAAGTGTTGCATACTTGGGATAAATCCTACTTGGTCATGGTGTATAATTTTTTTTAATACATTTTTGGATTCACTTTGCTGATATTTTGTTGAGGATTTTTAAAATTTATTTTTATTTTTTATTTTTTTAAAAGATTTTATTTATTCATTTGACAGAGACACACAGAGAGAGAGAGGGAACACAAGCAGGGGGAGTGGGAGAGAGGGAAACAGATGTCCCGTGGAGCAGGGAGCCCAGTGCGGGGCTCGATCCCAGGACCTTGGGATCACGACCTGAGCTGAAGGCAGATGCTTAATGACTGTGCTGCCCAGGCACCCCTTGTTGAGGATTTTTGCATTTATGTTCTTGAGAGATACTTGTCTGTAGTTTTTGTTGTTGTTTTATTTTGTTTTCTTGTATAATGTCTTTGTTTTTTGGCATTAGGGTAATGCTGCTCTCATAGAGTGAGTTAGGTTCCTTCTGCTTCTGTCTTCCAGAAGAGATTATTGAGAATTAATATAGTATCTTCCTTAAGTGTTTGGTAGAATTCACCAATGAAGCCATCTGGGCTAGGAGTTTTCTGTTTTAAAAGGTTATTAATTATTGATTCAACTTCTTTAATAGGTATAGGTATATTCAGATTGAATCTTTCTACTTGTGGTGAGTGTTGTCAAATTGTGTCTTCTTTTCATTTTAATTAAAAAAAATTTTGAGAGAGTGAGTCGAGCAGCGGGGGAGGGGCAGAGAGGGAGAGAGAGAAAATCTCAAGCAGGCTCCATACTCAACACGGAGCCTGATGTGGGCTTGATCTTACAACCCTGAAATCATGACCTGAGCCAAAATCGAGAGTTGGACCATTAACCAACTGAGCTACTCAGGTGCTCTGCAAATTGCGTCTTTCAAAGAAGTTTATCTAGGTTATCAAATTTGTGGGTATAGAATTATTAATTGTATTCCTTTATTGTCCTTTTAATGTCCATAGGACCTGTAGTGATATCCCTTCTTTAATTGCTATTATTAATAATGTGTTCTCTACCCTTTTTTCTTTCAGTAAACCTGGCTAGAGGCTGATTGATTTTATTGATCTTTTCAAAGAAGCAGCTTTTGGTTTCATTATTTTTCTCCATTGATTTCCTGTTTTAAATTTCATTGATTTCTGCTGTAATTTTTGTTATTTCTTTTTTTCTGCTTACTTTGGATTTAATTAACTTTTTTTTCCTAGTTTGATTGATTGCTTTTAGATCTTCTTTTCCAATATATACATTCAGTGGTATAAATTTCTCTCAAAGCACTGTTTTCACTGCATCTCACAAATTTTGATAAGTTGTGTTTTCATTATTATTTAGCTCAAAATATTTAAAAATTTCTCTTGAAATTTCTTATTTGATCCATATGTTATTTAGAATTATGGTGTAGGGGCGCCTGGGTGGCTTAGTTGGTTAAGCATCTGCCTTTGGCTCAGGTCATGATCCCAGGGTCCTGGGATTCCTGCATTGGGCTCCATGCTTATCGGGAAGCCTGTTTCTCCCTCTCCCTGTCTCTCCCCTTGCTTGTGCACACACGCACTCTATCTCTCTCTCTTTGTGGGGGGAAAAAAAAAAAAAGTGTGTTGTTTAGGGGGTGCTTGGCTGGCTCAGTTGGTAGAGCATGTGAGTCTTGATCTCGGGGTTATGGGCATGGAGCCTATTTAATAAATAAAATTTAAAAAATTAAAAAGAAAAAAGTGGTGTTTAACCTCCAAATATTTTGGAATTTTCAAACTATCTTTCTATTCCTGATTTCTAGTTTAATTCCTTTGTGGTTTGAGGGCAGACATTGTATGATTTCTATTATTTTAAATTTGTTTTGTGGCCCAGAATGTGGTCTGTTGGTGAATATTCCATGTGATCTGGAGAAGAATGTATATTCTGCTGTTGTTGGATGAAGTAGTCTATAGATGTCCATTTTATCCAGTTGATTGATGGTGGTGTTGGGTTCAACCATGTCGTTAGTAATTGTCTGCTTCCTGGATCTATATTTTTGATAAATGGGTGTTAATATCCCCATATGTAATAGTGGAGTCATATATTTTTCTCTGCAGTTCTGTCAGTTTTGCCTCATGTATTTTGACACTCTTGTTAGGTGCATATGTGTAAAGGATTATTATGTCTTCATGGAGAATTGACCCCTTTTTCGCTAGGTAATGGCACTGTTTGTCCCTGATAACTTTACTTGCTATGAAGTCCGCTGCATCTGAAATTAATATAACTTTGCTTTCTTTTGATCTGCAGTCTATTCTCAGCAAATTTCTACTATTCAGCTCAGTATTATTAACTATAGTCATCATGTTGTTACATTAGCTCTTTAGACTTATTTATCCTATGTAACTGCAACTTTGTGTGTTTTGGCCAATATTTCCCTATCTCCACCCACCCCCCCTCCCCCAGCCCCTGGTAGGTACCATTGTACTCTGCCAATTTTACATTTTTTATTAGAATTTTGACTTGATTTGTTAGTCTCTCTAGGCTATACAGACTTTTCAGTGTTTGACTGGAAGGAACTTTTCTCAGATTATCCCTGATAACATCAGTTTCACTCTCAAGAATCTAAAGGGTCAGTGAGCATTTGCTTGAATCCTTCCTTCCATATTTCAATTAACATTACACTATGTGACACCTTTAGACTACATTGTCAACAGTTTTATCCAGAGTTCTTACTTCATACTAGACTTGAGGCTTGCCCAGGGGACCTCATTTCTCACAAATGAAGTTCAACATATTCAGACTGAGTGCATGCTTGTGTCTTGGCTTTCACTTTGTGTAGATCAGTCTCTCAATTACCCAAGTATTTTTATAAGAATCACCTCTTCTTTGTGAATGCCTACCCTGCCCCCCTTTTCAGAAATTCTGCTTTGGTCATTAGACTTCACTAAGCCTATTTTTCTAGAGCTTTTATATATCCGGAAGTGTTTGTACCTTACTTCAATGGGGAGAGGTTTTTAGTGGATATTGCATTTTACCTGTAACTCTAGACATGATATTTAAATTTTATTTCTGAACAAGTCTAGTAGATCTGGAAGCAAAGCTTATTACTAAAAACCCTGAGCAGTTTTTGTTTGTTTGGCTTTTTTTCATTACCTCCAAAACTCCTTTGTGCTTTTTTTTTTTTTTTTAAGATTTTATTTATTTATTTGAGAGAGAGAGAATGAGAGACAGAGAGCATGAGAGAGAGGAGGGCCAGAGGGAGAAGCAGACTCCCTGCCGAGCAGGGAGCCCGATGCGGGACTTGATCCCGGGACTCCAGGATCATGACCTGAGCCGAAGGCAGTCGCTTAACCAACTGAGCCACCCAGGCGCCCTGTTTTCTTTAATTTTTTCACTTCAACTCACACTCTTCACACACTTTAGCTAAGCAATGGTTAGCAGTTTTAGCTCTGGAACCAGACTGCCTGTGTTGGAATCCAGGCTCCTCTGCTAATTGAAATTTTTTTTTAAGTTTTATTTTTAAGAAATCTCAACACCCATTGTGAGGCTCAAACTTACAACCCTGAGATCAAGCGTTGCATGCTCTACCGACTGAGCCAACCAGGCGCCCCTCTACTTAATTATTCTTGAGCAAAGTTCCTTAATCTCTTACCTTGCTTTCTTATTGGTAACATGGAGATGTTCATAGTAGCTACTGTTGGTAGATACTCCTCCATGGTCTCTTGCACTTGACATATCTTGTTGTGTATCCCAAGAATGTAAGGCCTTGACTGTCCCTTATCTGGCCATTTCTCAGGGTTCTGTTCACAGTGAGTAGTCTTGAAGAAGAGGCAATGTCTCCCTCTGGGACAAAGAGCAGGCATGTTTAATGCTTACTATAAAAGCAGTGGGTTCCCTATGCTCTTTGTTCCTTCCTTGTGATGCATTTCACTGCAAGGACAGGCATTTATTTGGGCCATGGTGTGACCCCCATAAGACTTGGGGGCCAAAGGGGAACTGACAGCAATATCCTCATGTTTGTGCTGCTTGCTGTGCGGTGAGTAATGAAGTCCTTGGTCTTTGATCCAGGAGTCTGTGTTTTCTGCAGCATCTATGGAACAGTAACAGACTAACTTATTAGCTTGTGTAAAATCCCAGACTTAGAAGCTATCTTCATATGGTTGTTGTAAAGTTTAAATGAGTTAACACATGTTAATCACTTACAGCATTGCCTCGGACATAGTGAGCATTTACTGAAAGTTAGCCATGAAGGTTTTAAGTATTTTCGTATTCTCTGCATTGAATTTTTAGGCCTAAGTAAAGATAAGGCTCAGAAGATTAAGATTGCTGTACATAACGATTATATGGTGAAGATGTATATTGTAATTTATTGGTTTTATTTTAGTTTCTTGTATTTTTTTTTAAGATTGATTTATTTGAGAGAGTGGGAGCACACATGGAGGAGAGGGGCACAGGGAGAGGGAGAGAGAGTCCCAAGCAGACTCTGTGCTGAGCGCAGGGCCAGATGCAGGGCTTGATCCTGTGACCCTGAGATCACTACCTGAACTGAAACCAAGAGTTGATTGCTTAACCAGCTGTGCCACCCAGGTGCCGCTAGTTTCTTGTATTAATTGCAAACCATGAATATCCATTAATAACACACTTTAAAAAAGTCATACAGAAAACTAAACAAAATACTTTTATAACTAAATAAAACATCCAGAGAGCAGTTGAATTTTAACAATTACTATTTTAATTAATATCAGTGTATTCTTTGGCTCTTGATAACTGTTGGACTCTTATTCTTAATGTTTTTGTACTGCATTTCTAAAAATCACATTAAAATTATAACAGTGATGCGTATTAGTGAAAATTTATAGAACTGTGGATAAGTATAAAGAGACTAAGTTAGCCGTAGAAGTGTTAACTCCAAGAGAGAACCAGTATTTCACATTTTTGTGTATTTTTGGTTGCTTACATGTTAAATCTTTACATGGCTCTGTGAAAGTAGTGACTATCTTCATGTTATTAGTGTCAATATTTTAAGTAGTTTAGTGAATAAATATAGGGTAACTGTTTCTAAAGAGTGCTAATTCTTCCGCTGTACAACACATTTTGGATGTAGTGGATACACTAGATTCAGTAAGATACAAACAGAATGTAAAATAGAACTGTCAGAATGCAGGCTTATTTTGACCACTGCTGTTCAAAAGAAGGAAAGGGCGTGATAACACAATTTCTTAGATACGTTTTGTTCTGTAGTCTTAGTATAAAGAAAGCATGAAAGGCATCATGGAGGTAAAGGAAGTTAGGAGAGAGAAAAAAATTTTATTCTATTTAATGTTTGACTAAAGCACCAGCAGCAAGGCATGTTGTTTGGATAAGAAGTAGACAGTGAGTGCTGGTGTTCATTAACATAATTAGTAAATACTAGCATGTTTAAAATATTTTGTATGTTTTTGTGCTTTTTGTGATTCTTTTTTTTTTTTTTTTTAAAGATTTTATTTATTTATTTGAGACAGAGAGAGCACATGAGAGGGGGGAGGGTCAGAGGGAGAAGCAGGCTCCCTGCCGAGCAGGGAGCCCGACGCGGGACTCGATCCAGGGACTCCAGGATCATGACCTGAGCCGAAGGCAGTCGCTTAACCAACTGAGCCACCCAGGCGCCCTGTGATTCTTTATGTATATGTATACAGTAAGATTTTTCTGCTTGCTTGATATTAATTACACCACATGTAATTAATCAGTTATTGGGCATCATCCAGATTTTGCTCTGAATGGTTTGTAAAACAGATACATTGCCTGTTTCTATAGAGTGCATCGTCTGGTAGGGTGTCATTGACACCTTTGCCAGGCTATTTTCCAAATAATGTTTTTAAATGAATAAAATAAAATACATATGTTTGCAAAGATAAATGATTATATTGAAATATTGTCAAAATAGTAAAAAGCCAAATTTGTAATTTCATAATGTGTTTTTAAAAATTTATACTTAAATTATAAATCCTAATTTAATTTTAATATTTACCATAATTTTCAAGTAGTGATGAGGGTAAATGATATTGTGGGATATCTGCAAACACTGAATGTGATAAGAAATTACCTGCTTTCTGTTGGTGACAGAGACATAGTTGCTCTATCACTCTACTTGTGCATATATTCATAATGAAATGAGTTTTTAGGATTCTAAATTTCAAAGGTTAGTAAAAAATTTTTCCCTCCTAATATCCTAGAACCCCTGATTAAGTAAATACATTTTTAAAAATTTTTTATTTTTTAATTTTTTGAGTGGGGGGCGGGTAGAGGGAGAAAGCAAATGAATCTCAGGCAGACTCCATGCTGAGCGCAGAGCCTGATGCTGGGCTTGATCTCAGCACCCTGAGATCACGACCTGAGCCTAAACCAAGAGTTGGATGCTTAACTGACTGAGCCACCCAGGTTGCCCCTAAATAAATACAATCTTTAAAATTCATTCAAAGATAGGGTGCTTTGAAAGAATGTGTTATGTATCAGTAAGGGAGGCCATACGTAGACGCTGGAATAGTTTTGACATTGACAGTCTATTCTGTCAGGTCGGTGAGTTTACTGCATATATTTTTAGGATACATACAGAGAATTACTTAACCTTTGAGGGAAATAATTTCCTAATTGTCCAAAATCAGAATGTATTATTTCCATGAAGTTGGCTGGGAGGTAAATGCTCTCTTTACTCAATAATTTTACTCAGCACGGCTTTAAAAATAAACAGAAATACACTGTATTTTCAGTTTTCATTTCATATTCTTCATATTCAACAAATGCTTCCTCAGTAACATGGTGCTAGTAAAATATTAACATTTCCCTTTAACGTTAATCTATTCGTAAAACCTCAGGGCTCCGTGAGAGACTGCCGGGAGCACACGGCAGTTAAGTGAGCAGGGGTGAGCATCCCTGCGCCTTGGAAGCCCATTTTGCTTCATATTAGCTATGTGATCTCTGGCTTGTTGTTTAACTTCCTGACTTTAGTTTCCTTACCTTGTAAATGAGGATAATATGTCAGATATTACTGTTGTTTTTTAAAAGAGAAGAATTAAATGAGAGAACTATTAGGTGCACACCTCTATTTGTCTTTTCAGTTTTAGCTGGCTTTTAATGCCTTTTTGAAGCCTTTCTAAGCTGTACTCCCACCTCTTCCATTGACTCTCATCACACCTGTACCTCCATCCTGACAAGTGTGCTATCCTATTATTATTTATTATTCACTGTCTCCTGACTAGATCCATTGAGGATAGAAATCCTGACTCTGTTATAGAAACTGGCTACTATTTGAATAGAATATATGGTACACAGCAGTTACTCAAAGTTTTGTTTGGTAAAAATCATTCTAAAGTAATGATTTATTAACTTCTCAGCAGAGAGCCAGAAGCTGCCTAAATAAATGTTCTCTTTATTCTTATTACTTCCCACAATATAATGTAATCATGTGTGATCTGGCATCGAGAGTTTGGTATCTTAGTTAGTGATACCTAACTAGATGGGGAAGTAAATAGATAGTTAAAATATCATGTGTGAATGTCGATAATCAGAATAGCAACCACATACCTACCCTTACCATATACTTAAGGCATTGGGCTGAGTGCTTTACGTGTAATATCTATTTTACTCCTAAAGAGAGTTTTATACTAGGTGGTATTAGCTATCTTTTAAGTGATTGACGAACTGAAATTGAGATGAGCTAACTTGCCAAGGGCACATGGCTTGCAAATGCAGATTCTGGACCATTTGATTCCAAGCCTTTGATTTTAACTAATACCTCAGACTAAACAGCCTTTGCTATTCATTCACAGAAGCAACTGTTTGGGACTATAAGTAAGAGTCATGGGAGGAATGGCATTGTTTAGGGGCAGGGGTTGGATCTGATTTACTGGTGCATCCCCAGAGATTTGCACAGCACTTAGGCCATGCCACTGAATGAAGTACACAGGCCGTCCAGGTTCTCTCAGAACTTCCTTACACATGATTGGGTTCTTTAGGATTGTTACCTCTGCACATATGCCACCTAGTGGTTCAAGATTGCACACAGGTAGGGGCTGCCGATAAAATCCTCTCTCTGTCATCCCTGTGGTCAGTGTGGACTCTTCTGACTTTAAAACATTTTGTGACCAAGTAGCATTGCCTTTATTTTAGGTCAAGTTCAGAGTAAGGAGAAAGATACACCAAATATTTTATATCAAAGAAAAATATAACATGGAAAATTTTAAAATGTAAAAAGTGCCTGCTTACTCCCATTTCATAGTTTTAGACTGTTAGGCATTTGAACGAATAGAATGCCATGAAAGGCAAAAACTCTGCAAAGTAGCCGAGCCTGGGCTCTTTTACTAGTTGAATGGCTAGCTTTTGTGGTTTTGGCACAGGCCCAGGATGGTGTTCAAGAGTGCATTTTTGGTAGTGAACTGTGGATAAGCAAGTACTGGCATCAGAACTCTTCCTTCAGTTGTCACTGAGTTTACAGTCATTTCACCAGAGCATTTCTGGTTGATATCTCTGGTTGGATATTTGGATGGCATCATTTTCAGCCAGAGCAATCTGTTTCAGGAGAAGAGAGAGACATAAACATTAGTTTAATTGTCCTGGCTTGAGTTTGACAGATAGTAAGATCTAATTTTTTCTACTAAACGAAGAGTGACAATTAAAAAAGATAGGTTTGATCTTTATGTATAGTTTCACATATTTAGGGATACTTTTTCCTGTTTCTGTTTTGTGGCTGGAACTGCTCCCTAGGAAGCAGTCATAAGATTCCTCTTTATTTCTCCTTATTCCTTAAAAAACAAATGACTAAAACAACAAAATCCAAACCAAAAACCCGGCCCAAACCCATCAATCTCTAGTGTGTCTTCAGCAGATCCAGGGTAGGATCATGGGGCAGACCCAGTAATAGCTGGAAGCAAAAGGAGAACAGGATGAACTCGTGAAGCCTGCCTTACTATTATCCTCTTTGTGGATCAGGCCAGTTCCAGATCCCATTAGGGGAAAAAAACTCCCTCTAGTCTGAATCTGTTTTTTGCTCCTCTGAAATGCAAGGAGCCTAATTTCTAAAGGTTGTGTACCTGAATACCTACCAGCCTACCATTAACATTTATGTTTAAGGGCGCCTGGGTGGCTCAGTTGGTTAAGCGACTGCCTTCGACTCAGGTCATGATCCTGGAGTCCGGGGATCGAGTCCCACATCGGGCTCCCTGCTCAGCAGGGGGTCTGCTTCTCCCTCTGCCCTCTTCCCTCTTGTGCTGTCTCTCATTCTCTCTCTCAAATAAATAAATAAAATTAAAAAACAAAACAAAACAAAAAAACCAAAAAACCATTTATGTTTAACCTTGCCATCTCTTTCTGATCTAATTTGAGAGAAGGAGAGGGAGAGAGAGACAGAGCAAACAGACACTGAGAGATTGACACTGAAACCTACTGGTTTCCCCTTAGTTATAAGCAACAAAAAAGCTCCTAAACATACTGAAAGTGTTCTGTATTTTCTTTCTGAAGGAGAGCAAAATAAGGAAGTAGTTGGGATTGTGCTAGTTTGCCTGGAGAAGAATTTTGACGAGAGGCCATACGTGGTAGATAGCAGCATATATCAGAGAGCAGACAGGCTGCACCCTGTTGGAGGGAATGCAGTTTAGGGATGGAGGCTAGGAGAGCTAGCTGGCCCTTAGGAGAAAAGTCTCCCAGGGCAATATAATGGCACATGACTCTGGTCCATGTGGCTCAGGATCTATGAGCTTCTGAGGTACTCTTGTTATTACTCCTCTTATCTTGACTCTTACCCTTCCTTATTACCTAGTAATAGGAATCATACAAAAAGAGCATATCCCACATGTGCTCAGGGCATCTCTGGGTAGAAATGAAATGCTTCCTTAAAGGCATTTTTATATATGGTCATTTTATAGTATTTTGAATATAATAGGCAGAGGACTCTGTCTCGTGGAACCATGTTACTTTCTGTCTTTGGTTATAAAAGCACATAGAGGGCAGGCAACACAAAATAACTTTTGGGTCTTTCCACATGCTTTCCCTAGACCTATAGGCTCTGGAGGCACCTGGTCTGCTTTCCAAGTTATTGCAGGTCACAGATCTACCAAATATTTTGATACAGCATAAAAAGGGTCAGTTGGTTTCCAAACTCTAGTATCACTGTTCTCATTGCCTGATCACCAACCCACATTTTAAGTGTTTGTTACTGCATTTCCCCACTCTTGTGTTAATTGGGGCATGGGCTAAAATGCTGTAAACAGAGACCCCAAAATACAGCAGTGGCGTAAATAAAACAAATTAATTTTTTTTTCATGCAGAATTTCTGAAAGTGAGAGGTTCAGGCATCTTTGCTCCCTGTGGTTGTTTATGGACCTAGACTCCTTTCATCTTGTTCTTCTGCCCTTCATGAGAGTGTTGTTCTCATCGGCAGCATTGCATCTGGGTTGCTGATGTGTCTGTGTTCCTGTCCATAGGAAAGAGGGAACATAATTTAGTCTAGAGCAAATCCCTGCCTGTTAGGTGACGTAGAAATTGCACGGTCACTTTTGGTCATACTGTATTGGTGAGAATTTGCCACAATTAGCTACAAAGAAGGTTGAGAAATAGTAGCTAAGAAGTTATGTGCCCTTTGAAATTTGGGTGTAAAAGAAATCCTCTGTCCATTTTTCTGTAGGGTAATGTGCCTTGTTCATCTTTCATGATGCAAAGTTCTTTACATATTCTAGATTTGAATGCCTATTTGTGGATACAAATCACATGTATTTTCTTTCAACCTATGATGTACTTTTTCATTTTGTTCATGATATCTTTTGTTATATAGAAGTTTAGTATTTTAATGTAGTAAAGTTTGCAAATCTTTTTATAATCCTTTGATACAAATATACTTTGTAGATTTGATTCTAGGTACTCTCTCAGTTTTGTGGCTAGGGGTAGACAGGACAGACAACATGATTGATCGGCCCAGAAGCACTTGATTTATGGTCAACTTTACTATTTCAATTTAAGAAAGAACAATTATTTTTTTTTTTTAAGATTTTATTTATTTGACAGAGAGACATAGCGAGAGAGGAAACACAAGCAGGAGGAGTGGGAGAGGGAGAAGCAGGCTTCCTGCTGAGCAGGGAGCCGGAAGTGGGGCTCAATCCCAGGACCCTGGGATCATGACCTGAGCCAAAGGCAGACGCTTAACTACTGAGCCACCCAGGCGCCCCAGAACAGTGTTATTTTATTTTTTAAATATTTTATTTATTTATTTGAGAGAGAGAATGAGAGAGAAGAGAGAGCATGAGAGGGGGCAGGGTCAGAGGGAGAAGCAGACTCCCTGCTGAGCAGGGAGCCGGATGTGGGACTCGATCCTGGGACTCCAGGATCATGACCTGAGCCAAAGGCAGTCGCTTAACCACCTGAGCCACCCAGGCGCCCAGAACAATGTTATTTTAAATAGAACCAAAACTGTCTGAAGCATGTTTGATGCTTTATTTCATCATTCATTTCATGATTTGACAAGACTTATCATTATTTGTAGTTTTTCTAACTGAACAATTAATAGTTCTCAAAGTTATTTGTCAAAACACTTACCTAAACTTCCTTATGAATTTAGGAGACTTTGATAGTTATAAAAATAGGAAAGTCAGATTGAAGAGCTGATCTGAGAGATGTGAGATCAAAATTGGTGTGGAATTTAGTGTTCAACTGCTGGATATGTCCAGAATGCAGTTAAAGTGTGGTCTCAAACTCAAGAGAGGAGCCAGGCCTGCAGGTGTCAGCTGATGACCTGGAAGTCCAGAGGAGACCGTTGAAACCTGGATAATCATTAAGTTCTTCAAGAAGAAAGAGCAAATAAGGACATCCTAAGGGCTATTCCCACATGTAGAGGTCGAAAAGAAACCAGATGAAGAGACAGATATTAGGTCATTTAATTTTCGTTAGCAACCACGTGAGATACATGGTAGCGTTTTGGTTTTGCAGGTGAGATGTGGAGAATTTGGGAGATGACTTTATATAAATTGTATAGACAATAGCTGGTAGAACTGGTACTTGAGAGCCTTGATGATTCTGAAGCCTGTAGGAATCCATTACATCTCCTGCTTATAGAAGGTGGGAGAGCCTTTCATTGAGGAGGAGGTTGTCCTTGGTGCCAGATGAATTTCTGGGAAGTTGAAAGGCTTGCAAGGAACCCCTGGATTGTGAGTTCTGTTGCTGTCGGTCGTGGTGGGGAGAACAGCATTGCAGTGGGAGGATGCCCATTAGGAGGGTAATGGAGTGCGGCCCCTCCAAAGTCCCATTTCCTGAATTTTACTGGGAGAAGGAAAGAAAGAGAGGAGGAGTTTGAAGGACTATAAGTGCTTGGTATTTGTTTCTTTGGTTTGGGGTGGTGGTGCGGAAAGGCCTAAGTAAATTTCGGGTTAGGAAAGAAGGACCAATTGGAGCGTGGGATTGCATCAGGAGCACTGGTGGAGGGACAGCGCCTGTTCATGTCTGGTGATGCAGTCTCCAAGAGTGGATAGATGGTTTTTATTTAAAGAGACACATGATATTATGGGTGATAGTGTTTGTTAACTTGCCTCCTACGATAGTATGTGTGAAGTGTTTGGGGTTGGAGTCTTGAGGGTAAATGAAAAAGGCAATGGAGTCAAGATGTGTTCTTTTCAATTATTTACCTTTAGAATGGCTATTAATTAGGCTGTAATGATTGTTTTAAATGAATGATAATTTTATTTATAAATTGTGAAGAACCTTTTTTTAAGTGTGTCACTTTGAAATACATTTGTTCTGTAGATGGACTGCTATAATCCTACAAATAAAGTTCTTAACAGTTATTACTAAGATGAAACTCCACTGAGTCAGTTGTAAGGTGCACACAAAAAAGTGTGCTATGTTTCACATTATTTCAGTGATCATGTTGCAGTAGACAGTAAATATAAACCATGCCATTACATACATAAACTTTTCCTGTATTAGTGAAGTGCTGCCATTGCTCTTTGAATCTTCTTCCCATGCCATGTATGCTTTACAGATAAATTCACCAAGGATTGATTTAAATGCGAAAATGACTTTTTTAATCCTCTTGTTCACTATTAAGCAGAAATCAAAGAACAGTCTGCAGAAGAAGATGCTGAAGCAGAAGTGGACAACAGCAAACGGCCGATCCCAGTCCTTCAGCGTTCTGTGTCTGAGGAATCTGCGAGCTCCCTGGTCTCTGTTGGTGTAGAAGCCAAAATCAGGTTAGAGAATGAATGCAGCTGGATTGGGGATTAGTGACAGGTGGGGAGCTGCTATAGAGAGAATTCAGAGAGTACAAGCTTGGTATGTAAATGTGGATGGGATTTTATTATTCAATAGTTTTAGATTTATGGCTGATGCCTCTGTGTGTTGTTGGGGTAAAGTGTCTGTGGGCTTAGGTGATTGTAGAACAGACCAGTAGACTAGCATGTTATCCTCCGCAGACCAGAACAGAGAATCACCAGCACGCTAGTCCTAGCCAAAGAAATAACTCCAAGCTTTTAGTGTAAGGATTGATTTTTGATATTTACCTGTAAACTTTTATACTCTTGTTCCTTACTCTTTCTTCATTCTTTAAAAAAAGAAATAGAGGACATTATAACCTATCTGTGTATACTTCAGCTTTGAAGTCTTGGAGTTTTTTAGACCTTATTTGAAAGACATGAATAAAACTATAAAATCATTTATCAGTTGAATACTCCCATCTTCTTGAAATGTTTTTTTTCTTTTGCTTTTGACACCCCTGCCTCCTGATTTTTTGCTCGCTTTTGCAGAGACTCCCTGCTTTTAAAATGTTGGGTCCTCAGTGGAGTCTTCAGCATGCATACTTTTATCTCTACTCGCTCTCTGGGAATGCTCATTCAGTGTGATGGCTAAGTTCTGTCTGTGTGCTGATGAACCCCATATTTATATTTCCAGGACTGACTTTTCTCCGAACTGCAGACTTTCCTATCCGTCTGTTTGACATCTCCATTTGGAGGTGTATACTAGATACCTCATCCATACATGGTTTGTTTCCCACTTTGCGGAAGGTTTGAAAATTCTCAAAAGAGTAGGCTGAAAAATAAAACAATCCCCAACAGACTTTACCCATTAATCCTGCTTTCTTTTTCTTTTCTTCTTCTTCTTCTTTTTTTTTTTTAAAGGTTTTATTTATTTATTTGAGAGACAGAACATGAGCATGAGCAGTGGGGAGGGGCAGAGGGAGAGAGAGAAGTAGACTCCCCGCTGAGCAGGAAGCCTGATGTGAGACTCGATCCCAGGACCCTGGGAACATGATCTGAGCTGAAGGCAGATGCTTAACCAGCTGAGCCACCCAGGGGTCCCCACTGCTTTATTTTTCTTAGTAGCACTTGTTATTTCTCAACAGTTCATTTGATTCTTTAATTATCAATATCATGTGAGTTCTGTGAGGGCAGTACTTTTTTCTGTTTTCTGTTGGATTGATAATTATTTTCTATTGATTATACATTATATTTTGTTTTTTAAGATAGTTTCCCTTAAAAGTCAAACCTCATCTCTTTACCCTATTGAATTTAATTTTGAAAGAATTCAAACTTACCATTCCAATTGGTTTCTTAGTCTTAACAGTGTAAGTGCTTTATCATATTTTCATCTCTTTGCATCTCTCATCTAGCATCTCATGCTATAGTTATTTTATTTTTTTTTTAGATTTTTTAATTTATTTGAGAGAGAGAGCAACAGAGATACTGAGAGAGAATACGAGCAGGGAGGAGAAGGAGAAGCAGGCTCCCCACTGAGCAGGGATCCTGATGCAGGACTTGATCCCAGGACTCTGGGATCATGATCTGAGCTGAAGACAGATGCTTAACCCACTGGGCCACCCAGGCGCCCTCATGCTGTAGTTATTTTAGATTACATTCTTCCTTATTTCTGTTTCCCATGTCTTGACCCTCTAATTTCCCCCCCAGTTTTAAAAATTGAGGTTTAATTTATATACAGTGAAATTCACCCATTTCGTGAGTTGACAGTTGTATACAATGACATAACCACTACTACCACGAGATGAAGAACAGCCCATCATACTGAAAAAGCCCCTGAAGCCTGTTTGTTGCCAACCCTGACTCCAGCTTCCACCCTTGGCAGCTGCTTGTCTTCTGTAGGTCCCTGTCGTTTTGCCTTTGCAATAACATAGAAATGGAATTGTAGAGTATGTGTTCTTTTGATTTTGGCCTTTTTTACTTAGCTAAAGCCTTTTTTACTCTTTTTCTGGCCTTTTTACTCATCTGTGTTATTGTATGTATCAGTAGTTGCCTCCTTTTTATTGCCGAACAGGATTCTTTTTTATGGAGGCTCCTACCACAGTTTATCCATTTCCTAGTTTAGGAATATTTGGGTAGTTTCCAGTTTTGGGCAATTATGAATACCATTGGTATAAATATTCACTCACAGGTTTTGGTGTGAACATAGGGTTTTTATTTCACTTAGATAAATACGTAGGCTAGGAGAAAGGTAATTTGAAAACGCCAACGTGTCTTCCATGTGTGGCCCTGCTGTTTTGCGTTCTCACTAATGATGTATGAGAGTTGCAATGAGAACACGGATTACAAGAACCATTTTTTTTTTCCTTTCGACCTTATTTTTCTAAAAGTAGACCACATTTAAGTGTGTGTATGTATATGTGTGTCTTTCCGTCTATTTCAGTGGACAACACAGTTTATCATGAAATTGAAAAACGTAAATAGGTAATTAGTTGAGGGACACAATTTTAATTTAACTTGATAAAAAAAAATTCCCTAAAAATATTATAGTTTATCACCTGTAATGTAAGACATTATGAAAGTTCATGGAGTAGATAGTATGAGGTTATGGTGCAAACTTCAGTGCCTGAGAAGTAAGGTTTGGGTGCAGCAGCTGTAAATATGTCATGAAGAGAAAATATATCCAAGAGGAGCAGTCCTTTTATTCTCTTTATTATAATTTTTAAATATTTTTTCATTTTTATGGTGACAAAAGTTTAAGTAATACTTTAAAACAATTTGTTTTTTTAAAGATTTTATTTACTTGAGAGTAGAGGGAGGGGCAGAGGGAAAGCCAGAATCTCAAGCAGACTTCCCACTGAGTGCAGAGCCCAATCTCACATGACCCTGAGATCATGACCGGAGCTGAAATCAAGAGTCAGACGCTTAACTGACTGAGCTACGCAGATGCACCTAAAACAATATTTTAAAAAATTTAACATCAATGCAGAAAAATCCATAATGAATGAAATATTTTTTTTAAAGCTAAGAAATACTGTTTTTCTTTATTCTGGTATTTTTTTTAAGTTTTTATTTAAATTCCAGTTCGTTAAAATACAGTGTAATGTGGGGCACCCGGGTGGCTCAGTTGTTGGGCGGCTACCTTCGGTTCAGGTCATGATCCCAGGGTCCTGGGATCGAGCCCCACATCAGACTCCCTGCTCGGCGGGAAGCCTGCTTCTCCCTCTCCCGCTCCCCCTGCTTGTGTTCCTGCTCTCGCTGTGTCTCTGTCAAATAAATAAAATCTTAAAAAAAAAATACAGTGTAATGTTAGTTTCAGGTGTACAATAGTGATTCAACACTTCCACACATCACCCAGCGCTCATCACAACAAGTGCACTCCTTTTTTTTTTTTAAAAAGATTTTATTTATTTATTGACAGAGAGAGACACAGCGAGAGAGGGAACACATGCAGGGGGAGTGGGAGAGGGAGAAGCAGGCTTCCTGCCAAGCAGGGAGCCCGATGTGGGGCACGATCCCAGGACCCTGGGATCATGACCTGAGCCGAAGGCAGCCGCTAACGACTGAGCCACCCAGGCACCCCACAACAAGTGCACTCCTTAATCCCCATCACCTGTTTCTCCCGTCCTCCCACCCACCTCCCCTCTCCCAACCAGCAGTGTGTTCTCTGTAGTTAAGAATCTGTTTTCTGTTTTGCTGCTCCCCCCGCCATTGTTCTTCTGTTTTGTTTCTTAAATTCCACATATCAGCAAAAGGAAAAGAAAAAGTAAAAGAGAGTGATGCAAACCAAGAAACAGACTCCTAACTCTAGAGAACAAACTGAGGGTTACGCAGGGGAGGTGTGTTTCTGGGGAATGGATGAAATAGGTGACGGGGATTATAAGGAGGGCACTTGTCCTGATGAGCACCCGGTGTTGTACGGAAGTGAAGAATCACTAGTTTCTGCACCTGAAACTAATTAACTGCACTGTTTGTTAACTAACGGGAATTTAAACAAAAACTGGAATAAAATAAAATACTCCATCATAAATAAAAATAAAATAAGGGGTGGATGGATAAAATGAGAAAAACAAAATACTGCTAACAGGTAAAGCTGATTGATGGGTTCATGAGCATTTGTGAACTATTATTCTACTTTTATATCTTTGTTCAAAAGTTTCTGTAATAAAAAGTCAAAGATGTACGTGATCTTTAAAAAACAAAAAAGCCCCCAAAACAACAACAAAATTCCACACGAGTGAAATCATATTGTATTTGTCTTTCTCTGACTTATTTCGCTTAGCATAGTAGTCTCTAGCTCCATCCATGTTGTTGCAGATGGGAAGATTTCATTCTTTTTTATGGTTAATATTCCATTGTATGTATACCACATCTTATCCATTCATCAGTCAGCGGACACTTGGGCTGTGTCCATATCGTGGCTATTGTAAATAATGCCGCAGTAAACGTAGGGAGTGCACGCGTACCTTTGAGTTTGTGTTTTTGTATTCGGGTAAATACCCAGGAGTGTGATTGCTGGATCATAGAATAGTTCTATTTTTTACTTTTTGAGGACCCTCCCTACTGTTTTCCACAGTGGCTGCACCAGTTTACATTCCTACCAACAGTGCAAGAGGGTTCTCCTTTCAAGGAGCAGTCTTTGAATTCTGTTCTTTCTAAGGTCCCTTATTAAGCATCTATTCCATAAGCATATATTGTTTTTGTCTTTTAACTTTTTAATTTTATTGTAGTTAGTAGATGTTATTGTTTAGAATAAATTTACGTTTTCAGAAAAATTGAGCAGATGGTACAGAGTTCCCATTCCCAGCCTGCCCTCCTTCCCTGAGTTTCCCCTTTATTAGCATTGTGCCTTAGTGTGGTACATTTGTTACAATTGATAAACTGGTATTGATACATTACTAATAACTAAACACCATAGTTTACATTAGGGTTCATTCTTTATCTTATATAGTTCTATCAGTCTTGACAAATGCCTGATGTCATGCATTTGTCATTACAGTGTATCATAGGAAATAGTTTCACTGCCCTAAAATCGCCTGTGCCCTATTTATCCCTTTTCCACTCCTTTTGAACTCTTTCACACACACCCCTCATCACTGACTACTTACCCCAGTAAGCCCTTAAATCTACATTTTTATGTCTCTATGTTCGCGTGTGTTTTGTATCTGTGTCATGCATAAAGAATGGTCCATCAGGTGCTTCAATAAAACTTTGTCATCACAGGTTTTCCAGCTGGTATGTTGTCCAGTGGCCATTAAACTCTTCCCTCTTTCCCAGCCTTAGCTTTACCTTCTTTATTCTTCTTTATTACTTCCATTTTTCTTGAATTAGATTAAAATAAAATTGTTTTTCTAAGTACAAGCTGGAATTTTTTGATTTGGTAGGTCTACTTTAAAAAGTCATGCTATGAATTGCTAATGTATAATTGATTATTAAACTTAATTGTTCTTATAGCCTATACATACTCAAGCTTAGCTTGCGCTAACGTCGTAATATTTAATTTTAAAGCACAAGTACCTATGGTCTGTCACTTTACAAATAGTTGAATAAAACTACTTTCTCCTTCTCTGTCTTTCTTTCTTTTCATTTCAACCAGTGAACAGCTCTGCGCTTTTTGTTACTGTGGTGAAAAAAGTTCCTTAGGACAAGGAGACTTAAAACAATTTAGAGTAACGCCTGGGTTTATGTTGCCGTGGAAAAGCCAGCCTTCTAGCAAGAAGGACATTGATGACAACAGCAATGGAACCTGTGAGAAAATACAAAACTCAGCACCACGAAAACAAAGAGGACAGAGAAAGTAAGCAATTTTGAATAAATGGTTGGACTGCAGTAAGGCTATCTATAATGTATTTTCATCTCAGCGAATAGATAAATGGGGTTGTTACTGAATCATTTCTCATGTTTTTCAACATTCGTAGGATGCTTTATGCCTCACCATTACCACCATAAAACACTCCATTTCTCAAAATTTCTTGTGTAAAAAAGTGTGTTATCTTAATCGTATATTAAAATCAGTGTGATCACAAAAGTTAACCTTTAGAAGAAATCTTTAAAGAACATAACATAAACCTAGAAGGAGTTTATGGAAGGAAGGTAAAATAGATGAGTGAAGTCTTTCTTTCGTTCTTTGAATAAGTTTTTGATTGTAAGAATATAACCTAACAGAATGAGAAAACCAAGATGGTTTTCTCTACCCATGTTCTTTTTTTTTTTCCTTTACCCATGTTCTTAATTTGTCATTTAAGTTATTTTTATGGTTCAGAGAATATTGAGCTGTCCCATAATCTGTTATAATACAGGGTTAACTTTCTAAGTAATTATATGCTCAGAATGCCCTTTCTAAAGTTAAAGAAGAAGCTCTTTTCTTTTTTAATGAAATAATTTACTAAAGTATTTGTATAACTATCTATACGTGTGTGTCTGTATTCATCAACATTATAGTTACCTAAAACTTCTCTCTGATATGTTTAATTTTGGAGTTAAAAAATTTTTTTTTTGTATGTTGCTAAGTTTTGTTTAAAGGCTATCTTAATATGTGGATTTGGCTCTGGTAGTTAAGGGAGTAGAAGTTTCTGTAGTCCATGAGAAAGTGTAAAATTAATTTAGCTTGGAAGGCCAACCAGCTCTGCCCCTTGAGGGTGATGATGTAATCATCCAAGTGCTTATCTGGCTTCTATCCAAATTTAGGTACTAAGGCATTGTTGTGTTGTCCTTAAGTGATTGGCTCCTTCTTTTGGACTGCTGCCAATGCCTTGAAGACCTGAAGTAGGAAATGAAACAATAACAAGAAAGAATCTTTTAAAAAATTTAAGGTGGAACAGCTTAAGGAAGTTTAGAAGTCCTATGTTTAGTGTCTTGATGTTTGAAAGGCCAGAGCTAGATCATACAGAAGAGCTTTTCCTTTTGGAATCAACTGAGTGCTCACATCCTAATAAAATACATCAAAAGTCTAGCAAACTTGTAATGTCCATCAGTAATTAGCAAATCTAATGGACCGAACCAGCTTATATCTCATATCCTCATGTTCTGCCTTTGAATAATGGCAATTACATAAACATTTATTCTGGGAAATACAGTTGGGCTTCGTTTACTTATTTTATAAGCTGAGTTAATTTTTGGTGAAAACTTTTGTGGGCTAAGATAAGTATGTAAAAAGGATCCTTGGTTTAGTCTTTATATACACTTAGTGTTTACCAATGTATTAAGTAATGATAACAAGACAGTTAATGGACTTTAGGAATAAAACACATTTATAAAATTTGGAATTCATTTAGGGGTAGACAATTTGGTAATGATTTTAAATAGTTATAAAATATATTACTGATGAATAGAAACCACATAAGCTAGTTTTTGTTTTTAATATGAAAAGGAGGTTTTAAAAAGAATTTTTCTCTCTTGATGGCATTAAATTGTAAGAATATGTAATTGGGGGTTCTTTTTCTCTTTTGTTTTAGACTTAAATTTTGGGGGTATGTGTTTCAGCTGTCTTCTCCTGATGGTCTTTCCTAAGTTGGGCTGCTGTCATCCTTAGGGTTGACATCAGCATCTTACTGATATGGTATATCCATAAAAACTGGTTGCAGAACCTAAAGGTGAAATATGATTAAGCTAGTGGTTAGGAATTGGTTAGTAATAGACTGATTAGTCATTTCATTAGTTTTTATACCCATCTCCCCCATCAAATACTGGTACAAAGGAAATATCTTAGAACAGTACATTAATCTTTATAGATGAACTGTTCGTCTTTTTCCCCCCTCCCAATAAAAGAACAATGATTAGTAATGAAGAATCTATTTGTAGGAATGGAGATCATATTTATCGGAAAGAGTTTGTTCTCATTATATTGGGGGCATTTATAAGAATGAGAATTTAAAGTTAGAATAGCATGCTAAAAAAGTGAGTCTATGCATTTCTAATGCTGAACATAAAAAATACTGGTTATTTTTATATGGTTTGATATTTAAATGTACTTATTGAAATATGTTAATACTTTTTTTCTTTCAATGATTCCAGGTATAAAAAAGTTTAGTACCCTGGTCATTGTGCTGATTTTCTCTTAATAGGAATCATGATAAATATCCAGCATACAGAAGTGCAGTGAGTTATGATCTATATTCAATAGTGATTTAATCCAGAATTATGATCAGGTTAAATACTATGATATCAGGAGAAGATTAAAGTTTTAGTGCCAGTCATCTGATTTCCCATATTTAATGTTTACTCAATTAGTAGCTGAAGTTTGAAGGCTTTGAAAGTCTGAAATCGCCCATGTGTTGTATGCTTTATTATTCAGTGTTCATTTCTATACTGCTGTTTTTACTGTTCCATTGTCTTCTTTATTCCCCACGCCACTAGTAGCTATTTTGGTTTTGCATTTTACTTCTGACTTGTGAGGTAAAGTCTTACTAGAGAGTACTTGCAACATCATGCCACAGACCAGCTGTCGAGATTTGTTGAGAGGCCTGTAAGAAAGCTCCAGCTGACACGTCTGCTCCCACTACCTCCCTCTTCACACTTTGTGTTGGGTTTTCATTTCCCCTGGGAAATAACCTTTCTTTACATAACATTAACTGCCAGCTCCGTTGTGCTAGTCCTCACAATAAAGCGAATTAAAATTTCTGATCCAGTTATGTTTCATAAGCATTTAAGTAAGGCTGAAGGGAATATTTATTTTATGTGATAAAATATAGTTCCTGATTAGAATATTAGAGTGTCATTAAAAAAATTATAGAATGGCAAAATAAATTTGTAACTGTAATTTTTAACACTTCCTTATGGATTTGGTACTTTCTTTTTAGTTGTTGCTTACATGATAAAATATAGCAACCCAGTTTTATATTACACTATGAATAATAACAGTTGTATTCTACAAGTTGTTTTATGACAGTTTATGCCTAATAAATTAAAATTGATTTGGCAATACATTATATTAAGTTGTTATAAACAAAATAATTATCTACTTGTTACCACTTTCACATCTGTTTTATTTTTTTTTTCCAGAGAACGGTCTCCTCTGCAGAATACAGTATCTTGTGTAAGTGTAAGCACGCAGACCACTTCAGATGATCAGGCTGGTAAATTATGGGATGAACTCAGTCTGGTTGGCCTTCCAGATGCTATTGATATCCAAGCCTTATTTGATCCTACAGGTAGGAGCTGGTCTTCAGTGGATAACTATCTCTTGATTCTGTAGACATTTTTTATTTATTTATTTTTATTTTATTATGTTAATCACCATACATTACATCATTAGTTTTTGATGATTCTGTAGACATTTTAATTTTAGTGAGTTATCAACTTAATAGTAATTACCTTTTATCTAGAAATAATTATGATCACATTGTAAAAAATGTCATTGTTTAAGTATGCTTGCTTAGGTAAAATAAATTGTCTCATTATGTATATGTAATTTATTTAGCATCTGCACAGGGCCAGTGCTGAGCTGGATGCTTTTATAAATCTTTGTGTTTATTCTTATGTAGACAGTAGGGCCATGGAGGTTTGATAATTGAGGAAAGAAAATTTTTAAAAGGAACTGTGAGAAGTTGGGGAACTTGGATGTCTGGGTCTATTTTTTTTTTTTAAAGATTTTATTTATTTATTTGAGAGAGAGAATGAGACAGAGGAGAGAGCATGAGATGGGGGAGGTTCAGAGGGAGAAGCAGACTCCCTGCTGAGCAGGGAGCCTGATGCGGGACTCGATCCCGGGACTCCAGGATCATGACCTGAGCCGAAGGCAGTCGCCTAACCAACTGAGCCACCCAGGCGCCCTGGGTCTATTTAATGCAGGGTGAAAGACAGTAGATCTTAGCCGTGTGGCTATCTTATAACCCATAATCATGATATGGTGCTTTTGGGATTTTGAGTTAATTTCAGTTGAACTACATATTGATTGATAGTGGTTCAAGTGTTGTGTGGTAGAGAATTGAAAGACTGAACTGTTTTTAGTGATTGATGTGGGCTCTTGGTGTGGGATGAAGCAGACTGGAGGTATATATGTAGCTTATTTGCCATTCATCCTTTTTGTCATAAAGTATTATATAATGTCCTTTATTTTTTATGTAAAGATACCAAATAAAATATAGTAATATTTAAATAAAATGACTAAGAACTCATTTTTTGTTGAAATAATCACTCCTTCAGTGATTGTCAAACTTGTGTGCATCAGAATCACCTAGAGGGCTTGTTAAAACATAGATTTCTGGGCGCCACTACAAAACTTTTTGATTCAGTGGGTCTTGGTTGTGATATGATATTTTGCATTTTTTTTTAAATTTTTTAAATATTTGAGAGAGAGAGAGCACGAGTGTGCGCGAGAGCACGGAGGGAGGGCCAGAGAGAGAGGGAGAGGGGGAGAGAGAATCCTCAAGCAGACTCCCTGCTGAGCACAGAGCCTGATGCGGGGCTTGATCCTGGGACCCTGAGGTCATGACCTGAGCCAAAATCAAGAGTCAGATGCTTAACTGACTGAGCCACCCAGGCACTCTGATATTTTGCATTTCTAACAAGTTCCCAGATGATACATTTGGGAAGGGCTGACTGCTTTAGTGTGATCACAAATACAGGGTGCCATTGTGTGTCTACATGTCAGAGTTAGTTTGGGGGCTTTACATCTTATTAGCATTAATATGCTTCATGTTTATTCATTTGCTTCTTTTCACTTCAACCATTTTAGGCACTTGTTGGGCCCATCACCGTTGTGTGGAGTGGTCACTGGGAGTGTGCCAGATGGAGGAACCATCATTAGTGAACGTGGACAAAGCTGTTGTCTCAGGGAGCACAGAAGTAAGTAGAAGTAACAAATATTTAATTAAGCCACAGTTTCGTAACATTTACTCTAGTCAACATGAAGGTTCACTTGCAAGAATTGTTTATTAAATGATTACTATAATGTAAAAACCCTTAAAATAGGAATTTTTAATTTTATATCCAAGCGTAGTTTGTGCATACCAGTAGAATATATATATTAAGCTGTGCAATAAATGTAGATCTTAAAAACAAATATTTTACATTTAAATCAGAAGTTAAAAATTTTAGAAATGAGAATTTCTAACTATATTTATATATCTGTGTGGTTACTCTTTAAGACAAAACGATTCGATTAAGATTTAACATTAAGAGACAGCATTTGACAGGTCTTTAGTCCACAATGTGCGTTAGCTCTGTTAGTTGTTTTAAAAATTGATCCAGATCTTTCTTTACAGTCAAGTTGGCAGTTCAGTTCATCTTTTTGGCCCCATCCCAAAGTAATACCATGTACACAGTCTACTGTCTTTTAAAGTTTTCACTGAGATTTGCATGTGATTTTGAAACGAGCACAAAAATAAATGCAACATTTACCTTCCATCTATAAAGGAAACAAACCCTATGAAGTGAAATTGCTAGTTGCCTACAAATTCCCTTTGATTTTTGACAGTTATATTTGAGAGACGTGAAACAGCCTTTCCAAAGGAATGTTAAAAATGGAATTTGATCGTAGAAATTATGTGGGCTTTAGCAGATGGAGTATAGGTAAAACTTTTCAAAGTGTAGTCAAGATAGGGACTTAGATTCAAATAATTATTCAATTGGTATAATATTAGCTTTACTCAGATTATTAAAATGACCTAAATTTCATGGATGAGTAACTCCCACCTCAAGCTTAGTCAAATTAGAGTGCTTGTTTTGGAAATGTGACATTACATTGAAATGCTTATGTAATGAAATTGTGAACAGTATAATGCGTAGTAATAAATTCTGCAATCTGGACATACTTAGATGGCCAGATCAAGACTGTGATAGATCAGTGAGCACCCTTTTTGTCACAGACTACTTCAGAAGTAGTGTTAGATTATTTTGTGGAAGTGAAAAATATTATAGGAAAGGCAATGAACAAAGGCTAAAATGAACTTTGTGGTGTTTGGAATCAGGGAATCCATGTAAACTCCTGGTTTTTAATATTTATACAAATACAGAAATATAGATGTGTGTATACATGTGAGTTAGTATGTATACATCTATTTCCTAGCTCTGTTCACTAAGACGGTAGTTAAAAGCTTGCCTCCCCCTGTCCTTTTTGGATAGAAGATACCATCTTTGTGTTTTAGATACTTACTGATAAGTATTTAAATGGGATTTAGAGACGAAGTCTGTGCCCTACTGCTGGCAGAGGAATCAAGGGCCATGGGAGACCTGCACTCCATATCTTTATGGAGGCATTGGTACGGAGTGGGCAGGAGTGGTGGAAGAGGAGCCCGTGTAGATGGAGCGGTGGGGCCCCAGGGCGACTGTTGGCACATCGTCAAACCATCACATCTTCACTCAGTTAAGTCAGTCCAGACTTAGGGTAGCGCCAGTCTTCTGTTGCCATTTCTACAGTTTTTTGTTTGTTTTGTCTTTTGGTTTTCTCCATTATCAAATAGGCACAGGACTTAGCTAGAACTTTTCTCATTTGCTTGTTCCTAGAAGAGTTTGTCTCACTGACAGAAATTCAAACCCATAACAACACATTTGTTAATAAATCTGTGGGGAAATAGGCACTCTTTTTTATTCCTTGCTGATAGGATGCAAATTGGTATAGATCTTCTGGAGAACAATTTGGTGATATCTAAAAACTACTAATTTTGACCTTTCTAGGATTCTGCCCTGAAAATATGCCTCCAATAATGCAAAATACTTGTGGTATTAAAAGTATAATTGCAGCATTGTTTAACTTGCAAAATACTGGAACCGCATAATAGAATGATTGAATAAACTATGGTATGGTTCGTACGGTGGAATATTGTGTGTGTAAAAATACAGTGAGGAGTATCTCTGTGAAATGATGTGAAGTTGGTTCCAACATGTATTTTTAAGTGAAAAAAGAGTACAAAAGACCATTTATGATGTGCATTCTTTTATGTAAGAAAGGATGAAATATAAGAAAATATATGTGCATATGGTCATTTTGGAAAAGAAATACAGGAAGGATAAACAAGAAACTGAAGAGATTGGTTACCTATGGCAGGTGAGTAGGAAAGAGGTGGAGAAGAAATGGGAAAGGGTCTGATGTAGTATGGGTGAGGTGTGACAGACACTCTGAGATATCTCTCTTTGTATAGCTCCTCTGACTCTTAGAACCATAGGAGTGTTTCACATACCCCCTAAATAATCAATTACAACTATCTAGGATATGGGGGAATCCAAAAAGGAATATCAGAATTCACAGTAAAGGGAATAGGGAAGAAAAGAACTAACCTGAGTAACTGGCAAACAGTATCTTGACTGGTTAGCCGGAAAGCAAAGGACAAAAAGCACAGCATGTATGTGCTGTAATCCAGTGAGTAAATGTGTTTCTCACAAGGATATGGGTTTGCAATTCTGAAACTACTTTATGTGTATACTGTAAGTGAACAAATTAGTTAAATATATGGTTGATAATGAGAACTAGGTTTTTCAGTGTTGGAGAAAGGAGCTACAAATAAGGAAAAGCTAAAATGAATTTTGTGTTGAAATGGAATCAGAAGTATCAGTATAAACTCACAGTTCTTAATATTTATGTAGACAGATACAGAAATATAGATGTGTAGATGTGTGTATACACATGAGGCAGTATGCTTTCATATAATTCCTAGTTCTGTCCTCTGTGAAGGCCTAGACATAGTGACCCTCAGTAGCTGTGAACACACCTGGTGCCCAGATCTTGGTTCCTAACCACTATTCGCCAATAAAAGGAACCGGGTTCCTTGAGAAGTAGTTCATGGTACGGGGAAAATACAACCTGAGGTGCCAGAAAGTAGGGAAGTGCTCAGAAAGGTGAAGACTTGTTGAAGACACACAGGAGCCAACCTGAAGGAGCTCCTAAGAGCTAGACCAATTTGAGCCACAACAAAAAATACAGTATTGGGTTTTCTTTCACAGAATAAAGTAAGTACACATGAGTCCATACTGATATGAATGAATGAATGAATGAATGAATGAATAGCGTAAGTCAGTCATACCACTCTTCTACCTACCACACTTCAGTACTGGACTTCCTGTTTCATTCAGAGAAAGAGAGGGAAAAAAAAAAAAAACAGTGCTCACTACCTGACAGGGCTCTTCGTGATCTTCACCAACCCCATAAGTACTTCTAAGATGTCACTCACTCACTATGACTCTGCCCCTCATTTGCTTCCCTCAACCATACCAGCTCCCTTCCTCTTCCTCAAATGCGCTGGACATCTCTTCCCTCAGGGCCTTGGCACTTCCGGTTCCCTCTCTGTTGAATATTCTTCTTGGATATGTGATGGCTTGCTTCCTCATGTCCTTTAGGAGTTTATTCAAGAGTTGCCTTGTCAGCTAGGGCTTTGCTCGGCTCCCTATTGAGAGTTTCAAGGGTCTCAGCCTCAAATAACATCCCTGTTCTGTGGTTTTCTCCTTTGAACTTGTTGCCATCTAACATAGTATATAATTACTTAATGATCTTGTTAATCTTTCCTTATTAGAGTGATACTGCCAAGGATCTTTTTCTGTTTTGGTTATTCCTCAATAGATTATTTGTAGCCTAAATGAATAGCACTAGAGGTCATTCATGGAATCACTCATAGTTACAGGAAAGATCCAAAGTGCCAGAGTGTTAATGGAGGTCACTAATGTAGTTAATTTTATAAAAATGTATGAATACATAATTGTCAAAGAAACCTCTAAAATAGAGTAAAGCTTTACAATTCTACCTAAGTGATGTGGGGTGGAGAGCAATGACAATGAAAATCTTTGCTATCTCAAAATGTTCTCTATGGGTCAAATTATGTAGAAGTGCTGTTGAACTTGGAATACATTTTTATTTTACCAAAAGACAGATGTTCTAAATTTGTTGACCTTTATTTCTGAATGTATTATGATACCTACCTCAAAGAAAATAAACATTTCATCTGCCTCTTCAAGATAAAGGTGACATTTCAGCAATGAGAATGTAATGACTTCAAAGGAACATGTGCTGGGGGTTGAGCATTTTGAAAATGGATGTTTGGAACAATTTCTGTTTGATATTTTATCACTAGAATAGCAGTAAAATTGTTTTACAAACAATGAAAGTTTGTAAAAAACAAAAATTCTCACATTTGTCAAAAAATTTTGGACACAGAATTTTCTGTTCTGTTTAAAATATTCTGAAGTGGGCGCCTGGGTGGCTCAGTTGGTTGGGCAACTGTCTCGGCTCAGGTCATGATCCTGGAGTCCCAGGATTGAGTCCCACATCAGGCTCCCTGCTCAGCGGGGGGTCTGCTTCTCCCTTTGACCCTCCCCCCTCTCAAGTGCTTTTTCTCATTCTCTCTCAAATAAATAAATAAAAAATCTTAAAAAAAAAATACTCTGAAGAGTTTTAGTATGTTTCAAACCCATTTGTTAAAAATAAAAAAATTAATACTTGATTATGGAAGGTGAAAATTTAACTACATTTTGATAATTTTGGTTGGGATTGAAAAACAGTTTTAGAAATGATGCACGATTTCTGTTTAGATCTTATTTTTGTTAGAATCATTTGTTTTTAACTCATGACGGATAGTGAAATAAACTCGTTAGAATCAGGCCTTTCAACCTAAGAAGACAGAGGAGAACAAGATACAAAGGTCAGATGGAGGGGTTGTAGTGCTCTGTAAACTTTTTGATTATCGGTATCTTTTAATAAGAAGTATTTGAGCCTGCATCATTATTATATATTCTTACTGGAATATGTATCTCTCCTTTATGACACTTTACCAACATTTGTAAGTTTACACTGTTGGTGTGAGTCTTTTATTAATTTCAGTTGCCCCCCCCCAGGGCTGTACGCACCATGAGCACATGGATAATATCTGTTTTGGTTTATCATTTTATCTCCAGTGCTTAGCAAAGTACCTGGAACACAAGCGAGTTATTGATCGGATAAATGTATGCATGAATGAAATCTACCAAGGAAGGGCAGTTAGCTGAACTGAGCGGGAAGTGTTTACCCACACCTAATGGCTGCCGCTGAAGCCCCAGCCGCATGCAGGCCAGCTTCCCATGGCAAAGACCTAGCCAATCTTGCTGAGGTTGAGAGATTCTGGTTTAATTAATATTATTATTCCTATTTAAAAATTAACATTTAATATAATTCAGTTTTTGGTTTTATTTATTTATTTTCTTTCTGAATTATTCAAGAAGGTGGGGAGGACACATAGGGTACTGAGCTGAGGCCTGAGTCCCTTATGATTTCCTCAGTTGTTTTTTTTTTTTTAAGATTTTATTTATTTATTTGACAGAGAGAGGCACAGCGAGAGAGGGAACACAAGCAGGGGGAGTGGGAGAGGGAGAAGCAGGCTTCCCGCAGAGCAGGGAGCCCGACGCAGGGCTCGATCCCAGGACCCTGGGACCATGACCTGAGCTGGAGGCAGATGCTTAACGACTGAGCCATCCAGGTGCCCCTGATTTCCTCAGTTTTTAAATGGCATTCTATATCACATTGTTTAGTTTTTCTGTAATTTCCTTCAGATTGTTTTCAGTTTTTCCAGGGGGACCTTTATCTTTTGCTAGAATGAAGAATATGCTATACTGTGAACCTATGTTTCAGGAAAGGTAATGGTGTTTTTCTTTTAAATCTTTTTTTTTTTTTTTTATTTATTCATTTGAGACACAGAGATACAGAGAGAGAGAGAGAGAGAAAGCATGAGCAGGGAGAGAGGCAGAGGGAGAGGAAGAAGCAGGCTCCTCGCTGAGCCAGGAGCCCGATGTGGGGCTCGATCCCAGGACCCCGGGATCATGACCTGAGCTGAAGGCAGACGCTTAACCATCTGAGCCACCCAGGCGCCCGGTGTTTTTCTTTTAAATTCCTCTTTGGAGCCCTGGGGTGCTACCAGCATCTTGGAGATCTGGATAATTTGGATATTATTGATGGAATAGTTTGATTCTGAATGCTACAGATGTTTGATTATTTATTTACCTGAAGCCCGCATTTCCTGCACTCTGCTCATTGCCCTCCAAAAGATATTACCAGTAAACTTCCAACACATACTTCTGTTCTTTTGACTAGTTCTGAATCAGATGTTCAGTGTATTACTCTATAAATAAAACATTAAAAATTAATAATATTATCTCCCTACTTAGAATTGATAATTTCTTATGTTTTCTCCCTCACCTCCTGCCACAACTCCATATTGAAATTCCATTGTATTATACTGATTTTCGGTCAGGTGTTTTGTATAAAACCAACTTAGTTCTGTGAGAAGAGTCGTAAGTTTTTTATATTTTTGGTTCTTTTTGTAGATTGCAAAAAGAACAAAAATAGCTTCTCTATCATGAGGTGGGTGGCAGTACGCATTGGGAATGTAGATAAGCAATGTAATGTAATTTTGGTAAAAAAAAAACATTTTTTTTTAAACAGTATATGGTGGAAGTCTCTCCACACCCATCCTCTAAGCAACTGGGAGTAGGTTTATATAAGATTATTTAAATACTGGACTGCATCTTTATGTAAGGTGATTTGCAGGCACCTATTTTATCAATATGATGTCCAATACTGTTATTTTTTATATAATCCTAGTAACGTAAGTGTAAAGAAAGCATCAAGTTATGTATTCTTCATTTTGCCCTATAGTTTTTTAAGAGGAAGGGCAAACATTCACAGATCTGAATTCTATGTTTGCTGGGGATCCATGAGAATGCCTTCACATTGGAGAATCACTAGGAAAACTAATGTCATGCACCATAAAGTTGTAATTGTGGCTAAGATTTACTGCCGTGATATAGTGAGGATATATAATGGAAGGATCTCAGTGGAAGAAAAATATTGACAGGGTCTGGAGGAATTCACATACAGCCTTCCTTAGGTGTTCACCCTCCTATGAGGGGTTACACAGAGCACCCTCTTGTCTTTGCAGTGAAAATGTAGCAGTATGTGTGTGATGCTCCTGCCCTGAGAAGCTCAAGGTCTTTGCTGGTGGCTAGTCACATAGGCACCCTTTGCCTAGCACACACCAGAAGGGAAGTCACATTGTTTGCACAGTTAGTATAGGCACAGTAAACTGCTCTTTACACTGAGGGAGTCATGGCAACCCTCCCAAAATTCAGGTTCGCAGGGACCAGCTGTGCAGACAGGCCTTTCTAGGGAGAGTAGTCTCAAGACAGCTGTGTTAACCCTTTTTAGCACAGAACTAAAACTGTATATCAACGGTAACATGTCTGTTCTCTGGACTGTAGTTGGTACACATCATTGAGTATTCCCCATCATAGAGAGGCTGTGTTAAGTGCTCTAGTGGTTATATAGAACTTTGTAACTTTGATCAGAGAAAGATCCTGATAAAGATACTTTTGACTCTAACAGAGAAATCCTGTGTTTAATTCTGAAATCTACTTTGTCTTATATTAATGTATCCACTGCAGCTTTCTTCTGACTAGTTTAAGCATGGTATATCTTAGTCCATCCTTTTATTTTAACTCTTTGTGTCTTTATATTTAATGTATGTTTTTTGTAGGCAGTGGTTTCGCTTTTTAAAAGCTAACCTGACAATCTCTGCTTTTGTAATGGGAGTGTTTAGGACATGTATATTTAATGTGATTAAATTTTCCTTTTTTTTTTTTTTATCCTCTTTGTTCTTTGTTTCCTTTTCTTGCATTCTTTTAGATTGAATATTTTTTATGATTCCATTTTATCTCCTTTTTGGATTATTACCTATAACTGCTTTGTTATTTTATTGGTTGCTTTAGGGTTTATAGTATACATCTTTTTTTATCACAGTCTACCTTCCAGTGATATTATAATTTCATATATAATAAAAATGTGCTTTTGTTTCCTTCCATTTTTCCTCTCCTGGAATTTGTGCTATTGCTCTCATGCGTTTGACTTTTACATGTGTTATAAATGCCATAAAGTATTGTTATTTTTTTAAAGATTTGTTTATTTGAGAGAGAGAGCAAGCACATGGTGGGTGGAGAGGCAGAGGGAGAGGAAGAGAAAGTCTCAAGCAGACTCTGTACTGAGCCTGGAGCCCAACACAGGGCTTGATCTCATGACCCTGAGATCACAACTTGAGCTGAAACCAAGAGTCAGATGCCCAACTGACTGCACCACCCAGGCACCCCAAGATAATGTTATTTTGATTAAGCTGTCAGATATCTCCTAAAGAGACTTAAAAAAAAATAGAGTTACCCCTGTTGTTACCAGTTCTGATGTTCTTCATTGCTTTGTGTAGATGCAGATTTTCACCTTCTGTCATTTTCTTTGTGTCTGAAGATGTCCTTTAACATTTCTTGCAGTACAGGTCTGCAGGTGATGGATTCCTTTAGTAGTTACACTTCCAAAGTGCTTTTATCTTACCTTCATATTTGAAACATATTTTTGGCAGGTACAGAATTCTAGTTGACTCCCCGCGCCCCCCCCCCCCC
>NC_138380.1:4512765-4537899 GCF_054177405.1 Leptonychotes weddellii
TTCCCGCTGAACAGGGAGCCCTATGTGGGACTCGATCCCAGGACCCTGAGATCATGACCTGAGCCGAAGGCAGACACTTAATGACTGAGCCACCCAGGCGCCCCCGTACATGTCTTTTTATCTGTGTACTCTTATTACTGTGTTACCAGTTTTGGACAGTTTGATTATGTTATGCCTTGGTGTGATTTTTTTCATGTTTCTTGTGGTTGGGTTTGTTGAATTTCTTGAATCTGTGAGTTTATAGTTCTCATTATGGTTAGAAAGTTTTTGCCAATTATTTCTTCAAATATTTCTTCTGTTCCCCCATCTTTCCTCTCTTTTGGGGACTCCAATTACCTTAAAATTAGGCCATTTGAAGTTTTCCCATTGCTTATTAACGCCCTTTTTTTCCCTTCATTTTTAAATATATTTTTTTCCTTTTTATGTTTCATTTTAGTTTCTGGTTTTTTTTCTTCAATTCAGTAATCTTTTCTTCTGTAATTTCTAATCTGTTAATCATATCCAATGTAATTTTCATATCAGATGTTATTTTTATCTTAAGTTTGATTTGAGTCTTTTTATATCTTCTATATCTCTATTTAGCTTTTTGAACATATTGAATACACTTATAGAACTATTTTAATGTCTTATCTCGTAACTGGTAATTTTTATTTGGATACCAGGCTTTGTGAATTCTACCTTGTTGGGTGCTGGGTTTTTCACAGTAGGAAATCAGGACTTAGGGTCATGGCTAAGTTCAGTGGCATTGTGATGCCAAGTTTCCAGGTTCTTACTATCTCTACATTGTGCATCCACAGTGTATTGGATTCTTCCATGGTCCAGTTCCTCTCATAGTCCAAAGAGAGTGGGCAGGAACTTTAAGTATCATACCTTCATGATAACCTTCAGAGATGGTGGGGGACATCTTTTCTTCATTATAATTATTATTTTAATTAAGGAAAAACCCTTTTCAAATGGTTTCCTCTACCCTAGCAGATTTCTTCTAACATTTCATTAGTTAGAATTACTTCCCATGTTTACATCTTAAACCAATAATCAGTAAGTGTTGGGGCAACCACCATTTGATTAAACTGTGATTGTCCTTTGGGACCATGGATGGTGCCTGCTTCCTCTGAAGCACACTGTTAATTAACTACAAAACATTCATTCCACCTTCTTCCTTCCTAAGGATCTCAATTTTGTTCAGATATCCACTCTTAACCCTCCTAGCCTTTTGTAGTTAAATTGGAGAGGTTTACTTGAAGACAAAAATGTTTAGGATTACTGTTGTAATTTAAGGTCAATGAATGTAAGTTTCTGAATTTAGGTATTATGTGTAAAATGTAAAGACCGAATGTTGTTGGGATAGAATGAGTTATATTTGATGCAAGAGGAGTTGCAAATGTCTCTAGTTTCAAGCCTGAGCATGTGGGAGAATCAGGAGTTTTGTTTTGACTAGGTTGAGCCTTAAACTCCATGAAACATCTTTGGGACTAAGTGTCAGGGTTGGAATCATAGATGGTTTTCCTAACTAGTAGTGACAGCAAAGCAAACTGCTAAACAAGAGGAGAAAAGAAGGTGGAAGATTGGACCCTCTGGTCAATGTTCAGAGGAAGAAGTCCTGTGAAAAGATGGATGTGACATAGAATAAAAGTTATAGGAAGTTTACCAGGAATTACTGAGTCTGGATTAATATATTTAAGGACATGTGGCCAATGATTTTGAGTGTGTTTTTGTATTATAATGTTTTCTAAAAATATTTTCTAAATAAAACATTATTATTATATTTAAAGGGTAAGAATCAGGAATGTCTTGTGACATCTTTACCAAGTCATGCTACCTATTTCTACCCAGTTTCTTCATTTTGCTTAGTAAGAAATTACATTATCTCTTCAGTCTAAAATGCAAAGCTATATCATCAAAGATCTATTATGGATGATTTTGTTAGAATACTAAGTACAAAGTATGGATACAGCAAAAAATTTCTAAGATTTGACCTTGGAATGCTGTTAGGTATACCTATACCTAAAAATTGATGCATTTGTTTCCTTATACCTTGGCAACTTGATTCTTAAATTTTTTTTTAAGGAATTAAGTTGGGTAGAGCTGAGAGGAAACTGGAAATTTCTGTTTTAGAAAATTAAGAGTTTGATATGCCTGTTGGTAAAAGACAAATTTGGATGGCCCATTTAGTGAAGATGTCCTTGGCCTTAGTTTTTTTCTCAGTACAAGTCATAATTTATTTGTAATCTTTTTTTTTTAGTTTTAATTAAGCTTGATTTAAAGAAATTAATTTACCTTTCTGATAAGGTGAGTGGTAGGTATTCTTTGATAGAATAAAGAGCCCCTTTGATGTGGGGGTGGAAAATGACCTGAACTTATATAAACACAAAATATCTTTTGAAGGCTACATAGGAAACTGGTAAAATTCTTTGGCTCTGTGGAATTTCTCCTGTGTGGCTCTGTACAGGGCCACTTTCCATTTTATTATACCCCTTTAGAAAGTTTTGAATTTTGAACTTTGATTATTTATTTCAAAAATTAAAATGCTTACGTAGTTTCTTTTTTTTTAATATTTTATTTATTCATGAGAGAGAGAGGCAGAGGGAGAAGCAGGCTCCCCAAGGAGTAGGGAGCCCGATGCGGGACTCGATCCCAGGACTCCGGGATCACAACCCGAGCCAAAGGCAGACGCTCAACCATCTGAGCCACCCAGGCACCCTGCTTACAGTAGTTTCTAATGTGTCCTTAAAAAATATATTTCAGAAGTTCATTTCTGTAGTTTTTCCCTAACATTTAGGTATTTTTGATTTTTATGTATTGTGTCATATAGGAGTCCAGTGTCCTTTTCTCATATATGGAGAGCCAGTTGTTAGTACGTTATCTATTGAAACCGCTTTTCCCCCCCCCCACGTATTTGAAAGATAACTTCTGTCATCTAGCACATGTTCAGTGTATGTGTGGATTGTTCTTAAGCTCTCTGTTTTAATTCATTTGCATGCTTATGTCACCCTGGTGACAGTATCACACCACCATGGTTCCTATAGCTTCCCAATAAGTTTCAGTATCTGGTAGGGCAAATACTGCTTCCACCTCCATGTATAGCAGAGAAACTTGTATTACATCAGCTTTCCCACTGAGAACAACTAGAAGAGTTGGGTAAAATAGCTTTTCAAAGAAATATTTAAAGGCATCAGAGGACTGTCAGAGAGATGAGGACTTGAGGCATTGAGAGCCCAGAGGGAAGGATTAAGCCTTGAGGTCAGCCTGATGTTAACTTTCCTTTTCCCCTTGAGGCATTTATCCAGTTCATAAAAGACCAGCTGAGAGGCTGGAAAACTGAGAAGAGCTTCTGGTAGTCTATAGAGTTAGGAAAACAAAAATAGGATTTAGGTACCATTAATACTGTAGACTTCCATTTGGGATGCCCGAAGGCTACATCAGAGGTTAGCAAATTATGGCCTGTGGGTCAAATCCAGTCCACTACCTGTGTTTATAAGGCCCACAAGCCAAGATAGTTTTTACTTTTTATTTATTTTTATTTTTTAAGTAGGCTGCACCCCCAGTGTGGAGCCCAGTCACGACCTTGAGATTGAGACCTGGGCTTTGATCAAGAGTCAGACACTTGGGACGCCTGGGTGGTTCAGTCGGTTAAGCATCTGCCTTTGGCTCAGGTCATGATCCCAGGGTCCTGGGATCAAGCCCCACGTCGTCAGGCTCTCTGCTCGGTGGGGAACCTGCTTCCCCCTCTCCCCTCTGCTTGTGTTCTCTCTTGCTATCTCTCTCTGCCTCTTTTTCTTTCTCTCTCAAATAAATAAAATCTTAAAAAGAAAAAAAGATGCTTAACTGACTGAGCCACGCAGGTGTCCCAGTTTAGTTAAAAAAATTCAAAGAATATCTTTTATAACACATGAAAGTCATCTGAAATTCAAAGTTTTGTGTTTGTAAATAGTTTTATTGGAATGAAAGCCGCACTCATTAATTTGCATATTACCTATGGCTTCTGTTGTGCTGCCTTGACAGAGCTGAGTTGTTGCTGCAGAGACCACACGTGCTTTGCACTGGTCTGGGCATGCTACAGATCACAGTGCCACAATGACAGTTCATCAGTGTTTGATTGACACATGTATTGTCTCAGCAGCTTACTGATTTCTTTTATTACTGGTGCATACTTAGCATGTTAAAACAAGAGAAGAAGAAAAAAGTGGGACTTCATATGTAGTACTTTTGAGGCATAATGGAATAAATTCTGTTGTTATCAAATTAGATGGCAAAGCATTATATTTATTATGCTGGGACAATGTAGTTGGGGAAAAGAATACAATATATGTCAACGTTACCAGACTGAGTACTCATCATACTATTCCAAACTCACAAAAAGGTAATGATCAGAAAAAAATAGTAAATGAAAATGGACTATCTCATCACAGCAGAAATTTTTTACAAAAGTGAAAAATGAAAATGATACTAAAACTAAAGTAAGTTTCTGAGTGGCTCATTTGTTAGCTAACCACAGAAAGCCATTTATTCAGATGAGTTAATTAAGTCATGTTTGACTACAGCAGTCAAAGAAATGTGTGCACAGAAAATAAACTCAGCCTTTGAGCAAGAATAGTTTTAAAAGTGAGGACATTATGAGCAATATCAATAGTCATTTTAAAAATGGGTCAAATGATTTCTAGTGGTTTTCCTAGGCTGTTGATGTATCAGTAGATATTGCAGTACTGTTCAGTTGTTTATTCTAGAGGTTGATGCTGAGTTTGAAGTCACTGAAGATTTAGGTTTTATGAATTATCTGCATGAAACAATTACAGACAAAATATTTTCAAAGAAGTTGAGAAAAAACTAATTCAGTATAACCTGAAGTGGAATCTGCTAAGATGTGTTAAAATTAATAGTGGTAAAAATAAGTATGGAGCAGTATGGTTTAGTTGGACAAATTTATGAACTTCTTAAAACATAATGGTGTTTAGAAGCCTGTGCGTATTCATTATATTTATTCATCAGCAGGTACTTTGCAGAAAACACTTAATCTGTTGTGGTTTATTAAACTAATGGTGTTAATAGTGAATTTCATTGGCTCTTGTGGATGTTGGTATCTCAGGTCTAGGAATTTTTGTTAAAAATAGAAGCTGAAAGTACTGAACTGCCCTACCATGCAGCAGTTTGATGATTTTAGCAGTGGTAAAGTTTTATTGCACAATTTTGAATTTAGGGTTGAGATTAATTTTTTTCTGAGTAAGAAGATTGCCCTCAACCTCTAATGAAATACCTAATGGATTTGGAAGTTAACTTTTGCTGCAAAATTGATAGCCTAAAATTACAAGACAAATACTGCTTTTATGTGAAACTTAAATTGTGGTAAAGTCACTCTACAACAGTTAGTGGTGTTCGAATCAGAAGTAATGTCAAGCTGCTTTATACACTTTTTCATGCCATCACAATTTAAAATAAAAAGCATCTCCATTCCCACATAAATTTAGTATGGAAATTTTTCCAAGCTCAAACTACAGTTTAGTAACAGTTTTTGGACCTCGAGGAAGGAAATTTTCAAATTTCAAAATCCATTTAACTGTAATTGAGGAGCTTCGACCTCTCCTTTAATTGAAAGTGATTATTCTGAAATATAATGGCATGCTAAAAGCAAAGATCAAAAGATTTTAATAAAATTTTATAAATGCTTTTCAAAGATGAGTATGCTCAGATAAAATTATGCTTCTGTATTGATATCAGTATTTGGCAGTACCTCTGTGTGAAAAGATATTTTCAAAGATTGATATGTAGGGGCACCTGGGTGGCTCAGTCGTTAAGCATCTTCCTTTGGCTCAGGCCATGATCTCAGGGTCCTGGGATCGAGTCCCACATCGAGCTCCCTGCTCAGCGGGAAGCCTGCTTCTCCCTCTCCCACTCCCCCCTGCTTGTGTTCCTGCTCTCACTATCTCTCTCTCTGTGAAATAAATAAATAAAATCTTAAGAAAAAAGATTGATATGTAAAATTTCATTGTATATCATAATGAATAGATGAATATTTTGCTATCAGTTTTGATAGAAAAGAGTAGCTTTTTGAACTCTAGTTAAGTAAAATGTTATCCTCCTTCCAAATTCCGTTCTTTTCACAAGCAGCCTGTATTACCAAAAAAGAAAAACATGCTCAATTGTTACCATATTCTTAAAAAAAGATTTTATTTATTTATTTGTTTATTTATTTATTTGGAGAGTGTACAAATGGGGGGAGGGGTCAGAGAGAGAGAATCCCAGGCAGACTCCGCGCCAAGTGTAGAGCCCAACACAGGGCTTGATCCTGTGACCGTGAGATCACGACCTGAGGTGAAATTAAGAGTTGGACGCTTAACTGACTAAGCCACCAAGGCACCCCAATTGTTAACATATTTTGAATAATAACAATAGTTATAAAATTTTTGTGAAAATTTATTTTCTTTCTTGGTAGATAAGTACTCACAGAATATCCTTGATTTTGCCTCTTGTCCCACAAAGATGTCCCTAAAATATTTACTATCTGGCCCTTTTTAGAAAAAGTTTTCTGATCCCTGAGCTACATGATTAGAATAAGGGAAAACTGGGGAGGGGGGGGCAGGGGGGCGAAAATCTGCCTTCACAAAGACTTGAAAACCAGCTTCAGGGGCACCTGCGTGGCTCAGTTGTGAAGCCTCTGCCTTCGGCTCAGGTCATGATCCCAGGGTCCTGGGATCGAGCCCTACATCGGGCTCCCTGCTTGGTGGGAAGCCTGCTTCTCCCTCTCCCACTCCCCCTGCTTGTGTTCCCTCTCTTGCTGTGTCTCTCTCTGTCAAATAAATAAATAAAAATCTTAAAAAAGAAGTAAAACCAGCTTCAAATCAGCTCATCTGCAGATTGAATTAAAGTGATCCTCTCTAGCCTAAGTGCTGGTTTGAAGAAAAAAAATAAATCCTCTCTGGTTGAAAATAGCATAATTTAGTGTCTCCAGATATCTCTATAGTTTAAAAAAAAAAATCAACAATAAGTCAAATTGCCAGGTATATTAGAAAATAAGGGGCACCTGAGTGGCTCAGTCTTTGAGCCCCGCATTGGGCTCCCTGCTCAGCGGGAAGCCTGCTTCTCCCACTCTCACTTCCCCTGCTTGTATTCCCTCTCTCGCTGTGTCTCTCTCTGTCAAATAAATAAATAAAATCTTTAAAAAAAAAAAAAACTTAAAGAAAGTAAAACCAAATCACTGAAAAACTAGAGAAGGAACAAATAATAGGAAAATGTCCTTGAGTTATTTTTTTGTCCTTTGCATTTCCACGTAAAATTATAAAATTTTGAAAAGATAATACAGGAGAATATGTTTACAAAGTAAGTCTTAAGATACAGAAAGCACTGGCTATAAAGCAACAAGTATGGCCAATGAAAGGAATCATTTCTAGAATACATAAAATAACTACAGTAAGAAAAACAAAGACAACCCAGTAGAGAAATGGGCAGAGGATTTAAATAGGCTATTTACAAAAGACATAATCCAAATGTCCGGTAAGCATATGAAAAGGTGTACAATCCCATTCATAATCATGAAATGCAAATTGAAACTGCCCTGAGATAGCCTTACATTCCTATCAGATCAGCAGAATTGAAGTCTGAGTGTAGTCAGCGTTGGCCTGGATTCAGATCAGTGGGAACTCTAATGCTCTACTGGTGAGGGAGAGTGAAAACTGCAACAGTCATTTGGGAAAATAGAGTATAACAACTAGTAAAGCTGAAGAGACAGCAGTTTCACTCCTACTTATACACCTTTATGACAAAGTTCTCAAACTTTTTGGTCTCAGCACACCTTTATACTCTTATTTTGAAACATTGATGTCTAGCTTCATAGAAGACAGCTGAATTCTTTTTTTTTTTTTTTTTTAAGACAGCTGAATTCTCATATCTGCTTCTGCATTCCATGTTGAAATATGTTATTTTGGTTGAAATATATGAAGAAAATCCAGCCACAAAAAGATACGTAGTAGGAAAAGGGAAACTTACTATAATAGCCACTTTAGATAATTATAAGTATTTCTGGTTGATATTGCACAAAACTTGAGAAGTAGTTAGATTCTTCAAGATTTGGTCCAAAGTGGAATCTGAAGCCTGATCAATGAACATTTCTTTACTCTTTAATATTATAATCTATTATCTTGCAATTTCAACGGGTTTCTTACTCATGTATGATTTTATACCATTATTAATTGGTATTTTGGGAAATACAGGTTCATTGATGCAGATATTCTAAATATTGACGCATTTTAATAAATAACAAAATACACATTTGTTACAATAACCCTGATCTCATCAGAAAAGTCTAAGTATTGGGAAGCAGTCAAGCTCACTGTGGTAGATACATGTTTGTTTAGTGTTGTCATTGGCTGTAAGTGGTCTCAGTTGTTTTCCTTGGAGTGATAGGCTCACTGTATTCATTTTTGAAGAAATAGTTTTCAAATAAGCCTGAATAGTCATTTGTCAGTTTTTCTTCGAGGTACAATTTATGTTTCATAAAGTTATTTCAGCTTACCGATCAAATGAGCACAGAAGTGCCTTTCTTCCAGAAAGCCTTCATACTTTGGTGCAGCACAATTACTTGATGCTTGGGGCGCCTGGGTGGCTCAGTCGGTTAAACGACTGCCTTCGGCTCGGGTCATGCTCCCAGGGTCCTGGGATCGAGCCCCGCATCGGGCTCCCTGCTCGGTGGAGAGCCTGCTTCTCCCTCTCCCTCTGTCTGCCGCTCTGCCTACTTACGCTATCTCTGTTAAATAAATAAATTAAAAAAAAAAATCTTAAAAAAACAAAAAACAATTACTTGATGCTTTCCCATTTTGTCATACAAATATTAAAAGGATGTGTGCTTATGGATTGAGATTTTGAAAGCTAATAACTGTACTGCTTCATCAGTGATACTCTTAAATGAAACTAGCGTTATTTACGTTTACTGCAGTTGCAGAGCGAGGTGCGAATGTCGTGGCTGCTAGTACGGCTTTGGTGCCACTGCCTTGGCTACTGAAAAGGCAGCAGCAGTTGTACCTACCACTGCGTTTGCACCACATGAAAATATCAGCACAGTGGAAATGGTAAATAATGTCTTACCAGGAACAGAGCTTTGGCCTCACGGATCCCTTGAAAAGGTCTGAGATACATTCACCTCCCAGGTCTGTGGACCATACTGTGAGAACTCCTCCACAGAAAAATATCTGCACATGTGTGTCAGGATATATGTTTGAGAATGTATAGTGTATATTTAAAAAAATTTTTTTAATGATAGCTGCAAACTGGAAGCAATGTGAATTTCTGGGTAATTAAATTAGGATATATGCATCCAAAGGAATACTATCTAGCAATGAAAATGCATGATCTGCAGCTACAAAAATCAGATGGTTGAATTCCACAAATGTACACTGAGTTGAAGCTAAGTCACAAAAAAATCCTATAGTATGTTTATATTTAAATGCAGTTCAAAATAAGCAAACCTAAATTATATTGTTTGGAGATATACATGTAGCTAGTAAGACATCCAAAGAAAAGCAGAAGGTTAATTACTACAAAACCCATAATAGTCTGTACCTATGAGGAGGGGTGTGGAATAATCATATAAATGGTTTCACTGACAGGATTCCTGATGTTATCCTATGTGTTGATATACAGATACTCTCTTAATAATTCCTTAAATTACAAAAATACACTTTTCTCTATGTGATACGTTTCTCAGTAAAAGATGGAAGCAAAGAGAATAAAAGCACAATATGTCCCCTAACTTAATGTAATTTTTATGAGATTTAAATTTCAATAGAAAAAAAAAAACAGCTGTAAACATCCTTAAAATAAAGAAAAATGAAGAGGTAGCAGCCCTTACAGATGCTAAAAACATATTAGAAAGCTACAATTACAACTGTGGCATTAGATTCATAAGTAGATTGCTGGAACAGAATAGAAAGTCCAGATGTAGACCAAATATATAATAAAAAGTTACTTCATGGTAAAGATATCATTTTAAATCATTATCAGTCCAGTTTTTCTCACTTCTTCAAGTTGGGTAATTTCTCCATTCCATTGGTAAGCCCTTTCAGTTCTTTATTTTTGTTAGTGTATTTTTCACTTCTAAAGTTGCCATTTGTTTCTTCATGATATCTTATATTTCTTTGCCAAGACTTTCTTTGCTGAAACTTTGTATTTCTTTAAAAATTTGCATCAAGCTTGTTCATAATTTCTTAGTAAAGCATTTTTATAACGTATACTTTGAGGTATTTGGGAAATAACTAATATGTATGCCTTCACATATATGCTCACATTTACTGATTGTCTTTTCTTATTTTAATTGAAATGGTTTTTATTATTATGGTATGATAAGTTATTTTTGATGAAATCCTTTATATTTGTAGTATTGTGTTATAAAACTCTATATATTATTTAATACCCCCCCCTTTTATCTGAAGCAGATTTTTTTTTTTTTTTTTTTTTTTTTTTTTTTTTTTTGAAGCAGATTTTATCTGAAACTGCTTTTGGGGTGAAAACCAAAAGGGGCAGCACACAGTGTTACTCCTGAGTGTGTGGGAATTCCAGTTCCATAATTGACCTCCACTGATTGTTGGGGAGGAGCCTCTAGTGGATGTTGCCCAAGAGTGAAAGTTTAGACTCTCCTCTGTGCTTTGCTGATACCACCCTGGCTTAGAAGTTTCCTGCTTTTCAGCTGGTCCCCAGTGACACTGCAGTGGGAGTGGAGGGGGGCATGTTAGCTCTGGGCAGTGGTTTAAGTTCTGATTCTCCAGTAGGTGTCCCCTGCCACCACCCCAATGGGGAGGTATAGGGTTAGGGACACCTTATGATCACTGTGTGGATGTTCAACTCCAGGCTTCCCTCTTTCTCTCCACTGACATGGTGGAGGAAGGAGGCTTTATTCCTGTCCAGTGGGTATGAATGTCCTGGCTCTCAACCTAGCCTTCTGTATATCACCCTGTCCATGGGGAGAGGGGGTGTCTGGGTTCTCTTTGGCCTTTGCTGTGGGGTGTGGGATTTGCGTTCAGGAGGTTGGTTATCATCTAACAGTTTTCTGTCTTGCTAGCCTGCCACTTTCCAGCTCTTTTGGTTAGAGACAGCAGGCATTTCTTGGGCTCTTTTTGTTGTGTACCTGTTAGTGTTTCTGGATTGTTGACTTCTTTAGCACCTCTTCTGTATACGAATCAGAAAGCAAACCTAGGGAATTTATGCTTTTTTTATTCTTCAGCGCCTGAGGCTCTAGTTGTTCTGCCACTTTTGTTCTATGTTTTAATGTCTTCTTGTGTTTGTCTTATGTGTCGTGTTCAAGGTTTATAGCTATACTGAGCTAAAATGTAGGGAAAGGTTCATCTCTCCTCCATTGTGTCTGGAGGTAGAAGCCTGCATTTGGTTTTGAAGGTTTTTTTCCCCCTGAATATATAGTTCTGGGTTGATTTGTTTTTCATTTTTTTTTTTTTTAAGATTTTATTTATTTATTTGAGAGAGAGAGAGGAGCATGAGCAGGGTGAGGGGCAGAGAGAGCAGCAGACTCTCCACTGAGCAGGGAGCCCGATGTGGGGCTCCATCCTGGGACTCCAGGATCATGACCTGAGCCAAAGGCAGGTGCTTAACCAACTGAGCCACCCAGGTGCCCCTTGATGTGTTTTTCTGTGAGTATTTAAAAGAGGTTCTTGCATTGTTTCCTGTCTTCCATTGTTTCTGATGAGAAGTCAGGTGTATTAGTATCATTATTCCTATGTGTATAATGTTTTGATTATTCTCTGGGTGCTTTCAGGATTTTCTTTTTATCTTTGGTTTTCAGCAGTCTGACTATGATGTGCCTAGGTGTGATTTTCTTTGTATTCTTCCTGCTTGGGGTTTGCAGAGCTTCTTAAAACTGTAAGTTGATTTTTTTCACCAAGTTTGTATAAAGTTTGACCTTTATTTCTTATTCTTTTTCTGTCCCATTTTCTCTTTCCTCTGCAACTCCAATTACATTCATGTTAATACATTTGGTATTGTCCCACAGGTTACTGAGGCTCTGTTAATTTTTTTCAATAATTTAATTTCTCAGAATGGATAAATGATTCATTTATTTTCAACATCACTGACCTTTTTTCTGTCCAATCTCTTGTTAAACTTATCAATTGACATTTTTATTTAAATTATTTTAATTCATAGTTGCAGAATTTCCATTAGGTTTTCACGTTGTAATTTTTATGTCTCTTTTATTATGCTACTCTTTGTTGTGACCAGCTTTTTCTGTACATTGTTGAACATGTTTCTGATAATTGCTTTAAAGTCTTTGTGCATCTTGTCATTTTTTTATTTGAGTAATTTTTTCTTCCTTCTGGGTCCCATTTTCTTGTTTTGGTTTTTCACATGTCTAGGAATTTTTATTGTGTACTGCACCTTTTAGGGGGTAGATTATAGATTCTGGATTCTCTTACCTTATCCTGTTCAATGGCAGATTTTGTTCTGGGAGGCTTTTATGATGGCTGGACTTATACTCCAATCTACATCATCTCAGCCATCAGCATGATGAATCTCTGCTGGGTTTCTTCAGCAGTTTAGGTGTTGCTTTTCCTGAGCTGCTCAGAGTCCTTCTGTGAAGGTACACGTTAGGGGTATAAGGAAAATTTGAGAGTTTATTCTCATCTGGGGGCTCCCTTCTCTGTGGCTCCCTCCTTTCAAGGTTTCCCCTCAGTTTCCAATCTTCATAGCCCTGAGAACTTCATCTGTCTTTTCACATCAGTATACTTAACTTATGTGAGGTCTGGTTCCAGTCTACCCCTTTCCATGCACATGAGGAAATGTCCGTAGCTAAACATTTGTTTCAACACAGATCTTAGCCAGCAGTGTTTTCTTCCAAGCATCAAATGTCCTTCCATTCCCATCTTGCTTTTGGTTATTCACAAGTAACTTCTAGTAGTTAAGCTTTATGTTTTATTCAGATTTTACAAATTTTATTTTCAAAAAAGTTACTCTGATATTAGTCTGTCTGCCATTCACTACCCAGTAAATAAATTTGGAGGTTTTTTTCTGCATGAGAGTTGTTCTTTTAAGGTATATTTTACATACAATGTAAGTCCTTCTAAAGACAGGTACAGTTGAATGTTTTGAGAAGTATGTACAGTCATGTATATAACTATAATCATAATCAAAATATAGGATGTTTCCTTCATCCCAGAATGTTCTCTCATGACCCTTTATGTTCTGTCCCCTCCTAACACTCTAGTTCCTGGCAGTCACTAATCTGTTGTTCTTCCTGTAGTTTTGCCTTTTCTAGATTGATATATAAATGGAATCATAGAGTATGAAATCTTTTCTGTCTGGCTTTTGTACTTAGAATAGTGGTTTTGAGATTCATCCATTCAGCAGCCGAAAGTTTTCTTCCTCTGTGTGGCTATTATTTATAAAGCTGCTATGAACATTTATGCAACATGATACATCTTTTTATGTTTCTTGTGGAAATAATTAGAACTGAAATTGCTGATTTCTTGGAAAGTGTGTGTCTAACTTTGGAAGACAGTTTGACAGTTTCTTCAAAAGGGTCTGCATACTTTTCCATTTCTACCGCTAAGATTCCATTTGTTCTCCATTTTTCTAGGACTGGTTATTGTCAGTGTTTCTAAATTTCAGCCATTCTGGTTGGTGTTTAATGATATTTCATTGTGAGTTTGATTTTGTATTTCCTGATGAGTAGTGAAATTGAACATCTTTATGTACTTACTTGCCATTTTATATCCTCTGTGAGTTGTCTGCTCAAATCTTTTGCGTCTACCCCCCCTTTTCCAATCGATTTGTCTTCTCATTACTATTGAGTGAAAAGTTTTTTATATATTCTACATAGAAATCATTTATTAGAGATGAATTTTTTAAGTATTTTTGCCTAGTTGCTTCTTGCTTTCATTTTTTTTAGTGCTTTTTGATGAGCAGACAGTTTAATTTTTTTTTTTTTTTTTTAGATTTTATTTATTTGACAGCGAGAGAGGGAACACAGCAGGGGGAGTGGGAGAGGGAGAAGCGGGCTTCCCGCTGAGCAGGGAGCCCGATGTGGGGCACAGAGGGTTTAATTTTGATGAAGTATGTCATTTGTCAATTTTCAAATATTTTCTTTTAAGGATTATGCTTGGTATGCGTTATATAAAAATATTATTGCCTATTCCAAGGTTACCTTAAGGTTATTTATTCATTTTATAGTTAAATTATGTGTATGGTGTGAGAATACAAGATATAAGGTTCAAGGTTCTTTGATTTCCATGTGGATATTCAGTTGTTCCAGCATCATTCTAAAAGGCTATTGTTCCCCTGAATTATCTTGAGTACTGGTCAAAAATAAATCACATAAAGAAAAGATATTTTTTGGGGCGCCTGGGTGGCTCAGTTGGTTAAGCGACTGCCCTCGGCTCAGGTCATGATCCTGGAGTCCCGGGATCGAGTCCCGCATCGGGCTCCCTGCTCAGCGGGGAGTCTGCTTCTCCCTCTGACCCTCCCCCCTCTCATGTGCTTGCTCTCTCTCATTCTCTCTCTCTCAAATAAATAAATAAAATCTTTAAAAAAAAAAGAAAAGAAAACATATTTTTCAAAATCATGAGTTCATATTGATATTTTTCAATTTAATTCAGTAGTTCTTTATATCTTTAAAAATTTTTATTCCCTTATCCAATCTATAATTGTATCTTTTCTTTTAAATGTAGTTAATTTTTCCTGTAATTGAAAAGTTACTAAAAGAAAAAGGAAAATTATTGTTTATTTTGTGCATCAACCTAAGAGAAATCCAAATGGGGTGCCTGGCTGGCTCAGTTGAAGCAGCATGTGACTCTTGGTCTCGGGATCATGGGTTGGACATAGAGACTGTGTGGATATATTTACTAGCTTTTTATAAATATAACTTCTGTTTGGATGACCTTATTCTATTAGTTTATTGTTTGTAAGAATAAACGGTTATTATACTACCGTTGGAATCTTTTATGAAGGTGGGCATCCTCCTTGTAAAGGTTTTAAATGTGGGCTAGGGGCACCTGGGTTGCTCAGTCGGTTCAGTGGCAGACTCAAGTGATTTTGGCTCAGGTCATGATCTCAGCTGACTGAGGTCCTGGGATTGAGCCCCACATTGGGCTCTGTACTCAGTGGGGAGTTCTGCTTGAGTTTTCTCTTTCTCCCCCTTCCCCACCAACCATGCACTCGTGCACCCTTTTTCTCTCTCTCAAATAAATAAATCTTTAAAAAAGATAAATGTGGGCTAAATCTACTAATTGACATCAAAATTTGGACCAAATGGCATGCAAATATAGCTGTTCTTAAGTTATTTTTTATTTTTATTTTTATTTTTTAAGATTTTTTGTTTATTTATCTGAGAGAGAGAATGGGAGACAGAGAGCATGAGAGGGGGAGGATCAGAGGGAGAAGCAGACTCCCTGCTGAGCAGGGAGTCCGATGCGGGACTCGATCCCGGGACTCCAAGATCATGACCTGAGCCGAAGGCAGTTGCTTAACCAACTGAGCCACCCAGGCGCCCCTGTTCTTAAGTTTTTAAAGGACATGATTTAAATGCATCCAGTTAACTGTAATCATATTATGTTTGTGTTTACCTGTACTGACATAAAAGCTTTTAAATTCTTTCTTTTAGAAGTTTTAAACTCTTCTGTGCAGTGTTGTCTTGCTAACTCTAGTATCATGTTAAACACGTTTAAATTAAAATGTTTCAGTTTTCAAATACTCTAATTTTCAAACAATCATTGTTATAATGTGATTGATAATGTGTACTACTTCATTCTGTGCTCTTAGTAATAACCAAATAATAGATGGTTTATGTGGTAGTTATATGTATTCCTTTCCTTCCTCCTTTCTTTCCTTTTTTTTTTGGCTAGGGACGAATATCTTAGAATTAGATTTACAGTGCATTCATCCATATTATTCTCTGAGGTAATATCTTAATATACTGCAGGTTACTGGAGATGAATAAGAAATTTTAATCCACTGGGGCGCCTGGGTGGTTCAGTTATTAAGTGTCTGCCTTCAGCTCAGGTCATGATCCCAGGGTCCTAGGATCGAGCCCCGCATCCGTCTCCCTGCTCGGCGGGAAGCCTGCTTCTCCCTCTCCCCCTGCTTGTGTTCCCTCTCTCGCTGTCTCTCTCTCTGTCATATAAATAAATAAAATCTTTAAAAAAAATTTTTTTAATCCACTGATAGAAACACATCGGGGGAATAGTAGTATTTATGTAGAATTTCATATGAGAAATAAAAGGGCAAATATTATCCCTTACCAGTTTAGTTTTCACCTTAAATTCTCTAAATTTTCTTTTTTTTTTTTAAGATTGTATTTATTTATTTGACAGAGAGAGAGAGCGAGAGCAGGAACATAAGTAGGGGGAGTGGAAGAGGGAGAAGCAGGCTTCCCGCCGAGCAGGGAGCCCGATGAGGGACTCAGTCCCAGGACCCTGGGATCATGACCTGAGCCAAAGGCAGATGCTTAACGACTGAGCCACGCAGCCACCCCTAAAATTCTCTTAATTTTCTAAAAAACTTTTTATTGAAGTATGTACATACACAGCAAAATGTACTTATTACAGGTGTACATTTCTTTTTTTTTTTTTTTTAAAGATTTTATTTATTTGAGAGAGAGAGAATGAGAGAGAGCACATGAGATGGGGGAGGGGCAGAGGGAGAAGCAGACTCCCCGCCGAGCAGGGAGCCCGATGCGGGACTCGATCCTGGGACTCCAGGATCATGACCTGAGCTGAAGGCAGTCGCTTAACCGAGCCACCCAGGCGCCCTATAGGTGTACATTTCTGTGAACACCCTTAAATAAGATCAATGCGCATAAACTGAGATTAGTTCAAGAAATGAATAATAGCACCCCAGGATTCTGTTCCTTTTGGTCACTACTTTTAACTCCCTAGAGGCAAGCATTATCATTATTACTAACCTCATAAATTAGTCTTGTCTGTTTTTGTACTTTATACAATTGGACTCATACAAGTACTGTTTTCTCTTTTCACATGCCATTATGTTGGTGAGATTCACCAAATGCTAATTGTAATTGTCATTCATTTATTCTCATTGATTGTAGTATTCTGTTGTCAGAATACTGTAATTTACCCGTTTACTGTTGGGCATTGGGGCTTTTCAATTTGAAAGTATTATGAATTGTGTTTTATGAACATTATAGTGTATTTCTTTTGGTAGTCAGTGAGGATTAGTATTTTATGGAATTCACATCCCAAAGTGGCTACCTTCTCCTGAGAGTGAGGATATAAGTGAGACAAACCATTCAGTGTGTTAATGGAATTTGCATTAATTACCCATATCTAACTAATTATGAACTCCTCCAGTTCAATTCCTCTTTCACTTCCTGGCTTTGTAAGGGAGGGCAAGGAATTCAATCTCTCTGTGCCTCATTTGTAAAATGAGAAGTAATGGTATCCACCTAAAATGGTGGTTTGTTAGACTTGAATAAGGTCATTCTTGTAAAGTGGTTGACCTGGTTGCTGGGAAATAATGTTCACTAAATCCTGCATGTTAAATATGTTTTATTGGCCCACTTTATGTCTTCCCTAAATTATGTGCTTCTATAAAGTGTCATTGTCTATTTTTAAGTTGTACTCATTTTTATAATTTCTAAACTTTTATATATTCAAGATACTAGACATTTGTAATTCAAATTGCAGGTTATTTAAAAAAATTTTTTTTGTCATTTGATTTTCTCTGAGATATGCATGGTTTTTAACCATATAAAAGTTGAAAAGTTTTATGTAGTCAAATTTATTCATGTTTTTATTTATGGTTATGTTAAAGATTATAGCGATTATGGTTATTTAGGGTTTCTGATTTATGTATGTTGTTATCAACTAGAGAATTTACTATTTCCTTGATGCAATAGATAGAGGGCACATTTGTGTACTCAGAATGCTTGACTCAGAAATGGTTATGTTAGGAAAGTTTCTCTTAGGTTTTGCTGCTTCATTACTAGGATGGAGTTTAAAATATTTACCCTATTTACTTAATAGTTTTGCATAAAGAAGACACTGTGTAATGTAAGTATAATAGAAAAATTTTCTTAAAAATACAAATAGTGGGGCGCCTGGGTGGCTCAGTCGGTTAAGCGACTGCCTTCTGCTCAGGTCATGATCCTGGAGTCCCGGGATCGAGTCCCACATCGGCTCCCTGCTCTGAGGGGAGCCTGCTTCTCCCTCTCCCCCTCCCCCTGCTTGTGTTCCCTCTCTCGCTGTGTCTCTCTCTGTCAAATAAATAAATAAAATCTTAAAAAAAAAAAATACAAATAGTGATTTGGCAGAGAACAAACCACTATGTGAAATGGGGTAAATGTGAGCTATTGCTGTATAATAAATTACCCTAAATTTAATGGCTTAAAGCAGCCCCCATTTATGAGGTCATACTTCTCTCGGTCAGAGGTTTGGGCAGGCTCAACTGTGTTCTTTGTTTAGGGTCTTAAAGATGTCTACCAGCCTGGGTGCTTATCCAAAGGCCCTGGGGGAGAATCCTCTTCTAAGTTCATTTAGGTGAGGGTAGAATTCTGTTCTGCGCAGTTGCAATACTGAGCTCACCATTTCTTTATTGGCCATTTGCCAGTTGGCCAGCCTTACTTGAGGTTGCTGTCAGCTCCTAGAGGCCACTCCTGGACCTTGCATGTGGCTCCTTTTGTCTTCAAAGATAGCAGTGATGTATTGAATCCTTCCCTTGTTTTGAATTTCTCTGACTTTCCTTTCTCCTACCAGCTGGAGAAAACTTTCTGCTTTTAAAGGAATTGTGTAATTTGAATAGACTAATCTCTCCCTTGATTAATTCAGCATCAGTTGAATAGCAGCTTTAATCACATCTGCAAAAAATCCATTTGCCATGTAATATAATCTGTGGCATGGTATTTCATCATATATATATATATATATATTTACAAGTCTCTGGATTAGGGGTGGACATGTTGGGGGTAAAAGTGGGGAGTACAGGCATTTTAGGAGTCTACCTGCCACAGTCCCATATTGAGGAGATTGGACCTGATCCAGAAGTATCTGGGACTCCCTTAGAAAGACCGTTGTGTCAAAGAGGTTACTGTCTATGTTCTCCTCTAGGATTTTGATGGATTTCTGTCTTACATTGAGGTCTTTCATCCATTTAGAGTTTATCTTTGTGTATGGTGTAAGAGAATAGTTGAGTTTCATTCTTCTGTATATAGCTGTCCAATTTTCCCAGCACCATTTATTGAAGAGACTGTCTTTTTTCCATTGGATGTTTTTTTCCTGCTTTGTCGAAGATTAGTTGACCATAGAGTTGAAGGTCCATATCTGGGCTCTCTGTTCTGTTCCATTGATCTATGTGTCTGTTTTTGTGCAGGTACCATGCTGTCTTGGTGATCACAGCTTTGTAACATAGCTTGAAATCGGGCAATGTGATGGCCCCAGCTTTGTTTTTCTTTTTCAACATTTCCTTGGTGGTTCGGGGTCTTTTCTGGGTCCATACAAATTTTAGTATTGTTTGTTCCAGCTATTTGAAAAATGTTGATGGTATTTTGATAGGGATTGCATTGAAAGTGTAGATTGCTCTGGGCAGCATAGACATTTTTATAATGTTTATTCTTCCAAACCATGAGCATGGAATATTTTTCCATCTTTTTGTGTCTTCAATTTCTTTCATAAGTGTTCTGTAGTTTCTAGAGTATAGATCTTTTACCTCTTTGGTTAGGTTTATTCCGAGGTATCTTACGGTTTTTGGTGCTATTGTAAATGGAATCAACTCCCTAATTTCTCTTTCTACAGTTACATTGTTAGTGTATAGTTCTAGTAATCGGCCACAGCAACTTCTTTCAAGACACGTCTCCAAAGGCAAGGGAAACAAAGGCGAAAATGAACTTTTGGGACTTCATCAAGATAAAAAGCTTCTGCACAGCAAAGGAAACAGTCAACAAAACTAAGAGGCAGCCCAGAGAAGATATTTGCAAATGACACTACAGATGAAGGGCTGGTATCCAAGATCTATAAACAACTTCTCAAACTCAACACCCAAAAAACAAATAATCAAATCAAAAAATGGGCAGAAGACACGAACAGACACTTCTCTAAAGAAGACATACGAATGGCTAACAGACACATGAAGAAATATTCAGCATCACCCAAAAAACAAATAATCAAATCAGAAAATGGGCAGAAGACATGAACAGACACTTCTCTAAAGAAGACATACGAATGGCTAACAGACACATGAAAAAATGTTCAGCATCATTAGCCATCAGGGAAATTCAAATCAAAACCACCTTACACCAGTTAGAATGGCAAAAATGAACAAGGCAGGAAACAACAAATGTTGGAGAGGATGTGGAGAAAGGGGAACCCTCTTACACTGTTTGTGGGAATGCACTTGGTACAGTCACTATGGAAAACAGTGTGGAGGGTCCTCAAAAAGTTAGAAATAGAACTACCCTATGACCCAGCAATCGCAGTACTGGGTATTTACCCCAAAGACACAGATGTAGTGAAAAGAAGGGGCACATGCACCCCAATGTTCATAGCAGCAATGTCCACAATAGCCAAACTGTGGAAGGAGCCGAGATGCCCCTCAACAGATGAATGGATAAAGAAGATGTGGTCCATTTATACAATGGAATATTACTCAGCCATCAGAAAGGATGAATACCCAACTTTTACATCAACATGGATGGGACTGGAGGAGATTATGCTAAGTGAAATAAGTCAAGGAGAGAAAGACAATTATCATATGATTTCACTTATATGTGGAACATAAGGAATAGTACCGAGGACATTAGGAGAAAGAAGGGAAAGATGAAGAGGGGGAATCAGAGGGGGAGACGAACCATGAGAAACTGTGGACTCCAGGAAACAAACTGAGGGGTTCAGAGGGAAGGGGGATGGGGGGATGAGTTAGCCTGGTGATGGGTATTAAGGAGGGCACGTATTGCATGGAGCCTTGAGTGTTAAACGCAGATAATGAATCATGGAACACTACATCAAAAACGAATGAAGTATTGTATGGTGACTAACATAACAATTAAAAAAAAATTTTTTTTTAAATTAAAAAATTAGTAAAAAAAAAAACAAACCACCTTTGTGACAGCAGTGAGGAAGATGGGTCAGAAAGGGAAGATACTAGCGGGAAAAAAAATCTCATTCACAGCACTGTCCATTTTGATTTTGTAATGTTATTTAATTTTGTTTGTTTGTTTTAGCAGATGTTTCGGTCAGAAATGTATGTTTGTTAGCGTACAAACCAGAATAATTAACTGGGCCAGAACAGCAACAGCAAATCACTCATCAAGATATTCATGACTTTAAGACAATTTATATATAAAATTTTTTGGTAGATTTTTATTTATTTATTTATTTAAAAGATTTTATTTTATTTATTTGACAGAGAGCGAGAGAGGGAACACAAGCAGGAGGAGTGGGAGAGGGAGAAGCAGGCTTTCTGCAGAGCAGGGAGCCCAATGCGGGGCTCGATCCCAGGACCCTGGGATCATGACCTGAGCCGAAGGCAGACACTTAATGACTGAGCCACCCAGGCGCCCCTGATTTTTATTTCAGTCAGTTCTATTTTAAGCATATTTTTTCTAAAGCAAACACTAATTCTTTTGATAGAGACTTTAACACCCGAATCTCATGAATGACATCTTCTTAAACACAATTTTAGGGTGGGTTTACTTCCTGAGATGTCTAATCTCATGCAGTATATGTTGGTTCTTACTTGCTTCAGTTTTTAAATCTAGCTTCATTTATTTTTATCCTTTGGTCTTGAGTTTTGCATTTTTCAAGCTGTATTTTTTTCATAACCAAATTTGCCACATCTCAAAGATTTTGACATGTTTCTTATTCAGTCGTTTAAAAAATGATATGTTTTTTCTTTTGATTTAAAAGAAATCTGCTTTTTTTGAGTTTGTTGTAAATTCATAATTATTAATGTATCCGGTTTAGGAAATATCTGCTTTTTTGAATATGGGCTAGGAAATATTTGATTTTTTGAATTTGTGGACTTTTTTTATGGTTATATGTATAGTGAATTAAAAATAATTCTGAAAAATAAAAGAATTCTCTGTACGTTTGAATAGGATATATATTCTCTGGTTTTGGATTATGGAGATCTGTGTATGTGTAAGTTTGAATCAAACTTGATCACTGTTATTATTTATTTCATATCTGTATCTTTATTTCTGAGAGCTGTATTAAAGTCTGACTTATTCATGTACATATTTCTACTCAGTTTTACTTTATATGTCAAGGAAATTCATACGAGGTATGTAAACTTTAATGACTGTTTCTTGTTCTGTTGGAATTTTTTAACATAAGACTTATTTTAATGTGAACTTTATCTTTGCCCTATTCACCACTTTTTGGTTTGGATCCAATTTTCTTTGCTATAGCTGCTTTCTTTTTGATAGCATTTGTTGGTGCTTTTCCTTTCAGCTCTTATTTTTGAATTTGCTGTGTCACTGTGCCTCATGCACATATATGTACCTATACATACATACATACGTGTATATATGTACAAACATACATAAATAAAATGTGTGTATATATATTTAGCATGTGTGTGTGTGTGACATGTATAAAGTATATTTTGCACATTTTGAAAGTTACTGTTTTTTTAATAGGGAATTTAACCTGTTTATGTTTATTATCCATGGACTTGAATGTAAACTTAGCAGGTATTAAAATTTTAGCTTCAAATAATTTTTTTGTCGACCTCGGATGATTTTTTTTGTTTTTTGCATTGAATATTGCTAATGAGAAGTAATGACTGATTCTCCTTTCTTTGTAGCTGGCCTGTTTTCTTTTGTGAGGCTACTGGAGTTTTTCCTTTTCTTCGTTATCTTAAAATTTTGCCAGTGTTTCTAGGTGTGAGACATTTTAATCTGAAGTGGGTATTTTCCGATTAGAGAGGCAATGTGGCAGATACTAAGCTTAGGTGCTTTTATAGTGATACAAAGATCAGTGAACAGAGAGAAAGACTCCTCTGGCTCCCCCACCTGTTCAATGAAATTATGCTTAGTACTTGTTAGCTTTTATTATTAGATACTTTCATAATTTTTTTTAGAATAATTTCTCTGGTTATAATCCTTCTATTTTCTCTCCTTCTGGTACTCTTGCTTAAAGAGACACTGGATTTTGTGGATCAGTTTTCCATGTCATTTTTCTTGTTTTTCTTACTTTCTGTCCTTATTCTTTATTCTGCCTTCAGCATTCTGTGAGAATCCCAGCTGACTGATAAGAAAAGTTTGGGAAAGGTTAAAAAGTTTGGTATATGGAAAACCTATAATATTATCTGATATTTCCTCGAGCACTTAGCCCATAGCCATAGTTGATACAGAATAAATACTTCATAATTAATTGGACGAACTTTGGAATAGCCTCAAACTTTTTGTTATTGTTTCATAACTCATCTTTAACCTTAATCTCTGAAATTTTGTTGATTCTGCTTTGTTTTGTATTGCAGATTTATTTTGAGAGAACCTTCCTTATTTCAGTCTAGTGAAATAAAAGTTTTTGGAAGTTCCTCAAACTTATTCTTTTTTTTTTTTTTTTTAAAGATTTTATTTATTTATTTGACAGAGGGAAAGAGCACAAGCAGGGGGAGCAGCAGAGGGAGAGGAAGAAGCAGGCCCCCTTCCGAGCAGGGAGCCTGATGCGGGACTCGATCCCAGGACCCTGGGATCATGACCTGAGCTGAAGGCAGATGCTTAACCATCTGAGCCACCCAGGCACTCCCCTCAAATTTATTCTTAACAGTAGTTGGCAATACGAACTCTAATTGAGAGTTTTTTCTTGGATGTGCTCTTGGACAGTTGTCAAGATATTATAACACTTTTTTTCCTCTACCTCTCTTTTTCTTTTTTTAATGATTAAAAAAAGAAAAAATAAAATGCTATTTAGGGGTTTTAAATACTGATTCAAATAAATTGTTTAGTTGGTAAACGATTTAAGAGCTATTTACTTTACTTCCCTCTCCCCAAATGTTAATTAGCTTTGTAATTGTTACTTAGTTTATAATTTGTTTCATTTCTAATATGTGTTGTACAGGAATGCTAATGTTAGAGAAGTTCCCTGTGGAAATCTATTCTTTCATAATTTCTACAATTTTACAAATGTTTTTATTTTGTTCAGAAAGATCTATTCCAGTCTATATATCAAGGATACATTTTCTTTCAATGCCAAATGTCTTTCATTAGCTATGTAATTATAACAGATGGGCTTGAAACGTTCACTTAAATGCAGTTAGTATTTTATTTCCCTTCCTTTATTCCCTGTATCTTTATATGTTATTGTAAATTAGTATGTTGGATACATTCCAGGACTTCTCATAGTAGTTTAGCTAATGTCACGTAATATTTTCCATTACAAATGTGATTAAGAGAACATGTTGATGTTTTTAAAATGATATAGACATTGGGAAAAGGATCAATTTAAATTATTTTGTTTCCTTGTTATGCACTTAAATAAAAGTCATATTTTATTTGCCAAAATTATTTTTAGTGCAAAAGGCTTCTGTACAACTTGCCATATGCTAAAAAATAATGGAGATTCTAGATTTTAACAGTTTAGCTGAAATTATTTTGTTACGTTAATGAGTTAATGTAAAAACTTTTTAGTGATCACTTGGACATACAAATGCACTTTCCTCCTTCAGCATTTTCTTGGTCTTTCCAGTATGACTCAAGGATACTCAGACTACTTAGATGTTACACATGTTGTTAATTCTGGGTTGTGTTACTGTTGGTGGGAATGCAAGCTGGTGCAGCCACTCTGGAAAACAGTATGGAGGTTCCTCAAAAAGTTGGAAATAGAGCTACCATACGATCCAGCAATTGCACTACTGGGTATTTACCCCAAAGATACAAATGTGGTGATCTGAAGGGGTATGTGCACTCTGATGTTTATAGCAGCAATGTCCACAATAGCCAAACTGTGGAAAGAGCCAAGATGTCCATTGACAGATGAATGGATAAAGAAGTATATATACACAATGGAATATTATGCAGCCATCAAATGGAATGAAATCTTGCCATTTGCAACGACGTGGATGGAACTGGAGGGTATTCTGAGCGAAATAAGTCAACCAGAGAAAGACATGTATCATATGACCTCACCTCACTGACATGAGGAATTCTTAATCTCAGGAAACAAACTGAGGGTTGCAGGAGTGGTGGTGGGTGGG
>NC_138380.1:4538399-4611516 GCF_054177405.1 Leptonychotes weddellii
AAAAAAAATAAATTCTGGGTTGTGTTAATACACTAAACATATTTAGAGACCCTGAGACGTCATAACATAAAAATAATAATAATCAGAAAAAGCTGGTTATTACACTTTACAAAGAGAAATAAAGCTTGCTTTTCTTGTCTTTTTAATGATGTAGCACCCATAAGTACAAAAAGAGAAGTGAAATGTTTATTAGTCTTTGAACTTGTGGACATCATAGACAACAGAAAGGCCACAGATATAACTAGTGTTTATGAGTCACCTAGATGCTATAGTGGTCTATTGACAGTACTCAAAATGTGTAGAAGACTCATCAAGAGATACTAAACTTTGTTACATTGGTTCAATGCCATGGACTGATGGAAGAATTTGATGGCACCTTATATAAAATGCTGGAATGAATTATAATTTAAAAACTATTGTAGGGGCACCTGGGTGGCTCAGTCGTTAAGCCTCTGCCTTCGGCTCGGGTCATGATCCCAGGGTCCTGGGATCGAGCACCACATCAGGCTCCCTGCTCAGAGGGGAGTCTGCTTCTCCCTCTCCCACTCCCCCTGCTTGTGTTCCCTCTCTCGCTGTGTCTCTCTCTGTCAAATAAATAAATAGATAATAATAAAATAAAAACTATTGTATTCTCTGATAGACTAGCAGAATATAGAATAAGGATGTTAGCATGTGAAGATCTTCTTGGGGCGCCTGGGTGGCTCAGTCTGTTAAGCGTCCGACTTTGGCTCAGGTCATGATCTCAGCATCCTGGGATTGAGTTCTGCATCGGGCTCTCTGCTCAGTGGGGAGTCTGCTTCTCTCTCTCTCTCCCTCTTCCTCCTCTCTGCGCCACCCTCCCCCATGCTCTCTCTCTCTTCTAATAAATGAATAAAATCTTTTAAAAAAGTCTTCTTAGTGGGCGCCTGGGTGGCTCAGTTGGTTAAGCGACTGCCTTCGGCTCGGGTCATGATCCTGGAGTCCCGGGATCGAGTCCCACATCGGGCTCCCTGCTGAGCAGGGAGTCTGCTTCTCCCTCTGACCCTCCCCCCTCTCATGTGCTCTCTCTCATTCTCTCTCTCAAATAAATAAATAAAATCTTAAAAAAAAAAAAAAAAGTCTTCTTAGTAATGTTAGCAACTTCTTTCAGGAGGGCCAGTTTTAGCACAGATTGTCCCATTTGGCTTCTGTTGTTTCAATTATGCTTTCATGAACCACACTTAACAATGAGATTACCAACAGTGAAGTCCATTTAGTACATATAAATATGAACACCTGTTTATTAGGGCTTTCTGTGTCAAGTGGCATTCACCGTGCTACAGATACAAAGATAGCAAAATATGTGCCTCTCCTCAAGGATCCAGGACTAGGATGAAAAGACAAGTAAATAATTCTCATGCAATGGCATGAATGCTAAAACAGAAGCCTATACAAGATAGACAGCTAGGCATCTGCAGAAGAGAGATTTTATAATGTACGATGCAGGCTATCTGGCAAAAGACCCACAAAAAAAGTGATACCCAGAATTACCTCGGGAGGATGAGGGAGAGTTTATTAATCATTCTTAGGGAAAGCTGAGTAAGTACAGGTCACATTGTAGGCAATTTGTATTGACTTCTTACACCTTTAGTTGCCCTGCACTTCCCCTGTGTTTGTATTGGAGCTTCCTTCTCTGCTTTTACCACTAGCAAGAGAGTAGAGGCAGGTTGAAATAGGGAAAGGAGATACTCAGATGATACAATTTTTCTTCCCATTCCCAGTTTTTATTAAGAAACTTGAAACTAATTGCTACAGGGAAATGTGTAGATTTGTAGGTATACCTTTAATCCTAGGATCGTCCCTTATTAACGTATTCTATGACTGAGTGTGGTTTATTTCACACTTATTATTAGGTAGGGTGAAAATAGTAAGAGGTTTTGTAAACAGTATAGATTCATTTTAAATAGTTTGTTGGTGGGATTTAAAATGTGTTGAAATAACCCACAACTAGACACCTGCCTTTTCAACCATATTACTAATTTAAAAAGTTTTTAGTTGTTTTTGGCAAAAGTCAGTAGAAAAAAGTGAAATACTCACTTTCTAAACTTGAATGGATGAACCTGTATTATAGCAAGCATTCAACTGAGTACTTTAGATTTTCTCATTTTTAATGGATCCTTTATTTAGTATTACGGAGGTTTAAATTGTTTTACTAGTAGTGAACGCAAGACTTTTTTTAAATACCTTCCTAGCCCCACATTTGAATGCTCCTTTTCCAGGTCTTATAAAGAGATTTCTTTCCCATTTGCCCCCTTTCAGCGATGTGCATTTTGTAAGCACCTTGGAGCCACTATTAAATGCTGTGAAGAGAAATGCACCCAGATGTACCATTATCCTTGTGCTGCGGGAGCTGGTACCTTTCAGGACTTTCGGAACTTCTTCCTTCTGTGTCCAGAGCACATCGACCAAGCTCCCGAAAGATGTAAGTTTACTATAGACCTACTTTTTAAACATTTATCAGTGTACTTACTTCAAATAACTAATATTGTAAACTCCCTAATTGTTATTTTGCTTGTATTAAAAGGTAATATTATATAATCTTGATAATCTAAGGGATCTTTGCCAGAGATCCTCAGGGGGGAATCTGTTATCACCAGTATCACTGAAAAATACCAAAGGTATTTCCTTGAAATTTCAAAGACAATTTGCATGTTTTAAATTCTTATTAAAAAAAATTTTTTTAAACCACTGTAGAAAGAAATACTGAGTATAAAGTATTTTAGTATGTACTATAAAGTCATTTAAAAAGTTAAACAGTATTCAGTGTCTTCTACACCAAAATACCATCCAGTTAGAGAATTAGAAGATGATTCACTCAGGTGTTATTTCAGGGTGTACATTAATAGGCTCAGCAAACACTTTTGAAATTCTTGGTAATTGTATAGCCCTAATAATCATAATAGAAATCTCTGTTAGTGCTTCTTCTTGATTTATCTACCTTGGTTACCTGTAATCCTCAGTTGTGCTTTTTTCCTTTCTTTTCTAAACAGTATTTTATAACTACATGAAAATATTTAAATGTTTGAAATTTGTTGTACAGAAAATTATAACTCTTTCCTATCTTTATTGTTAAACAGAGATCTTGCCTTTTTCTTAGTATATGGATTTCCAATGAGCATGTATACTTTGGGATTTTTTTCCCCCTGGAAAACTGAATTTCCAGTCTCATTGTAAAATCTCTGTGATGTTTTATTCAGTCTTTTTTATGTTACCTGTTAGTTACCTAAGTGTTAGCTTTTATCTGTATCTTAGCAATATTGATGAAAGCTTTTTAAAAAAAATCTTTTCCAGGTCTGTGAAACATAAATATAGCTACCTCGGGCTTAAACTTAAATAGTCTCAAATACAGTTAGATTGTATAATCTCAGGAACATAATTTCATCTTCAGTTAAAATTATTTTTGTTTACGTGTATAATCATGTTGTCCTTAATCACTCTACAGACAGAAATTACAGGTAGGGCAAACTGAAATGTGAGATTGTATTTAGGTGAATAAGGGATTTAAAATTTAAAATATGTTCATGATTACATATTTAAATCTGGGAGAAAAAGAACATTCATGCACAGTAGCTGTCATGGGTGTTATTTATTTTAAGACCTCATGTAGTGAATTACTTCACACAGGTGCACCAACTGTGATGTTGGTGATCAGAGTTGATTATGTTCCGGGTGGTATAATGCACTTTGCCAGTCAAATAAAACAACTGTATGTGTTTTTAAGAATCTGAATTTTATTCAGTGTTTTGTACTTAGTCATACTTCAGACCTCAGTAAACAATATACAGACTTTCCTGGGACCACATTTCTAATATTAAATGCTTTGTTAGTTAATGGCCATCCTACTTTCTACTGCAGACTGTGTTCTAATAGTCTCACTTATTGTTCGAGACCATAGTAGACATTGTGTAAAGTCATGAAGTGTAAGGACTGAGAGGAGATGAGCTGCTCTCACCACACATACAATGAGAGGTCTGTGTTGGCACACAGAGCTAAAAGATACCCTGAAATTATTGGCACTGTGCCTTGTTCCAAAACAGATTTATGGAGACTCATAAAAATACACGAATAGTAGGATAAAATAAAACTAAAAATATGGAAGGAAATTTGGCCATGGGAAAATAAGGATAGTATAAATATGAAGATAACAGTGACACTAGTATTTTGGGAAATAAATGCATACTTTCTAGACCTAAGCCACAAACTTGGCTCCAGAGCTTTCCAGCAATCAACACAAAGAAGGGAGTATGAACAGTGACGTGATTCATAGTAATGGCAAAAGAATTCACTTTATACTAAGACTATATATACATTATACACTGTAGCAAAACAAATCCCACAGGGCAATTTCTTATAACAGCCCTCAAAATAAGCCAGTGATATGAAACCAAAGCCCAGTTGAGTAAATTCTATTCCTCGAGGATCTTAACCAGTGCAGTATATATACACAGCTTTCTGACCGCCTGTCTTAATCCAAGGATATAGAGAATTTTGCAGGTAGAATGTATTGTAGTAATTTACAAGATGATGCAATAGTCTTCATAAAATCTTTCCTAAATATTTTTAGCTGATCTAATTGTGTGTCAGAGCACAAGGTACTTATTATTTTTAAAAAATGGGGCTTAAATACCAGTGTTACTGTGAGGGTTAAATAACAATTAAGGGAAACCATGTAGCATTTTACTTTGTGTATATGAATTGCTTTACAAAATGGTAGCTATTCCAGCTCTTATCTAAGACTGAAATTATATGTATACATTGCATGTAATTCTTTATGCTGCTGGCTAAGTGTAGAGCAATATGCTTGATAGTTAGCTGAGTTAGGAGTTAGATTGACATCTTTTTATGAGAGTTGAATAAAAAAATGGACCTCATTAGAAAGAAATCCCAGCAAAGAGAGAACCTATAAGCAAGGCCAAGATTTTCATCAGAAAACAATTTTAGGGTGCTTTGTCATAGGTAAATGCTGGTCCTGGCTTCATCATTATTTTCATGATGATGCAAGTAATACACTAACCTTGTCTAGGAATTTTACACTAAATACCATCTTGGAGACATAGCCAGATACACTTACTGAGTAGTATTTTGCCTCTCAGGGAAAGCCAAATGGCAAGGAGCCAACCATGTAAGATCAGAGGAAAGCACATTCCAGAAAGAGTGAACAACTGCTGTACAGGTCTTGAGGAATGGGCCTGGCAAGATTGTGGAATGACAGCTAGTCACTGTGCCTGGAATATAGTGTCTCCTAGGTGGACAGTAGAGACAACATCAGAGTGAACAAAGCCTAGATCACCTAGGTCTTGTGAACAAGGGAAGGGTTTAGATATTCTGTCTGCAGTGAGAAGTTTTGGAAGGGTTCAAATGTGAGAGTGGTGTATCTCTTCATTCCTCCTCTTCCCAGTGTATTCACTCATCACTCAGGTTTAACTTCTCTTACTTCATTTTCTTGGGTGCCTTTGTATCTCTTGATACCAAGTCCTGCTACTTTTCTATTACCCTAAATTCTGTCAGTCCCTGAACTTTCTTACCTACCTGCCTGCTCTGTGGGCCAGCCTCTCTGGACAACATTCATGATTTAGTTTTTCTTGCTAGTGATTCCATTTAGTTCAGTGCAGTGTCCTGCCAGGAATGGAAGCAGAGATGATAGGTGCTGTGATGTTGATGGAAGTTACAAAGCTGTGAGGATGGAGTCTGGCAGCAATGTGACTTCTGTTGTTCTTCACCAGGGTTTATATTCTCCTGCGTAAGCAGTAGTCTCACCTTCCAGCTTGACCAAGTGTCTCTGACACGGTCCCTTCTCATTTAGGCTCAGTGTTCTTGTCTTTTCCTCCATCTCTTCTCTTGTCGCAGCTGCCACAGGATGTGACCTCGGTCACAGCTGATCCTTCTGTTTTTCCTGCTCTTTTCTTGCTCCTCCTCCATCATTTAGCTTCTTCATTCTATGCCTCTGCTGGCACTTTCCTTCTTCCTTCTGTACACGTGCAGATACTCTTCACCTTATTTGCCCTTCCAGTGGGAGTAAATATCGATTTGTAAAGAGCATGATCTTTAGAGCCAAATTGGCCTGGATGTAACTCCTGTCTTCTCTTAAGTTAGCTTTAGCTTTAGTCTTCCACTCAATCTCTTCTGCCTTTTCAACCGCTTAAAGAAAAATTTCACTTCATTGATTATTGCTTCAAACTTAATATCTCTGTGGGGCATATATGTATGTATATGTTCATATGCTTATTTCTGACACAACACTTAAGCTATGTAGTAATATTTTTTGCATGACCTCCAAAAGGCTGTTTTGGTATTTCTATACTTATCTTCTTCCTGATTGGGGAAATGGTTGGAACCAACCTCATTTCTTGATGTAGTGCTTTTTTTCTATTATTATTTTTACATAATGCATAGGAAATGTTTTTAGACTGTTTTAGACAAAGAAAAAAATGTGGATGTTTTTCTTTGTCTAACTTATTACCAGTGATCCATACTAATCGAACAACATGACAGTATTGCCATTAAGGAATTGTTGCAAACTATCATAGAGGAAGAAGTAATCTCTGCCACAGTGATATACACAGTTATCTTATTGTAGAATGGGCTTTGCTGTATAAAACAGTGCTGTGCAACAGAAATACGATGTGAACAATATGAGTAATTTAAATCTTTCTAGTAGTCATGTTAAAAACTTTTAAAAATTACAATTAATTTAAAAAATACATATTTAACCCAGTATATCCAGAATATTAGTATTTCAGCATGTAAGCAATAAAATTTTTGAGATATTTGATGTTATTTTTTTCCTAGTAAAGTTTGGATAATCACCTTTCAGTTGCCCAGTAGCCACATGTGACTAGTAGCTGCTACGGCAAGTTAAGTGGCAGAATAGTAAACTCTGGAAGATTTCACAGAAGCATTTAGACAGTGTTCCCTGCAAATTACAGTAGAAAGATGAACTGAGTATCTGATAATCAGAGCACAGTATTTGCTTCAATTTCTGTAAGTTTTGAGGAGAGGCAAAAAATCAAGGGTTAGTTTTTAAATGTACATAGTTTGAATGAGTAAATACTGGCACTGTCTCTTAGTATTAAAAAAATTCACCCTATTGTGTTATTTCTACTTTTTTTTTTTTTTTTAAGATTGTATTTATTTATTTGACAGAGACAGACACAGCGAGAGAGGGAACACAAGCAGGGGGAGTGGGAGAGGGAGAAGCAGACTCCCCTCTGAGCAGGGAGCCTGATGCGGGGCTCGATCCCAGGACCCTGGGATCATGACCTGAGCCGAAGGCAGACGCTTAACGACTGAGCCACCCAGGCGCCCTGTTGTGTTATTTCTATCAAAAATGAACTAATTTATGACATTTCCATTTTTAAATTAATGCTTTATTTTAAATGCCGCTCAAAGAATCATTAAAAGTGATTTTAGAAGTTCTTCATTTAAGATATTTAATAAGACTTGATTTGTGCTAGGAAGTTGAGGATACAAAGTTGAACAAAACAAGGTCCCTACCCTTTAAGGGTTCCGAGTATTATGTTATAATTACTTGATTATATAACAGTGTATTCTCAGTATATGGGGAAAAGGAATATTCAACAAATGGATGGATCTTTAGGTGTGGTGATGTTAGATACTCAGGAATGTGTGTGAGCAGAGTTTTGAAGGCTTCTTTGGAAAGAGCTAGGGGCACAGCACAGCAAAGGAACAATATTTCAAGCAGTGGGGAGCAATGTGTATGAGCACATGAGCACTGAGCAGCATGTTGTGTGAATGTGCATTGCAAACTCCTTGGTATCACCAGGAATACTGAGTGGCCATGAGATTCTGTTGGAAAGGGAGGTAAAGGGCTTTTTTTTTTTTTCCTTTCCCTTATGCTAGAAAATTTTGATCTTTTTTTCACGTGAAAAAGGAGTTATTGGTAAACAAAAGCAGGGCATAACAGTTAGATTCACAATTTTGAAAACTTGCTCTAGATGTGTAGAAGATGATTAGGGAAAGGTGAACAAGCAGGAATTCCTTTTAGAAGATAGTATAATTACAAGGCAGAATGGACTGAACTGAACTGTACAAATAGAAGGAAAAAGGATATATAGGAAGTTGACTCAATCAGAATTGGTGTCTGGCTGGATGTGTTGGGTCAGGGAAGAGTAATAGTGATAGTAGAGTTTCTGCCTTTACCCAGCTGGTTGAGAAAAAAGGGAGAGGTTTAGGTTTTAAAAATGTTTTATTTTAGAGGTGTTGAGTTTTGAGTATTTTTTAGAACATCTGGCTGTTGAGGTCCCATGAGACTTGAAAATACATCTTGTAGTTTAGAAAGAAGTTTGGGGCTGGTGATACAGATTTGGGAATCATGGTGGTATTTTATAACATGGGGGTTGGTGTGATCACAAAGGGAAACCGTGCGAAATTTTAAAAGAAGGAACAGGATAAAATCCCAAGACACTCCAGCATGTAGAGGAATTGTAGGGGTACAAAGCCAACACAGCGTGACAGGGAGGCATGGGAGACCTAAGGAGAAATCAGGAGAAAGCTGCCATTACAGAAGCCAAGGTACTGTCATGTGGGAGTGGAGAGGAATGGAAATGCTGCAGAGTGCAAATAAGATAAGGTCAAAAAAGTAACCTTTGGATTTCGTAGATCATTGGTAGCCTCATGAAGGTAGCGCCAGGTGAATGGTGGGTGTGCAGCCCCCAGGGTTCCAGCTGGCCATCCAGATAAATTCTGGGACTTGTTTTTGTACTGCCTTCAAACCATGAATTGTTTTTACCATTTTAAAAGGACTTTAAAATAAAAACAAAAAGTCTCTGTGCCAGAAATTCTATCCTGTAAAACTGGTTTGCCAAGTAAAAGGAATAGATTATTAGTCTGTTTCAAGATGCTTGACTGAGGAAAAAAAGAAGGTAGAAAGGGCTTACAGCCAGAGGGGACTAACCAAACCTTCAAAAAATAAAAGAGAAAAAAAGGTTCGTATATACAATTTAAAACAGTCTTTAGATAATCAGCTAATCAAACCATTTAGTTGAGAACATAAATGTCAGATATAGACACATACATATCATCAAATCGGTGTGATTTTAGACACATTGTTTTTCTTATGTACATGAGTTTAACTGTGTAGTTGGCAAGGCAGGTTATTCTTACATTTATTTTTTGTTTTAGGTGGTAAAAGAACTTAAAAAGTGCTCTTTCTTTTAATCCACATTTAGGGATAGATGATATCCATAATTATATAGATTTTAATACCTTTTTACAGACTGGCAATTAATATAGATGAATATAGAATTAGTATATGAAGTTTTGTATTTGTGTATGAATATGTAGTTTCCATCTTTAATGTTCTCCTTCATACGATGTTTTCCAGGATTAAAAAAAATATATATTTGCTATGAATAAAAATTAGTGTGTTTATGCTTAAGAAGCATTTAATTTAATTGATCTTAACATTCTTAATTTTGTCTCGACTTACCTTGTTAATTTTAAAATACATTTAACATCCAAATAAAATGGTTATTTTTGCACCTGAAGGCATTTCTCAGTTGATATTTTCCTGTTTGGTTCTTTTCAGCAAGTGTATGTTGAGCATTAAGTAGGTGCCCAGCATCAATACTGGTACCAGGGATATAAAATTAGATAAGAACTGCTTATGGTCTCAGGTAGATGGAGGGACAAATATGCAAAACTCTATGATTAACAGTGGTTTTACTGAGACCTTCTTCTGATTGGATATCAGTTCAATGTGCATAACCTCCAGTGTCTGAAAGATTGACCATGCAAATTCCCTTCAAGTGATTTTTAAATTGTAAAGTCAGAAAAATATTAAACTCTTATACAACAATTTCATTGTTTTACTGTTAATTATAGCAAAGGAAGATGCAAACTGTGCAGTGTGCGACAGCCCGGGAGACCTCTTAGATCAGTTCTTTTGTACTACTTGTGGTCAGCACTATCATGGAATGTGCCTGGATATAGCGGTTACTCCATTAAAACGTGCAGGTTGGCAATGTCCTGAGTGCAAAGTGTGCCAGAACTGCAAGTAAGTTTTAATTTCAACTCAAAGGTGTGTATTGAGATTAAGAGAGACCCTATTACTAGGTGCTAAAGGTTTGTGTAATATGATAAAGATTGTTCATACTGCAGCTCCATTCATTCCCACTGACTTCGTCATGTTTTAAAAAATTACTAGGTATTTATTAACATTATTTTGAAACAAGTCTAAACAGAAACTAATTTTAATAATTTTAAATTCCTCTGGTTGCCTAAAAAGCTAATTTCAATTTGCCAAACATTTTAAATGAATGATACTAACAATTTAAAAGAAATAAGCATTAGAAAATAAAGCAACTGTTTTTGAGAGAGACTGGGGTGGAGATTTAATAGGAAAATAAACCTCCAGTTGCAGAAAGTAGTTATGAGAGTGAGTGAAAGAATCAGTGATATGTTTGAATTTCCATTCCAGGAAGAACAATTTATGCTAAGACTACTTAAGGAAAAAAAAAACAACCCTATATCTATCTGAAAAACAGTTACCTTCAGTCGATCCTAGTTTGTAATGGGTTTATCCTTTCCTATTTGTTGTATTCCATCCTTTGGTTATTTCTCCAATCTTTTCTGTGATTTTTTTTTTTTTCTCCTGCTACTAATTAGCATGATAATTTGGAGAAGTTATCTGCATCTATAGCAGTCTTCAAATTGTTTACAAGCTGAGGACTTTTGTAACAGGAGAAATTATGCCCACCACTGCCATGATCAGTCTGTTTTATTTGTAATTTAATTTGATAACAATAAGCATCAATATCTTACAATTATGTGGAATAAATAGGACAATATGCTTTTTATATTTTGGCAAAAATTAAAATACCAGCAAACACTTATTTGATATCTTATATCTGTGCCTACTTTCTTGGGAAGGAATAAGAGAACTTGAAGAAAGATTACCTTTCCTCTAAGATCTTTCCATGTAGCTAAAGAGATAAAACATGCAATTTTATATGTAGAATTTGTTTAAACTGAGTAAGAAAGAACTGGCGGCCAACTAACCCATCTTCCTGTTTACTTCTATTTGTCCCCAGGTTTTACGCAGGGCTCCTCTCTCAGCTCTTCTTCTTGCATTCCCCAGTTTTTCTTTTCCCCTCCTCTTGAATTAAATTCTTAGTCTCTGAGAGTGGTTGATAGCCAAGAATCAAGGCAGAGCTCATGCCAGGGGCCCAATCTTTGGGGCACAGGAATGTTCAGGGAAAGAGTTTAGGTTTTTGACTATTCTTAATAATTATTACAATTCTTAATAATTATTCTTAATAATTATTACAAGATGATTCTTATACCTGTTTATTTAGCACTAATGTTTACAGGATATTCTAAGCTCTTCAACCAGAATTATATTTAATTCTCAGTGTCTTTATTGTTCACATTTTATTCCTGAAATGAGGACTAAGCTTATTTTGTTCAGGAATCACACAACTAGAAAAACAGCAGTCTGAATACAAATATAGGTCTGATGCCAAATTCGATCCTCTTTTTATTGTATGACAGTGTCTTTCCAATTCCCGATGACAAGATTTGTTCCTTCCCATGCAGCGTCACCTATCAGTTACAGCTCCTTCCCCTAGAAAGGATATTTACTGAGATATTTAAAAAGTAAAGGTCAGAGTCATTCATCTTGTTGCCCCTCCTTCTCTGCAGGAATCATAACGTGGCTAAAGCAGGTTCACCATAGGTGAGCATTCAGTAAAGATAATCCTGTAGGGACCTTAGGAAGATGTCTGTCTCGTCCTTTAGGGGGTTACCTCTATCATTATCTGGGCATAGACAAAACAGACACTGAGGTATTGATGAACTGGGCAGTTCCTAGGATTGATTCTTCTCATGATTACTTATGTTATAAACATAAGTTTAAAGATAAGGCATCATTAATGCTATCTTATTTTTTAGACAATCGGGAGAAGATAGCAAGATGCTAGTGTGTGATACGTGTGACAAAGGGTATCATACTTTTTGTCTTCAACCAGTTATGAAATCAGTACCAACCAATGGCTGGAAATGCAAAGTAAGTTGTTTGTTTTTTTAAGAAAAATATCATCTGTATGCTTTTTATATAGAGCAGACAAATCGGATACCTATTCAAATCTATACAGTATCATCAACTTGTTAAAAAACAGCTTTATTGATGTATAATTGATATTCAGTAAACCGCAAGTATTTAAAGTTTGCAATTTAACTTGACACGTGTACATTTATGAAACCATCATCACCTTCAAGATAACAACCAAATTCATCACCCCTAAAAGTTTCATGGTGCTCTTTGGGAATCCCTCTTTTCCAACTGTTCACCCATTCCCACCTCCCCGCCCCTTGTCTTCCAGGCAGTCTTCTTTCATTCACCATCAATTAATTTGCGTTTCCTAGAGTTTTATATAAATGACATCATATAGTATATACTCTTTTTTTGGGGGAAGAGGTCTAGTTTTTTAAACTCTGCATGATTATTTTGAGAATCAGCCATATTTTTGTGCATAGCGTGAGTGATTCCTTTTTATTGCCAAGTAGTGGCCATACCACAAATTGTTTATCAAATAACTTGTTGGTGAACATTTGGATCATTTACATTTTAGGCTATTATGAAAAATGTTGTTATGAACATGTAAACATATGTATGGTGCTTAATTAAGGCTTAGAAATTGTTTTTGAATGATTTATCTTTAATCTCAGAAACTCTCAGAAGTGTAGTGGTCCCATGAGGATACCAAAACACAGAGCAATAGTTTTAAAATCCATTAATTTAAAATCCAGAACTAAAATACACTACATTTTGATGATTATGTAGTGATTTTATATGTACATCACATTTTTTATGTGTATAAATACACTTGTATTAAATATTTGGAATCCTACTATATATGCATATGTATATTGTCCCTCCCCTGTGGTAGTTTTAATGATTATTTACTTAGATATTTATTTTATAGATGCTGTTTAAAGATTCTCTTGGTTTTGAGAGTTAGAGGTCTGTAGACATTTTTCCATTTTTTTCATTGCTTAAGATACCAATCTTTGTTTGGTGTGACACTTTTAAGATGTATTTTCAATTATTTTTAATTTTTTCTGGATACTCTTTTAGTCAGTGATTCTCCCTTCTTTCATCTATTTTGTTATTTGCATCTTTATGACCTTATGTTCTATGCTGCTCTCTTTACGCTTCCTGAGGAATTTACTGAGGCTGTCATCTGTATCTCTAAACCCTGTAGGTTGGCTGACAACTTTACCTACTAGGCAGAGTTATTTGTACACCACCAGGTGAACAGCAACACATTTTAGAAGTATTTTCCATGGAAGCACAAAATATTTAAACTCTTAAAGTGAAAGTAGAAGAATAAAACAAATTTATCTTTAATTCTCAACCGACTGAATAAAACTAATTTTTTTTTTCCTGTTTGGAAGATATTTACAAACTATTTACTATGACTTTTCTTTAAATGTTCTCTATGATGGATCCGTCTTAAAAGTAGTTCATGTGCTTCCTTTGAAATCTATATAGGCAAACTTAATAAATTGTAGATGAGAGCTAGTGAGGCCCTAGTGGTTAATTGTCCAAGTTTACTTATTTATAGAAGCAGAAAAGGGACTAAAACTCAGGTTTCCTGTCTTATAATGTTTTATCCTATATATGATGCTCTCTCCCTATGCTGTCATACTTATTGAGTAGCAGGGCTTTTCTCTTTAAGAAATATTTCTTTAAAAAAAAGAAAAAAATATTTCTTGATCTAATTTTTTTTTTTTTTTTGTATTAGGGTGTAGACCTAAGGACTCTAGATCCATAGGCTATCTCTATACATCCCCCAGGTTGAGCTGGTTGTTTTTCTGTTTTTTGGTTTTTTTAATATCTAAATTTTATAGAACAGACATGAAACTAGGCATAAACTTTATCTTCAATAATTACACGGACTTTTAAAAAATAAAACTAAATAGAATTTATAAAGTAATTACTAATTTCATCTGACATTAAGTTGCCAAGATTGGGGTTTAATAGAAAGATATTTTCTCATGCCCAGTTCAGTGTGTAAGCTTTTCCTTTGGCTTTAATAATGTCAACAGAGAATGCCTTTTGTATTTATATAAAAATAGTATTGATAATGCTGTGACCCTGTTTACTAGTTCAGAATAATGAGAGACCTCAAAGTGCCAGCAGGCAGCCCTTCAACATTAGATGTAATGAAGTGTCACTCAATAAGTATCAAGTTTTTTGTTCATGAGTGCACCATCGTGGTACAATTGAAATCTGTACTAAATGGGGGAATCAATCCAGTTATTTCTAAAATATGGAACATTAGTTCTTCATTTTAAGTTACTGGTATGTTGTTTGTCCTTTACCTGTTGTCAGTTGATGTGTATGAAGATGAGAATCCTCTCTGCTGGCTCCGTGGATGCCGCATTGTTCCTGTGTCATCCCAGCAGCTCATTCTTTTTACCATAATTTTACTGTGTAAAAATCTTGCATCTTTTGTACGCCCTTGACGGCACTTGGGACTAACATGATAATAAATACAAGTGCTAAATGCAGGCATTAATATCTGCATTGTGGTAACCTTGAAGGTCAGTTAATTTTTTTTTTTTTATGTTAGCATTTCTGTGAAAACTTCCCACTTTTCAGAAAACAGCCCTCCCAGACTGCATCTGTGATTTCTCTGCATCCTCACACTCTTGTCCCAGCGGCACAGAAACGCGCTCCTGTTACCTGTGCACGGCTCTTCTGTTGACTTGGGCGGGGTGGGCTTCAGAGAGCTGGGGTGGAGTGGGGTGCCTGAAATGGTCCCTGGAACCCGAGGGTAGGGGTCACTCTCCAGGTGGAGGCTTCATGGGCTGCTGGGATTGCAGGCCGTGAGGTGGCGCCAGCCGGAGGCTTCTTCCGAAGCTGGAAAGGCGTTCCGGCCGCGGGAGGGAAGCGCTGGCCGAGTCGGGGTTGGGGTTGTTTGCCGTCCTAGGAAGGTCCTGGAAAGGGGGGCGAGCTCGCCTGGGGGACCCCGAGGATGGGGTCCGGGTGCGGGGTGGTGAGAGGAGACGCGGAGGGAACCGAGCACCTGCGCCCACGCCCCGCCATCGCGGCTGAGGGGCACCTGGAACTTGCGGCGCGTCACCTGGTTCTAGGGCGGCGGGCGGGGAGTGCGGGGCGGCCGCGGCGGGAGGGTGGGGTCTGCAGGGGAGGGGCCTTCTGCCCTGGGAACGAGAGCCTGCTGTAACTGCCCTCCGGTGTGGCTCCGGGAAGGCGGGGCCTGCGGGCGGACGAGGTGCGAGCTGCCGCCGGCCGCCCCGCAGTTCCGGTTCTTTCCTGTGTGCGGGGCCCGGTGCTTTCAGCGTGTTCTCTCGGCTTCATTATCGGGCTCTGAAAAACCCGCTGTCGGCAGATCTGTATGTTTATGCTTTCGTCTCCTCCGCACACCTTTACTTGCCTTTTTTCTTTTCTGAAATAGGGAGTTGAATTCGTAATTCGTTTTCTTTACTTTCTTAAGGAAAAAGGTGTATTTTTTAAAGACTATAAATTTACCTTTGATTATAGCTTTGGCTGCAACCAAATATGTTGTATTTGTAACTATCTCTGTGTACATCTGACCTAATCACTGTATCTTTTGGTTTTTCAGTTGGGCTTAAGCATGTTAACTTCTGCTTTAATTGTATTTAACCCAGTAATTAACCAGTGTGGTTTTCTTTTTCACAAATATTTTGATACTTGAAGTAGTGACTTTAAGGCTTAATATTTGTGTTTATTAATTTTATTTAGATAGATGAAGTCATTTTTACTTTTTGACTAGCTGATTCGACAACATACTAGGATGTAGATGAAATTGACCACTGCAGTTTTCCTCAGTTTCTCCTTGTATTTTACTTTTTCTTTTGTAAACAATACTAATTATTTTTTGGTTGTGATTTAGCAGGTAGGTCAGGTCAGTGTTGATATGTTGTACTTTTTACTTTTTATTAGTGTAAAGCTACTCTATTGTGTAATGCCTTTTTTTTTTTTTTTTTGAACCAGCTCTTTTTGTCCGACAATATGGCCTCCTAGGGCTTTAGTTTACCAGTTGAATGTGATCTATTCACATCTTTTTTATTTTGGGTCCCTTTGTGTCATTTTATTTAGGTTAATGGTTGCAACTGAAATGTTTGGCTATTTTAAGACAAACTAGTTCTTTTGATTTCCTTTCTGTTTTTCTGTTCCTTTTATTTTCTGCAGTGACTTGCAATTAAGAATTTTATTTTGTGAGTATGGTTATAAATGTTGAAAGTATAAATGTTTTCTTCCCCCACTTACCAGTGAAAATGGAGAAATGAGCAATTTTCTTTTCCTTTCTCTCCCCTCTGTTTTAAATCAACTGAGACTGTAAACCTTGTCACTTTTTCCTTGCAAAAAAAAAAATATATTTTCTATATAAATTCCAATCTCATTAAACCCCAGTCTTTTGGATTCTTGGTTATGCTCCATTAAGGTATAGCAATTTTTCTGAAATCCTACATATCTGAAAGAGACTGTTGTCTTCAGACTATGATAAGAACTTGGTTTGGTATCATTTCATTTTACAATTTTTTCTTTTTTAAACTGTAGAAACTCCTCCCCCCCCCCCATTTTCCCAGTTTGTGGTATCATAGAAGAAAAGTCTTACCCCCCCCCCCCTTTTTTAAATGTTCACTTAACTATAATCCTTTTTTCTACTTAAGAGCTTTGGGATCTTTATTTTTGCCAATTCTTTGAATTTGCTTCCAGGTTGTATCTGATTGTGGTTCTACATTAATTAGTGTTGCCTGGAACATGTTGACCACTGTCAGTCTCTAGTCAGGCCCAAGAAAAGGTCTAAAGAAGTGTTGGTTAACTTTGCTTTTTTTTTTTTTTTATAAATATTTGCCATCTTTACAGTCTCTTAATAATGTTTAGTAACATCTAGATAATTTTGTTTCCTGCTTTTAATTCATTATCTTCTTTGTTAGGTTTTTCATTATCTTGGAAAACATTTTCAGAATTCTGGGTTTATTTCTCAACGTTCTCTTTTATCTTTGTCTTGCTCTCTTACTAATTTGCTCTCTATCATAGTCTGCTGTGCTCTTTCACAGTGACTGAATCATGTATAATATTGCTAAAAAGACAACTGGATAGTTTTTTTTTTGTTTTTTTTTTAATCTGTTCTGTGGAGGTATATAATGTTGGTAAAAGATTAGGCTGTAGAGTCAGATCTCCACTTTTCCAGTTACTAAATACAGGATCTTTGGCAAATTATTTGACTTCCTTAAGCCAATTTTTCCCCTGTAGAGAATGTTATTAGAACTTACCTCACAGGGGTGTTAGATTTAGTGAGGTGATGCCTATAAAGTGTCCATCGTAATGTCTATATTATGTATGCAAAGAATTATCGTGGAGTTTTTCATAGGAAGGCTTACCCACTGAGTAATTTGAAGAATGATCCTCTTTCTCTATGGTTAAATTCTTTCATAGATGTCTATAGTCTTTAGTCATAGTTCGTTCATTTATTTAACATTTGAAGGCCTACTGTGTGTCAAACACTGTGGAGGGGCCAGAGATGAACCTGGGCAAATAGGTCTGCCTTCATGTGGGGTGTCAGACTAGTGAGGCTGTTCACACTGAAGTAAGGGTAATCTTTTCAGGAACTTTGTTTTATACCAGTCATTGTCAGGTAGGTTTCTTTTTCCTGTTTCTCTGTCAAGAATGCTTGTGTGTTGGTATATCATGAATTTTTAAAAAATAATTTCAAACTTGAGAAGTTGGAAAAATAAAAATATCCGTATGCCATTTACCTTTGTTAGGATTTCCATATCATTGCATGTACCCTTTTTCTCTCTTCTTCTTCCCTCTGATCTCTGTTTTTTTGCCCTGAACCATTTGAGTGTAAGTTACATGTACTGTGCCCTCTTTACCCTTAAACACTTCAGTGTGTATTTCCTAATCATAGGGATATTCTTACATAATCACAGTGCTGTTATCAACTTCATATGTTTACATCAGTGTAAGTATTTTCATCTAATCTATTATCCATATTTCAGTTTTGTCACTTGATCTAACATCCCATATAGCATCTCCCCCAGTGTAGGTTCCAAGATCTACTCTAGGGTAGGCTTTTTTTTTTTTTTTATTCTTATGTTAATCCCCATACATTACATCATTAGTTCTAGATGAAGTGTTCCATGATTCATTGTTTGTGCATAACACCCAGTGCTCCATGCAGAACGTGCCCTCCTCAATACCCACCACCAGGCCAACCCATCCTCCCATCCCCCTCCCCTCTAGAACCCTCAGTTTGTTTTTCAGAGTCCATCGTCTCTCATGGTAGGGTAGGCTTTTATATTTAGTTCTCACTTTGGACTCTTTTCATCTGGAAAATTTCCTGAGTCCTACTCTGTCTTTTTGATACTGACATTTTTTTGAAGAATCGAGTTCTTCCCCCCATACCTGGGTTTTTTTCTGCCAAATAGAACTTTTCTCACTTTGTCTTTGTCTGCTACTTCTTCACAGTTCTATGGAGTTTTGCATTGTTGGCCAGAATACTGCCAAAGTGATGTTGTGCCCTTGTCTGGGTGCCTCTGCTAAAGCACCTGGTGCTTATCTCGACCTCATGGGTGACGCGCATTCCAATAATTTGGTCACCCTGCTGTCAAATTGCTCCAGTTTTTTTCCCCTCTCATAATTAATAAAACATTATATGAGAAGATATGTAAGACCATGTGAATATCTTGCCCCTCAAAATTTTGATTTTACTTTCACAGTTTCAGACTCCAAGTCATTTGGAGTGGGTCATGATAGTTCTTCAGTTTGAATTCTTGCTTTTAGTTCCTAAGCTACCTACAAGCAAATGAAATGGTTAAGAAGCACCAGTTTGTTTTCACAATCCAGAGTCAAATAGACTTATTCCACATAAGCTACTTTGCACATAAGCTACTTCCTGATTCTGGGATATGTTTCTTATTTGTTCTTGGTTTTCTTCCTTCCCTATTTATGTTTTCTTGGATGTCTCTCGCCCCTATTTACATTTTCCTGGAGGTTTCAGTGCAAATTGAATGATGTCACATCAGACGTTCAAAACACACTGCTTTTTCAAAACCATATACCCTAAATTAGTGTCATGAAAATTAAAGCTTAATGTATAATGTGCAAATGTTTCATTGATTTCAGAAAGGTTCACACCAGGACTGCAATACAAATGCATAACAAACTGTTTTTGTTTTCATTTTTTTCTGGTGTTTAGAATTGCAGAATATGTGTAGAGTGTGGCACACGATCTAGTTCTCAGTGGCACCACAATTGCTTGGTATGTGACAGTTGTTATCAACAACAGGATAACTTATGTCCTTTCTGTGGGAAGTGGAACCATCCAGAATTGCAGAAAGACATGCTTCATTGTAATATGTGCAAAAGGTAAGAAGGTACAATTTTTCCATTGAGTTTTTGGTCAGTTTTCTTATCCATATGATCATTTGTGCTACCGTGTATCTTTGAGTTCCAAACTTTTATCACTCTAATGATCCTCTGGGTACTGAGTGCTGTTAAAGATGAAATTAAATTACATATTTATGAGTCTGAAAGGCATAAGGAAGTGAATGGGCGAAAGACCAGAAATGAGCATTAAGAGGGAAATGTAAGGAGGAAATGGTTTAAAAATAAGGAAGTAAAAATACGTGAACACCTTTAATGACCTCTGAAGATGCCAATTTCTTTTCTAGAACCTTCACCAGTTGCCAACCTCTATAACCTCTCTTCTGTCATCCTTAACCCTTCCTATACCCAGTTTTCAGCAGTTGCCTCTTTTTTCCCTGGATAGTAAATTGTCTTTAAATTAGAAAATTTTATTTAAATATATTTGTCACTGCAGATGGGTTCACTTAGAATGTGACAAACCAACAGATCATGAGCTGGATTCTCAGTTCAAAGAAGAGTATATCTGCATGTATTGTAAACACGTAGCAGCTGAGATGGACCCATTACAGGCAGGTGATGAAGTGGAGATGGCTGAAGTCACTGCAGGTAATCTTGAGAATTTTGGGTTTTTGTTTTTGTTTTTTTTTGATGTTGTACCAACCAGTCTCCAATAAATAATTTTAGTAATGATGAGGGAATCCTGTGTATCAGGTCCCATCTTATTCTTAATTTCTCAACCTTTAAGTATACATGTGATTGGGTCATCTCTGAATCTGATGGCTGACATCTGATGTAGCTACGCTCCAGCCCTTCTCCTAATAACTTGAATTCCAGGACTGATGTGCCTTACCAATTGTATTCTTTGAGCAGCAGTGCAAGTTGTCAGTGTTTGGCTGTATGACCTGGTTTCTGCTTTATAACCTGGGTTCTTTCACTCCAAACAAATTTTAGTTTTATAATGTCCTTCTTAAATGTTAGTTCATATCTTTTGAGCCCAAAATTCTGTTTAGGTAATTTTAGTAGTATACTCTTGGTTGAAACATAATAACAAGTTTTTTGGTGGTAAAGAAAACAGACGTTCTTACAGATAGTTTTTCTTTTTCATCAATATGAATGGCAACTTTTAAAAGTCCTGTGTTATCATCTGTGAGAGGTTTAAGTAGACACATCTTAATTACTAATGCTTTGTTTCCAGGATGCCATCAGTATACAGTTGTGGAATGTCCTTTTAAAATAATATGTCAGTAACCTTTTAATTCTTAATTTAGATGTTTTTCCATCTGCATCTAAAATGTAGATATATTTATGGTTGAAATTTTAAAAATGTGAAGAATATGGCATTTTGGGTGATAATTTACCCTCACTATAGCAAAGTAATAACTATTTACATAGTTAACAAAGACAGAAAAACTTATTCTAAGCTAAAGAATAAATAATATTCTGTTTAGATTATAACAACGAGATGGAAGTTGAAGGACCTGAGGACCATATGGTATTTCCAGAGCAAGCAATTAATAAAGACGTCAATGGTCAGGAGTCCACACCTGGAATTGTTCCAGATGGTAAGAATGTTTTTGGTAATGGATATAGTTTATTTTCTGAAGAAAACGTGTATATACAGTGAATATGTGAAATTTACTATATGTTTACTATCCTAAATAAAAATGAGCCACAACGTGTAGTCACTTAGGAAATTGTTTAGAGAGGAGCTTTCTAGTAAAATAACATTAGAAATTAATAGGGGAAAGGGCATATATATATTTATAGTTCAGTTGTAATCTAGACCCAATCATAAATACATACTTTGGGGGCCAAGTGATTTTCATTAAAAAGCAATTTATTATTTTCTCTTTCTTTAGTTATACTTGTAATTACTAACTAGAGCTGTTACTGATTATGAGATGTTTCATGCTGAGATAATGAAAAATTTATTGTTTTAGATCGTCTCAGTGGTTCTCTTGAGGGTATTTCAGTTATTTCAGTGATATTTCAATTAAGCTTTTTGCAATGTTGATAGTAGCTATTACTGTACTTGAGGATGTGGAATTAATGAGATAAGGTTGGGGAAAAACTACTTATGAAATTTAATCTTGGGCTCATCTGACAGTATGGGATTTTATGTGAAATTTTATATAGATTGAGTGTATACACACAAAGCCTCAGATTGTCTGAGTTTCAGTTTTGTGTTTAACAACTTTCACTAAAAGGTGTATTGCATAAGATGTAAAGTGAAGAAAAATAAGACAAAGCTAACTGTAACAATAAATCTTGTCATAGTGCATAATCAGATTCCTAATTTCATCTCCATACACTGCTTAGTAATAAATAGTAACAGTGTGTTTTGTACTTATATTGAGAATTGACATTTGGTAGTAGGATAAAAATCTTACTCAACTTACTATTGAGAGAGCAGTGTTAGAGAAATTTTGAGTCCTTGCTAGAGATTCCATAAATGTGTCATTCACAGCAGTTCACATCCACACAGAAGAGCAGCAGAAGAGTAATCCACCAGAAAGTCTTGATACACATGGTCTTCTCATTTCTGGTAAGCATACTATCTAATTTGATGGAATTACAGCATAATGCTTTTATGACTGCTTTGCAGATTTGAGCCACGATCTATTAAGTTAATTTTTCAAATGAATTATCCCAAAGAATTATTTACTATTGCCATATACACATTACAGTAATGAAATCTTTTAGTTAAGTGATCCTTTTCTTAAAGAGAATTGGCATTGGATTTCTAAAGGAGGTTACAGTCTCTGTAGAGTTGCTAAATCAAGTGTTCATTATTAAGTTAAAATCAGGGGTGCCTGGGTAGCTCAGTTGGTTAAGTGGCTACCTTCAACTCAGGTCATTATCTCGGGGTCCTGGGATCAAGCCCCACGTCAGGCTCCCTGCTCCGCGGGGAGTCTGCTTCTCCCTCTGCCTCACCCCCTCTTCGTGTGCGTGTGCACTCACTCTCAAATAAATAAATAAAATCTTTAAAAAAATAAGTTAAAATCATTATAGAAGACTAGTAGTGGAACATAATAGAACTGCTTGTGATGAAGAGCATGTTTACATTTGTATTTTAATACTTCCTGCGTAGTGTACAAAAAGAATATACTTGTGGTCTGCATGTGTGTTGCACATTTTCTTCTTTTCAGTGAGACTTGAGGTAATGGTCTTCTATTAACCACAGTTTAGGCTTCATGTGGCATCAGGATAAGTTTTTTCACTTGAGTCACTCAAATGATGGCACTCATTATTTATGTGTAATTTTCTGTTTTAAAAGTGTGTTTTTTAATCATTTATTTATTTGAGAGAGAGAGAATGAGAGACAAAGCATAAGAGGGAGGAGGGTCAGAGGGAGAAGCAGACTCCCGCTGAGCAGGGAGCCCCATGAGGAACTCTATCCCAGGACTCTGGGATCATGACCTGAGCCACCCAGGCTCCCTTTAATCATTCCTTTTTAATGTTAAGCTTTTTAAAGCATTTTTGTGTGTAAAAATATTTGGTATGATCAGATCTGTTATTTGATGTTTTTTTCTTTATCCTGAACTGCAGTCTTTCACGGAGTAGGAATGAAAGTTGGATTTCATTTTGATATCAGAACATAGATTAAGTGCAGTCACCACAGTAAATAGTAAATGAGGAAATTAATACCTCTGTCAACGTAACTTAGAAATTACCTTGATAGTATTTGAAATAAGTGTTTTTTATCTAGTGATCTTTCCTGATAGAGCCATGTAGAACTCATATAAATTGGATCTCTGACTTTTGTTTTCAGGCATGATTGGGTTAAAGGCTTAACACACTAGCACCCTGACTTAAAATTTACCGATTAGTGACTTTTGATATTTCTGATACCTAATTATGTGTATTGACTTGCTAAACTTTGACTGTTTAATTATCGATGATGAGGAAATACAAAGTTTATATCCAAAAAATGTATTGTGTATGTTAGCAGGTACAGCTAATAAGTAAAATAAGTCTTCTATCTGTGATGTTACTCATCTGAGTCTGCAGAATGAGTTTCAGTTATTTCAATGATACTTCATTTGAGTTGTTTACATCTGAGTGCCTGCTGTTGCAAAATTGCTTTATATTCTAGACTAGTCTTTTTTACTTTTTAACTTGGATACCTCATGTAAGATCACTGAGCCTCCTTTTTGTAGCTGTTGAAAGAGTGTAACTTTGCCTGCAAAATTGTAAATCTTTTTGTAAATGTTCAAATTGTAAAACATCATATATGTTCAATAGAATTATATTAGAAATTCTCTTTTAATATTTTTACCAGAAACCACCTTAAACTCTGGGGATCTTATTAAGGTGATGTTTTTATAGCTTTTCTGGCCTGATCTGTGACCAGTTCTAATTCATGAATCCTGGTATATTTTGGCCTTTATTAACTTGATAATTGTTCTTTTTTGATAAATACCTTCTGTTTTAAGTCAGGATTTAACCATAAGTGTGCTTTGGAAATCCCTTGTCTCCCTTCTCCCTGCCCAAGCCTATTATTTTTAAGTCAGAAAATTAAAAAATTTTTAATTTATAAGTACATTAACATAACAAATATTCCAAATTTTGTAGAACCAGCCCAAGATAAAATGAATCCTGAAATGGAAAATCAGATTTCTCATGAAGTTGATAGTGAAAAGATGGAAATGTCTTCTAAAGTGATGCATATTTGTGAAGATCAAAATGAAAACAAAATGGAAGTGACAGAAAACGTTGAAGTCCGTACACACCAGATCATTGTGCAGCACAAGGACCTGCAGTTAGAGGAACCCAAAATGTCGGCGTCCACAGAAGAATCACGGCCTCCAAAATTCACCATTGAATCTGCCCCTGTTCCACCAGAAACCGTAGTGTCCCCGTGTAAGGAAAGTACTTCTTTATGTTCTAAGGAACAGTTGGCTGTAGAAAGGGTACAAGAACAAATGGAACAGAAAGCAAGTTCTGAATCTTCCACTGCATTTATGGACTTTGAAATGACCCCTACAATGGAGAGCTGTGTGAAAGGTGGTTTGTGCCGAGAAGACAAATCTGTAAAATCACCCTCTGAGATGGAGTTCTCATTTGTGTCAGCAGCAGACGTAAGCAAGGCACGTGTGTCTTCCCCTCCACTTTCTGCAGACTTGCCTTCCCAGGACATACTGCACACTTACCCTTCAACCCTCAGTGCTTCTGTTGGAAACACTATGCCAACAACCTATATCTCAGTCACTCCAAAAATCGGCATGGGTAAACCAGCTATTACCAAAAGAAAATTTTCTCCTGGTAGACCTCGGTCCAAACAGGTAGGGTGATTTTAATGATATAGACAGAAAAATCTGTTGGAGCAATTATATAAAATAAGGCGTACGTGGAACTTTGGAGAGTAATTTTTCCTGTTTTCAGGTAGAACTTAAATGTAATGTTGACCAAAGTGTTTTGGCCAGTTTTTTTTGTTTTTTTTTTAAAGCTGTAATGAAGACTAATTTATTAAACTTAAAGTGATCTTATAATTTCCACTTAGTTGGAACATACAAATGCAACCTATTTGATTACAGTTTCTAATAGAAAACACTTAAATTTTAAAATTCTATGCCACAGAAACAATAGAGCCTTAAACAGTGAAGTTTTAGGTATATTGTAACTGATGTTTATTTTTTCCCCTCTACGATATTTGTTTATTGATATTATTCTTTGTCTATATTTTTAACTGTTTAAGCATCAAAATTTACTAAGGGAGTTATTCATGGTGGGTTTTTCTCAGTTTGATTTTTCTATTAATTGCTAACTTCTTTGTGATCCCCCCAACCTAGGACTTATTTCAGTGTTCTTATGGAAAAGTCTTAGAATTGCATTGTTGATCTTTAGGAAGTGAGGGGAATTCTTCCCATGACCTAAGTAGTGTGGATTCTACCCTTTAAGGGTAAGTTCCAGTTCTTTTTAGTGGGATTTAAACTAACGAGAAGACAAAGTGAGATGCTGTAGCTAATATTTATTCTACAAAATTTCTATTTTCTGAAGTTCTTATAAAATGGCAAGATATCCAACAGTGCAGTGTTTAGTCACAGTGGTAATCTGAAGTTTCACGTCTCATGATTTAAATTGCTTCCAGTGATTAAAGTTTGACTTTATAGGAGTAGTATCATCTCGATCTTGATCATCCAATTTTGGAATCCGAAGATAAGTAGAAAAATAGAATTTTATTTTAATGTGAGAATTAGTTTCCTCTAAATTCCAGATATATTTTATTCTCTGAAGACAGGAAGTTACACACCAGAGGCAAAGTAATTGCCTCATGGAAGAGAACTATTTCTGTGTGGCAAAGACATATGCAGTAAACTAAGACACTCCTTCCTATATGCCTTTCTCTAAGTATTTCCCGTGATACTTATTTTATGTTCTACCAAGAGAGGGTATTCTTCTCAAACCAGTTCTCCTCCTCCCTACTCTTGTTTTCTTTTTTTAAAATAATTGTTAAGTAACAGTTACGTGGTTTTGGCTCTGAAAAAACTTTAGCAATAGAAATTTGAACCTCAAATTTAATTTTGGTTAGATATTTACATTCTTTTAAAGATACTGCATCATAAATATTCCTGTCAAATTTTACTATATAGAGACTTCTACTCAACTGAGAAACCATTAGGATTATTTTTCTGTTGACTTAATGTTCTAAGATTTATGTGCATGTGAGTCTGAGTGTGTGTTAATGTATGTGTGTGAGAGTGTCTTCCAGGTTTATCCCATTTTATATGACCCATGTCCTAATATTTGTTATTGCTTCTGCTGTATTCTCTTTTAGTTCCCAATTCTGGTAGTATTCTGTTTTCTGTTGCCGTTGTCTCATTACTGCTTCATAACTGCTGCTAATCTCATAAACAGTTCATAGGCATGTTTAACCTTTTAGCTTGGTTTTAGTTGTGTAGCAAACAGCCTTCACTTGGTGATGCATAGCTTGCTGATGTACTGCTGTTTTTGTGGAGAGTATGAATTGGATAGAACAAGACAGCTCTTCTACTTTTTATCATTGCTGAGGTGCTGAGGTCATAACTTCCAGGGAATATTCCAGTGTATATCTTTATGTTGGAAATCCTGAAGTCTGTTACTCTGTTATATGAGTTTCTTTGATGTCAAGAATTCCTGTGTTATATCTTTAGGTTTGTGTTTATTTTGCATATTCTTGGTAGTGGGGACTGGGTATAAAATGAGATGGATGTTCATGGCAATGATTGTGATATAAGCAAGATTCTTTGGTGTTCAGCTGTGTTTTGATGGTTAACAGTAGTGTTTCCATATTTTGTTGAAGGTTCTCTGGTCTTTACCAGTATAGTGAAGACTCTCCTAACCAAAGAACTGCATATTTCATTGATTAAATTCTTTTTCACAGTTATCAAATCTTTATGTTCATCTCAACCATTTTCTAATATGTGAGCTTTTCTAAAGAATTCACTTGGAAATTAAATGAATAATTAGAAACAGAGAAAATCTGGAAGCTTAAATTTGAGGTGTCAGCTAATGATTGGATTATTGAATGTTTTTTGGAGAAAGGAGTTAGCCAGTAGAAGGGTAAGCCTGTGCTGTCTAAGAGAAATATAAGGCAAGCCTCATAGATCTAATTTAGAAATTTCTAGTAGTCCCACTTAAAAATAAAAATAAGCAGGTGAAATAAATTTTAATGTTTTAACTTAATATATTAAAAATGTTAGTATTTAATCTTTTATATATAATAAATTATATAATAAATATATATAGTATAACTGTATAAATTGTATTATATATAAATTATAACTATAATATATAACATATATAAACAGTCATGTATATAATAAAATTATTAATGAGATCTTTTACATTCACTTTTCATGCTAAGTGTTCAAGATCTGGTTTCCCACCACATACATTAGAAGTACTTTGTAGTCTCATGACTAATGGCTACCTTATTGGACAATGCAAGGGCAAGCTTTTTTTTTTTTTTTTTTTTAGCTTTAATTTATTTTTTGACAGAGAGAGAGACAGCAAGAGAGGGAGCACAAGCAGGGGGAGTGGGAGAGGGAGAAGCAGGCTTCCCTCGGAGCAGGGAGCCTGATGCCCGGCTCAATCCCAGGACCCCAGAATCATGACCCAAACCGAAGGCAGACGCTTAACGACTGAGCCACCCAGGCGCCCCAAGGGCAAGCATTTTTTTTTTTTTTAAAGATTTTATTTATTTGAGAGAGAGAGAATGAGAGAGAGAGAGCACATGAGAGGGGGGAGGGTCAGAGGGAGAAGCAGACTCCCTGCCGAGCAGGGAGCCCGATGCGGGACTCGATCCCGGGACTCTAGGATCATGACCTGAGCCAAAGGCAGTCGCTCAACCAACTGAGCCACCCAGGCGCCCAAGGGCAAGCATTTTTAAAAACAGGAAGATTTTAGTTCCAGAAGGAACTACATTTGAAAAGAAATACCAACTGAATTTAAGAGTGATAAATTAAGAATGGTGCTCTATTTTCACTACTTTTAAGTACTGAAGTAGAAATAGTCTACAACACATTTTATTTTATTTTATTTATTTTATTTTATTTTTTTAAAGATTTTATTTATTCACTTGACAGAGACACAGCGAGAGAGGGAACACAAGCAGGGGGAGTGGGAGAGGGAGAAGCAGGCTTCCCGTGGAGCAGGGAGCCCAGGACCCTGGGATCATGACCTGAGCCGAAGGCAGACGCTTAACGACTGAGCCACCCAGGCGCCCCTACAACACATTTTAAAATGAATGATAAAAACGATTTGTTGTAGCAACAATTCACTGTGTATTTTCAATGTGTAATAGATTATCAATATAGAAGTCATATATATGTGCCCATATATGTTCATATTCTCTTGTATATACACATATAAGTACATATATATGAGTATGTGTGTATTGATACTGGAGTATGGATGGGTATATAAATCACTATTCTGAGTCAGAGATATCAGGACACAGACCGTGGAATCTGTACAGGATTATTTTCCCTTTAGAAGAGATTAATCATTCAAGTTTAGTGTTTTATATTACACTTTTTATATGGAAGGTTTAGGTGTTATTTGTACTATATTCTTCATGAGATGTTTCAAGTATATCTCAGATATATGCTTCATCCTTCTTACTGTAGGAACACTAATGTAAGTTTTTCTGATGGTTGTGGATAGAAAAAGTTTATTTTTCTTGTTTTCTTCCTCATTTCAGACACAGGATTTCACAAAGATAAAGAGGAAGAGTATAGACATGATAGGTAGTAGGAGAAGAAAATTGGTGGAGCAATGACAGGGAGCCAGCCAGTTGGTCATGGTTTCATATAAATTGTCCCAGTGAACAGTTGAGATTTCTTTCTTTCATCCTTTATTGAAGTTATTCATTTGTATATATTTTAGTGTTTCATTTTTTTAGTATTTTTATGGGTATATCCACTTTGGACCTTAGGTATAGAAAAGTCATTATTGGCCAACTGCATGTTATAATTGCCTGGAGAGCCTTAAAAACATATCAGTGCAATGACCCCACCTTACAATTACAACAGCCCTACAGTCTTCTTTCATTTTAGCCCTGGAAGTAGAGTCCTGAATTAGGGAAATGTGCTACTCATTGTTACTTGTATGCATACGACTTACTACAGGAAATGATTCTTAAAAAGCAGTGGAAAATAGGATGGAAACATTTTTTATTTCAGCATATCAAATAACAATGTGTTTTTCATTTTCTACTTATTTCTCTCATTCCACAGTTGTATATCCATTTTAATTTGGAAATTCTGAGATAATAGTAATCTCAGCCCATCTTCTGTTATTTATCCTATTTGTATCACTTTATTTTATGGAAAAATATTTCATATAATCACATGACTGTGCTCTGCTTTAGACACTCATGTACTAAGTGCTTTCATGATAGTATTGAAAGAGGTTTATTAAACCTATGAAATAGGCTTTATTGAAATATTAAATATTTCAATGAAATTTCATAAAAATAAACTTAAGTACTCAACTGTATTTTGAAAACTTCCAGTTCTAGGAATTTTTTCATTTTTGATTTTACCTTTCCATCATTTTTTGTTGCTAAAATCATATATATGGAAACCTTAGAAATTTCCATTAAGTTCTAAGACTGAAATTTATTGAGGGGTTCTCAGACAAAGTGAAATTTCTTCAATATAGTAGGTTTCCAGGATAGTACTTCATTAGATCATAACCACTTTTCCATTACATTGTGAAGTGGATATTTATTAATTTAACTAATTTTATTATGAACCATAGAACTTTATGACATACTTGCCTACTGCAATAGCATTTTGAATGAAGTGTTTTGAGTTAACAAATCAGTTTCATAATCTATTCTTGTGAGAGAAAAACAAACCTCCAAGGTGGTGAGCTGTAGAGGATTGTAGTTTTATTAACAATTAATTACAAGTAAGCACTTTCTTTCTTTTTTAAAATAGTAGACACCATTTCTAGTTTGTAAATAAAAATCCTTTGTAAGAAGCACTGTTGATTTTTTAAATTTTTGTTTTGTTTTGTTTTTAAGGTTTTAAAAAAAAAGGCATATCTATAAATCATACTGTCCAAATAAGGAGAGGTTTAGTTCTTGTTAAATTATTTCGTATCCAGCTTTTAATTAAAATGTTTGAATTTTGAAGCATTACTTGATATAACTTATACACGGTGATATTCACTAAAAGGAAAGAAATTACCCTGTGTAGTTTTAATTGTCCCTTCTTGGATACCTATTAGGTAAGGTAAAACCTACATTTGTGATACTTTGTCTTAGAGTCTATTAAAGGTTTCATGAGTAAACAGATAACACATTTCTGTATTCTTTATGGAGAATAAAAGATGCACTGTAGTTGCCAGAGTGATTTTCCACTTATAGTCTAGTCTAAATACTATGCTGCCTTTTTAAAAAGTGACTTTTAAGAAGTATTTTGTATTGTTTACATCAGTTTTTACTGTAACTGATACCAGGAAAGATTGGTTACTATAAATTCAGCATGCGCATTTCCATAGTGCAATTACTTGGATTCACATCCTTATTTTCCATTATTGTCTGTGTGACACTAACCACGTTACCTTGCCAACTGTCTTGTTTCTTCATCTGTAAAACTACCTCATACGGTTGATGTTGGAATTTAACAATAACACATATACAGCATCTGACATGTAGCAAGTGGTAGTGCTGCCCTGCTTGCTTTCTTGAATTACAGAGTAATGCATATATTCTGTGAAAATGACGACTTGAGGAGATGATAATCCTGTATTAAATGTAGCTCTGGAGAACCAATCAGATCGACTGATAATTATTTATACTGAAATGTGCCAATGAAAATAACTGTAGGCCTTGAGTGAGTCAAATACTGGACACAGTAAATACAGTATGTAGTAGGTTTCTTGAGTTCAAAGCCAAGTAATGGCTGCACAGATTTTGGAACTGAACAGCCTATTAATTATACTGTGTGTGATATGTCCTGCAGGAGAGGAAACCCAGGGTACTATGGAAAAGCAGAGGGGGTGAGAGGAAACTCAACTCAGACTTGCATGCTGTGCAGCTAAAGTCCAAGAAACACTGCTCTAAATCCCTGAAAAACTGTAGTTTTAAACCTAAAAAGTGTCTAGCCCCCCGGGGTGGCAAGCTGCATACACATACAGATCAGAAGCATCCCTTTTCTCTTGGTTTCCTTGCGCCTATTGTGATATTTCCGAAGCTGTTACCAAAACCATTGCTAGCACCAGCCAAATTCACATTCCTAAATTATTGAAGGCTAAAGCTGGTAACAGCTGTTTTTGTATTTTTATAGCATCTTATCAAAGCACTATCAGGACTAAATTTCTTGTTCCATTTGATGTTGAACTCAGTTTTGTATATGAGACTTATTTATGTGAAAAGAATTCTCTAAGTCATAAAAATGAGTCGTTTGCTGCTGTGGCTGTAATGTACATGAGTGAATGTATATACCAAAAAGGAATTATAAATGCTTAGGTTTTCTGTTTCTCTTGCTGATTGTCCTTTCTGCTCTCTCTTCATGGTTTTCGCTTTCTCTGAATCAGACTTCCCCTTCAGTAGCAACGTTGGTTTCACGGAGCATGGTGGGAGGGGCTGGACCTGAGTGAGGATGACTTGCAGGTGCTAAGTCTGCGCAGGAGACACCAAACCTCTGGCTGCTCTTGAAACTTTTTCAGTAGATTGGGATACTGTTTGGCTCTAATTATGACATTGATCATGTTTAACAGCCAGTAACCAACAGGATTAGGCTTCTAATAATAGAAAGTTGACCTTAATAATCCTTTTCTCCGCTTGCCATTATTGTTTCCATTTTCCTATCCCACAGCCCTTGTAACAGCTGTATAATTTGCCAGGTTGATAAATTTACCTGAGAAGTTGGCCTCCGGTAGAAAGAAGCTTAATACCAACTTTAAGCAGGTTTTGGGTTCAATAATTATTGTTAGAATCTAATTGAATCTCAACCTAGTAGTATTTTTTTTAAGTTTCTGTAGGATTTGATAGCAAGTTGCTTCTCTTTAGCTCTCTTTACAGCTTAATTTCTTGATGGCTACATTTTGAACCCTTTTGCTTTTAATTCATTATAGTTTAAGAGTAGCACTGCATTGGATGGGTTGGTAATTTTTTTTTAAGGTGAGGAAATTCAGGAATGTAGGCTATATCTGATGGGGGAATTAGTATGTTTCAAAGTACAATGCTTATTGATGCATTTACTCATCTGAAAAAACATGCCCAGTGGAAAAAAATAGGCATTCAATAAGCACTGAATAGAATGCTTAACGTAGCAGTGAACAAAAAGAATGGTCTTTTCTCATCAAGCTTCTAGTCCAATGGCAACAAATAAATACAAATGTAGTAAGTATAAATTCAAGTGTAACAGCAGTGTAAACCATGTTTCAGTAGACAGGGGAGCTGACCTCTGAATTGTCTGTGTAAATTCTTTTTCATCAAAGCTGAGATCTGTCGGATAATTTTTAACTAAAGTTGATAATTATAGCTGTATATTAGTTTTAAGGTCTAAAGAATATATTAGGTAATTTTTTCATTGTCAAAACATCTAAGTATAATCATAATTTTTCTCCAGTTCCTATAAAATTGCACACAGTCTATCTTCCAATGTCTTATGATAATATAGTTATTAAAATTCATAATGTAATTACCCAAGCTTTTGTTATATAAGTTCTTCATAGCAGTTGAATGGTTTTCTAATTATTCCTGAAATGGCATCCAAACATTCTTGATCTATGGAGCCCTTCATTTTGTTCATCCGTGTTCTATGAAGTGTAAATGTTTTTAAAATTAGACACAATTTTGGCATCAAAGCTAACTTTTAAATTATGGTGAATAACATATTATCTGAGAGTATGACTTTTTATAATATGTTTTAAGAGCTTTCTACTAACATTAATTATCCACCAAAAGGAATTTTATCAGAGAAAATATTATCAGAGAAAAACCAATGGAAACCTTGAGAGAACTAAATTTAGATATCTCTTGCCCCCATTCTCTACCAGTAGATAATCAGAAACAGTAAAGCATAAGACCCCAAATTTCAATCAGTGAGAAGATGCAAAACATGTTGTAAGGTAGAGGATAGTTCAGCTGGAGCGCTGAAGAAAGGCATCTTTGATGAGGAAATGTCTGAGCCCATACGTGAAGAATCAGAAGAAGAAGCCATGCATTGGAGAGTTGCAGTTGTTCTGAGTCAGTTAGCCCCCAAGTGGTGAAGAGCTTGGCATGTTTGAAGGAAACCAGGGTAGCTGGGGCATAACAATCATGAGAGAGGGCCACAGGATGAGGTTGGAAAGGTTTGAAGTAAACTAAGTGCGCCGGGGAGCTGTTGGAAGGGTTTGAAACAAGGTAGTGTTATGTTTTTGGCAAGTCCCTCTGGCTGCTGTGTAGAGGAGGGCTTGAGGGGGTTGCGGGGTAGGGAGATTGAATATACTGATTTACTGATGGTTTGGATTGAAGGAGTGGCAGGGGAGAATGATGAGGGAAGAGAACAGATCAGATGATTTCCCATTTTCTGACCTGAGGTCTGGAATCCGTTTCTGAAGAGAGGGAAGATTGTGAGACGGAACTGGGTAAGGGAGAGATTTTAGATGTGGTTAAGTTGAGAGGTTTGGTGTGACAGAATGGACGTGCTAAGGAGGAAGTTGAAAACCATACTAACTTCTGCAAGAACATGTTGGAACTAGAAATGTGAATTTGGGAGACAACAACATTCAGGATGGTGTTTACAGCCCTCATGATAGATCATACCATTTAGGAAGAGACTACACAGAAAGGAACATTGTCCCGGCCTCAGCCCTGGGAAACACTGGAGCTTTGGAGGTCATGTGGAGGCAGAGCATGCATGGGGGACAGAAAGGTCAGCAAGGAATGGCAGAGAAACATTCACAGGTGTGCTGCATTGAACCCAGGAGAACTGTACGGTGATATTGACAGTTGGAGTACAATGAGAATAGAGAAATGACTTCTGGCAGCAATACAGGTTACCCGGAGACCCTGGATGCAGCAAGAAAGAAGACATAGGTGTAGATGCAAGTTGATCTGATACTGGGAAAGCGAGGTAATTTACCTGTCAGTAAAATCAGGATAGCCATTCACTGAGCTTGAGGGTAGGTTAATTAAAAGTGAAACCAGTCTCTTCCTTGTGTGGTTTTTCTCAAAATACTGTTATTGCATTAATTATCTGCAATATAAAGGGTAGTCAAACTCTAATTTTGGTTATTTAAATTCCTGGTGGTAGTTTTATGTGATTCATAGGCCACTACTTGTTAGTTTGATAATATTCTAGAAACCTGGTAAGTACTGTGTTTCTTAAGTTTGGGTCATTTAAGTGGTAAAAGTTATAGCATATGGTATGGAATTGCCTAATTCAAAATAGGTTCTTTATTGTTTGACATTTGTTCTGTGTTTTTCTTTAAAATATTATCTTTGTGAAGTAGACCTTTTTATTTATGCTGCTTAGCATCTTCATCAGATTAGTTCAGGTTAATGCTGAATGTGGTTATTAAGAAGTAAAATGTCTTACTTTCATTTTAACTATTTGAACAAGATACTATTTCTTGTATAAATAACCAAGTTTAGGCATTTTAATTTGCAAATTTAGGACAATTTGCTTTAACGTTTTTCACTGTACAAATTAGTCCCTTGGATACAATCTAAGGATAATAGTCCCCTAAATAAAAATAAAAACTGAAACTACAACTAGTGGTCACTGGAAGGAAGAGTAGTTAAATGCTAGGATTATAACTGATATCTACATCTTAAGATTGCAAACTAACTTTCCACAATTTAAAGTGAATGTGTCTATCAGTTACTCATGTTTCTGATTGCATTTGTTTGCCTACTGCTTTGGTTGTTTATAGCAGTAGGTGTATGTAACATTCTTTAAGGTTATTTCTCTTTTCCAGGAGAGTGATAGTTGTTAGAAGAAAATAATCCCCAAATAGTTTCTTACATAAAGTGTTAATTCTTAGAATTTAATTGACTTTTATTTATGTTTTGGTTCTATAATTGCAGTTCATGAGTCAGTGTTGATGTCCTATAAAGCCTAATTCCCAGTATGTTTCATTGTACTGATGTTTCCATCTGAATAAAATACTTAATGTAAATTGTAGCTGCAAACATTTAAGTATAAAGTCATTGTAAGCCATAAGCTTCTTGTCCCTATCTTGAAGCAATTTGTCCTAAATTTCCATATGTCTGCATTTGTTTTTGCTGTTCTAAAATTCCTCAGTTGCTGGCTTTGACCTTTTACGTTGCTGAGTTTTATACATCTATTTTCTCACCTGCCATATCCTAGGGGGCTTGGAGTACCCATAATACAGTGAGCCCACCTTCCTGGTCCCCAGACATTTCAGAAGGTCGGGAAATTTTTAAACCCCGGCAGCTTCCTGGCAGTGCCATTTGGAGCATCAAAGTGGTAAATAAAATTGCATTTACATTCATATATCATTTCTTTCTAGTTGGTTTTGTCCAAGTAGAAGTTAAGAATTAAGCCTTTTCTAGATAAATAGTTCAGATTCCAGAGCCACTTTTTTAATCTAAAAATTTTAGTATGAAGAGTCAACATGGTTGCACTTAAAGATCTGGATTAGAAGGAAATTATATTACATGACTGATTTTAAGTGTGAATTTTTAATAACTTCTTTTTATGGTTGCTTTTTTTTATGTTGTAATTACCAGTGTTTCTATGGGGGAAAATCCTTGTCACATAGGCTATAAAGTAATTTAGGACTTGCTCATTCATGATAATCATAAAATTTTGTTGCTTAGAAAAGAACAAAAGAAAACTACACTAATCTATTATGTGCTAATGGAGAAGAAATACCAGAATCACAGCTGATTTCACTGTCTGTGTTAATAAGCTCACAATTATAGGGCCTCTCTCTCATGTCATTGATGGAGGACTCTGCTAGTCCTTGAAGTAAGTTATGTAGTCTGATGCATTTTAGAAGGTAAAAAATTAATGTGAAAAGTATTAATTGTCTGAGAAGTTAAAATATTTTACTACCTAGAGAAGATAATTTTCTTCATCTTCTGTATTTTATATTCTGGAATAAGGCCGTTTATTTTAGACTAATCAGGGATTTCAAAGGAGTTCTCAATTTTACTTTCTTATTTCTATCACTATTAGAACTTTTTCAGCTCACTCTGATATGCAAGGTGTTGAAAGTAGAGATAGTTGGTTGAAGAGTATAAAAGATGTTTTGACAATTTTGTAGCAAATACCACCAATTTTCACTTATTCTCATCTGTGTCTTTAGATGCTGGAGAAAACTAGATTATTATAGGCCTGATTTAATAATTGACTTAAACTTTAAAAAAAATCTTTCATACTTATCAATGGGAAAACTATCCAGTTCAATCCTCCCTATCCTTTGTTCAAAAAAGCACAAGAGATCTAAAAGAAGAGCAGTTTAAGAGAACAAGGAGATGCAATTTGTAATTATCAACACTGAAGGGAAAAAAAGATTACCCCCTTCCTTTTTGTTCATGTGTATTTGTTTTATGCTCACATTATAACCATAAATTATCAACTTGGAAACTGTTGTGCTAAATAGGTAACGAGTTCAGCATTTCAGACTACAATAAAAATGGTATCAGTTGAAAACGTGACATTATTATTTAACTTACTGTGGAAAAAAAATCAGGATTTTCCTGATTATTTTAATAATTTTAGATATACAGAATATTATAAATATGTGTTGATGTCAGGCTTTTTCAGAAAGTAATACATAAGTCGGAGTATAAACAAGAAAACAACAATAACAAGTAACCCTAGTATTTATTTGTTAGAATATCAGAGAATTTAACCTGTTTTCCTGTAGAATATTTTTGTGTTGGGTAAAAATTCAGATCAGTTATTTGCATTTCAAGTAATTATTATCCAGATGAGTTAAAGCAAGCTGTTTACTTTTTTATCAGCTTTCCTATAAACTTTAAATACATTATCCTCTAAATACTGTGGTAGAGTGAGGTACACCTGTTCAGTTCATACAGATAGCTATTGAATAGTAGGGAAATTGACAAATTTAGTGACAGGAAAAATACTGTTGTACACTAGCAAAAATTAGCTTTCATGCAGTGTAGTAGCATTGCAGAATACTGGTTAAGAATGTGGACACGAGCCAGAGTTGCTAGCTCTAGACTTTGGACAAGTTACTTTTTTTTTTTTTTTTTTTTAAAGATTTTATTTATTTGACAAAGACACAGCGAGAGAGGGAACACAGTGGGAGAGGGAGAAGCAGGCTTCCCGCAGTGCAGGGAGCCCAGTGCGGGGCTCGATCCCGGGACCCTGGGACCATGACCTGAGCCGAAGGCAGACGCTTAACGACTGAGCCATCCAGGCGCCCCTGGACAAGTTACTTTTTTATCCTTCAGTGCTTTTATCTCTAAAATGGGGATAATAAAATAGTACTGACCTTATGAGATAGTTGCGAGTAAAACGTGCTTAGACCAGTATACCGTCAGTACTCAATATATGTCCGCTATTGCCATAATTACTGAGAGAACAGTTAGTGAGTCTTTCCTTATACTTGCTCTATATTGAATACAAATTGGATGGAGTTAGTGGCTGTTGAGCCACCTAGAATGTAGGATTAGGAAGTGGAAAAATAAGGCCAAAGTTTGCTAGTACAGGGCATTCACAAAACAGACCTAACATTTGATTCGAAGGTCATAGGCATTTTATGTTTATACTTTTTAAGTTGCATAATACGTGTTGAAAGATAAAAATAATAAGCCTGGTCTCTTTAATATTTATCATCTAATCAGAATAAGAGAGAAGCAAGTATTTGTGTAACCTTTAATAGAATGTTTTATCTCACATTGGATTTTAAAATTTTTTTGGACTTTTGCAGAATGCTGATTTTTCCTTATCTGTTACGTAGGGCCGTGGGTCGGGATTTCCCGGGAAGCGGAGACCCCGTGGTGCAGGATTGTCAGGACGAGGTGGCAGAGGCAGGTCAAAATTGAAAAGTGGAATTGGGGCAGTTGTGTTACCTGGGGTAAGGCTCATTTCTCATATCCTTTATCTTTGCTATAATCCTTAATTTGTTGACTGATGATGATAATCTCATTTGTAAAATTGTTAGATTGTAAGAGTCACATAAATAAGCCAGAATTTTTATTTTACTCTACTTCTGCCTTCTTTTTAACTTTTAAACTTTTCTTAATATTTTGTGTTTCCCATCCTCTCTTTTCTTACCTTCCTTTTTGACTCTGATCTTTCTATAGCAACCATTGCCAAAAGTATATATGTAATATATTTGCTCCTTTATTTTTTATAAAAGCAAACTCCTGTTATATTATTGAGCTTATTTGAAAAACTTAAGTTGATGTTTTAAGTTTTTTATTATAATACAGCTGACAGAAGAAACTAGAAATATTGCAGATTACTACATACTCTAAAGATGTTGATTTTATGACTATCTTTGATATATTTTAATTCAAGATTGATAAATATTTGCTCATTGGCATGTATATGAGGCTTTAAGTGTGTATTGAAAAAAGTCTGTATTTGGCAAACAGTGGCAAATATTTCATGTGGTAACTTTATATTATTTTATCAAAATCCTGTTTTTCAAAGTCTAATCGTCATTTTAAGTTCAGGAGACTAGTGGATTGTTTCGTTTGTGCCACAATTTGTATATCTGTTCACCTATTAAAGGATATTGTGGTTGCTTCCATTTTTTGGCTGTTAAAAACAAAACTGCAAAAAAACGCCTGCTATGAACTTTTATGTTTAAGTCTGTATGTGGACATATACTTTGTTTTCCCATGAATAAATATCTAGGAGTGGAATGACTGGAAACATGGTAGGTGTATGCTTAGCTTTTTAAGAGGAGTCTGCTTTCTAAGTTGGGTGTGACATTGTATGTTTGCAAGAGTACATGAGATTCCTGTTTCCTCCATATGCTCACCTGTACTTGCTGTGGTTAGTCTTCTTCATTTCAGCCACTGTAGCAGGTATGTTAATAATATTGCATTTGCATTTGTCTCATGACTAATGATGTTGGCACATTTTTAGGTGCTTATTTGTATATTTCTTTGATAAAGTCACTCTTCAAATCTTTAGTACATTTTAAAAAATTTGAATAGTTTTTTAACTTACTGAGTTTTGTATTTTCTTTATGTATTCTGGACATGGTAAAGAACTTGTTTGGAACAGCAAATGTTTTAATTTTGATGAAGTCCCATTTATTAATTTTTTTTTTATGATTGTGCTTTTGGTGTCAGAAATAATTGCATAACCCAAATTTACAAACATATTCTGTGATTTCTTCTAGAAGTTTTATGGTTTTAGGTGTTACTTTTAGCTGTATGATCCAATTTGAGCTAATTTTTATGTATGATATGAATATAGATTGAAGATCATATTTTGAATATCCAGTTGTTTGAACACCATTTCTCTGAATTGCCTTTGTATCATTCTTAAAAATTAGCTATCTATGTATTTGTGAATCTAATTTTGGAATCTCTATGCTATATTGATCCATTTCTCCATCTTTAGGCCAATACTATACTGTATTGACTATTTTTACTTTATAACTACTATTGAAATCAGACAATTAGTTTTCCTTTTTTTTTTTTTTTTACCTTTTCAAAGTTGTTTTGGCTATCCTAAATCCTTCATGTTTCTATATGAATTTTACCATTGGCTTGTAAAGTTCTGCAAATAAGCCTGCTAGGATCTTGATTGGGTTTGCATTCAAACTATAGATCAATTTGGGGGAAGTTGATGTTTTAACTGTGAAGAGTCTTTCAACCCATAAACATTGTGTATCTCTGTTTCTTTGGGTCTTTTTAAATTGTCTCAGTGATGTTCTTTAGTTTACAATATAAATGTCTTTTGCATTATTTCTCAGATTTATCTCTATTTCCACATTTTTTATGCTCTTGTAAATGGCAGTGTTATCTCAGTTTCAAATTATAGTTGTCTGTTGCTAGTATCTAGAAATAATCATTTTTGTGTATTGATTTTTGTATCCTACAGCCTTACTAAACTCCTGTATTACTTGTACTTGTTTATTTGTAGAACCCATTGAGTTTTCTACACTATGACACTTATGATCATGTTGTTTGCAAATAAAGTTTTCTGTCTCTTTAATCTAGAGGGTTTTCATTTCTGTTCCTTATTGCATTTGCTATAACCTTCATACAGTGTTGGTTAGAGGTGATACGATAACCTTGTCTTTTCGATCTTGAGGAGAGAAGACATTTAGTCTTTCGTCATTGAATATGGTGTTAGCTCTAGTTTTGTTTTATTTTTAATTTTTTTAAAGATTAATTTGTTCTAGAGAGCGCAAGAGAGAGTGTTGCATGAGTGTGTGGGGGGGGTGGCAGAGGAAGATGGAGAGAGAGAATCTCAAGCAGACTCCCTGCTGAGCCCGGAGCCCAGCATGGGTGATCTCGTGACTGTGAGATCATGACCTGAGCCAGAATCAAGAGTCAGTCGACCCATTAAGCCACCCAGGTGCCCCTTGTTTAATTTTTTTAATAGACATCCTAAATCAGTTTGAGGAAGCTCCTTTCTATTCATAAGTTGCTGAGATGTTTTTCTTTTAATCAGGTGTAGATGTTGGATTTTGTCAAACGCTTTTTCTGCACTTATGGCTTGTTTATTGATATGAAGTATATTGATTGGCTTTTTTTGTATGCCAACGCATCCCATGTTCTTGCGATAAACTGCACTTAGTCATGATGTTTTTTTCTTTTTCATATATTGTTGGATTCAAATGGCTAAAAATTTTAGACTTCTTAAGTCTATGTTCATGAGGGTATTGGTTGGTCTATAGTTTTACTTTCTTTTAATTTCTTTGATTTTGGTATTGGCATAATGCTGGCTTCCTTGAGTGAATTGGGAAATAGAATCTTCTCTTCAATTTTCTGGAAGAGTTGTGTGGTATTGGAAACATTCTTTCTTATAGTATTTATAGAATCATTAGTGAAGCCATTTTGGCCTGGAGTTTTCTTTGTGAAAAGATTTTTTAAAAGTTTTTATTTTAATCACCCAGTGCTTATCGTGACAAGTGCATTCCTTAATATCCATCACCCATATCACCCATCCTCCCACTTCCCTCCCATCTGGTAACCATCAATTTGTTTTCTATAGTTAAGAGTCTGTTTCTTACTTTGTTTGTCTCTCTTTTTTTCCCCCTTTGCTCATTTGTTTTATTTCTTAAATTTCACATACGAGTGGAACCATATGGGAGTTGTCTTTGTCTGACTTACTTCACTTAGCATTATACTCTCTAGCTCCATCCATGTCTTTGCAAATGGCAAGATTTCATTCCTTTTTATGCCTGAACACTATTCCATTGTGTGTGTGTGTGTATCTTCTTTATCCATTCATCAGTCAGTGGACACTGGGGCTGCTCCTATATCTTGACTATTGTAAATAATGCTGCAATAAACATAGGGGTGCACGTATCCCTTTTAATTAGTATTTTTGTATTGTTTGGGTAAATACCCAGTAGTGCGATTGCTGGATTGTGGGGTAGTTCTATTTTTAACTTGTTTGAGGAACCTCCATACTGGTTTTCACAGTGGCTGCACCAGTTTGCATTCCTACCAACAGTGCAAGAGGGTTCCTTTTTCTATATCCTTACCAACACCTGTTGGTTGTTGTGTTTTTGATGTTAACCATTCTGACAGATGTGAAGTGATCCCTCATTGTAGTTTTGATTTGCATTTCCTTGATGATAAGTGATGTTGAGCATCTTTTCATGTATCTGTTGGCCATCTGGATGTCTTTGGAGAAATGTCTGTTCATGTCCTCTGCCCATTTTTTAATTTGATTATTTGTTTTTTTGGTGTTGAATTCTGTCAGTTCTTTATTTATTTAGGATACTAATCCTTTATTGGGTATGTTATATGCAAATATCTGCTTCCATTCTGTAGGTTGCTTTTTAGTTTTGTTGATTGTTTCCTTTGCTGTGCAGAAGCTTTTTATTTTGATGTAGTCCCAATCATTTATTTTTGCTTTTGTTTCCTTTGTCTCAGGGGACCTATCTAGAAAAATGTTGCTACGGCCGGTGTCGGAGAAATTACTACCTATGCTCTTTTCTAGGATCTTTATGGTTTCAGGGGTCACATTTAGATCCATTTTGAATTTATTTTTATGTATGGCGTAAGAAAGTGGTCCAGTTTCATTCTTTTGCATGTTGCTGTCTAGTTTTCCCAAAAAGATATGTTGAAGAGGCTGTCTTTTTCCCTCTTCATGGGAGGATTTTTAACTATATATTCAGTTTCCTTGGTAGGTATAGGGCTATTTAGGTTATCTATTTATTCTTACATGAATTTGTCTTTCAAGGAGTTTATCCATTTCATGTAAGGTGACAAATCTGTTGGCCTGTTATCCTTTTAATATCTGTAGAATATGTAGTGATGTCACCTTCCTCATTCCCAGTGTTGGTGATTTGTTTCTCCTCTTTTTTCCTGATTGGTCTTGCTGCAGGTTTATCAATTTTATTGATCTTGAGCCAGCCTTTGCTCTTATTAATTTTTCTCTGTTTTTTTCTGTTTTTCATTTCATTGATATCTACTCTGATCTTTACTATTTTCTTCCTCTCACTTTGAGTTTAATTTGCTCTTCTTTTTTTGTTTACTTATTATGTCCTTGCTTGGAAATCCCCCACTTGTGAGGTTTAGGTTAGAGACTTCTGTCACCTTTAGGATAAATCAGAGTAATATGTATGTAGGCAATACTAGGACACTCTCTCAAAGATTGTCTTCCTTACCTTTGAGGTAGGTTTTATATATCTCGTAGTTTAAAGGTCATGAAATGAAGTATAAAAAAAAACAGTGGGTCATTAAGCTACCTGATACTGTTTTCCTTCTTACATGTACAGTTGCTGTTCAAAACCCTTGATTTTTTTAGCACTCATAATTGAAATATGCTCTTTGAATCTAGGTGATATTGCAGCTTTCTGTACAGACTTTGTTTCTGGTTTGTACTGGGAATACTGTAGTCCATCCTTGTTTTTTATTTCAAATAAAAGTGTTCTCTGATTTCTCTAAATTTGTCTTTGAAAATAATAAGATTTTATCATTTCTTTGAGCCTATTCACTAGGTATCATCCAATTATAAAACCGGTTTTGTTTTCTGTGTTGCAGATGGGGATATAGAAATGGATACTTTTTATTTTTGTTAGCTATATTTTATCTATTGTCATAGTTTTCATATTTTAATAAGTTTTCAGTGCATCTTTAGTCCTTTGGGTGAATTACTGGTAACTTCACTTTTGGTAGACACTTAATTATTATGAATGAAACGATGTTTTACTTTATGAATCATCTTGTTCAACTTGCTAAAATCTTAAAATGCTAATTTTGAGATACACATTTTTTTAAATTTTATTTTGTTAAGAGAGTGAGGGAGAGAGACACGGAAGGAGGGGCAAAGGGAGAGAGAGAATCTTAAGTGGGTTCCATGCCCGATGCAGAGCCCATTGTGGGGCTTGATCTCACAACCCTGAGATCATGACCGAGCTGAAATCAAGAGTCAGACCCTCAACCTACTGAGCCACCTGTGTACCCCAAGATGAACATTTTTGAATATATTTCCTAAAAAAAAAAAAATACAATATTAGATCAACTGTTAGATCAACAGTACCGCTGCTGCCTCTTGAATCTTGATTTTTCTTCCTTTTACCAGTTTGGTGTCTTTACATATTAGGCTGATCCATATGAAGTTGCCAACCTTCAACCATTTTTGACCTGGAAAAACAGCAATTTCTTATTATTCAACTTGTTATATGTGCCAGTAGACTACGTATAATTGCTTTGCATATTTTTGTACCGTAGTGTTCTACCTCACATATGATTCTGCAGCTTATTTTTCTACTCAGCTAAGTGGCTTGGTGATTTTTTTTTTTTTTTGATGGAAATCAAAACAAATTTCTACCACTGCTTTTTAAATGCTGCATAATTTTCCAGTTTGGATTTACCATGGTTTTAGTAACTCCCTAGTGATGACTATGTAGGTTGCTTACAGTTTCCCCTTGTAGTCTTTAGACTTATTATGACTGTAAATTGCTTTTATGGTTGATTCTATAATAGTAGTACTGGCCATTAAAACTGCTTTTAAACTTACTTGCAATGAAAAATATTATTTCTGTAATATATTCCTTCTTTTTAGTTATTCTTTCAGTCATTCCTCAAGAACAACAATACTATTACTTTTTATTTTGAACTCAACCTATTATGTTTCATGTCTGTCCTTCCAGGCTAGATTGTAAGGGAAGAGGATCGTATTTTAAAATTTTGGCATTGGTCTCCCTGCTCTCTTTTTTAGCAACTAATTTAGAGCTTTTTTCATGATAATCATTCCGGAAATAATTATTAACAAGCCAGTAGGTACTTAGTTGATTTGGTAAAATTTAGCCATGTCCAGAAATGAATATCTGTGGTTGGTAATCTTTTGGCTAAGACTGAAATTTTGATAAGTTATTCAGAATAATATTTTAAAGCAGTGCTGTCCAACAGAAATATATGTATATCACATATGCAATTTAAAACTTTATAGTAGCTACATTAAAAAAGAAAAGAACAGGTGTAATTTAACTTTAATGTATACCTTTTGACCCGACATATCCAAAATATTACTATTTCAACATGTAGTGTATAAAATACGCAAAATTATTTATGAGCTATGTTTATGTTCTTTTTTGTTTGATACTTAAGTCTTTAAAACCTCGTAGGTATTTTATACTTACAGCACATCTCAGTTTTGACTAGCCAGATTGCAGGTTTTAGAGTCTCTAAAACAGAGTGATACATATCTATGTGAGTATATGTATGTATAGATACATAGGATATACACATACACAAATATAATACAGTTTCTTTTGTTTCCTCATTAATATTTCTGGCTAATTAAGTCTTACTAAAGATAGTTTATATTTTCTCACTGCTCCTGATCTATGGGACTTGTAGTTCTAAAGAGACCATTAGGTAATAAAGTGTCAGGACTTACACCTTTATGGTATTATCTTGGTAATAATAATAATCTAATTTGGAATTGTTATTCTGGGCCTTGGCAAAAATTGTATTTTGAATATGAATCTTCTCACGCTTTTCATTTAAGTGTGCTACAGGTTTAAAGTATGACTGTGCACTCTGTGTATTTTGCTTTTTATAGGTGTCTGCTGCAGATATTTCATCGAATAAGGATGAAGAAGAAAACTCCATGCACAACACAGTGGTGCTGTTTTCTAGTAGTGACAAGTTCACCTTGCACCAGGTTTGAGCTCAGTTATGGTCTTCCACTCTTGAGTTCCTCTTTCCCCCTTTCTGCTTTATCCTGTATGCACTGAAGTCATTTACTATTTAGCTTTAGAGCTATAATAGCTAAGAAGCTAATTTAAAAAATAAAACTAGTACATTCTTAGCTGAGTCTCCAACCTAAATTATTATGTTCATGTGTTTTTAATTTCAGGATATGTGTGTAGTTTGTGGCAGTTTTGGCCAAGGAGCAGAGGGAAGATTACTTGCCTGTTCTCAGTGTGGTCAGTGCTACCATCCATATTGTGTCAGTATTAAGGTAAATATACTTGAATTTAAATCAGTTAAAACTATATTGAAATTTGATATGAGTAGTATCATGCTGTTTCCATTTCTTATAATTAGTTATTGTTTGTTAGTATCATTAGACATACGTGACAGTATTTAAGTATTTAATATTTAAATATTGCCTTTCAATGTTACCTGAAAAAATTAACTCCTATAAATCTGTGGTCTTAAATTGTAGTGGTTATCCTGCTGTCTCAAAAAACTAAAAATAAAAATGCATGTCTTTAAAAGATACTTTATACTTTTATTTGCTAAGGCATGAAGTTTAATTGATCCATTCTGTCTACTGATAATAAAAAGTTGACACCAACCACGGAACTTAATAAAAATCCATTCATTCACCTGGTCTCTTCCCCATGTTCATTCTTCTCAACTCTCACCTGTATATGAAGGACATTTTCTGTTAGGCTTCTTGGATCAGTGGGTTGGTGTTTTTAAATCAGTTTTGGAGCAATTTTGGCCATTTCTTCATATTTCTTTTTCTGTTCCCCACACCCTCCTTCTGAAATCTTAGTTGTATGTGTACAAAATTGTATGATATTGTCCCCAGATTGCTCTCACTTTGATTTTTCTGCAGTTGCTTTTCTTCCTGCTACTTTAGTTTGTATAGTTTCTGTTACATTCCCCAAATTCACTTAAAAAAAAAAAAAAGCTTTATTTATTTATTTGAGAGAAAGAGAGTGAGCATGCTCGAGCATGAGTAGGAAGGGCAGATGGAGAGGGAGAAAGAATCTCAAGCTGACTGTGCCCTGAGCGTGGAGCCTGATGTGGGGCTAGATCAGTATCAAGACCGTGAGATCATGACCTGAGCTGAAACCAAGAGCTGGATGCTCAACTGACTGAGCCATCCAGGCGCCCCTCCCCAAACTCACCATTTATTTATTTATTTATTTATTTATTTATTTATTTAATTATGTTAATCACCATACATTACATCATTAGTTTTTGATGTAGTGTTCCATGATTCATTGTTTGCATTCCAAACTCACTTTTATTATGCAGTGTCTAATCTATTTTTAAACCCATCCAGTGGATTTTTCAGAGATGATTGTATTTTTTAATCACAGTTTTATAGTTTAAGTTATCTTGTAGTTTAAATTTTTTTCTTCATTGAGATTTTTTTTCTTTCAAGTCCTTGTATTTGTTGTTAATTCTACCATGTCTGACATTTCTCATTATTAGTTTATTATTACTAGTATTAGCTTACTTCCTCCTTACAAGGATGTATATATTTTTTTTTATTTAGTAATCTTTGATTGTGGCAGTTGTACATTTTGGTATTGTTGGCAGTTTGGATTTTGTTCCTTTAAAAAGTATGGAGTTTTTGCAGGCAGTTATTGTAGACATTTGAACCATTTGAAGCTTCTCTAGGCTTTCTGGGGTAGGTCTAGAGAACCTTCACTTTGAGGTGGCTGTTCTCAGACTTTTTGGTCTTAGAACCATTAACAGTCTAAAATTATTAAGGACCCCATAGAGTTTGTGTTTATGAGAATAATAACTATTGAATATTTACCATTTTATTAAATTAACTGGGAATATTTTAAAACCTAAATATACAAGCATGTTTGTTATGATGTCATGCAATGATGTTTTCTATTTTATATATCATGTAGCCCCTGCAAAACATCACTGTGAGTGGATTAAAGTGAAAAAGGCAAATAACATCTTAACATCATTATGAAAATAGTTTTGACCTCACAGACCCACTAGGGTTTCCTGGACCACACTGTGGTAACTGCTTTTCTAGCTCGAGTTTAATCTGAGACATGAGGTGTGGCCTTTATGACCTCTCTGTTGAATTCTCCCCATATCCTTCCCGCACTAGCTCCCCGTGACCCCCCTCGCTAGTATCTCTTTACTTTGACTGGTTGAGATTCAAATGTCTTCAGCATTGTGGGAGCTGTTAGTTGTTCAACTTAGAAATCCCCAGTAGCTGTTCTTGTCCCAGTTGTGTCCTTGTTTGGCCTCCTATACATGCAGCTTGGTGTTTGGCCAAACACTTGAGGGAAATTCTGTGTAGGTTTCTAGAGCTCTTTCTCTTTATTGCTCCTTCCTTTCCAGAACTCTGTCCTACCAGTTGCAACTGCCTCAGCCTCCCAGAACTCACTCCATCATGTGTCCTAAACTCAGTGAGCCCATTGTACTCTGCTGGAGTTCTCCCTCCCTGGGCAGCATTCCGGAAACTGTCTACAGCAGGATGTTGTAGGACTCACCTCACTTATTCTCTCTTCTCAGAAACCACAGTCCTGTACTGCCTTTTGTTCAGTATCTGAAACAAGTGTTTCATACATTTTGCCCCGTTTGCTAGTATTTTGTGGTGGGAGAAAGGTCTCATCCCAGGTACTCCATCGTAGTTGAAGCAGATAATCTCACAGACTATTAAGCACATCTATCAGAACTTTAGACCTGGTGCCATGAATGAAACCCTGGATAATTCCTTTCTTGAAAGAGCTTTTGAAAATAAAGACTAAACCAGTTCAGTGGGAGAAAAAAAAAAAAAAGTTGATGTTAGAGTTCCACAAACTCTGCCAGGAACTGGGAGGGCCTTTCCATGGCGGGGGGAGGGGGGCGCTGTCCAGACGGGGCAGTGCTCCAGGGAGCTCAGAGAATGGGACACAAGCATGGCAGCAGCCCAGGGTTGGGAGGGAGGAGGTCTGGACTGACTGACTTGAGGGGTTTGAATGGTGGTAGGCATAGTAACCAGACTGAGGTGTGTTGAAGAGTGAATATTGCTGAGTAACTTGAGAATTTGGCCGTAAAGGGCCACAGGGTAGGTGTCTATGAAATAGGAAAACTTAGTAGGAATGAAGATACATGATAGCTTGGATCTGTCTCCTACTTTATCTTCATCTTACTGTTCCTCTGAGTCAGAGATCGGTCAGTCGCACCACACAGGCCAAATCTGGCGTACTACCTGTTTTTATAAATGAAATTTTATTGAAACAGCCGTGTTCTTGTGTTGACGTAGTCTGTTGTGGGCTTCACACCGTAGTGGTTACATGTGTGTAGTTCAGGGCCCATATGCCCCACAAAGCTCAGAGTATTTACTATCTGACCCTTTATAAAAATAAGTTTGCTGGTTACTGCTCTAAGTCACCCTGCTCCTTCTGTCCTAAGCTCTTTCCTCCATTTCGGTAAATAACATTTATAACTTGATAATCTGTGACTAATTTAAAAGAATCAGGCTAATCAAAGTAATAAATATACATACTTACAAATCAAATAGTTTTAAAAGGCTTATGATGATTGGCCGGCCTCTGTCCTACTCTGCCTCCATGTTTCAGTCCTGTCCCCCAGGCAGCCACTTCTGATCCTTGCAGGTCCTTCTTGGAGTTACCTTGAGAGCTCTAAATAATACGCTGCTGCTTCTGCTGTGTCTGTGTTCGATTTTCTTGACTTTCTGCTATGAATAAATAAATGCCAATTTAGGTCTTAAAAATATACCCCCTCCATTCTCCAGCATCCTCCCAATGTAGCTGTTTTACTACATTTAGTTAATAAGCAGTGTTGGTTATGACTCAGTACGTGTTCACTGGAGACCTAAATAGTTTACTATGGCTTTGTCTTGGAATTTTTAGTAGCAAAAAGAAAAAAATCATTCATGATTCTTCATTAGTTTTTGTTGTTGTTTATTTTTTACCTACTATAGAAGCATGATCATATTAAATTGTTTTGGCAAGTAACTTTTTCTGGAAAAAGTCCTACCACCTCCTGACAATCCCATTTTCTCTCTCCCCATCTGTGCTGGTAGCTTCTAGGTCTGTTACTCAGCTCTCATTCTTCAACTTCCCTGGGCTGAGGTCCTTTGTTGGGTTCATTGTTTCCTGCATCGCATGTCTTCCTTGTTCTTGGTAGCACCCTTGTTTTATTCCTCATGTCTCAAACTTCATTAGAAGAGTTATTTGGGAGCTGAAGTTTGAGTCCTTGTATCCCAAAAAGGTATTCTGCTTTCACACTTAATTTGCTTGTTTACTTGGTTAAGATTTGTATCTTGAAAAGTGTATTCCTGTAGAATTGGAAACTATTATTCTATTTTAGTATCCAGAGTTGGAAAGTTTGATGCCATTTTGATAGTTGTTCTTTAGTTAGCTCTTTTTTTTAGACTTTCTTATTCCTCATGATCTCAATTTTTATTCTGTGTTTTTAACTGCTTGCTATTTCATTATAACACAACTACTTTGTTGTCCTATCTTATAGATTCTAGTTTTTTGAGAGTTTTCTTTTGGTTCCAAATTCATAATTGTACATGGTGTGGCTGCTTTGAGGAGTTTATCAGAAGTATAGAGATTCTCAAACTTTCCTGCTAACTTAGACCCTGTGGCAGAGGAGAATCAACAGAGGGGTGATGAACTTCAGAAGTCCCAGCTTCATGGCCTAAAATCCTCCCAAGATCGTGAAGTGTCCTTGGGATGTATTTTCTTGGGAATTCATGTTTTACTGTAATTTTTTTAGGTTTTTAAATATTGATTTTAATATACAGATCCTTTTGCAATGTACACAAGTTTCAAAAGTATGAATTCATGAAACATCACAGATGGAAACTAGGCCAATACATTTTCAGAACTTGTATTAACGGGAAAGGGGCGGTATACTCGATTTCTTCAAAATCTAGTCATCACATCTGTAAGTGGACATGAAGTCCAGAGGACGAGGTAGTTAACGTGGTCTGACAAGGGGCATTAAAGTGTGTACTGCTTTCTGTTATTCTGTCCAGCCGGGGGACTAGTGACAGTACGTGCTCGCAAGCCAGGGTGGGGCCACGGTTGGTCCTCAGTGCGTGTTGCTTGCTTGCCTTTCCTCTGCTTCCTGGTACGTAAGCCCCACCTACTCGTTTATATGGCATATGTGATCATGCAAAAGGAGGAGTGGGTCAGTGTGAATCACTTGGATCGGTGGTTTCTTTTACAGATCACTAAAGTCGTTCTCAGCAAAGGTTGGAGGTGCCTGGAGTGCACTGTGTGTGAGGCCTGTGGGAAGGCGAGTGACCCCGGAAGACTCCTGCTCTGTGATGACTGTGACATAAGCTACCACACCTACTGCCTCGCGCCTCCTCTGCAGACCGTGCCCAAGGGGGGCTGGAAGTGCAAATGGTACTCCAGGACTTCCCCCCTCCTCAGCCTCTCAGGCGCACAGTGTTCCCACAGTTGTTCTTAAACACTAGCCACAGCCACTTCATTGCACAATAACCTGTTGAGCGGGAGAGATACCATGCCACTACCCAGAAGAATGTTCAGATATGCACCAAATAATTTCCCCCCGTTCTGTTCTCCTGTAGCTCCTTGAATGCTAGTAACTACATAAACCACATAAATAAAACGGCGTCTTGTTGGGGGGGTGTTGGATTTCAGGTGTGTTTGGTGCAGACACTGTGGAGCGACATCTGCAGGTCTGCGATGCGAATGGCAGAACAATTACACACAGTGTGCTCCCTGTGCAAGCTTGTCTTCCTGCCCAGTCTGCTATCGGAACTATCGAGAAGAAGACCTTATTCTGCAGTGTAGACAGTGTGATAGGTATTGTGCTACTTTTTAAATTCTTTTATCTCTTGCAAGCTTTTCTCTTTTAAATATAGCAAAAGGAAATTGGAAAATAACGTCCTTCCATCTCAAATTTAAGAAACAAGACTTTTTGCTTTCCAGATTTTCTGTCAGTTAGAAACTTACACAGGTTTCCTGTTTTATATCCACAATTCCAGACAAAGATTTTTTACTTGGGGCTTTTAAGCGTTTATGAATCCCTTGAAATTAGATGCAGAATTACTGCCTGCATATATGCATTTTTCTGTGCAGTGTTTTTGAATCTTTCATTAGATTCTACAAATGATCTCACACATTTTACTTTCCTTAAACTATTTTTTCTTAAAGCTCTAGCTACTCAATGTCTAGATACTGTACACGAGCTCCCACCCTCTTTCAGTAGTATGTGAGCAGCTTCAAAATCAAGAATGTTTTCTTTGGTTTCAGTGGTATATTATTGTGCTCTGTTAATAGTTAGCAATGTACGTGTAACATTAGCAATAGTATTATTTCATCAGTAATACAGGATTCTCAGGACTCTGCCTGTCAATTCTTTGTTCAAAGGCAAGATAACTCCTTTTATTCCCAGTTACATTCAGCCTCAAATACATTAGCTCTATCAGCTCCACAGTAGATGCACATCACATGGAGCACGTATGTGCTAAACCGTTCGCAGACTTCTGAATTCCTTCATACTTGCCCCAACTAGCCTCCTTGCTGTCTCTGATATTTTCACTGTATTATCTTAAAACAGTTATCCTATCCTCCATGTGCTTTTGCTTCCTTCCTAGTACTTGATCTCATTCCTTTTTCTTTGCTTATTCTCGGCTCTGATAGTTTTTGTGGGTCAGTAGGCGTGGTTAGGAGAAAGAGCAACATGGGCAACATAGGCACGTCCGAACCTCAGGGGCTTTCAGTGTGGCAGCTGTCAACTCCTGCTGCGGTTTTGTTTTAATGTACAAAATATGGTCTTTTTAGATGGATGCATGCAGTTTGTCAAAACTTAAATACTGAAGAGGAAGTGGAAAATGTAGCAGACATTGGTTTTGATTGTAGCATGTGCAGACCCTATATGCCTACATCAAATGGTAAGAAAAGACTGTCAACAGTGGGTCTGTGCTCCTATAACTCCCTTGTGCCGTGCTGTCCATGCCCAGTGAGTGGGCTTGCCTCTTTTTTTCTTTTTGTGAAACAGTTATTTGGACAAGTATTTTGTGAAAAATAAGTTATTTTAGTTATATATAAATTAACTCTTTTTATCCCAACTTAATATGTTAAAACCGTTGGCTTACATAAAGAAAATAAATTAAGCATGTATTATAGATATACAATGTAATTTTCCCTTCATGACTCATCATCTTGTAGTTATTAGGAATGTATAGAAATCCAGTGTGCTGGTTCTTATCTTGGCCATTTCTGCCTCCATGATGTGTGTTTCTTCCACTGCTTCTCGGTGTTTTTAAAGACAGCCTTTAACTCTATTTAGTGTTTAAGTATTTACTTTCATAAAATGGGTACAGAAATAGAAAATTTAATTATATGTAAATCCTTAAATATTCCTTTTCTAAAAAAAATTACACAGTTTTTTTTTTTTTCTTTTCTATTTCAGTGCCTTCCTCAGACTGCTGTGAATCTTCCCTTGTAGCACAGATTGTCACAAAAGTGAAAGAGCTAGGTAAAACCTGAAGCACTTTACTTGACTGTCCTTTACAGAGAGCATGTAAATGCAGAATTATTTATACACCCGACCTGTCACATGTTCCACGAAACCCGCCTTTGTCATATGAGTGTTCAGCCCGAGTTCCCTAATGTTGTAAATCATATCTGTGATTGACACGTATAATGTTTGTCTTTTTTTTTTTTTTAAATGTTTTATTTATTTATTCATGAGAGTCAGAGAGAGAGAGAGAGAGGCAGAGGCAGAGGGAGAAGCAGGCTCCCCACCTAGCAGGGAGCCCGATGCGGGACTTGATCCAGGACCCCGGGATCATGACCTGAGCCGAAGGCAGACGCTTAACCATCTGAGCCACCCAGGCGCCCTAATGTTTGTCTTATCCAGCTTTCGTGTGACACTATTCCTATCAATCTCAGCAAAATAGCAGTGAAGTAACCACTCAAAATAATTGTTGACTCCATGCTTGCTTTGGTTTTATTGATATATTACTGTGCTTAGTAATCACTTAGCAGAAAATAAGGCTGGGTTAGCAGACAGTGATTTTCCTTTTTTATTTTTATTTTTTAAATAATTAACTCAATTTCTTACTGTTTTTTTCTGTAATGGATCAGCTAGAGTGGTGATTAATAGGATACTTTTATTAAATTATCATTCTTTTGTCTAATTCTATTTGATATCATTGGATAAAAAAACATTTGGATAGTACAGAAATTGTCCTAGTGGATAGCAGTTTTGTACATTTAAAAATTTGCAGGATTTCTGCTTATTCATCACCTCTCCCCGTCACTGATTATATTGATACTTGGCTCTCCAAATGGGCTTCAGTAGTATTCTCGTTTCTCTTATATAAATTGATCCTCACCTTTTAGTCTGAGAAGATGCTCTGGGAAAAGGCTCATAGTCGAGTAGCTGAAGCATTGCTTTTAGCTTCAGTGCTCTCTTTCTAAATCCTTAATTTGATAGGTGAGAAAAAAATGCCAGGTAGACCTTTGTAACCTTTCTGCTTATAATCCAAGGAAGTTCGACCAGTTTTCTTAGTTTCAGTTGAGTACTGTTAATTTTTTGTGCATTTCACAATCGCTTTATAGTCACATTCCCTTCACATGGTATTTTGGAACACCAGTCAACTTATCAATTCAAATTAAGGTGAGAGTTTTAATGTGTATCCTTGGGATATTGTAATTTTAGATCCACCCAAGACGTACACCCAGGATGGTGTGTGTTTGACTGAATCAGGGATGACTCAGTTACAGAGCCTCACAGTTACAGTTCCACGAAGAAAACGGTCAAAACCAAAGTTGAAGTTGAAGATTATAAATCAGAATAGCGTGGCTGTCCTTCAGACCCCTCCAGACATCCAATCAGAGCATTCAAGGGATGGAGAAATGGATGATAGTCGAGGTAATACTGATTTATTTTCCATTCAATATGTTCACAAGAATTAAATCATATAAAATAGCCTTTAGAATACTTATATGTTTTATCTCAGGGTAAGTTCTACTGACTTAGGTAACCCTTGATATGACCCTTGGCCTTTCTAAGTGAGTTGTCTCCTTGGACTTTTTAGATTCTCTTCCTTCACATATTCTCTAGAACAGGCTTATTTACATTATAGAAATCTCCAGGAATACCATATCTTTGAGGATCACAGATAGGAAAGTTCAGAGGGCTGGACTCGAGGTTGCTAGGTGGCAGCATGAACTTCAGATGCTGTGAGCTCAAATGCCATGGCTCAGTTGAAGTAGAGCTTGATCCATCCAATCCTACATGGAAAACCATTATTAATGTTCAAGTGCAAATTTATATTCATAGGTGTTTATCATAAACTTAACTTTTTATAACTATTTTCTTGATCGCAGTAGATATTAAGGATTTTCTAGCTGAGTCCTTGAGATGACAAAACAGTTTTAGTAGTATTAAATTCAACGAGTTATAATTTTGCTTATCTCTGAAGAAGATTACCACAGTGACTTGTGTTTCTTTTAGGTTGGCTGGTTCTTTTCAGTTGACTCAGAAACAAAGTAAAAAATACTTTTGTTCCATCACATTATTCAACAGTATTGAATCCTACTCTGTGCTGGATGTTGGAAGCAATGTCAATGAACAAAGCAGATGAAAATCTCTGCTCATGGAACTTATTTTTAGTGTTAGAAAAGATTACTTAAAAAAAACATGTAATAAATGAGTTGATTATAATGTGTTTGGCAAGTGCTGTAGAAAAACTAGCATTGGAGTAAGAGGAATTGGCAGTGCTTATGGTGGTGTGAGGCATCAAGTGAACTGGAAGCAGTATGTGAGCACAGACGTGAAAGAGGTGAGTGAGTGAGCCATTGGATTATCTGAGGGAAGAGCATCCCAGACAGCAAGAAGTGCACAGGCTGTGGGCAGGAGTGTGCCTAGCTAGCATGTTTGAGGAACGTCATGAAGACCAGTGTGTCCAGCAGTGGACAGAGGTGGACAGCAAGAGATGCCGAGATCATAGGTATAAGGAGAGAGAAGGCATGACTCAATAGGTAACACAGAACCATAAGGCCATGCTTAAGGAATTTACATTTCCTGTGGATGGACTAGGAGGTAATTGGAGGTTTCTGAGTGAATAGTGGCTTAGTCTTACTCATTTTTAAAAGGCACACTCGGCTGTAATGTGCCTAGACTACTGAGCCCAGGAGTTGTGGCGCGTGGATCAGATAGGGGGCTGTTGGAGGAGGCAGGTGAGAGGTCATTCTGGCTGAGAGTGGATGTCTTTTACCAGTTAGTCCTCACATTTCCTTCACAGTGGTGTGTTTTTGGGTCTGTGTGGTTGGGAGAAAAACTTTCTGATGCTTATGTATAACTGATGTTCAAATACTGTTAAACAGGGAGTTTGATTTTAAAGTTTTGGTGATTTGTGGCTTGTGAAGAAATAGTCTGTATCTGGGAGGAATTGATCAGATTACCATCAACCAGAGCACAGTGAAGAATTCTAGTTTCTATGGACAGTAGATGTCTGAAAAATGATTCCATATTTACCCAGATCTGGGAAATGCTGCATTTCACAAAATTTGGAACATTTCTTGACAGTACACATTGATTCCCAAAGTATGAGATTATAGAACCTTTTAAAAACTTGGCAAAACAACAACAAAAAGGCCTGAGAAGGATTTCCCTTTGACTACTGTTCTGTACCACGATTTCGATGGATGTTTCTTCAACTGGGCAGTTTCCAGATGGAGGCAGTCTGAAGGTACATCCCCATAAAAATAACAAGTAACGTCACACATGATATTATATGTAAATACGTAGTGGATTCCACAGGAGTCTATAAAGGCCAAATGAACTTGGGATGTTCCTGAAATATTCTAACAATGCCCCTTTGTTGTTGCTTTTGCTAACTGTTGACTCTTCTGATAAATGTTTCTTCAGGAAAATAAGTTAAAAACAGTCACCTTAGCATATCAGAAACAAATTCTTTGTGCAACAGAAGCAGGCTTTTTTCTAACTCACTTACTATGATCTGGGATCTGGAAACCTTGTTAGTACAAAAAAAAAAAATCCCAAATCTAAAGCAAACAGAAACACTGTGTGTGTCTCAAGAGTGGGAACACCGTACCTCCCCACTCTAGGTAGCTCCCTCAGCGTGGACCCTCCCAGTGTGAGGGGGACACCTGGAGATGTGGGCCTAGGGTTGCCTTCAGGCTCTAGCAGGCAAGGGGGGAGGGTAGGTAGAGTGGAGCCAGGAATGGTATTTAGTGGGAGGAGAAGAGAGGAAGCAGCCAGGTAGGTAGGTTATTACTGCCTGTGACGTTAACACTAATTCTCTCAAATTCTTAAATTTGATTTGTGGACGAGTAATACATTCACATGGTGTAAAACTAAAAAAGAATACGGGTAAGTAGTGAAAAGTGTCACTCTCTCCCCTGTCCTCAATATTGGGTAGAGAGGTTTTGGTAACTAGGTGATAATCACAGCTATAATTGGACTTCAGGAGAGGGTTCTAGGCTAGAGAGAGAGACAGCCTTAGGGTCCTGAACCTGAATATGTAATTGAAGGTAAGGGAATGACTTGTTAACTGCAAACTGATTTATAATTGTCTTTTTGAGCATTCTGTGTGTGTTTCCCCTTCCCTGATGCTGATCTTTCATTTCCTGAGAACAGTGCATTAAGCAGCATGAGTTCTACAACCATCTGGGGCCTTTTCCATCTTTTTTATACTTTCCCCACCTACTGGGATGCACAGTTAGAATGGCTCAGTGGCCACTTTGACTTGCATTTCCTATTACACAGGAATTCTATATTTGATAGATTTTTCTGATTTTATCTGTACATTTACTTTTTTTTTTTTTTTTCCAGAAGGAGAACTTCTGGATTGTGATGGGAAATCAGAATCTAGTCCTGAACGGGAAGCTGTGGATGATGAAACTAAGGGAGTAGAAGGAACAGAAGGTGTAAAAAAGAGAAAAAGGAAACCGTACAGACCAGGTATAGTCCTGAGCTAGACATTTTAATATATTCAAAACTTAGTTAATTTAAGAAAAATATAATATTGGGCGCCTGGGTGGCTCAGTTGGTTGGGCGACTGCCTTCATGATCCTGGAGTCCCAGGATCGAGTCCCGCATCGGGCTCCCTGCTCAGCAGGGAGCAGGAGTCTGCTTCTCCCTCTGACCCTCCCCCCTTTCATGTGCGCTCTCTCTCTCTCTCTCATTCTCTCTCTCAAATAAATAAAATCTTTAAAAAATACATATATATAATATTGAGGGCTTCAATTTTAATTAAATACTCAAGATGAAATGTAGCTCCTTAACAACTCTCTAAACTAAAACTTGAATGTAGAAATTGAAAGACTGAACTATTTCAATATGCTTTTAAGGTGGAAATTCCTTAGGTTGAGTATGTGAATACTTCATAATAAATCATTATTTTAATGCCTTATTCCAAATGCTGTCCATTGTATTAAATGCTTTACTACATTGGCTATTATTTGTACTTGGACTTTTAAAGCCACTTATTTATTTTTCCCTTGATGTGTACTTCTGTAATTCTTTTAATTTTCAACATCCGTTCTTAATATTCTCTGTTTTTGAAACTTACTTCCGTGTTTGTGCAGGAGCCAGTAAGTGTACAATTAGGTAAACAGGGTTCTTGTGCCTCCTAAAATGTATAGTTCAGTTAATATATGACTGATAAAATTCTCTCTTATTTCCTCACTGCCTCAGAGGCAGAGGAAGAAGCTGTCTTGTTTGTCAAATTTTATTTGCCTTACTAGAAAAAATTACTGAACTGGTCACAATGCAGAATGTGTAGGCTTTCTTTAGGCAGTTTATTAATGTCTATTTACCAGTCAGTGAGACATTAGATGGAATCAGTTCGGTCTTTATCCTTCTGACTGCTTATATTTTATTGATAAGAGTGTCCTAAATATCTTTTGATGTGCATGGAAAAACTTTCTCACTGTTGTTTGTATTCTGCAAGACCTTAAAGGTAACCTTCCATAAGACGGGCCATATCTGTAACAAGGACCTAGATTAGCTTCGTCCAAGTCACTGTATGAAAATCATTTCATCTCTTCCTAATTAGGAGGCTTACAACTACACAAACTTTTTTAGACTGCAAACTCCTTCTAGGAGCTTATATTTATTGTGTTTTTTTTCCTCTCTGTTTCTGCCTCCTTTGGAAGTCATCCTTGTGACTGAGGGACCCATTAGGTCGGAAAGTGTATTAGATGGCTGTAAACTGTGACGAAAACTGTTAGTGTTTGACTAAGTATATGTATGAGGAGGTGAGGTGCTAGACGCTATCCCTGTTATTATAACAGTGAGGGAACTGAAGCACTAAAAAGTTAGATAACTTGCCCAGAGTCAGGTAGTAACTAGAATTTCCCAGAGTCAGGTAGTAACTAGAAGTAACTAGAACCAGATTCTGTGCTTTTGACTACAGAGCTGTTTGTGTCTCATGTCCAAGAGCCTTAACTAGACATGTTACCCCTGAAGTCATAATGATTTTAGTTTCATTTATATTTTGTGTATCTATTCTCCCACAGCTAATGTACAAGTAATTTGAATGATAATATGAGTTACTTAATATTTGTTAAACAAGTACAATTTACTGTACTATTTACTTTGACACTGTTGAGAAGAGGAAATGCATGCATTCTTTCTCTACTATAATAATGTATTTTTATACCTGTTTGGTTCGTGATAAGGTAACAGTCAGTAGCTTTGACGTCTTTTAATTTGCTTATTTCCAAACCCTATTGATTTAAATTAGCCCATATTGAATTTGGGAAATGCCTCCAAGCAATTTCACCCTACTTTGAAAATACAAGGAGAAATCAGTTATTTACAAAGTTACCCAATTTCTTTTTTGGATAGGTATTGGTGGATTTATGGTACGGCAAAGAAGTCGAACTGGTCAAGGAAAAACAAAAAGATCTGTCATCAGAAAAGATTCCTCAGGCTCTATTTCTGAGCAGTTACCTAACAGAGATGATGGTATGGTACTGATTTTGTTGGATTTAACCCCCTTTTCTTGCTATCCCTATTGAAAAGAACCATCCTAAATAATGCTGCAGTCACAACCTTATTGCTTCTTATTGATCAAAGGATGTGAGTGCCTGTAGAGTTCATACCTATAATACAGAAATTAGGTTTGATAAGGAAAAGGTTTAAGTCCAGTAAAGTATATTCCTCTGAGATTTTTTTTTTAACAACTTTTTGTTTTTCTTAAGTTAAATACAAACAGTGTAGGGACTGGATCACTTAGTTATACTAGGTGCTTCCCATTCATCTCACAAAAGGCATTTCTTTGCCTGTCTTAGCTCCTTGGTATAAAATTGGAGACTTTAGACTATTTTGTTGAAAGTCACAGGCTACTCCAACAATTTTTAACAAAATTGTATAATATTTTAGAAATATGTCTTCCAATTAATATTCTGTCATCTTCACATAGATCTTCAAAGAAAGCTAAATCATTGCTTAAGTCATAGCTTGAGAATTGGTTCTAATGAACACATTGTGTGGGTATGGTCACAATCTGTATACTTTACGTATTTTAAACGCTTTCTGTAGGATGTGAAGGGAAGAGATGTTTTCAGCATGTGCTCTGATTAGAGTTCTTCCATTATTATGGGGTGGGGTTTTGACCTGTGAATTAATGAAAATTACAAATTGTGTTTTTGAAAGGAAGCACCAGATGGTTTTAAAGGAATTTCTAATATGATTTATTATGGCTGTAAGAAGCCCAAAGAAATGTGACACGTTCAATGAGACTGGTTTTGTGTTTTCCATCTTTCTCTATTCTGTCCTCTAATTTTAGTTCTGTTAGGTCAGTATTTTATCCTTCATCTGCGGCATCCGGAGTCATCTGTTGAGTGTTTATTGTATTATGCATTGTTTCCTTTTCTGAGTTGCCTTTTTAGTATTTTAACACTTTCTAGTTTCTCCTTACAGCTCACTCCCCCTCGTCTCAGCGCTCTGTTACTTCTGTGTGTCTAAGTGATGCACAGTATGAAGTATTAACACCTTTGCACATGTGATTCTCCTGTGTGTCTCTCCTGGCCCCTTCTCCTAGTGACTCATTTCATTGTATTTATTGTCTGAGATACATACATACACATAATGTATTAAATTTTTTTTTTTTTAAACCATGAGCTCATATTCTGTAGAACATTCTCTGAACTTTTTTGAGGACTGAACTGAAGGTGGCTTCTTTCAGAGAATATCTGCATCTGTTAACGCCAGGAACATGAGGAGCTGCTACCCCAGGACTTCTTTAGCTTAAAGGATTTAGCTTAAATTCTTGCCTTGAAGTTTTTTGGTCCACCTGTGTTATAAATTCAGGTTTCTTACACATTAGGGCTATACTGAGTTTATGAACTCTCAGGGGAGATTTTCACTTTTTGCCTTTCTACCCAGCTCCAAATTCCATGACAAGATGACAAACCGTTTTCTTTGCTGTTGGTGGTGGGGAGGGGGAGGGGGAGGTGAGAGATGCATGGGGGAGGTGGGGGTTGGGAGGGTGTATTTCTTGTTAAACCAGCTCCGAGCATGGAATCCTTCAGGATCTCACCTTTATAGGAGGCACCTCTGGTTAATCTCTCTGCCTTGAGGGGAGAGGCTTTAAACTTTGTCTTCTAGTCCCCATTCCTCATGATGCTCTGAAAATTGGAGCTCAAGGTCACTGGATTTTAGCAAAATTTCAGAGAGCTTTACTTAGTTTTTTGCTTATTTCTTTCTGTGGTTCCTGTTTTACTTAATTTTTGGTCTTTGAGGATTCTTTATTTTCTGGTAGATTACATTTAAAAAGATTGTTTAAAGAATGTTTATCCACCATTTGTAGTTTTCAGAAGAGTCAGTCCGCTTACATATTCTGGCAACAAAAGTGCCTGCATTGATTTTCAGAAGGGGTGTGCTATTTGCCTTGGGAATATGAGCCTGTCGTTTGATGGCTCACCTATCTGCTTTAAATAGTGTACTTACTTCTTTGCTAATTTCATAGATCAAAATTTTGTTTTCTTTCCATTTCTCTGATTGATTTTAAGATTGGGTATTCATAGCATGTTTATGAGTATATTTGTAGATAGTAATATATGTTTACAATATATATGTACTATAAAAACCTAATTTGCAATAAATCCCTGAACTTGGAATTGCTTAATTGAAGAACACACATTTTTGAAAAGACTTTTGTTGGCTATGCCCGAGGAACTCTCCAAAAGGTTGTTCCTGCTAAATTGCCTTTAGTAATATATATGAGTAGCCATTTCCCCCAGACTCATGAGCATTGTATATTTTCATTATTTTAATTTTTAACACAGTGTTGATGTTAAAACAATTTGCTGCTTTGCGAGTAAGGAAATGCTCATTAAGAGACAATAGTAAATGGATATTGATACTAGATAGACATGCAGTGTATTTTTATGATAATTAAAGCTTGCTAGTAAACTTGCTTTGACATCTTTTTGTGAAAAACTTAAGTCCTGCTGTACACGTTAAATTTACACAGTATTGTATGTCAGTTATATCTCAATAAAACTGGAGAGAAAAAAAGAAAAACCCTTGTTTGTTTATATGGATCTGATTATATGTTGATAAGCTATAAAGTTACTTTGGGTGGATTTGTCTGAAAATTTTAAATACCACATACTTATAAATGTGATTACTTTTTCAGGCTGGAGTGAGCACTTACCAGATACTCTAGTTGATGAATCTGTTTCTGTTACTGAAAACACTGAAAAAATAAAGAAGAGATACCGAAAACGGAAAAATAAGCTTGAAGAAACTTTCCCTGCCTATTTACAAGTAATGCTTTGCTTTACATTGTATTGTGTAGTTGATTAACAAAAGAAACGTAATGTATTGAGTTTTTGAAAATGGTTTTGTTATTTTTGTTAATGTTTTACTTGTTTTAATTCATGCTTTTACCTTTCAGAGGCCCACAAAAATTAACATTTACCTTTTTTGTGCCTTGATACTTTTCATAAAGTTCTTTTTTATCCCAGTTTTTCACTTCCAAATATTTCATAAGACATACAAGGACATTTTGAACTGGGGAAAGCTCATTCTTGTAAACCATTTGCACCTGTGTGTTCCCCAAACCCATGTCCCATGGACATCTCCCTTTGCCAATACAGGTCAGGGTAATTATATTCACTGAATAAAGATTCCTTTTTAGCAGCCAAGTTATAGCTTTAATAGTTGTTTACCACTTTTAGAGGCCAGTGACCAAAGCTTTAAGTCGAATTGTTTTTGTTTTCTAAAATATACATCAGAAAAACATCCCTCAACATGAAGACATTGTTTACTAGGTATAGGCTGCATGAAAATAGAAATCTTTCTAGCTCATCTGTAAGCATGAAGTCACAGAAGAGTTCCAAACCCCATGATGTTGTACTGGAGAAGACCCGATATTAGAGATAGGACTGGGCTAGTCCTCTCTCTTCAGGTGTGGAAGTGGGTTTGGGGCGGACCATTATGGAGTGTCCATCTGGTCTGTTCCTCCTACGTATAATGGCCTACAGAGTTACTGCTTTATTGCTTGAATCGCAGTTATTTTTTTTACCCTAATTTTTCCAGTTGGCTCTTACTGGTTTAAAAATACATTTCTGGGGTGCCTGGGTGGCTCAGTCGTTAAGCATCTGCCTTCGGCTCAGGTCATGATCCCGGGGTCCTGGGATCAAGCCCCACATCGGGCTCCCCGCTCGGCGGGAAGCGTGCTTCTCCCTCCTCTACTCCCCCTGCTTGTGTTCCCTCCCCTGCTGTCACTCTCTCTCTCTCTCTCTCTCTCTCTCTGTGTCACATAAATAAAAAAAAAATAAATTCTTTAAAAATAAATAAATAAAAATACATTTCCATTTAGCTAACATCCAGCTTCTTCAGTTTTCTCTTTTGGTAATTAGAAGTATAAAAATCAAATGCTCATTTGAGTAACAAGTCATCTGTGTTTAGTAAAACTTTTAAGTGTAGTTGTATGTAGTAATGTACATGAGTATAAATTTTTATTAGACAGCTAATACCTTAAGGGCAGTGTCCATTTTAGAGTTGAGTCTTTAAGGTTGGAGTCCTGGGTTTGAATACCACTCTGCTACCAGTTAGCGATGTGATCTCATTCTGCTCACCATCTCTGTGCCCCAGAAACGTTGAGAGATTGAACAGGAACTATGTGTGTAAATCACTTAACTTGTGCCATACATGTTGTCTTTCTTTAATAAATGTTTTATTTTCCCCGGATTCCCTTCAAATACCCACTCATCTTAACTGTACCCCCTTTTTAACAATAATAGTCATTTTATTGGTCAGGAGATAACCCCCCTTGTTTAGATTATCTTTCATTGCATCCTTTTTGGTTCCTCTCATCCCCTCCCCCTCTCTTTTAATAATCCTTTCTTGGGAATATCTAACATGCTTCTCCACCTCCGCCTCCTCCTATTGAACCTTCTGTAAAGTGCAATATGTATTTAGGAAGCCTTTTTTAGCTGTTTATGAATATATGAAAACTGACCATTTTATACTTTGGAAAAGAGCTTTAAAAGTAGTGGATCTGATTTCCTAATTACCGCTATAATCTTAATCTGTTGAGCTGGATTGTTTCCTCTTGTGTACATCAGTAATACCTAACCTTTCTTTGGGCAGGGGGATGTGAAGGAAACCTTTGTAATGCTCCTGTTTCTTGGGCATCTTGTGGTAGCCGTTGTATTTTCCCCCACTGATTGATGGAATACATAGTGATGAAAGCCCACAGGAATTCAGTAGCCATTTTCCAGTTTTTCTTTATTAATCTTAACAGTGTCAGGATAAACTATAAATAATTGTATAATCTACCCAATAGAAATATTTATGTGGTCTCCTAAGACCTAGTGCTGCTATGTGACCTTAGGAACCCTGGTAGTACATTTAAAATCCCCAGTTTGTTCTGGGAGTCACATTATCAAATCTGAAGCCATGTGGAGCCATTCCTTTATATAAAGTTAATAAAAAGCTATCAAATTAATAAGAATGTTACAGTTTTTTATAAATAGCATTAAAGTCTTCATGAGTCAAAGAAAAAGTGTCTTGCTAATCATGGTCTCAGACTTATACCAAAGGCATGAAATAAATGATCTCTAAAGTTCTAAGATGCTCTGCTATTCAGTATCTTTCCTAATGATAAACCATCGCTCTTAAGAAGCAGACCATACTTTACTTGGTGCTCTAACTTCGCTGATTTTCAAATTTCTTTTTTGTAGTGAAACAGCTTGTTCATTTAAAAAATGTGAAAATTTCAAATCAAATATATCATACCTCTGTCGGACTTCACATACCTCCTTCCCCATCCCTTTGCAGAAGTTAGCATTGTTCACAGTTTGGTATTTATCTTTTCAGAACTTGTTTTATAATTTATTTTTGCATAGTGAGAGTAGTCTCGGTTTGTTTTTAATGTTTTGTTGGACACTCAACTTGCTTTCTTTTAATACTGTATTTTAAAGCTTTTCTTTGACAGCATAGCTCTAGATCCTTTTAAACAATTGATGTGTTTTATAGTTTGGGTATCAGTAATTTGTTTAGTCATAATGCCTTTTGACAGACATTGAAGCTGCTTTCACTTGGTATTATAAAAATATATAAGGTGTACCTTTTCTGTATATGTATCTTTGGCAAGAGTATATTAAATGTTGAGTTTCTGCAAAATTGTCCTCCGCAAAGGATCCTTTTTCTAGACAGAACCACCATACAGAAAATAGACTAGAACTTCTGCTCTGGTTGTTGGGTTGGGGGTGGGGGGTGGGGTCTCAAGGGCTTCCTTTTGTCCTCCTTATTGATCCTTGAGAAGTTTTGGAGAGATCCTCCAGTTGTAAGCAACTCAGCTTGAAACACTGGTCTCTAGGGTAGAGGAAATATATTGAAATAGAGAAATGTTAATATGAGTAAATGAATAAAAAGCCAAAAGTCTTTAATAGTAGTAAATTTTGTACACGTAGTATGGTTCAAATGAGTATAAAAACCCTCTTTCAGATTTATAGCATGTTAAGTCTTTAATGTGGTTATGTGAATCAATAGGAGGTTACTAAATCTACCTGAAGTATGTAAATATTAAAGCTGTAGATCAAACCCTTGTGCTATTCTCTGTGAGTAATCTATAAATATTAATAATATTCATGAAGCCTTAGTTTTTCTTATAATATGTATTAAAGTGCCAATAGTATTATAAATTTATCAGTTTTTAAATTTAATTGTTGCCTAATCTGGAATTATTGGATTATTATATTGCAGTTCCTAGAAACACATTTGACATAATTATGTGGTTTTATTTGCATAATTTGTGTCTAGTAAAACGACAAAAAAATCTTTTAAAATAAGGGGAAATCTGTATAAAGCAATTGACAGGTTATTTCTATATTGTTCATATAGTTCTGTATTCAATTTCTGTATTCTTGAATACCATGATTAGCAAGACACTTTTTCTTTGACTCACGAAGACTTTAATGCTATTTATAAAAAACTGTAACATTCTTACGTTTTTGTGTTATTTCTGCCTTCTTGTCAAAAATGGTAGAATTACCTGTTAGCATTTTAGAGTTTTATAACTAAATCAATCATTTTCATATGTGCTTATCTTTATCTAGGAAGCTTTCTTCGGAAAGGATCTTCTAGATACAAGTAGACAAAACAAGCTAAGTTTAGATAATCTATCAGAAGATACAGCTCAGCTTTCATATAAAACAAACATGAACACAACTTTCTTGGATCCTTCCTTAGATCCACTACTTAGTTCATCCTCAACTCCAGCAAAACCTGGAACTCACGGTATGTGGAATAATTTACAGATACGTTCTTTATCACATGACATTTGTATTGCTTGTAATTAAACCTTTGAAATGCTTTAGTTTGGCCTCATGCATTTTAAACGTCAACCTCTTTGAAGTATAATATGCATTCAGTAAATGCAACTATTTTGAGTGGATAGGTTTATAGGATTTGGCAAATAAATTTATCTATGTAACTGCCACCAAAATTAAGGGTTGCAGAGGAGAATGTTCAGTTTATAATATGCTAAGGATAATGTAAGGAGGTGTAATTTTGCCATAGTCGGTGAGTAATAAATGTAATAATCTTTGACTTAAGTGAGATAGATTTTTGTTAATTACATGACCCAAAGAAATTCAAAAGAGGGGGGAAAAAGAATGCTGTAGCTGGGAACTTGCTGACAGACTGTGTTAATTCAATGAAATATATTGTGTTAGATCACAGTTTCTTACTACTTACAGTTTGGGCCAGATGCACCTTTGTTGGAGGGAGGCCCTGTGGTGCATTGTGGGATACTTGGCAGCATCTCTCTCCTCATGTCATGATGATCAAGAGCATCTCCAGATACTGCCAATTGTCCCTTGCAAAACCGCCCCTGATTGAGAACCACTACCCTAGGTATAGTGAATGTGGGGACTGTTTAGAATCAGGGAAAGGTATGAGAACTTAATACATTTATAAAGTGATATTAATGTCAACAAGGCTCTAGGAGTTTAACTAGTTCAGTATGTAGGAGTTGTGATCACAGAGTTTCTTCCCCACGTCTAGATTTTTATCTACTATCAGTTATAAATTAATGTTTTTCTGACAAGCTTCCTTTTTACCATTGATTACTTTTTTTAACTCAGTGAATTTTATAAACTCAATTTGTAAAATAATCTTAAGGTGACTTTTTACTGAGAGATGACTTTTGATATATTACAGCTCCATTTCCTTGGCATTACCCTGGATTGACATACAGGCTTTTATTTTAACTTCTCAAAATAATTAGAAGTAGTCTTAGCCGCTCTTATACACATGCAAGATGTCTAGTCTTTGTTATTGTTGACAGTGGGGAAAACACTGATCTAAAGGCCATGCTTTTTGTTTATCTTAGCAGATGATTTTACTTTTACTTAAATTCTGTTGCTTTAAGTGCTTACCTCCTCTTATCCATGTCAATATATTGTTAATATATAGCAAAAGACTTGTGGATCCTTCAAACAGTATCTTACTGTGAAGGATATCTTACTGTGAAAATTTTGACTAGCCATTTAAAAACTTAACTAGAACTTATTTGCACTTGAGTTTTTATAAGGAAGAGAACTGAGGTTGGACAGAAGGCATATTGTGGCAGTTTCGAAAAACATTGATAAACTCACAAAGCTGCAGGGAATGGTTCAGTGGTGAAGCCAGAATGTGGAGGACTAGAATAGCACCTGTTCCAATACCCAGGCTAAATGGGACATTCTCTGCAGCCGAACTACTCTGGCCTTTCTAACGGGGAAACTTTCAAGTAGCAGCTTGTTGTTGTATTTCATTCAGTATAATCTATCACATCAGTTCTAATGATTTGTCGGTAAGATAGAAAAATCCCTTTCTTCAGGTAGGGGTGAACTTTTAAAACATTTTTAAAAAAATGTTAGTTGTAATTTATGTAGTAGAATTCCATTGGTTTAATACACACACACACACACACATGCACACGCACTAAGTGCCTGAAAGAATTCAGATTTTTTTCCCCCTTAAAGCGTCTAGAGATATACTATTGAAGTAATTTTATTTCCCTAAAAACTTTACAAATATTTGGCACTTAATTTACATTAGTTTTTGGTTTGAAAAATTATAGTATTCTTTTTTTTTTTTTTTAAGATTTTATTTATTTATTTGACAGAGAGATAGAGAGCACAAGTAGGCAGAGAGAGAGGGAGAAGCAGACTCTCCACTGAGCAGGGAGCCTGACACGGGGCTCGATCCCAGGACCCCGGGATCATGACCTGAGCCGAAGGCAGCCGCTTAACTGACTGAGCCACCCAGGCGCCCCAAATTATAGTATTCTTATGTATGGATTCTGTTTGAGAAGTATATGTTTAATGGGACAAGACTATTTGTGTCTTATAGGGATATTTGATCTAGGATCTTACGAGTATTTTATGTCTCCCCCCCCTTTAAAGTAAAAACACAGTTGACATAGATTAAAAAATGCAGATGTTTCTTAAGTGACTAATATAATTATTAAAGCTAGCCTATTGTCTTACTGATGAGTCCAGAAGTCAACTTTGGAGTCCTCCTTGACTCTTTATTATCTCACACTTCACAGTGGATACATCCACAAATTTGTCTCTGTCTTCAAAATGTAGCCCAAAGTCAACCATGTCTTACCTCCGCTCTCCCGCCTGCCCCAGAGTGCTCGCTGTCGCCCCCTCTTAGACAGCAGCGGCTTCTGGAACTGATCTCCAGGCCTCCCCTGCTGCCAACACTCCCCACGCCCACCTCCCCCAGTCTGTTCTACACCTGGAAGCCAGCGCTTTCCCTTTCAGATATCACTCCTATCCCTTCTAGCCATCAGCCTTCCAACAGGTTCCCATGCTGCTTCATATTTCAGTATAAAGCTCAGTCCTCACCACGACTTATAAAACCATACATAATCTCACTTAGCTGCCTTTTATTTCCAGCACTCCTTCCCTTCATTACTGCAGTCAACCACACTGACCACACTTGGCAAAACCCTAACTGCTCCCGTCTTTCCATCTGCTTTTCCCTTTGCCTGGAGTGTTCTCTCCATCTTTATGCATATTACTCCCTTATTTCATTTACATTTATCCTTGGTCATGTCCTTTAAAAGGTCTTCCCTGACGACTCTAATACTTTATCATCTCCACCTCTTATTCTTAATCCTTTGTCCTTATTGTTACCTTTCTAGCACTTACACTGCAATCATTTATTTGCTAACCTCTCTGAGAAAGTAAACAAAGTAGGCATGCACTTTGTTACAGTTATTCTGAATTCCCAGTGGCTGGAACAATGCCTGTTAACATAATCCATAGACATAATTCTGTGGGTACTGAAATATTTTTTGAATAAGTTGAGTGAATGATTAATCAGTATTAAGATCAAAGTTGGAACTGGGCATCTAACTAGATGGTACCTACTTTATATTTTACAAGGAATTTCTAAATAATGCATTTGACTTTGATATTTATCTTCTGTATTTTATTTTCTAGATGTCACTTCTAGAGATGCCACTTTCTTAATGCATTTTTTTTTTGCTTATAGCATTCTATTTCACTTTTATTGCCTTTATTTCTCTTATTGGTCTTTATTTTAAATTTTATTTTATTGTTAATGAACAGTCACAAAACAAAAATAGTCTTAATTTTTAATGTTTTGTTATTCAAAACATTGGTGTGTGTTTTCTTTGAAAAATTCCTTACTTTAGAAGTAATAATCTTATGATTCTAGCACTTAACTCAGCATCTCCGGTAGTCTAGATGTTTAGTGAATGGTTGAATGAGTGAGTGTGTTTTAGAACTTAATGTCTAGGACAATATTGAGACTTTAAAAATATACTTGCTATGCTTAGGTACGACTGATGACCCCTTAGCTGATATTTCTGAAGTCTTAAACACAGATGATGACATTCTTGGAATAATTTCAGATGACCTTGCAAAATCAGTTGATCATTCAGGTATATATGTCTATATTTGTCTAGTGTCTGTTTTATGATAATGATGAGGTGTGTGTGTGTGTGTGTGTGTGTGTGTGTGGAACAAGTTTAGTCTTTTCTCTGAAACCGAAAGAAAGTTTGTTTTGGCTTTGTCAAAGAACTCATCATTTTATTTGATCTACCTCAGCTTTTCTGCTTTAGGAGAGGAAATAGCAAGTTAATTTCTGTTGTCTTTCTAATTGCATCAAACTTAAGGCTTGTTGCCCTACAGTCTTGCTGTATCTTGTTTCTTCTTTTGTTTGCATTGCTCCTCACTTCCCACCCCTGTGGTAATCATCCATTTTATTTGGTTTGGGTCTTGTAGGTCTTGATTTATGCACTTTCCAGGTTGAGAGCTCACCTTTTCCATTTGGTAAGAAACTGAGCAATGGATGACGGCTGACTAGAAGTAGTCTTTTTTTATAGTGATTTCAGCTGAAACAACCTGTAGGTGCATGCATATTGTTATAGCGCTAATTTGTCACTAATCCATACTTGCTTTTCCCTTTGTGCGTGCAGCTAAAGCATGGTACAGCTGTGCTGTGCTTTGGATGACTTTATCAGTAGTTTTTTTTTTTAAGTGAATGATTTTATTCTTCTTAATATGTAATTTATAATATTACCCACATGTTATAGAGTTAGTTCCTAATACAAGATCATATAAGGGCAGACTAAATTTTAGTTTTTAATAGTAGTAATATTGAGAGAGCATGATAAAGTAGATGATAGACCACTTTTAAATGTGATTTTTGCCTGAAAATCAATTTGTATGAAATAAACCATGTTACATTATAAACATAATCTGTATCTTGTTTTGTGACTACAGAGTATTTCCAAAATATGATCTGTAGTTGAAATTATTCACAAAAGGATAATGTTTACTAAACATTGAGAATTTTACAGCATTTCATTAATTTATGTGAAAGTCTATCCCTCCTTTGTCACACACCATAGGTGATAGTTGAACTGTACATTGGAAACCACTGTTTTTCAAGCTAAGGCAATCACTTACGCCTTAAATACTGTATATTGAATCTTCTTATAGATTACTATATTAATGATATAGTGCTTATTTTTGTGGAAGTTTAGAACCAGGTGTGTTCTTCTATTCCTCAGGAAATGTATTTACTTTGATTAAAATATAACTTTAAGTGGCACCTAAGTTTACAAATACATTGTGCCTGATTTTTACTGATTGACTATTCAAATTGATATAAGAACCATGATTAATTTATAATTACAAACTTTTCATTGCTCTATTTTAATCATATTGTTGTGTATTAATGAAAGTAAATAGTGCTGTGCATTTTACGTGAATATTCAGAATTTACTTGTAATCTGTTTACTTTGCTCCTCTAGCTGGAATAGATATTGGTCCTGTCGCTGATGATCCGTCCTCTTTGCCTCAGCCAAGTGTCAATCCGAGTTCACGACCATTAAGTGAAGAGCAGCTAGATGGAATCCTCAGTCCTGAGCTAGACAAAATGGTCACAGATGGTAAAATATTTGCCCTACATCTAGGCTTTCTAAAAGACATGAGTAAATATGATTTTCAAAGATTTCTGCATGCTTCTTTATAATTTAACTTCTCTTCTGATCATTTCTGTGTCAAATGCTATTTTGTGTCAGTACGTTGAAATGGTAGTTGTTAATATTTGTGTTTCTTTATTTTATCCTAGGAGCAATTCTTGGAAAGTTATATAAAATTCCAGGTATTTGTGTTCTGTATTTCGAGTTTATGAAAATGGCATTCCATCTACTTTGGCTCTGATAGTCTTGTATTTTAATCTTACTATCACTGTAATTCTGTCTCACAGAGCTTGGAGGGAAGGATGTCGAAGACTTGTTTACTGCTGTGCTTAGTCCTGCGACCACTCAGCCGGCTGCGTTACCACAGCCTCCCCCACCCCCAGTGCCTCAGCTGGTGCCCATACACAGTCAGGGTATGTCACGTCTAGAAAAGTTTTGTAAGTACACTCACGCAGCATATGTGCCTTCGCTAAAGCAAATCAGCCTTGTCCCTTAGAAACAATGTATATAAACTGATAGGAGAAAACCCTCTTTTATGGCAGTGGAACAACACTTCATGTGAATTTATCTCATTCACCTATCTCCGTGAACTTCCCCAGCCCTCTGTGATCCTTTGTCACCAGAGTTCTTTCGCTCTCTTTACTGGCAGTTGGGAGAACAGTGCCTCCCTGCTTCCCTTCACCAGTCTGGCTCCCCTTTACTCAGCCCTTCCTGCACACACGTTTGGAGAATGACCCCCCTCCCACCCCCCCCACACACCTGACTGCCTGGTCTTGGCTTCCCTTTCCTTTCCTGAATCAGTAGATCACCACCTGCACACCCAGCCCCGTCTTTCCACTGCGGCAGGGAGCACAGATATGATGCCTGTTTGGGTGGTTACAGTTTTTCCTTCAGACTGTGAGGTCCTTGAAGGCTAGGGTCATGTCCTCCCCATCACTGTCTACTCTGCCATGGAGTGTGTGCACAGCACATCCTTTCAGAGTAAATCTGCCACCTTTCTCCACTGTCAACTTCAAATCTCTAATTTTGTGGAAATCTGCCTTCTTTGTTTGATGAGTTTTCTTCTACCTACTTGTAACTAGTTGCCAGATAAGTTTAAGGCTTTAATTTCTCTGTGTTTCTGGAGAGCTGAAATTGGACAACCTAGACTTAAAATTTGTGGAGGTAGGTGAGGAGAGCGCCACAGGGGTGGGAATCCCCCGTCGGGGTGGTTGGAGTCCTGTGGGGTGGTGTGGGTCTTTGGCGATTCGAGCATAGAGTCATGTCTCTATATCCTGTTGTCACTGCTTCATGATGATATACTGAATTAAGTAATTTAATGATACTTTTATAAACCCTTACACTGTTTTTGTATAAGTGCTGAAATATGCAAATAATTTAATGTTATCTTTACTACCAATTTTATGTATACATGAAAAATGTCATAATGCACATAATTAAGATATTTTCATTTCTGCCAGTTTAGCCTCTAAACATAAATTTACCTTGATTTTTGCTAGACTAAACATGTGATTTACATTTGGATAAAACAGACTCATCATAAGTGCTTCTTGTCTTAATTGTTCCCGTATGTTTTCTTAATGATTAAGAATGCAACACTTCAGTATTTCTCTTCTCAACATATTAACAAAAAACCCCTATCTTCATGTTTTCTGAAATGGAAAGTATATATTTTAGAAATCAAATCAGTTAAAGATGCATTTTTTTTTTTTTTTTTTTTTGAGAGAGAGAGAGCATGCACGGGCAGGGGGTTAGGGTAGGAGCAGAGGGAAAGGGGGAGAGAGAGAGAATCTTTTTTTTTTTTTTTTTTTTCATTTTTTTTTTCAATTTTTTTTTTATTCTTATGTTAATCCCCATACATTACATCATTAGTTCTAGATGAAGTGTTCCATGATTCATTGTTCGTGCACAACACCCAGTGCTCCATGCAGAACGTGCCCTCCTCAATACCCACCACCAGGCCAACCCATCCTCCCACCCC
>NC_138380.1:4612016-4681021 GCF_054177405.1 Leptonychotes weddellii
TCCCACCCCACCCCCCACTCCAACAACACTCAGTTTGTTTCCTGCAATTAAGAATTCCTCATATCAATGAGATCATATGATACATGTCTTTCTCTGTTTGACTTATTTCACTCAACATAATGAGAGAGAGAGAATCTTAAGCAGGCTGTACACCCAGAGCATAGCCCGGTGTGGGGCTCAATCTCATGACCCTGAGATCATGACCTGAGCTGAAATCAAGAATCGGATGCTTAACCGACTGAGCCACCCAGGCACCCCAAAGATTCAATTTTTTAAAAAGATTTATTTGGGCGCCTGGGTGGCTCAGTTGGTTAAGCGACTGCCCTCAGCTCAGGTCATGATCCTGGAGTCCCAGGATCGAGTCCCGCATCAGGCTCCCTGCTAGGCAGGGAGTCTGCTTCTCCCATTGACCCTCCCCCCTCTCATGCTCTCTCTATCTCATTCTCTCTCAAATAAATGAATAAAATCTTTAAAAATAAATAAATAAAAAATAAATAAATAAAAAGATTTATTTATTTTAGAGAGCAAGTGAGAGAGAGGAGGGGCAGAGGGGGAGAGAGAGAATCCTAAGCAGGCTCCATGCCCAGTGTGGAGCCCGATGCAAGGCTTGATCTCACAACCCTGAGATCAGGACCCAAGCCGAAATCAAGAGGCAGAGGCTCAACCGATTACACCACCCAGGTGCCCTAAGATACGTTTTTTAATAAACGATCTTATTATCATTATTTAAATCCTTTCACAGTGTAGGCTCATTTTTGAAAGGTTTTGAAGGGATGCCTTTGTCTTGTTAGATGCTTATGTGTAATACAAAGATGAGTGAGACTGCCGACCCAAAGGAGTTTATAATCCTAGTATTGTAGACTTTCAGGTATATAGCTAATTTATATCATAGTTGACCATGATTCAAGTAGAACCTTAAGAGTCATTAAAATTTCAAGTCATGTTTCAAAGAATAATAATTCTTTCTTAAGAACAAAGCGTGATCAGGCCACATACACAGTGGCACTTAGATATTCAATAATGGCAACTTGAACATTTTCCAGAGCAAAGGAGAAGAGTAAGTGGGTGCTGTTTAAGGAGCAAAAGTAGAAAATGCACATTGGGTCGAGATTGTATGTAAATGGCTGTGAAAATAGACAGTGGCAGTTGGCCTTTTCTTCTGCAGATTTTTTGCTTAGAGCCATCCAAGATCTCCCACCAGTGAAATGACCTGATGGGTCACACATTTTGGCAAGGTCCCACTGCTGTCAGTATTGGAAATGAATTTGAGACAACAAGGGTTGTACTAATGAGTTTATTGTGGTTGGGACTAAGTGAAAGTTCAGGTTCCATGCATGTAAATATATATGCAGTGCTAAGTGAAAGAAGCAATGGATATGAGAGACAGTGATGTTAGAATACGTAGGACTCTGCTACTGAATGGCTGTAAGATACAGGGAAAGGTGGGACACAAAGTGAATTAGACTGTATGTGAGCCAGGCTTGCCTACAGGTAATCAGGCTATAAACTAGAAACACGGAACAGAGAGGAGAGAGAGAGAGAGTGTGTGTGTGTGTGTGTGTGTGTGTGTGTATTAGAGGGCAGTGGAAATGTAACATTTAGTTTTAGACCATCGTTAGTTTGTTAGAAATGGGACATATACATTGTTCTGACTTACAGGCAGACTTACTTGCAGTTGTTCAAGGCTATATATAGGTGGAAATTTATAAATTGTGGGGTGGCACTAGTTGGAGTTGTGGGAAGGGTGAGATTTCTTAAGAGAGCACACTGCTGTAGAGTATAGAATCTTGAAGAACTCTTTAATTAAATGTGATGAGTTATATGCTTAACTCACTGGTTTATCTTAGATAATGCAATTATATGTTCCTTTTCTTTTTCCTTTTTAAGGGTTAGGTGAAAGTGAAAAAACAGTGATGGAGACTGCATGAGAGGCATAGGATCTTAGAGATGAGGATCGTTAGAGATAGGTTATAAAGTCAGGTAGGATGAGTGCTTGAAAGATGTTTCATTGGGGCGCCTGGGTGGCTCAGTCGGTTGAGCGACTGCCTTTGGCTCAGGTCATGATCCTGGAGTCCCGGGATCGAGTCCCGCATCGGGCTCCCTGCTCAGCAGGGGGTCTGCTTCTCCCTCTGACCCTCTTCCCTCTCATGCTCTCTGTCTCTCATTCTCTCTCTCTCAAATAAATAAATAAAATCTTTAAAAAAAAAAAAAAGATGTTTCATTGGACAGTAAAATTGTTGGAAATCTTCCATAGAGTAACTTCAGTAAGAGTGGTTAAGGAAGGATGCCAGAATGTAATGTCAGCAGTAATACAGAAGGTCAGAAAGTGGAGAAGGGAAATTTCAAGATTGAGATAGAGTAACTTGAAATCACTTTAGCTGAAGGTTAAGTGAAGTAACTTTTCTGTCATTATTATGATTCATGCCTTGAGAAAGATTACTTTTATAAGCTGGTAACATCAGGTTGAGTTGTATGGTAGACGAGAGAGAGAGACAGAGACAGAGAGAGACACCACTGGTTAATTAAAATAGTAATAAAGGAAAAATGCTTTGCATTTACTTCTGTGTCCTTGCACAAGTGATTTAACCTCTGGGTCTTTGCTTCAAAGGAGCTGCATGTAATAACCCATTTCCCAGGTGGTTGTGAGGATCAGAGTTAATACATATAAAGCTTTCAGAACAGTGCCTGGCATATAGTGAAGTGCTTAATAGGCTATTATTATGAACGGTTTTGATATGGTCGTGTTGTGGTTAAGATAGTGCTGATGTGGATCACATTGTCATTACCAATAAAGAAGCTTTTGTTTATCTTAATTACATGAAGGACATTTGACATTTTTCAGTCAAACCTCATATTCCTTAATGGAAACTACTTTCCATTGAAACTGAAAATAGAGGTAACATTCTACTTGGAAGAAAAGCAGAAATGTTGCTTCCTAATCTCATCCTTGAAGTGAACATAGATGTCCTGAGACACTTGTCACTGTAGTATTCTGATCCAGTGGGCCCAGCTCTGCCATTTAGTAGAATAAGCCCTAATTTGGAAGTCAGATAGCTCTTAGAAGTCCTTGAGACAAAATCCTGAAAACAGACCTCCTGGTAGTCAGCCCCAGTATCCTCACATAGGAACTGGAGCTGTCTATCCTCAGAGTTGTTCCAGTTAGAGGGTCTGGTTCAGGTGATAGGACAGATGCAGTACAAAACGTGTGGGTGAGACGCTGCTGCTGGTTATGCTTTTTTCTGATGGCATGGCAAAGTCATTGTTAGGAGTTCTCTGTCATTACACCAGTTGGGCCAGTATTAGCCACCTCTGTAACTGTATTTCCATTTGTATCATTGATTGGTGATGTGGATGTGGTCTCCTAGTGTTGTTCTGGGTGTTGCAACAGAGGCCATGCATTTATTACTTCAGAGTAGGTCTCTAAATTGGAAGGAGGTTTTTGAAGGTGCAGAAAACTGTGCAGATAAGGACAGTTGGCTATTCCTCAATAATTCAGACCAGTAGAAGGTCTTAATAATCGAGGTTGGAGTTCATTAGCTTGAGGAGAGTTAGGGGAAGCACAAGGTGGTCTTGTTTGGTTTGACTAATGGCTGTTTAGAAAGATGATGATCAGGGATTTGAAGCTTGTGAATAAGCTGGAATGAGAGTTAAAAAGGGGGGGCGGTGCTGAAACTGTAAGCACAGTAAAGAAAACTAGGCCCAAAACAGAATGTATGTGTTTTTAACAATAATCATCTATTTGATATGGTAGATGAAATATTGCTTGTTCCAAACAATTTTAGACCATGTACCAATTTAAGAATCATGGATAGTTTTTTGTATTAATAGCAACAAGAGTAAAATGTAAAGAACCATCTGTTTGTAAATTTTGAATGAAGAAGAGAAAGAATATTTGATAAAATGTACTAGCATTTGCTGTGAGAATCATTCTTTTTGTGGAGCTAATATGTATTGAATAGCTCACTGCATGCCCAGGCACTATGCTGAGAACTCCACTCACATTGTGTCAGTAACATTACAGAGTACCTTCATGTTATAGAAATAGTAATTGACGGGCGCCTGGGTGGCTCAGTCCTTAAGCGTCTGCCTTTGGCTCAGGTCATGATCCCAGGGTTCCGGGATCGAACCCTGCATTGGGCTTCCTGCTCGGCAGGAAGTCTGCTTCTCCCTTTCCCACTCTTCCTGCTTGTGTTCCCACTCTTGCTCTCTCTCTCTCTCTCTGTCAAATAAATAAAATCTTCAAAGAAAAAAAGTAATTGACTCTCTGTTAACAGGTAGCAAAAATTAAGCTTCAAGCCCAAGGCTATCAGACTCTGAAACACAAGCTATCTGCAGTATACCATGATGAAGTAGAGAGAAGTACAAAGACCATATTGCAAAATATCATAACCAAAAATTACTCTTTATGCAATATTTTAGTTAAATATTGGAATAAAAATCCTACTTTTAAAGAGTGCTAGAAATTTTTATTTAGAAATATTACTTATAAATAAGCTACTTTTTTATTATTTATGAATAATATGCACACTGAATTGTTTTCTTCTTTAAAGATGTTTTTTCCCGGATACCACTCATGAACGGCCTTATCGGACCCAGTCCTCATCTTCCACACAATTCTTTGCCTCCTGGAAATGGATTGGGAGCTTTCTCTGCCATACAATCTCCTTACACTGACACCAGGTAGCATAGGCTTCATTTTCCATGGAAACTTAAGTTACACTAATTTTTATTATATAAATGTTAATTGGTCTGTTTTAAGTTGCTGTGTACTATATAAGTGCATGTTACGTATATTGGGATTTTGGCTAAAAGTTATCTAACATTTTAGCTACTTTGTAATAAGAAGAGGTCTTAATGAAATTGTACTTGACTACAGTATTTAGAAAGTAATTTTATGTGTATGAAGTCAAGTTATTTATTATTTCCCAGGGATAAAAATCCAGCATTTACTCCAATGGCAAGTGATCCTAACAGCTCTTGGACATCATCCACTCCCGCGGGGGAAGGAGAAAACGATACAATGTCAAACGCCCAGAGAAGTACACTGAAGTGGGAGAAAGAGGAGGCTCTGGGTGAAATGGCCACAGTGGCCCCTGTTCTCTACACAAACATTAATTTCCCCAGCCTAAAGGAAGAATTCCCTGGTAATTCACGGATATTGTATTGCTCTTTGTGTTGCCAGCTTTCCTGCATGTGTAATACCTGTTTGTTGTTTTGTTACGATAGTAGAAATCCATGCATCAACACTAAATTTCATCAGGTATGACTGTGTACAATGTGAAGTTTCCATAAATGTCTGGAAACATCTTGCACTTTCTCAGTCCTAGACCCTGTATCCATTTCTGTATTTCCTAAAAGTTAACTTCAGTTAATGAAATAATCTATTTTCCAGCTCTTAGCAGTCTTCCTAAACGTGGAACTCAGTGTTGTGTTACATGTGTAACTCGACCAAAAAAAAATTCCTAGAACAGAAACTTAACATTTAGTCAAAAGTATTGTTAGGCTAAATCAGACTCCATTCTAGGAGTCTGTTCCCAACCAAGCTAACTCAACAGTATTTCCCCTACTCCCCATCTGTCCAGTCTGTTTGAAGAAGTCAGATGGTATAATGGTGCCATTTTTGAAAATTCTGATTAACCAGAGGATGAACTATTTGGATTAGTGGAATGTCATTTATAGAATATTTGTAACCAAACATTGGGTAACTATGGTGAGTTCACATTGCCAGACAGACCAGGACGGAAAAGGTCATTCACACTCTGTCTTATAGTAGTTTCCCTGCTGTCAGCACATAGCTCTTTTAAATTACCAGGGGGTTACCCAGAAGTGGATTTTCTTACAGATGACACCTGTCTTTTGGGTGCCTCTTTGTGATACTCTATTCATTATATATAGAAATAAATGCTACCTTATCCAACAATAAAGTGGTCTAGTACAGGGTCATCTGTTAAAGGAATGTACATACTCTTCAAATACGGTTTTATCCCACTTTTATTTGCTGTTTACAGATGAGCATATCTGGCTCTATTAAGTCACTTTGTATCAATATAAATTATCCTCAGAGTAGAGCTATGATTTTTTTTAAAGTTGATTTTCTTTAATAATTTTACTATGTGATCTAGAACCTCCTGAGATACCATGTTAAGGCTGTTCGTATGTCACCATTTTCATTTCCATTTCCATTTCCATTGGCTTTCTTGAAGCTTTTTTTTTTTAATGGCTAAATCACTTCTACACTTATCATTGTTGATTTCACCCATATTTCATTTTGTTTACTGTCCTGACACTGTGAATTTCATAGAAATGGCTTGAAATTGTTAGTTTTCCATATCTTTATTGTGCACAAATGCTGGTGAGATGCTTATTTATAATTATGATTACTTCTTTTGGTCAGGTTGATAGACTTCTCTTGAGTACAGATGTTTTACAAAACTCTTAGCTTTGGTTCTGGTAGCATCTTACATGGTTGAGGGAACTTGTTATGTTTGGCTTAACTTTATTTTGGCTGCTTAGCCCCTTTGATTTAAAAGCTTCCCCACTCTACATCAAAAACTAATGATGTAATGTATGGTGATTAACATAACATAATAAAATAAAAATAATAATAAATTAAAGCTTCCCCACTCTACAAGTGAGATGGTTAATAAGGCAATACTTCATTCGGCAAATATTTGTTTGGCCTACTGTGTGCCTGGGATTTTATGCTATACAAAGAACTGGACTTAGGGCTACTCATTTTATGAGAACACAGCCAGACTAAGTTGAGCTGTCAGCACCACGTGGCGATGTATCCTGACCTCAGCTCTGTAAATGTGTGCACCATGCTTTTGTGTTGCAGACTGGACTACTAGAGTGAAGCAGATTGCCAAGCTGTGGAGAAAAGCGAGCTCCCAGGAAAGAGCACCTTACGTGGTATTTACCGAAACTCCCATGTGTCATACTCTTAAACACAATACCTAAATCTTACTTTTATTGTCTTAGGTCAATAAAAAGATTTACCGTTGCACAAAATACATATTAATACTTGCACAGCTAATAAACAACTTTGTTTTTATAGTGATTTCCTAATTCATTATATCTTAAGGTAGAATCTGGTGTTTTCATAAGCTAGTTAATAGAACCAGGATATTGAAGGTTGAAATCAGTTATTTCAGGAGCATGTTTAATTCATTTCACTTTTTTTAAAAAAAGGTTTCATTTATTTATTTGAGAGAGGGAGAGCGCACACAGAGGGACAAGCAGACTCCCCGCTGAGCGGGGAGCCGGTCGCAGGGCTCAATCCCAGGACCCTGAGATCATGACCTGAGCCGAAGGCAGATGCTTAACCACCTGAGCCACCCAGGTGCCCCTCATTTCACTTTAAAATTCTTTTATCTCTTCAAAAGACTACTCATTTTTGAGGCTGCATTAGTGTGCCTCAGTTTCTTCCATAATAAGCTCTTTTTGTGTTAGGTTTAGTGAAGAATCTTTGTGTATCTTGAAAGAGACGTACCTAGACACCTTTACACACTCTGTCTTATAGTAGTTTCCCTGCTATCAGCACATAGCTCTTTTGAATTTTGTGAGGAATAGTCAGGATATTTTATAAGAGTTACAGTTTATTTTTTTTTTTTTTAAAGATTTTATTTATTTATTTTGACAGAGAGAGACACAGCGAGAGAGGGAACACAAGCAGGGGGAGTGGGAGAGGGAGAAGCAGGCTTCCCGCCGAGCAGGGAGCCCGATGCGGGGCTCGATCCCAGGACCCTGGGATCATGACCTGAGCTGAAGGCAGACGCTTAACGACTGAGCCACCCAGGTGCCCAAGAGTTACAGTTTAGATGGTGAATTATTTTCTCCCAAAAAGCCAAATTAAGATTGTCAGCTGGATCCAAATCCTTGCTTCCATTTTAAAGCATATTAAATGGACAGTATAGTTTTGAAAAATATATGCATTTATTTTCCAACTTGGCCTTCAGTGCATATATTGTCAGAGATAATGATTGATTGGGTAAAGCAAAATAATGTTTTTCATGTGTTGATAATGCCTTGTTTTGTTTCTACTTGACTGTAGTAAGGTAATGGCAGGATATTTTTAGTTGTTTCTCAGTTGTTTTCTTTAATGCTATGCTTCAAATTCCAGATTTTAGATTTAGAGGATTGATTTGATATTTTCCTTTTCTCTCAATTAGGGGAGACTTTAATTTTCCCATTTTTTAATTTTATGAAGATTAGGATTGAAAGTAGTAGATTACTGGGTTCTCTAGCCTGGTACAGACAGAGAGGTGGAAGCCCATCCTCCACTGAGGTGTGACATGCATTAAAAACGGGAGCAGATGGGCTCGTGTCCAGAGGCTTTCACATGAGAGTCCGGAAGCTCTTTTCGACTACTTAACCCACCTTTTTCATTTTCATTCATTTTACTTTGTTTTGTTTCTTAAAACATGTTACATCTGCTGGGAGATAACTTTCTTCTCCTTTTTTTTCAAAGCAAAAAGCCAGAGATAACAGAGCTGCTTTACGCATTAATAAAGTACAGATGTCCAATGACCCCCTGAAGAGACAGCAGCAGCAGGACAGCATCGATCCTGGTTCTCGAATTGACTCGGACCTTTTTAAAGATCCGTTAAAGCAAAGAGAATCAGAACATGAACAGGAATGGAAATTTAGACAGGTATGTGTTTTTTGTTTTTAAATAATTAGTCTTTAAATTGCATTTTTACTTTTTGAGAGGAGAGCATTGTTTCAGAAGCTAGTTCTTACTAGAATATATAAAAACAAGATTAAAAATAGACTTCCCTTTCTCAGTAAACTATACTTAAGTTGATTTGGGACGTTCGCTGGAACAGTGCAGACGAGGTCCTGCCGGCACAAGGGAGGTGTGCGGTGACGGACAATCATGTCTGCTCTTCGGGAGCTTGTACTCTAATATGGGCACAATCTGAGGACATCAAACAAATGAAGCTTCTGTCGCTTTTTTCCTCCCATGACTGTCACATTCTTTTTCTCGACCATGTGATTGCTTTTTTTTCCTCGTTTCACAGCAAATGCGTCAGAAAAGTAAGCAGCAGGCCAAAATTGAAGCCACGCAGAAACTTGAGCAGGTCAAGAATGAGCAACAGCAGCAGCAGCAGTTCGGGGCCCAGCCTCTCCTGGCCCAGCCCGGCTCGGACACACCCAGTAGTGGGATGCAGAGCCCCCTGACTCCTCAGCCGGGCAATGGGAATGTGTCTCCTGCGCAGTCCTTCCATAAAGACCTGTTTGCGAAGCAGCTACCCAGCACCCCCACCTCTGCGTCGTCAGATGACGTGTTCCTAAAACCACAGGCTCCCCCTCCTGCGGCAACCCCATCCCGCGTGCCCGTCCAGGAGGGCCTGCCGCAGTCTCAGGCTTGTCAGCCAGCCTCCCCGCAGGTGTTCTCACCAGGATCTTCTCACTCCCGACCTCCATCTCCAGTGGATCCTTACGCGAAAATGGTTGGTACCCCAAGGCCACCTCCTGGGGGCCATAGTTTTTCCAGAAGAAATCCTGCTGCACTGGGGGACAGCTGTGCCCCGCCGCCTTCAGTAGCGAGGCCAGCTCAGATGAGTGAAACAACAGCGAATAGGCCATCCCCAGTCAGAGATTTATGTCCCTCCTCCACAACAAATAGTGACCCCTATGCAAAGCCTCCAGACACACCTAGACCTGTGATGACAGATCAGTTTCCTAAACCCTTGGGCCTCCCCCGGTCTCCTGTAGTTTCCGAACAAACTGCAAAAGGTCCTCTAGCAGCTGGAACCAATGATCACTTTACTAAACCATCTCCTAGGACAGATGTGTTTCAAAGACAACGGATACCTGACCCATACACACGACCCTTGTTGACACCTGCCCCTCTCGATGGTGGTCCTGGACCTTTTAAGACTCCAATGCAGCCCCCTCCATCTTCCCAGGATCCCTATGGATCAGTGTCGCAACCACCAAGGCGATTGTCTGTTGATCCTTATGAAAGGCCTGCTTTGACACCAAGACCTGTAGATAACTTTTCTCATAACCAGTCAAGTGACCCATATAGCCAGCCTCCCCTAACCCCACATCCGGCAATGAATGAATCTTTTGCCCATCCTTCAAGGGCTTTTTCCCAGCCTGGAACCATATCAAGGCCAACATCTCAGGACCCATATTCCCAACCCCCAGGAACTCCACGACCTATTGTAGATTCTTATTCCCAGCCCTCAGGAACATCTCGCTCCAATCCAGACCCTTACTCTCAACCTCCTGGAACTCCCCGGCCCACCACGATTGATCCTTATAGTCAGCAGCCACCAACCCCAAGGCCGTCTACACAGGCAGACTTGTTTGTTACCTCTGCCACTAATCAGAGGCATTCGGATCCATATGCCCATCCCCCTGGAACACCAAGACCTGGAATTTCTGTTCCTTACTCTCAGCCACCAGCAACACCAAGGCCCAGGATTTCGGAGGGTTTTACTAGGTCCTCAATGACAAGACCAGTCCTCGTGCCAAATCAGGATCCTTTCCTGCAAGCAGCACAAAATCGAGGAGCAGCTTTATCTGGCCCATTGATAAGGACACCTGATGCATGTTCCCAGACGCCTAGGCCACCTGGACCTGGTATTTCAGACACATTTAACCGAGTCTCTCCATCTGCTTCTCGTGATCCCTATGATCAGCCTCCAATGACTCCGAGATCTCAGTCTGACTCTTTTGGAACAAGTCAGGTTGCTCATGATATTGTTGATCAGTCAAGGCCTGGATCAGAAGGGAGCTTCAATGCACCTTCAAACTCTCCAATGAGTTCTCAGAGCCAGCAGTTTTCCGGTGTCTCCCATCTTCCTGGACCTGTACCAACTTCAGGAGTCACTGATACACAGAATACCGTAAATATGTCACAAGCAGATACAGAGAAATTGAGACAGGTAAAAACACATCATATCTTCACGGATGTTTTAAATGTATTATTTGAGAATGCTGTTCATTTCATCAAACTTGAGTAATTTCTACACAGATGTTAAAGTTTATCTTACTCTGTAGAATTTGTCATACTGCAAAGAAGAAAAAGGAAATCGGTAAAATTAATACAATTGAATTTGATTTATTCTGTGTCTCATTTTTGATCTTCATGAATTTGTATGGGAATTCTTCAGTATGAAAACATTTATCATTCTTGTGTGGCAAGGAAAAGGACCCAAATTAATACTTTGTTTTTATAACCTGCTGAATAGTTAAGTGTAACTGGTGTTATCAAACTTGTAAACATTGAGATATTTTAAGCGTTACCATAGTCACATGTTGGAAGTATTCAGACTTAAAAAGCCATCAGCTCATTATCAGAAGTCCCCATGATTTTCGTTTCTTTCCATCCAGCGGCAGAAGTTACGGGAAATCATTCTCCAGCAGCAGCAGCAGAAGAAGATGGCAGGTCGACAGGAGAAAGGGTCGCAGGATCCAGCGGCAGTGCCTCATGGGGCCCCCCTGCAACACTGGCAGCCCGAGGGCATCGGCCAGGCCTTTAGCAGGCCTCCACCCCCCTATCCCGGGAACATCAGATCGCCTGTTGTCCCTCCTCTAGGACCTAGATACACAGTTTTCCCGAAAGATCCACGTGGACCTTACCCTCCTGACGTTACTGGTATGGGGATGAGACCTCACGGATTTAGGTAATGCTTTTAATTTCACGCCAGATTTAAACTGGTGGAAGGGAATAGAAAAATGAAGTTACTCTTTATTTTTTTGTTTATTTTTTATTTTTTTATGATGTTAGTCACCATACGGTACTTCATTAGTTTTTGATATAGTGTTCCATGATTCGTTGTTTGCATATAACACCCAGTGCTCATCTTAAGACACTGTTAGTGCTTTTTACTTTTTGATTCCTTTGAGATATAATCAGTGTTATTTTCCACTTATGAGAGGTCATGGATTTTTCTTTTTTTAACCTCTGAGAACTCTACAGACTCTTAAAATCTTCCTTCTGTCATTAAGTATTGACTGTATTAGGTTTACATTGCAGCCACAGGGAAGTAGTTTATCAACCAGTCAGTCTCTAGCATGTAACTGCCACATTCTGTGAAAGCTTTCTATGATGTGATGGGTGAATATTGTCCTTGCCCCAAATTTTCCATTTTAATTTACATTGTAAATAACTGTGGAGATTTCCAAATTGATGGGATGTTTTCCTCTAGGAGCTTTTTTCTTGATGAGAGAGGGCTGTAAAGTTAGTGGTATTATTTGTTTATTTTTTTGTGTGAAATGGCTGGTACAGGGTCAAAGCCAAACATGTTATAATAAAGAGAGTTCTTTAGGATATGCTTTGGTTTTGTCATGTATGTTTTTTTAGTCTAATACCTATTTCCATGTTACAGTCTTAACTTGATTTTCCTTTTTTCTTCCTCAATTATAATTTATGCCTGTTGTTCTGTTTTATATTTATTTATAAATTACCTTTAATTCTTTCTAGAATGAGGTACAGTATAAATAATAAAAATAGTCCTATAATTTATTCATCTAAGTTTTTACAGGTGATGCCTGGCATTCTTTATCTCTTGCTGCTTCCTTTCCTCATTCCTTTTAAGCAAATAGATTAGTCTATCCAGTCATCATACCTGTGCCTTTGTCTTCTCAAGGACAGAGACCTAGAAGTCTCTCTAGTATAATTTGTTAGACCACCTGCCTTCTTCAAGCATCCCCCCCATGTCAGCCTTCCCTTTCATCCAGCCTCCCTAAATAAAGAAAAAAGAGACTTACTCAACTCCAGTAGTATTACGCTTATTTCTAAACATTTGATTCCATCTGCTTATTGGCAGTTAGTTAGTTTATATTATCTTAGATTATATGCCTTTAGAGCTCAGATACGGTGAGCATTATAGGGTACTTAGTAAAAGTTACTTCCATATAGATACTTTGTAAGTGTTTTCTAATGGTAATAATTTTGTTTTGCTAAGTTGTTGTATTTGGCAACATTAATTTTGTATATGAGTTAAACCTCAAGCTCTTCCTTTTTCAACCTAACTCTAAAATCAACATGATTCTTAATGATCTGCTTTTTTTTTTAGATTTGGATTTCCAGGAGGTAGTCATGGTACCCTGTCAAGTCAGGAACGCTTCCTTGTACCTCCTCAACAAATACAAGGATCTGGGGTTCCTCCACAACTGAGAAGATCAATATCTGTAGATATGCCGAGGCCTTTAAATAACTCACAAATGAATAATCCAGTTGGCCTTCCTCAGCATTTTCCACCACAGAGTCTGACGGTTCAGCAGCATAACATACTGGGCCAAGCATTTATTGAATTGAGGCATCGGGCCCCTGATGGAAGGCCACGGCTGCCCTTCACTGCTTCTCCTGGCAGCGTTATAGAGGCACCTTCTCATCCAAGACATGGAAACTTCATTCCCCGGCCTGACTTTCCAGGCCCTAGACACACAGAGCCTTTGAGACGACCTTCTCAAGGTCTACCAACTCAGCTACCTTTGCATCCAAGTTTGGAACAAGTGCCACCATCTCAGCAAGACCAAGGTCATCCTGCTCATTCATCTTCTATGGTCATGAGGTCTCTAACCCATCCCTTAGGTGGTGAATTTTCAGAGGCCTCTTTGTCAACATCTACACCAGCTGAAACAACATCTGATAATTTACAGATAACCACCCAATCTTCTGATGGTCTCGAAGAAAAACTTGATTCTGATGACCCATCTGTAAAGGAACTAGATGTTAAAGATCTTGAGGGGGTTGAAGTCAAAGACTTGGATGATGAAGATCTTGAAAATTTAAATCTAGATTCAGAGGATGGCAAGGGAGATGAATTGGATACTTTAGGTAATTTGGAAACTAATGATCCCAACCTGGATGACCTCTTAAAGTCGGGAGAATTTGATCTCATTGCATATACAGATCCAGAACTTGACCTAGGAGATAAGAAAAGCATGTTTAATGAGGAACTAGACCTTAGTGTTCCGATTGATGATAAGATAGATAATCAATGTGTATCTATTGAACCAAAAAAAAAGGAGCAAGAGGACAAAACTGTGGTTCCTCCTGATAAACATTCTCCGTGGAAAAAATCCGCGGGTACCAGTGAGATAAAAATAGAAGTACCATCTCCAAATTCTAAAGGGGAAACCAAATGTGGAAGGGAGAAAAGTGATGAGAGAAAGGATAATGTTGACACTCCCTGCTCACAGGCTTCTGCTCACACAGACATAAATGATGGAGAGAAGGCTTCCTTGCAATCCTGTGGTACAGATCTACTTGAGAAAAGGACTAATCGAGAAACTGCCAGCTCCAACACCAGTGGTGGTCGTGGCTCTGCTCCGCTGCCCGCTGAGGATGTAATAAACTCTTGTGGCATAACTGGAACAACTCCAGTTCTCTCGAGTTTACTTGCTCATGAAAAATCCGATAATGCAGACATTAGGCCGTTGGGATCTCCACCACCAGCGTTGCCAGCCTCACCATCCAATCACGTGTCGAGTTTGCCACCTCCTTTGATGACACCGCCTGGTCACGTTTTGGATAATACCGTGAATTCTAATGTGGCAGTAGTCTCGAGAGTAAACCATACTTTTCCTCAGGGTGTGCAGGTAAATCCAGGATTCATTCAGGGGCAGTCAGCAGTTAATCACAGTTTTGGGACAGGAAAACCTACAAATCAAACTGTGCCTCTAACAAACCAGGCTGGTACCAGTGGCATGTCTGGACCCCAGCAGCTAATGATCCCTCAAACATTAGCCCAGCAGAATAGAGAGAGGCCCCTCCTTCTAGAGGAACAGCCTCTACTTCTACAGGATCTTCTGGATCAAGAGAGACAAGAACAACAACAGCAGAGACAGATGCAAGCCATGATTCGTCAGCGGTCAGAGCCATTCTTCCCTAATATCGGTAGGAATTCCCTTGGATTTCAGTAATTGCTGTGGGCATTAGGGTGGCATGCAGTGAGCTTCCAAGATTTCGGTATTAAAATTACATGTGGACCAGAGCAGTGAGGGTCATATTTTTGTTCCTCATTCAGCTTTAAAATGAAAGCAATAAAGTCCTCCCAGGGATCAAGAGATTCAAAGCTCTGAGTTTCAGACCTTCTCACTTCTATTACTTACGGTATTGTTTAACAGAAATCAGGCTCATCTCCTTTAGTTCCCTCTAACCATTATTACCATGTATTTTCAGAGTCATTGAAAAATGAATTTAAAGAAGTCATGATAGAAATAAACGTCTTGCTGTCTTTGGTGTATGATAAATGCTTGGCAAAATTTTTCATATAAAGCTCTTTAACTTATATCCAGTACCTTATTAATTTGAAAAAAAACCCAAAAAACAAAAACCATAAAATAGCAGTGGAATTAAAATACTGGAGTGCCTCCAATAGTAAGAATTTGCAGTCAAAGCGCATGTGTCAAAGGAATGCTTTCTTCTAAACAGTAAAACTGACGTTCTGTCCTATAGGCATTACCAATTTTATCATGGGGGGGGGCATTTCTTTTTCATCTATATGCAAAGAGGTCTTTTTTTCAGTAGTCTATCCTTATTGCAAAGGTATACCCTCAAGAAATAGATACATTTTTCTTTTAAAAAGCGACAACTAGGCTTAGTGGAATTCCTTAGTATTGGCAATAATGGTAATTGCTTGTTTATGATGTTGCATTACTAAAGAAGCCATTCTGATCAGCATTGCAAAATTTTGGATGGAAAGGAATCGCATTGCTTTATGTCATTGCTACCGTCTCCCTTAAATGTGGCAAGCTTCTTGCTCTGATTTTTGCATGACTGAGGTATGCAAGCGTTATGCAAGTATGGATTAGTGAGATGAGCTTAGATTCAGGGTGAGGTTTTTATTATCTCATAATTCCTTAGTACAGAAACCTCTAACAGCGATTATCATAATAAGGAATAAGAGTCTATAAATTACATGATGTTTGTGATAGTTAAATTACCTCTTAGTGTTAACTTGAACCAAGTACTATGAAATAAGTAACTTTAAAATGTTTCTTCTTTAGATTTTGATGCAATCACAGACCCTATTATGAAAGCCAAAATGGTGGCCCTTAAAGGCATAAATAAAGTAATGGCGCAAAACAATATGGGCATGCCACCCATGGTTATGAACAGGTAGGTGAGACATTCCTCATTTTCACTGTGCATCAAGAAGTACACGAACTAGTACAGTTTCTGGAAAAAACGTACAGTAACTCAAAAACCTGGGTTCTAGGAATGAACAATAACTACTTGAATTGGTTGTGATGTCAGCTGGATGTGATCAAATGTAAAATGTTTTACAAGTGTAAGGATTTAATTTCTGTTAGTTTCAAGGTAAACAAAAGATCAGGGAATGATTGGAAGGTTAACTTCATTAATCAGGAAATCAGGGTATTTAAGTGTGTTTTTTTTTAAAGATTTTATTTATTCATTTGAGACACAGAGATATATATATAGAGAGAGAGCATGAGCAGTGGGAGAGGCAGAGGGAGAGGGAGAAGCAGACCCCCCGCTGAACCAGGAGCCTGATGTGGGGCTCGATCCCAGGACCCTGGGATCATGACCTGAGCCGAAGGCAGACGCTTAACCATCTGAGCCACCCAGGCGCCCCTTAAGTGTGTTTTTTTAAGTAGTTTTAGAATAGTTAATCTAACTGAAGGCTTCTTGGGACAGAGATCTTTCATCCAAAATAGAGGAAGATGAGAAAAAGAAACAGGAAAATAGAAATTTAACTGCTCTTTTGAGAAAAGAAGATAGCTTATTTAAGCCTGTGAGTATTTTTTATTCCATCAAAGGAACAATGCAGAGAAAAAAGTGGGACATTTCAGTAAAGATCCCCAGTGGTTAAGGCAACTGTGAATTTATTTCTAAAATAAAATGTCCCCAGACTGAATTTGAATCAGGAAAGGAAAAGTCAAGAGGATGGTTGAAAGTTAGCAGTTGGAGAATTTGTAAGTCTTTTCACTGTTAGCAGAGAAGTGGAAATTATGCATTAAACAGGACTATAAGAATTATTAGATTCTGGATTTCTGAAATTAGAGTATGCCCCTGAGGGTATATTAGATAGCTGCTGGGCAGTCTTTCTTAAGTTTTGATTATGGACCGCCATCAGAATTATGTGGTAGTTGTTTAAAAGTTCAGGTTCATTGACTCACCTGCAGATCTCCTCAATCTCAGAGTATCTGGAAATGGTGCTGGTGTATATGTATTTTTGATGAGCACCATGAATTATTCTGATGTGTGTTGCGGTTGAGAATCTGTCAAGAGAGTAAGCATGGAGCCTCAGTTTAACCTAATTACCTTGTTGAAGAACTTTTTTTCACAAAAAGGATTATGGGTAATTATGGAATTGAATATAAAATCTACATGAATTTAAGATAAACATGTTTACTTCAGGTAAATTGGGAAGCCTTAAAGGTAATATTTCTTCGCAGTTGTTGAGATACTTTGGAAATGGTCCAGAAGCATTGTTGAGATCAAAGTAGAGATAGTAGTCTCTAATGATTTTCATTATTACATGGCATCTATTACCACAATTTCTCTGTCACAGGGGTTTTTAACTTTTTTGTCATGAACATTATTGACAATCCAGTGAAACCTTTGAATTACCTCTCAACATTTTGTATGCAAAACCAAAAGATGTAGCATTACAGGGAAATCAATTATATTTGAAATAGTTATTTAAAATTACGATATATATGCTTCTTAATGCATTAACAAATTTAGCAGTAAGTCTAATAACTACCATTATTTCATAGTATGTAATGATGAACCTAAGTGACCAAATCAGGTATGTGCAGCAACTTTTGTTATGAATGTGAATTCTGGTGATAAAGTCATGGTATTGCTAATAATAGTGTAGTTTGCTGCCATAGTCAAAATAGAAGGAAAAGCCAATTTCATTCGCACTTAAAGTAGGGACCTCAAGTTTAAAAAAAAAAAAAAAAAGCCTCAGAATCAGACCCCTGATCGTTCAGCATTGGCACCTCAACCAGTGAGAGACACATTGGTACATTAGTTATGTCTTAGGATGTTGTTTGTTCTTCTGCTGAGTGCTTTGAAGAAGTGGTGATGGCCCCTCCTTCAAGCAGTGTACTGTGTTGACTGAGGATGATAGACTGTGGTATTTGCATCCAGAGATCATTCCAGATGAGGGTTGGAGGGGGGACAGGGGGTTGATAAATAAATTAAAAAAAAAAAAAAACCTGAGTAAAAAAATTTAAAAGCATATGCTCTAAATTGTAATAGTATAATACTAATGTATAATATTTTATACATAATTTGGAAATTATGCTTGTTATATTAAAGCATTTGGTAACTCTGGAGGAAGTGTTTTCATTAAAGCAGTAATGTTTCTATGAAGTTTTTATAGCTGTAATTAGAATAAGTCACATTTTGCCGAACATTTTTTTTTTTTTATTTAGAGAGAGAGAGGGCGTGCACTTATGGCGGGGGGTGGCGTGGGGCAGAGGGAGAGGAGAGAGAGCATCATAAGCAGGCTCTAAGCCCAGCACCGGGCTCCATTTCACGACCCTGAGATCATGACCTGAGCCAAAATCAAGAGTCGGACACTTAACCACCTGAGCCACTCAGGCGCCCCTGCCGGACATTTTTAACCATATAGATTTGTTCTTGGTCAGTGACAAATTTTTGATTTGCCTTAACATTGGATATAGAAATGTACAAAAATGTATGAAACTTTTAAATTGAGATACATCTTTTGTTTTAGAATACAAAATAAGCTACCAATTATTTTTTTATTAAAGAATAATTGACTTTGAGTATTGTATTAGTTTTAGAAGCACAACCATACTGATTTGATATTTATCTACATTATGAAATGGTCACCACAATAAGTCTAGTTACCATCTGTCACCATACAAAGTTGTTAAAGTGTTATTGACTATATTCCCTCGGCTTACATTCTCACCTCCCTGTTCCTTATTTTTATTTTATAACTGGAAGACTGTACCTCTTAATTGCCTTCACCAATTTGTCCATTCCCCCCACTCTCCACCAGTAATAATTGAAACAAGAAATAATTTTCTAAGAATGTATGTAGTAAATGAAGACTTGAATTAATTTTATTTTAAGGCATAGCGAGACCTGTAACAGAGAGTGAAGCCCCGGGAGCAGCCTAGTTGGCTTCTTATCCCAGCCGCTTGGTTCTTGTGGTAGAAGTTAAGTAATCTCTGAGTCTTCCTCTCATCATAAATGAAACGGGAGTAGAAAGAGTCCACACCTCAGAGCTGCAGGGTGAGGATTAAACATGGGCAGACACCACAAAATGGGGCTTTTGTACATAGTTTTGATGCCATTGCTCTTTCTCCCCTGGAAGAGGAAATTATTAAACACTTAAAATAATTATCATTCCAAATGCTCCTCATTTTGATACTTGGAACTTTCTTTTCACAGGTTCCCCTTTATGGGCCAGTCGGTGACTGGAGCTCAGGCTGGTGAAGGGCAGAGTCTGCTCCCACAGGCCGTCGTGCAGGTACTGCTGCTTGTCGCTAGTCACCCGAGAGGGGGCGCTGTCCTGTGTGTCTCACCAAACCCTACTCTTTAGAGGGAGGCCACTTGTAGAGAGCAGTAGAAACCTTAAAATCCTGCCGAGTGCATTCTCGGCTCAGCAGAAATAAAGACGTTTTATTACTTTTTTTAAAGGAAAGCCAAACTGAGGTTAAAAAAATTGACAGTTTCTGAAAAGGACCTCTATATTTACGAGTTAGAAAGTCACTTGGAGGGAAACCAAATGCTTAGGGTTTTGGGTTTTGCTTTTTGCTTTTATTTACTTTCAACTCCACAAGAACATTTTAATGTCCTGCATTTTGGAATTAATCCATAACATGTGAAACTGCAAAATAATGACTGTAATCATTCGACTTGGCTGTCGATAGTCATGTTCTGCTATTTATTCCTTGGAATAATTTAGCTTTTTAAGATATTTTCCATTCATAATAATCAGCTTTAAGTGTAATATTTAAATGTCTAGTGTCAAGCAGTGTCCAGGAAGGTAGAACTGTTCATTTCATAAGGTGTTTTTTTAATTTAATTTTATTATGTTATGTTAATCACCATACATTACATCATTAGTTTTTGATGTAGTGTTCCATGATTCATTGTTTGCGTATAACACCCAGTGCTCCATGCAGAATGTGCCCTCCTTAATACCCATCACCAGGCTAACCCATCCCCCCACCCCCCTCCCCTCTAGAACCCTCAGTTTGTTTCTCAGAGTCCATAGTCTCTCATGGTTCGTCTCCCCCTCCGATTTCCCCCCCTTCATTTTTCCCTTCCTACTATCTTCTTCTTTTTTTTTTAAACATACATTATTTGTTTCAGAGGTACAGGTCTGTGATTCATCAGTCTTACACAATTCACAGTGCTCACCATAGCACATATAAGGTGCTTGTTTGTTTTTTTTTTTTAAGTTACCTGCCTAGGAAAAAAAAAGAGAAAGCTACTTACTATATGTCTTTGAAATTTTCTTTTTTGCCATGACAGTTGTGCCTTAGATTTACTATGTTGATAATTATATTCTTTTCATTATTAAAAGAAGAGAGCACCATCTGATACAGTGGAAAAAGCATAGACTTCATAGTGGAGTTAAAAAAAAAAATCTCAGTTCCACTATGAATTTACTGTGCAACATTGGGCAAGGTCTTTAACCCCTGTTTTCTGATCTTGCAAATGTTACACCACTTGCTTTGTAGTATTATAAGGATTACATGAAGTATTCTGGCTGCTAGGAACGTTGATAATTGTTACCTTGTGTGCAGCTCATGTCTAACAGAACTTGAAACAGCTGAGTAAATGTTTTTTTTCAAAGTTAATTTTATTTATCAGAGTATTGCCAGGGAATTTTTAGGTTAATAACTATTTAGTCAGTCTCCCTGGAAGAAATAAGATATTTAATTAGAAAATAAGACTAATATTTTTAGTAAGTGTATATTTTATTATTTGTGCATGTTAGGGACAGTAGTTCTTGTTTGTAAATAACTTTGTGTTATAGAGTGGATTTTAGTAAATCTGGAACCCATATTTATGTCTTAATTGCAGAAAAAGCCAGGTAGACTTCATCAAAAAGTGGGATTTTATGTGGATCTCTAGCTAAGGACTAATGATATTTGACTTGCCCTGATACTATATTTCTGATGAGTAATCCCTTACCTCAAACATAATTGTTTTTCAACTAAAATCTAGAAAATAAAACAGTTCAGAGATAGTTTTAAATTTTCAGAAATTAGTTTGTCACCACAAAATTCATCCTACTTTTTATAAAAATCAAAGCTTTAAAAATGTCTTAGGAAATTAAGGGTTTTTTTTCCTTCCATTTCTTTTTCTTTCTTTTTTTCTGTTTCTTTTTTTAAGTTTTCCCCCCTTTAACTGAAATGTGGAATAAACCTATTTGTAAATTTTACTTATTTTAGGATGGCAGTATAACACATCAGATTTCTAGGCCTAATCCTCCAAATTTTGGTCCAGGCTTTGTCAGTAAGTATGAATCTAATAAGTTATGTGTTCTCTGGGGATTGCTTGTTTGCGCTATATTTGTGTTCTTCTAAACAAACAAACAAAAAAAATTGGAGTTAGTGTAGATGTGTTATTTTAAGTCTAAGTGCCCTCATCTTTTATGGAACATCCCTGCCCTATTAGAAATCTGTTTCTGAAGGCATGTGTTTTCATTGCTCTTTTTCTCTGTGCATGAAGAATTCTAGTTAGAGATCAATATTTTAATAAGGAAAAACCGTCTTCCCCATTCTCTTCAATACTGTTGTTGCTATTTTTATATATAGATTGGGCACTTTACAATCTGTAGAATTAAACCACTTCTTGTTCTAATGACTGTCTGCCTAAGTGACAAGGATACTAAATGGGAACAACGAAGGGAATAGGCTTAGAAATAAGTTGGGTTAGCAGCATGGTGTGAAGGTCAAGGATGCAGGATGCCACGGAATCCTTTCTAGTTATCTTCAGGGGTCCCAAGGTGGTTCAGGATAGTATTTAAAGTTCTCCCCAAACTGAACCTTTCTGAAATCTTCAGACTGTTTAGCTAACTTTTTTTTCACCATTATTTTTCATTTTGCTCACCTCTGCTCTCCTGGTTCCAGAAACCAGAAAGGCTTTCCTTGCGGTAGGTCTCATTCTACCAGAAGCAGAACTTCTGAAATCTTGTGAAAAAGCCTGTTCTTGAAAAATGCCCTTCAAATTTACTAGACTAGATTTCAAGTTCATACATGTACTGGAACTTCTGGGTTTAGGAACAAACCCAAAGTCTGACCTTTTGAAATTAACCCCTGCATTTAATCGTAATTATAATTTGAGTACATATATGCATTAAAAACAAGTATACTGCTATAACCAACTGGCTTTTTCTGGCTTTATTGTGCCCATTGGCTTTGGTTGGATTCTTACTGTATGACAATATTCTGTTATCATTGATGTAATTTTTCAGCTAATGTCCTTCTTGGAATTGTATTTATTCATTTCTTTGTCTTATAGTGAGTCAAAAGGTATATTTTGAATTTTACTACCATAAGATGACTTTTTTTTTTGTTTTTGGGATTTGGCATCAGTGACGTAAAGTGCCCTTAAAGAATAAAGAAGGAATATTGGTACAAAATGAAGAGATATAACTATTTGGGGAGATATTTATGACAGTCATAAAAGTAGAAAAGATTTTACCTGGTTAATAATTATTCCATACCTTTGCTTATTTATAGAAATCTAAATTACAAAATTCATAAAAGTTAGCAATGTTTTTAACTTACGGATTTCCTTTATGAAACATAGACTTCATGTTGGTCCCCTCTAAAAGAGTTTAGGTTCCCTTCCGCAAAGTTTAGGGTATTTTTTCGCTATTAAGAAATAAGAAAACCTTATAAACTTAGGAAAATTAGCATGGGAAATGATACCTAATCCATGCTCTGGTGATAATGTATACCCAACTTTGTTTCTTCAAAACAAAACATTTCTAAAAAATGTCTTTAAAAAAACCAAAATTAGTTACATTCTGTAAAGTTGACTTAATAACAATACGTATATAACTTAATAGATAGTATGGCATGTGGGTTAGAGAAAAGCATTCCATTAGATAAAAGTCTTCTGTTTTTCAAAGATTGGATTTATAGTATTTCTGAGTATGAAGTTAACGCTGTACTAGGAACATGCATATTTCGCTTTCCTCAAATAAATGTTTTTCTAAAGTCTCCTATTTGATAAAGTTAAATTATGGTCTAATATTTAGTATTATGTTTTAATGACACCTATTACAAGACAAGGTCATGGTGAAACTGCATTTCCTTACAAAATGGATTTGTATAACTTTTACATTGTTGGATCCTTTAGAAAATTAACACAGATGAATTTTTCATTTTTTCCTTAGATGATTCACAGCGTAAGCAGTATGAAGAATGGCTTCAGGAGACCCAACAGCTTCTTCAGATGCAGCAGAAGTATCTTGAAGAACAAATTGGTGCACACAGAAAATCTAAGAAAGCCCTTTCAGCAAAACAACGTACTGCCAAGAAAGCTGGGCGTGAATTTCCAGAAGAGGATGCAGAACAACTCAAGCATGTTACCGAACAGCAAAGCATGGTTCAGAAACAGCTAGAACAGGTAATTTGAAGTATTCTGGTTATTCTTTTTCATATGGGGTGTTTTTATTATTTCTTCTCAGTATTTTGGTTTTATTTTATTTTTAAAGATTTTATTTATTTATTTATTTGAGAGAGAGAGAAACAGCATGAGAGGGGATAGGGTCAGAGGGAGAAGCAGGCTCCCCGCCGAGCCGGGAGCCCGATGCGGGACTCGATCCCAGGACTCCAGGATCATGACCTGAGCCGAAGGCAGTCGCTTAACCAACTGAGCCACCCAGGCGCCCCTCAATATTTTGTTTTAAAATACATTGGTATATCTTATGTAAAAGACACATTCCTGAAAAATGAAACCGTTTTTTTTTTTTTAAGATTTTATTTATTTATTAGAGAGAGAGAGAGTGCACGAGCACAAGCGGGGTGGGAGGGAAGGGTAAAGGGAAAGGGAGAAGCAGAATCCCTGCTGAGCAGGGAGCTTGGCGCTGGGCTTAATCCTAGGACCCCGAGATCATGACCTGAGCTGAAGGCAGATGCTTAACCCTCTGAACCACCCAGGTGTCCCAAATGAAACCATTTTGCTATTACCTTCCATTATAAACCAGATGTTTCTCAAAATGCTTATGAAATAACAATTATACTTAAAAAGAAGTAAAATTTAAACTTTTATTTAAAGTAAAACATTAGAAGTGTTCAAAATGGGTTAAGAGCCCACTCCTAGTAATTACCCAAGTGAATTAAAAACTTAGGTTCACATACAAACCTGTGTACAAATATTTATAGCCACTCTACTCATATAGTCACCAAAAACTGGGAACACTCAGGTATCCTTCAGTGATGAATAGTTAGACAAATTCTGGTATGTCCATACACTGAAATAGTGCACAGCAATTAAAAAAAACCAAACTATTGATATAGAACAACCTGGACGGATCTCAAGAGCCTTATGCTGAGTGAAAGAAGCTAATTCTGGAAGGTTACATACAGATTCCACTTATATAACGTTCTTGAAATCACAAAATTATAAGGATGGACAATGTTTAGTGGTTGCCAGGGCTTAGGGATGGGGGAAGGAGGGTTTGGCTATAAGTGGGTGGCATGAGGACACTTTTTGGGGTGACAGAGCTCTTCTGAATCTTGACTGTGGTGATGGCTACTCTAATCTCTAAATGTCAGTTTTACTTTTTATCAATTTTAATTTTTTAAAGAAAATTGAGAAGTAATCCAAATGTTAATAGTAGAAAAGGAGGAGTCCAGAGTAGATTGACTTAATAAAACTTGGAGTACTGTCAGTGTAGTGAAGACTCTGGTAAACATATTCACGTATGTTGTCTTATTTAACCTTCTCTACAACTTTCTGAAGAAGCTAGTATTGTCACTGTCTTACACAACAAGAGTCTCTTGAGTCCTCACAGAGGTAGGTGACATGTTCGCTCCTAGCTGATTCTCAGTTGGGTTTTTTTTGGTTCAGATGTCTCATCTCCAAGCCATAGCAACCACAATAATGTTCCAACAGTAAGGTGATTGTAATGTAATCCCTATTGTTTAAAACTAGGACAGTTCTGGAATGAGATGGTTTTTCTCTCTAAATTTACTCTATGGGTCCATGTTTGTTGCGAGTAAAATTCTTTTAATGATAGGTAGTTCCTACTAAATAATTTTAGCACTTTTATTGCCTGCTGGTGTCTTTCTATAAATTCCTTATGATGAGGGCCTGGCTTTTGCATACCCATGGATCAAATCCTATTTAGAAGCTAATACTGTACTTGGAAAATGGAACACATCATCTGTTACTGTATAGTTGCCAACAATCCAGTGTAATCCCATTAAGATAAGCAGCTGATAACATGTTTAAAAGTATTTTAAAATGTCATGGGAAAGGCATGGATGACCCCCTTTCTGTATTCCTAATACTTGTACTCCTGCTTCACCAGTCCCATGGTAATCCCTCAGTTCCAGCCAGGCACCTGGTCAGGAAAGAAGAAAATTAGATAGTTCTACAGCCACTGGAGACCCACCAAAACCATATTATGTGCAGAGAACATGCTAGTTGTCTGGGAAACTGAAGAAAATAAGTTGAAAAACCATTAGAGCTGCTGGGCTCAGTGTACTAGTAAAATATGCATCTCAAATTGGATGGTTACAGAGGACATGGGTAACACGGGCATCACCTTCTCCCCTTCCCGAGCAAGGTGCATCCTGAGGATATGGGTTGCATCTTTATTGATATTTGTCCGTAGCATCTGGTACATTGTGGTGGCACAAGGGTTTTTGGAATGAATTAATGGACACGAGTCAGTCATTATATTAGGAACTATTTCAAATATTACCTCAGAGTTTTGTATATTTTTTAGAAATTATAATTTGAGTATGTGATCCCTTAAATTTGAAGAGTTTCACCAATCTAGTCTTTTTAACTGGGGGGCGGGGTGGTGTACCTGCTAGTATTTCATCTTGTTTTAATATCTTGTGTGATTTTTGTATACTTAAGAAATGAAAACTTGTTTTAAATGGTTCAAATTTGAGTTAAATCTTGGTTATTCTGACTTGTGTATTAATGTAACTTCTAAGGCAGGTCAGTTTGCTGATTCCTGTGTAGCCTTTGTTTATTGTCCTATTTTACTTTTTGATGTGTAGCTTAAATAGTTTATGACTTTAGTGGTAAGGTTTTTAAAATATTCATTTCAGAAAAATATATTTCGAATTTGTTTTTGGTCTATCATATGTAAAGAAGTTTTACAAATGATTTAGGAAAATTCTGTTGTTAAAAAGATTCGCAGTCTTTCGTTAGTGCTTATCGATCCAGTTTTTTTCTTTTTTTTGCCGCTGCCTAAGCAAAATACTTTTGCGTCTGCAAGATCTGCCTCATATATAACCCCCACCGTAATCATCAGCCGGTGATCTAGTTTGATACCTGCAGTATAAATAAATGAGTAAGCCTGACTTTTTGATTCCAGATCCGTAAACAACAGAAAGAGCATGCCGAGTTGATTGAAGATTATCGGATCAAGCAGCAGCAGTGCGCCATGGCCCCGCCTTCCGTGATGCCAGGTGTCCAGCCCCAGCCGCCCCTGGTCCCAGGTGCCACGGCACCTGCCATTAGCCAGCCCAGCTTCCCCTTGGTGCCACAGCAGCTGCAGCACCAGCAGCACACAGCGGTCATTGCGGGGCAGTCCAGCCCTGCTAGAATGCCGAGTTTACCTGGCTGGCAGCCTTCCAGTGCTCCTGCCCACCTCCCCCTCAATCCTGCTAGGATTCAGCCTCCCGTTGCCCCATTACCAATAAGAACTTGCACACCAGCACCAGGGACGGTGTCCAGTGCAAATCCACAGAGTGGACCACCACCACGGGTGGAATTTGATGACAATAACCCCTTCAGTGAAAGTTTCCAGGAACGGGAACGAAAGGAACGTTTACGAGAACAGCAGGAAAGACAACGAATCCAGCTCATGCAAGAGGTAGACAGACAGAGAGCTCTGCAGCAGGGGGTGGGGATGCAGCCGCATGGCTCGCTGCGCTCCCAGATTCCGTTCTATAGTTCTGAGCTGCCTTGTGACTTCCCCCAGCCTCCCAGGCCCCTTCAGCAGTCTCCACAGCACCAACAGCAAATGGGGCAGGGCTCACAGCCGCAGAGTATGCAGCAGGGGTCTATTAATTCCCCTCCCGCCCAGACTTTCATGCAAACCAGTGAGCGAAGGCAGATAGGACCTCCCTCCTTCGTTCCTGATTCACCATCGATTCCGGGTGGAAGCCCAAATTTCCATTCTGTCAAGCAGGTACATGGAGGTCTTTCTGGGGCCAGCTTCCAGCAGTCCCCAGTGAGGCCTCCTTTTACACCTGCTTTACCTGCAGCACCTGCAGTCGCTAACAGCAATCTCCCTTGTGGCCAAGACCCTGCAGCAACCCATGGACAAAGTTATCCAGGATCAGCCCAGTCTCTCATCCAGTTGTATTCCGACATAATCCCAGAAGAAAAAGGGAAAAAGAAAAGAACAAGAAAGAAGAAGAAAGATGAGGATGTGGAATCCACCAGGGCGCCATCCACCCCCCACTCAGATATAACTGCTCCACCGACCCCGAGTATCTCAGAAACTACCTCCACACCTATAGTGAACACGCCTGGCGAGCTTCCTCCGCAAGTCGAACCCGAGTCAGCGGAGCCTGTCTGCCCGTCAGCTCCCAACACGGCAGCCGGCCAGCTATGTACAGAATTGGAAAACAAGCTGCCCCACAGTGATTTATCACAGGGAACTCCAAATCCACAGACTTATGCAAACCCAGAGGCGGATAAGCTGTCCATGGAGACCCCCGCCCCAGCTGAGGAGGTCAAACTAGAGGCGGCTGAGCCGCAGCAGTGCCCGGGCCAAGATGGGCCTGAGCCGGAGGAACAGACAGGCAGTAAGGCCGAAGAAAGAGTGGTGGCTGGTCCTGTCTCCTCAGGGCAGAGTCCTCCCCAGTCTGCTGGGGCCCCGGCTCCCAAGGGAGATGCGGGCAATGAACTTCTGAAGCATCTGCTGAAAAATAAGAAATCATCTTCCCTTTTAAGTCAAAAACCTGAAGGCAGCTTTTCTTCAGAAGACGACTGTACAAAGGATAACAAACTAGTTGAGAGGCAGAACCCAGTCGAAGGATTGGTAAGTGTGCTCCCTGAAAACTACAACTTCCTTGTCTCCCCTTTGTTTTAAATTACAGTTAAGCCGATTAGTGCCAACCACGATACTAATTTCAACAAGATTTTGCAACTTTTTACTCTAAAGGACAAATTCTAATTTTGCTGTTTCTACCTCTGAGGAGCCCATGTTTTGACTCATACCCATAACCCATATTAAGTCATAATTTGTTTACTTTTTCTTCAAAAATCAAAGACATGTACTAATGCATTTAGTATGTAACATGTGCCTGTCAGCTGATTATTACCACATTGAGCTGATCTAACTAAGGCAAAAAGTGAATGTCTGTGTATCTTTATTGCAAATCAGTATGCAGTTTCCATTAACCTCTTCGAAGTACAGAAGACAGCTCCTGCACTCGCTAATACCCGGGGGGACTCGCCTCTCGGGTAACCCGTGTTGGGAATCCATTGTGTTGCAGTGTATTAATACTTGATTTTATACAAATGGCATCTTATACTATTTTATCTTTATGGTTTCCCTTGTGTCAATATTCTGCCCTTTTTAAGGTACAAAACATTGAGTTTGCTTTTTTGTTTTTTCATTTTTTTTTGTTTGAAGAGGTTCTTTGAAAATATACCTTTACAAGATTCCATCCCCTGCATTTCAGTGAACTTCCCTGAGCTATTCCCAGACTGGGGTTTCCAGGTTGTAAGGTTGGTCTGCTTGAATGCTCGTGCTTCCTTACTGGCGTATTCCTAAAGCTTTCCCTGTAGTGCTTCTCAGTTGGGATTGTACAGTTTTCATTTCTTAATTGAATGGGGTGAAGTGGTATATTTCGTTCAGATTTTCAATTTTAAGGTTGCTAATGAAGCCGTTCTTTTAGCAAAAGTGTTGTCTTACTCTTTGTTTTCTCTTATTTGTGTGTTTGACCATTTTGGAGAGATTGAGTGCTGGAGTGATAGAGTCCGGTAACTTGTAAACTCTAGTGGTAATATTTCTTCAGTCATATTTGTCGCCACCAAACATGCCCAGTCTCTAACCACTTTCTCCACTGCATTCTGTCCCCCTAGGAATACTGAGCTACTTGCAATCCCCTTGCAGGTCTTTCTGATCTCACCACATGCTGCTGTTTCTGCCTGTTGCTGTCCTTTCTTTTTCACATCTGGCCAACGTCTTCTTTTCTTTTAAAACTCCGTTCTAGAATCATCTTCCCCACACCTTTCTCAGCTCAACCATTCTCAGATGTGTCGATGCCCATGTGCTCACATAGCAGTTTTTATAATACCACTTAAATAGCTTCTTGAAGGGCATAGGGCTGCATCTTGAGCACCTTTGTGTTCTCAGTACTTACTACAGTATTAGCACATAATAAGTACTCAGTGTATGGAATTGAAGTTAAGTCTTAATACTGATGATTATGTTATATAGAGAGGATGTTAGGATAGAAAAAGGAATGAGATCACTTGTATATGTATAAATGTTTGGACTGTGTCACGTATTCTCATATCCATTTAGGAGGGTGGCAAGGGGTCGGGTACCTTATTACTAGGGGTAGTGATGCCTTACCGTATTCCAGGTAGGTATCCTATGCTGAGCATTTACCCGAGATACTAGTTAGTCATTTGGCAGGAACGGTTATTATCCCCGGTTTACAAATGACGAAATCCCGTTTACTTTCTAGTCACACGACAGGCAAAATTATTGTGGCAATAGTTGGATACACCAAGTTTTCCTCCATACTGAGTCTGTTTCTTTACATGTAAGTTGGGGTTAGGAGAAGAGCACCTTCCTAGTTGCTGTGCAGTGAGTGGTAGAGCCTTTTTGGAAAGTTTATGAGGTTCCTACTCTGCCTGCATTAAGTTCATGTGTCACCACTTACCAGGAGGATGGTCTGGGCAGGTTCGGTCCTTTCTGTACCTTGATTTCCTCATTTGTACACAGGAGTAATACTATTCCCTGTTATGTAGGGTTGCTGCAAGGATTAACAGAGTTAAAACACATTCTGCTGATAATGTCTGGAAAAGGTGCATATCTTTGACCTGCTAATTACGTATTGAGGAATCTGACATAAGGAATATAAAATTCTAAAATATGCAAAGATGTAACCACATGAATAGCTAATGTCCTGTCTACTAGTAGAGGGAAAAAAATGAGAGAGAGAATTTAAGAGAAAGAAAGAAAGTCTAGTACAGTAGTTATTGATTAAATTATTATTTCTATAAAGCTATATCTGAATGAGTTGTTTTTTCATTTTTTTTGCAGCCACTACAATTTATGCTATATAAGGATGTTTAATGTCATGGGAAATAATGTCAAGCCACTAAAATAAAAGAATACAAAGTGTCTCCATTGTGTTTTAACACAATATATGTAGGCATAGGTAAAAGACTGAACACAGATACATTAAAATGTTAACTTTTTATCTCAGGCAGACATTTGGATGATTTTTAACCTTTGTGCTCTCCTATAATTAGAAGTATTCTTTGAAATGTAGTAATACGTGCTTTTTAGGGTAATTGTGAGGATTAGAGATAACGTCTGCAATGCACTTAAAGTGCTTGACCCAAACGTACTTAATAAGCAACTACATTATTAATCTCTTATAAGCCAGTAAGAAATTCTTAGGTCTTTGCTACTCAGAAGTGCAGCCCTTGGGGATCAGTAGCATTGAGCTTACCTGGGAACTTTTTAAGAAATGCAGAATCTTATTCTCCAGCACAGACTTACCAATCAGAATGTGTTTTTTAATAAGAGCCAATGGAGAGGCGCACAGTTCTAGGCTTGTGGTTCTCAAAACTTTAATATATCAGTATCACCTAAAGGGCTTATTGAAACACAGGGCACTGAGCCTCACTCCTAGAGTTTCTGATTCAGTAAGTCTGGAGTGGGACCAGGGAATGTGCATCTCTAACCATCCCCAGGTGGTACTCCTTTTGCTGCTCTGGGGACTGCTTTTTGAGAACCATTGATCTCATCCTGGGATGGGTAGTCTGAGCCTGCTTAGACCTTTTACCCTTTCTTTTTTGAGCTTAGAATGGTTTTTACATTTTCAAATGGTTGAAAAAAAAATCTAAGGAAGAGTAATATTTCACAACATGAGAGCATTATATGAAATTCAAGTTCAGTGTCCATGAATTTAAAAAGTTTTATTGGACCACGGCCACACTTGTTCATTAATGAATGCTCTATAGTTACTTTGGTGGTAGCAGGGCAGAGTGTTGAGTAGTTATGATAGGTACTGTATGGACTGCAGAGCCTGAAATATTACTGTTTGGCTTTTTACAGAAAAATGTTGCCATGCATGCTCCAAGCCAGTTAGAATAAAACTGGAAACTAGAATCTTCAAACCTTCAAAGATTCAGTGCAGAACACATCAAAATAAGTCTAGCAACTGTAGTTACCTATCTAACAAAGTATAACTGTGAAGTTTAGAAATACTAGCTAGCCCCTAAAAAAATTCCCATATTTTTAGGTATTGATAGCAGTACCTTTAAGAACCTCTTCAGGGTTCTTAGCCATTAAGTAAAGAGAAAGGTTTAAAAGAAAAGGGGGGGTGGTTATTTGCTAGCATATATGTAGGCCCTTTCATTGACTTTAAGTATAGAGCAGTTATTACTCAATCACATTTGTGATCATGAGCTAATTTCGATGACCAGTGTTGTTTGTTTTTAGTGATCTAACTGTTCCTCTCAGCGAAGGTGCATAGGCTATGGAACTTATCTGTTGTTCTACAGACCTTGTATTTCAACTCTTCCTAAGGGGAACCCAAAATAACTCCCCAAGACCGCAGTACAGGGGCTGTCACGGTCACCTGGCTAAGAGCACTCCTTCCTCCACAGCTTCCAGAGAGCAGGACCGAGGAGCTCTGGTCTACACTGGCACCCCTGTGGTCCCGCCTGAGGAATAATGCTTGCTCTGAGAGGGAAAGTAGCCACACTTAAGAATTCTGCTCTTTCCTCGAGCTTTGCAGCTTACCAGTTTCTGTACTTGAGAATAATGTTTGGAAAGGGGATGATATTTCAGAAAACAGACCATTTGAGGCCACTGCCTTTCCTCAACTTTTAGTACCCCTGTTAGGAATATGTGTCATAGAATGGAACTGGATTAGCATGAACTGCAAAATCCAGCATGTGAATAGTTCACTTATCTCTTAACCTTTCCAATTACATTAGCAAACTTTGGGGGCTCAAATGCAAGGTGGTTTTGGATGTGGCAACAACCAATTGCCAAAAACAGATGGAGGAAGTGAAACCAAGAAACCTCGAAGCAAACGGACTCAGAGGACAGGGGAGAAGGCTGCACCTCGCTCCAAGAAAAGGAAGAAGGATGAAGAGGAGAAACAGGCTATGTACTCCACCACCGACACCTTTACCCACCTAAAGCAGGTGAGTCGCTTAGAGCAGCTCCTTTAAAAAGTCAAATGAGGCATCAAATGCTTTTTCAACCCTATTAAAACTGAAATTTTCTCTATATTACCATATTTCCTAATTAAAGTAGTTACAAGGATAAATGATGTCTCAACAAGGAGTCTAGTAGACTTCCTAATTGCAAGCAAAACTGCACCATATCCTATTGGCACCCGAAAATGGCAGTAAGATAGATGGATTGGTAGGTGATGGTCAGGATTTACTTGTGTTCCGAAGGAGCAGCCTCAGCACCAAGAAAAACCTGTCTGTGTTACTTGTGACTCTGGATGCAAGGAAATGCAGCTGCCGGTCTCCCTGCAGTAAACTCTATTCTTACACCTTTGTGGTTGTTACAGAAGGTGGGAGACAGCCACTAAGAGTGCCACTGGGGGTACCTGGCCTCCCTTCACGCCCCGATTCTTGCTGAGCAAAGATAAGGAACGTGTTTTTCTTGTTAGATGCCTGGCAGCATCCCTTTAAGACAGATAAGAATAAAGCTCATTTTTAAATATATCCTAGAGATTCTGTGGTCTCTCTCACTTACTTACTCCAGCATTTTGATACTCGAAATTTTTAAGTCTTGTTTTTCTCAAGCCTTATTGGACTAAGTTGCCTTGGGTCTTAGAAAAGTTGCGAAACGCTCTGTTTTGTTGACCGTGTACATTACTCTTCAATGTGTTTTTTAATAGCAGCTCTCTCTGCTCCCTCTAATGGAACCAATCATTGGAGTGAACTTTGCGCACTTTCTTCCTTATGGCAGTGGCCAATTTAATAGTGGGAGCCGACTTCTAGGAACTTTTGGCAGTGCTACCCTTGAAGGGGTTTCGGATTACTATTCTCAGTTGATCTACAAGGTATGTTTCTTCACCAAGGTCTTACCTTGCTTCCTCTTTGGATACCATATCAGAATTGGTAGAGCTTGTCTTGTTTTTCATCTAATCTTCCAAGTTTCATTTAAACTTTATTAGTTCAGCTAAAAGGTGACAATTTCACTGGATGAAGAGTTTCTAACATAAATATTTGTAATGTTTTATAGGTAAGACTACAAATAGTGAAGAACATCCATTATGTATTTCCATGGTAGAGAAAATACCTGTTTTCCTATAACTTATTAACTCTTAAAATGAATCCAAATACATAGTAAATAGAATAAAAAAAGTAGTTAGCAATTTTCCCTGAAAAATGAAATGAAAAAAATTGAAAAGTGTATTTTGTCTGATGATTTAACTAGACATTAATTATAACTAGACATTAATTCTTAAACTAAAATATCAAACTAACTCAAATTTATCTTTTGGTATTATTATTTTAGCAACGTTTTATAATAGCCTTATTAGACATTCTTTACTTCACATCTGACTTATGTAAAATGCTCTTTTTGCAAAAATATTTGAGAGTATCATCGGTTTTCTGGAGGGCTTCTCTTCTTACTTTAGTATTAAAGTCATTCTCTTGTGATGCTCCATTTATTATCACTATCGGCTTTTCTCTTCAGTTAGAACCTGTCCTAACTCTTATAAATGCCTTCTCTTCTGATGCAACCTGTTCTCCAACACAACTTCATTACTTTCATGAAATCCCAGATCTTTGCAAGATTTGTAATTTCACCTTGCACTTGATTCTCATGGTATTATTGGTAGATTCCAACAATCCCTGAGAGACTGATCACTTAATCAACAAAGGACAAACTGATGACATGCTAAGCAGAGAGAAATGTTTGGAGGGGACTCCCATTTGTTAATGATTTAGCCATTTCCATGTTATTGCTAAGACTTTTGCTTCTTATAGAGGTTTTGGACAATCCAGATTCTAATATTGAGGATATGAGTTGTAATTATAGGATTAGGACCACAAATTCTTAAGTTGTTTGTTTGTTTGTTTGTTTGTTTTTTAATAGAACTAGGGCATATTTTAATGAGAATTGAATAATGGAATTTTTGAGAACTTTTACAATTTATTAAAGCTGTCTTTCACTGGCTATAACAATGAAATTTGAAAAGAGATGTACAGAATAGAATAATGTAACTTTGCTTCTTAATTTCAAGTACTCAAGCTGGGCAGAGTAAGCAAATGGCTAATTTGTCCATATGAGCATGAGTATTTCTCCCACCAAAAAACCTCCTGGCCTTGTACATTTATTTATCTTCTTGGTGTGCATTTAGGAATGAAGATGCATCTTGATGACATGTCTATAGCCTTGCTTCCATGTGCTAAAAATTCACAGAACTAAGTTTTAGCAAGGTCATGGCATATTTGCTCTGTAGCATATAATTTAAAATTTTTTGGTCTCCTGCAGCAGAATAATTTAAGTAATCCTCCAACACCCCCTGCCTCTCTTCCTCCTACACCACCTCCTATGGCTTGTCAGAAGATGGCAAATGGTTTTGCGACAACTGAAGAACTTGCTGGAAGAGCTGGCGTATTAATGAGCCATGAAGGTATGATGCTACACCTCCGAGTTGTACACCTTTGCAGAGTGTGCCTTTGTCAGCTGTGTCTGGTGAAAAGGCAATCGTGTGAGGTTCTCCCCATGTATCCGTTTTGACTAAATCTATTTTTGGTTCTGTGTTTTCGCTTTTCCAGTTACCAAAAGTCTAGGACCCAAACCGTTTCAGCTGCCATTTCGACCCCAGGATGACTTGTTAGCCAGAGCTATTGCTCAAGGCCCAAAGACCGTTGATGTTCCAGCTTCCCTGCCAACACCACCTCATAATAATCAGGAAGAATTAAGGTAGAGGTCCTTTTTTCCTTTTTTCTCACATATTTTTTAGTTATTTCATTTTTTAAAAAATACATATATTTAGCAGAATGTAGGGATAGCATGTAAAAACATTGAAGGGGTAAAAATTTGGTGAATAGTTTTCTTTAGGACTTAGTTTATAAAACATTCTTACTATTAAATGTAATTAGTTTGTACATTTTTAAATTCTTAGATGGTATAGGAAGTTCAGCAAATAACCAAATAGACATTAAGGCAACGGGAGTCTCTATGCAAAATACTTCACAGATCACTGTCACTTACTGATGTTCCCAGATGTCTAAAATAAAAGAGCGGCAGTCACCGATACCAGAGAATGCTTTTGGGGAAGAGAATTTAAGGACTATCCCGCCCAGAGTTTTGTACTTCTTTGTATCAGCTTTTTAGACCCAAGATTCTGACTGGGGAGAAACCACCATCCTTAGTAGATAACCACAACCCACCTAGTTAGATCTGGGAAAGGCTCTTATGTACTTCATCAGGTGATTCCTTTTTTGGATAATCTGGTAACTACCCTCTATTTGATGAGACATCATTTAGATTAAGTCCCTTACTTTACTAATGAGAAAACTGTGGACCAAAAAGGAGAAGTTTCTCATCCAGATTTAGAATCCAGGTCTCCTTGCTCTCTCCTGCATCTTATTGCTAGAAGTTGCTAGATTTGTGAATCGGGAGCAGTTGTGGGAGGCAGCCTCCTAGGTGTGCATGTGTGGTGCCCTGGGGCAGGACACCACTGGATGTCACAGGGACTGCGTCTGGAAGCCACTCTCGGGTCTCATCGTAATGCTGCTGCTCAGCTTCTCTCCACATAACAGGGTCTCCTTTGTGGGGGGAGAGTGGGAGGCCCCAGGTTTGGGGGCATCCCATAGCATTAGCTTGAGCCCACACTTGCGCTCTGACCTCAGTCACCCTAGTTAACCTCTAACTTCTTGGGCTAGACCATTCTCTTCTTCTTTTCACCGTACTTGATCAGTTAGGAAAAATAAAGGCCCATGAAGCTCTAGTGACCAAGTTTTCCCTGCGTTTCCACTATGAGCAGCAGCACAGCGGGCTCTGCGGCTGTGCCCGTGGGGTGTGCGAGAAGGCTCTTTCCTTTTCCGGCTGCAGACTATTCCTAGTCTCAGGGATCTGGAACTTGGCAGAGGTGTAAGTCTTCATCCTTTCTCCACTGTGTTGTAATCTGAACGTCTTCTTTCTTTGGCAGGTCTTTAAACTTTGATGTTGAAGTTCCATCAGGAGGAAACCTACTGTTTAAATTGCTTAACAGTTGAATGTGTTTCTTAGGTCTTTTTCTGAGAGATTTCTTGTTTGGCCCTGAACCTATTCTTTGTCTTCTTACATCATTGCCATTGTCCAAGGGAACCTCGTAGTCACACTCGTAGACAGGGCTGGGTTGTGCAGGAAGCCCCAGTGATGGGTTTGCCCATGTTGACATGTTATCTTTGTTCTTCTCTCAGGATACAGGATCACGGTGGTGATCGGGACAGTCCTGACAGTTTTGTCCCCTCATCCTCTCCGGAGAGTGTGGTTGGGATGGAAGTGAGCAGATATCCAGATTTGTCCTTGGTCAAAGAGGAGCCTCCAGAGCCTGTGCCATCCCCCATCATTCCGATTCTTCCTAGCAGTGCTGGGAAAGGTAGGGAAAGTACTCAGCCAAATTATTTTTCTTTACAGTATGCCAGTTTACTAACGTTCATAATTTGATTTTGAAAAGCCATTAGTACTCAATCCATCTTTCCTTCCTCCCTTCCTTCTCTCCCTCTCTCCCTCCTTCTTCCCTTTTTTCTCCCCCCCCTTAAGGTTTGGAATCTAGAAGGAATGACATCAAAACTGAGCCAGGCACTTTTTTTTTCACACCGCCTTTTGGTTCGTCCCCAAATGGTCCCAGATCGGGTCTTATATCTGTGGCAATTACTCTGCATCCTACAGCTGCTGAGGTAAAGATGAAATAGCTTTTTTAACATTATAAACTGTGTCCCCATTCTTAAGGGGTGTCAGGTGGCTTAGAGCAGGATCATGGCGGACAAGCTCACAGAGCTGGGATGAGCAGTCATTCGGATGTCTGGGTTGCTTCTGAGCACTCTGAATAAGCATCACATGGATCTCAGCTGAAGCTGGGGCAAAATGAAGTTAGTGTTCTCGTGTTTTTATTAAAGGGTGTGTCCTTTAGAGAGAAACCTCTCGATAATTACACATAGAAAATGAAGCCATGGAAAAGAACTTTTTACAGAAATAGTGTCAATGTTCATGTAGCGGTTGCTCGTATCAAACACTAATAAATTGCTGAGAATTTTTTTCTGTCTGATTCTGTGAGGATATTGGCAACCATACTGATGGTCCAATGATAGGACATTTTGGCTGTCAGTATAACTCAGCCCTGGTGTGACAGCATTCTCGTGGGCTGTTGCAGACCTCTGCCCAGAGCTGGACAGAGTTCACTTGAAGGAAGTTTCTGCCTAGCTGTGAAACCTGATGCGGTCTAGCTCCCTCCTTACGGCGGTGTCCTATAGCTAGAATACTGTAACGCTCGCGCACATACTCAGTGTTAATAGGGGTCCCTGCGTGAGGATTTCTGTTTAGGAAATGGGGATACTGGTCCATTAAAATGATTTTTTTTTTCCTGAGACTCTTAAGTCTGAATGAAAGTGGTTGGATTTGCTTGCACGGTCTGTGTCCTGCAGAGAGCAGGTACCTGAAGTTCGCCTCTGTGGCTCACTCCTGCCTTCGGGGGTGACACAGTGTTCACACTCTCGTTTTAGAACATTAGCAGTGTGGTGGCTGCATTTTCCGACCTTCTTCACGTCCGAATTCCTAACAGCTATGAGGTTAGTAATGCTCCGGATGTTCCGTCTGTGGGTTTGGTCAGTAGCCGCAGAGTGAACCCAGGCTTGGAGTGTCGACAGCATGTATTTCTCCGCGGGCCGCCGCCAGGACCTGCAAACCCTCCCCGACTAGCCTGCTCGTACCGGCTGAAGCAGCCCGATGTGCCGTTCCCTCCAGCAAGCAATGGTGAGCTGGTTTACGTTTGCCACGCTCAGGTTCACTTTCCATTCACAGGTTAAGCTGATGCTCTGTAAAATCCCACTTCAGTTTTGAACGAGTAACAGCGTGTTGGTATGTAGTCGTGGGTAACTGAACCTTCTGTGGTGGGATCTGATGTCCCCAGGAAGTCGTGGAATGCCGGCTCTCTGTGCAGGCTGCTGACCCCCCGCAGTGTTGGCTTCTGCGTCCCCCCGAGGGCCTGCTGTCCCCACTGCCTCTCTGGCCGGTGCACACGAGGCCGGCCAGTGGCTGCACTTGTGTTCTCTCTTCCTTCTGTGCCTTGCGCCCCCTCTTCCCTCTCGTTGGGCCTGTGCACTGTCTCCATGGGCCCTGCTCTTCCCAGGGACGAGGCCTCCTCACCCCACTCTCTCGGAGTCTTGTTTTGGTCCTTGCCCTGCTCTCAGGACCTGGCAGCTCCTCACTTCTCATCCGTGAACTCAGGGAGAGCTGCCTGTGCTGGGTTTTTGAGCTCGGCCTCCAGCTGCTTCTGCCTTACTCATTTTTCCCTGTTCTCCTTTCTGCCTCCATGCCCCACATGGATGATGTGCTCCAAATGTGACCACGTTTTCGTCTTGGGCCCGGGACTCTCTTAGCCCTTTACCACTTTCCAAATCACACTCATTTAAGACTCTTGTACATGTAGCTCTTCATCTTTCATAAAACATTTTTTATCGTCTTAACCCTCAAACAAAAGTAGTATCCCCCACCCCACTCGCTTTGCACTTGTGGGGGACTATTAATATCATGGTGAATTGGTTTTCTCTTGTGCTCGTGTACGAGCATTGTTTCCCCAGCTGCTTGAGAATAGTTGTGTCCCTCCATTTATACTCCAGGGCCATGCATGTAATAGATGCCCTGTAACCACTTTTATGCTGAGAAGATAAGATTTTTATGAATAACGAATAGTATCAGGAAAGTTAAATGACCCATGTTCTAAGTTGATTTAGGGCAGTTTTACACCTTGTACTACACTGTGTTATTGGTTAATTTGAATCCCTAACAAAGTCTTCTGCACTTAGGTCTCTCTGGATGTCGGGACTCTGGGCGTGGCGGCGCAGAAGGCGTGGCACTCAGACCACAGTGGTGCTGTCACTGCAGGGTGGTTATTCTCGGGAGCGGCGTCAGGAAGTCTCTCCGAGACCTGGCCTCTCTGAGCAAGGTGCCTGCTGTTCCTCCGCTGGGGTGTCCGGCACAGGGCTTGCTCCTTGTCGGGAAGAGCCCCTCTGTGGTGGCCCCGTGGCCCCCAGGTTCCACCAAGTAGCCTCAGCATGTATTTCACGTGTTTAGCTGCAAACCAAACAGTGACAGCAGACTGGTAAACTGGATGATATGAGACCCACATATGTCTAAATAGAGTGAAATACGGATAATAAAGTTTATTTTTGTACATTTATTTTTTCTTTGGCTAAATTACATGCTAAATATTGGCAGGGAGTTACTTTTTTACTTTTACAATAGAGAGCTACTTTCACTTTTAACATAGCATAAAAACCAACAATGGATGGATCTTGTTTTTATGAAATTTTGACTTGAGATCCCCACACGTTTCTCTTTGCTTTTCAGGATTCCCGAGAAAGCTCCAATAGAGTGGAGAAGGACATTGTCTTTTGTAGTAATAATTGCTTCGTTCTTTATGCATCAACTACACAAGCAAAAAATGCAGAAAGCAAGGTAAGATTAGGATAGTCTCAGTGAACAGTGTATAATGAGTGGTTTCCGTGATTTTGGGTTACGTTGATGGATAGAACAGGTTCCTAGCATTCTGTGTGCAGGAAATCCCGGCACATGTTACGCGGGCTGAGGAAGGGCAGCCCGTCTTGCTATTCCAGATAAATTCAGCTTATCTGATGAGAAGGGGGGTAGACTTGAATTATATCTTAGAAGTTCAGAATTGAATAAAACACTAATACTAATAACATCTTTAGTTTTACTTAACTATAAATATCTTATTTTAATTACAACGGTAAGACTTACAACTTTTATTGATCTTACCTGATGGGAAAACCTGTTCACAAACACATTGTGAGTCTACTCCTGTATTTTGGGGGAGAAAGCATTTTGCTTGTCATGGTGGAAATGGTCTACTGTACCTGATTCTGTGTGATTTAAGTGTATCTAAATGTGTGGTTGATATGGGTAGACATTTTTGACTGTGTTGAAGGAAGCCTTCCCGTGCTGTGATGCCACTAGTCATTCCTCCCTGCATATCATTGCTCTGCTGTCTGTTCTGGGAGAATGTTCTGGAGACTTATTTTTGTAATAGGCAGTAGTCTCCAGTATAATGAAATCAAGCTATATGCCAAATAGGTTTAGACTTTAAATTAAAATATGTTGGGGCGCCTGGCTGGCTCCGTCAGTTAAGCATCTGCCTTCTGCTCAGGTCATGATCTCAGGGTCCCGGGATCGAGCCCCGCGTCAGGCTGCCTGCTCAGCCGCGGGTCTGCTGCTCCCTCTGCCCCTCCCCCCTGCTCATGCTCTCTCAAAATAAATAAATCTTTTAAAAAATTAATATGTCAGCTTCTATAAGAGGAGGAATTGCTTTTTTACCAGATAATTTTTAAATTTGGTGTGCAGTTCCTGCGTGCTCCTGGATTTATGTGAGGTGTATCTTCTCAGATACCCCGTGGAGGGGGCTGTGTGAAAACGGGAACCTGTGGGTACCCAGAGAGAAAGTCCTGGGGCTTGTCTCTAAGCTCACCTCTTCCAGCAGCTGGGTCAGAGCTGGGCAGCGCCAGGGAAGAGTCACGTGTGATGTATGTTGATAGGGGACCACTGCCCCTTCTTTCTTCACATTTATGCCAATTAATTCAGCCTAAGATGAACAGACATGAATTTCGCAGAGTGGGGATAAGCTCAGAGAAGATTATGTTCTGAAGTTTTATTTGGTCCAAGACAAAGCACCGTTCCATTGTACAAATTAAACTAGCTCCTCTCCTCAGCATTGATTTTCCTGGCTTTATTATGGTTAGAGAGCAGTGTCCAAGAAGGTTTAGGAGCAGAGCATTCTCCAGAGATGCAGCCTTGTCGAGAAGGCCTGGGGCGGGACTCCCCGACCCGGCTCTGCTCTCGTCAGCCCGTGGGTGTTTTTTTTGTTTTGTTTTTGTTTTTTAAGATTTTATTTATTTATTAGAGAGAGAATGAGAGACAGAGAGCAGGAGAGGGAGGAGGGTCAGAGGGAGAAGCAGACTCGCCGCTGAGCAGGGAGCCCGATGCGGGACTCGATCCCGGGACTCCAGGATCATGACCTGAGCCGAAGGCAGTCGCTTAATCAACTGAGCCACCCAGGCGCCCAGCCCGTGGGTGTTTGTCAGCACCTTCAGTGTTTGGCGTCCGCCTCTGCTCAGCCCGGAGACTCTGTCCCTGTCCCCCACCCCCACCCTAGGGGCACAGGCCCCGTGACACCTGCTGCTTGGCTTCCTGCTCTGGGCTGAACTGCTCTCCTTACTCCTTTTCCCTTTCATTGTGCAGGAATCTGCCCCGCCATTGCCACAGTCGCCTGTGAAAGAGACGCCTTCCAAAGCGTTTCATCAGTACAGTAACAACATCTCCACTCTGGACGTGCACTGTCTCCCGCAGCTCCAGGAAGAAGCTTCTTCCCCGGCATCACCCCCCATCACTTTCCCTCCGGCGTTTGAAGCAGCCAAAGTAGAGGCAAAGCCAGACGAGCTCAAGGTAACGGTCAAGTTAAAGCCTCGGCTCAGGACTGTCCACGGCGGGTTTGAAGACTGTAGGCCAATCAATAAAAAGTGGAGAGGGATGAAGTGGAAGAAGTGGAGCATTCACATTGTAATCCCCAAGGGGAGCTTCAAACCCCCTTGTGAGGACGAAATAGATGAGTTTCTGAAGAAATTGGGCACGTCCCTTAAACCTGACCCTGTGCCCAAAGACTACCGGAAGTGTTGCTTTTGTCACGAGGAGGGAGATGGGTTGACAGACGGGCCAGCAAGACTGCTCAACCTTGACTTAGACCTGTGGGTCCACTTGAATTGTGCGCTGTGGTCCACGGAGGTCTATGAGACCCAGGCTGGGGCCCTCATAAATGTGGAGCTGGCGCTGAGGCGGGGCCTGCAGATGAAATGTGTCTTCTGCCATAAGATGGGCGCCACCAGCGGATGTCACCGATTTCGGTGCACCAACATTTATCACTTTACTTGCGCCATTAAAGCACAATGCATGTTTTTTAAGGATAAAACTATGCTTTGTCCCATGCACAAACCAAAGGGAATTCATGAGCAGGAGTTAAGTTACTTCGCAGTCTTCAGACGGGTCTACGTTCAACGTGATGAGGTGCGACAGATCGCTAGCATCGTGCAGCGCGGGGAACGTGACCACACCTTCCGTGTCGGAAGCCTCATCTTCCACACGATCGGTCAGCTGCTGCCGCAGCAGATGCAGGCATTCCACTCGGCTCAGGCCCTCTTCCCTGTGGGCTACGAGGCCAGCCGCTTGTACTGGAGCACCCGCTACGCCAACCGGCGCTGCCGCTATCTCTGCTCCATCGAGGAGAAGGACGGGCGCCCGGTGTTCGCCGTCCGAATTGTGGAGCAGGGCCACGAAGACCTTGTCCTGAGTGACTCCTCTCCCAAAGGTGAGAGCCACATCTGTATGCCCTGCAGAGCCGGCTGCCGAATGTTTTATGTCCGTATTTCCTGGTTTCCTCTTTTTGGGTCATATTTTATGAAAACAGACATGGATTTTTCATTTACAAACACGACATTTAGCTTCTTCGTGTGACTGTCCCTGCTGTCTCTGCTGTGCCACCTTCTCAGCACTTGCTACACTTACTCGAAATCAGAATATGTATTTGAGCACACAGTTGAGAAAGCAGTGATTTGTAGATAAAGGTTGCCTGTTGTTTGCGTTGGGGACTCTCCTAATGGCGGAAGGCAGGAAACCATATTTACAGCGTATTGTGTACGTTGTCTTTTATGAGTATTACCAGGTATTAAACAGATTTGGAGCTAGAAATAGGACACTTAATTCCAACTGTAGGCTGTCATTTTATTGATGCACAAAGTACCGGGGAATTGCTTTTTTTAAAAGTCTAGCTGTTTTTAAAAAAAAAAAGTATGAAATGCCCTGAAGATAATTCCAATGGAAATATCAATTTCGTATTTTAATTTAAATCTGAGGGGAAAGAAACATACTTCTAAGTACTGCTAATTAGATTAATTAGTTAATTAGTGCCTAAAGTTAGGCACCTTGTGTGAAAATGAATTAAGTTCTTGCATGAATTTGTTACATTAAACTTTCTTTTCCACTTTCATTGTTTAATTTCCTTAATGTAACACATTCTTTTCCCCAACATTTCATAAAGTCTTCAAAATAAACTGCCATTTGATAAGCAGGTAATAACAGGGTGGTTAGATTACCACCTCCAAGGCTTTACCTGGAAACTGGTAAGTCTTTGAGTGGTTGGTCCGTCTTTAGTTTGCTGTTTTATACTGCATCCTGTTTTCCAGAGAGCAAGTTTGTTCTAAATTGTCTTGTTTTTGTTTTGGCCATATGTAGGTGTTTGGGATAAAATATTGGAGCCCGTGGCATGTGTGAGAAAACAGTCTGAAATGCTCCAGCTTTTTCCAGCGTATCTAAAGGGAGAAGATCTGTTTGGGCTCACGGTATCTGCAGTGGCACGGATCGCGGAGTCAGTGAGTGCCTCGGGCCCGATGTGCCGTCGGGAGAGCCTTTGTGGTTGCACGTAGTGGTCCCCCCCCAGTGTGACCGTCTGACACGGGCTCTAATAGGATACTCTGAGGGAGCACTTTGCTCTCTTCGTGGGTCTCAAGGCATCTGATTCATCTGGACACCTCAGTAAATGTTAACCGTTCCCTCAGGGAGGTGGCTCACAAATTTCAGGTTCTCTTCGAGGGTGCGGATGAGGCAGAGGGAAGGGCAGGGATGCTGTTTTGTCCTCAGGCAGTGCTGGTAAGGGGACTACTGTCCCCTTTGCTTCCTCACGTTTTCCTGCACTGACCCTGACCCCCGGGTGTTTGTAGCCACTCTCCTGCCCCCGCGCCCGGCCATCACCAGAGGGCAGTGACCTCAGGAGCACTGGGTCTTCTCTGACCTTTCTTTGCAGTCTTTTAAGATTATGAGCGTGTTTGCCAGTGAGTCTGCACACAATGCTTTTGAGAAGTTGCATGATTATAAGGCATTATTTTGAACAAGAAAAAAATCATCGATGGTTGGTGGGGTTTGTTTTTTTTCTCTTTTTATGGAGAAGCAGAGGACACCCAAAAAGCCACCGAGTTCTAGGTCTACTTGCTTTCTTTGGTAGAGCTCTGCCTAAATGATATGAATCTTTTATGTCTATAGAGAAATATGTTCACAAGAAGTGTATTCTAGAAAAGGCCTTTAACATAAAATTATTTTACAGGTAAACCTTAACTTACCACCTGCACTCTCGGGGCATTGAGTGTGATAACCTCATTGTAGTCAAATTGGAAGAAGTGAGAAATCAAGACAGTAAACCATATAAATGATTTTTAACTATATTTAATTTTTAAATTCCAAATATATGAAAGTTGAAAGAACGAAGTTGCAAGTCAGTACACACTGGGTTGGGATAATCAGATCTAAAGTCACACAGGCATGTATGTTGGTTGGCCTGTGGTGGTTCTGTGGGTTAATACTTTTCTTCAAGGAGCATTTGCCAGAGTTTATGAAAGTGCCACTTTGAAACTGAAATCGGTGTATTAATATTGAAATAGATCTGAGTGCAGGCTGGTTATGTTAACATAAGTTAAAAGACCATTTTGTCCCCAGGGAATATGTTGACAAGTTATTTCCACAAAAGTTCAAGTTGGGCCATCCCTTGGGCCAGCTCAGGATTGTCTGCAGTCATGATCAAATAAATTAACCTTGTTTCTGTTTCGCTCCTTTTCAGCTCCCTGGGGTTGAGGCGTGTGAGAACTACACCTTTCGGTATGGCCGCAATCCTCTCATGGAACTCCCTCTTGCCGTTAACCCCACAGGCTGTGCCCGTTCCGAACCTAAAATGAGTGCCCATGTCAAGAGGTTTGTGTTAAGGTATTTTGTTTTAACTTCACATAGTACAGCCCAGGGTTTCTAGGCGTATTAGTGGTTTTTGTGCTTGATTTGTCTGCTGCTTACAAACCCTGCTGTCTCTGGCTGTGTCTGTGCCGACCGCATCAGAGAACTCGCCGTGTGGCTAGGCGGCTTTCCGTGTATGTTCCTGTCAGTAAGAGTTCGAATCAGCGTGGCCTGGGGCGTTATTCGGAGATATCTTCAGTTTTCCTTTTACTCTTTCCTGTTGACGCGCCATCGTGTGCAGGCCTCACACCTTGAACAGCACCAGCACTTCCAAGTCCTTCCAGAGCACGGTCACGGGGGAGCTGAACGCGCCGTACAGTAAGCAGTTCGTCCACTCCAAGTCCTCGCAGTACCGGAAGATGAAGACCGAGTGGAAATCCAATGTCTATCTGGCCCGGTCTCGTATCCAGGTAAGGAAATAGTCTGTTCTTGGGAAGACGAGAGACAGGACGGGGTCTGGCGGTCAGAAGATACTGGCATCCGGGCGCCTGGGTGGCTCAATTGGTTAAGCGACTGCCTTCGGCTCAGGTCATGATCCTGGAGTCCCGGGATCGAGTCCCGCATCGGGCTTCCTGCTCGGCGGGGAGTCTGCTTCTCCCTCTCCCACTCCCTGTTTGTGTTCCCTCTCTCACTGTGTCTTTCTCTGTCAAATAAATAAATAAAATCTTTAAAAAAAAAAAAAAAAAAGAAGATACTGGCATCCATATGTGAAGAAGGGTTTCACACGGCTGCAGGATTAGAATCATGTTTTTAAAATCCTATCACATCTTGTTAGTTTGTAACAGTAGTGACTGAATACGTCTCTTTGAGCCTGGATGCTTTTCTTCCCCCAATGGGAAGACCGCTGGAATCCACATCTTTGCATCTCGATGAGCACTCATGGGAAGCAGGTGGCACTGTATTTTGTACTCACTGGATTTGTGGAGCGTTCACTAGAGCTGTTTCAAATTCTTGTGAGAAACACAAATGAGGGGCGCCTGGGTGGCTCAGTTGGTTAAGCGACTGCCTTCAGCTCGGGTCATGATCCTAGAGTCCCAGGATCGAGTCCCACGTCGGGCTCCCTGCTCAGCAGGTAGTCTGCCTCTCTCTCTGACCCTCCCCCCTCTCATGCTCTCTCTATCTCATTCTCTCTCTCAAATAAATAAATAAAATCTTTAAAAAAAAAAAAAAAAGAAATACAAATGAAAATATTTTTCAAAAGGTGCTCCAGTATGGGGAGTTCTCTTTTGGAAGCCATCTCTTCATGAGAGCACTGTATTTTCTGGTGCATAGATTGTGAAATACCTTATAGATCATCTGCAGGCTAAGCATGTAAATTTATATCCATAGTCCATACTTGCTTAACTGCTGACCTAAAGAACCCAGTGCCTATTCAGCATCTCCCCTTGGATGTCCCAGGATGGAAGTACAAAGCTCACTTTGCCAAACATCTCAGTCCCTAAGCCTAATTATCCTAAGTGTTGTCCCCGTCCACGAGTTGTGTACCTTGGCCCCATATGCCCACATCCAGAGCATCCTCAAGTGCTCGGTTGCCTTTCCCCCTCAGAAGAGCTCTCTCAATCCACGCTCTGGCTCCGCCACAGTGTTTACCTGCCATAGTGTCTTGTGTGCATGGCCGGTGGGTCTGGCTGCCCACCTCCTCTCGCCCAGTCCCACTCACACCCACTGTGATTCCTTCAGAATATAAATCTGATCTATATTCCATTGTCTGTACTCAATTTGGATTCTTGTTCCTTTGTTGGAACCTTTTTTCTCCTCTTGAGAAAATTGTAGGATCTTTTTGTTAGTCTTGATGTTTGGACATTTTACAAAAAATGTGCCTAGGTTCGGGTCATTTTCTTTTTTATTGCTTTCCTTATTTGATGACCCTTTTCGACCTGGAGCATTGTGGCCTTCAGTCTGAGAAGTGTTTCTGTATTAATTCTTGCAAGTTCCTACCTCTATTTCTTTCTCTTTGAACCTATAGACAAATTCGGACCCATGAGATCTGGGCTCTCATAGGGTGGACCCCAGACTAGCAGCAGCGTCAGCTGGGACCTGCTAAGTGTGCCTTTCAGTCTGGCCCCTGCGGTGGGGCCCCTAGATGACCAGTGCGAACACAGACGGGAACTTCTGTCTCCATAGCCCTCCTTCTCTCCCCCTTCTGGTTTTGGTTCCCTTGTCCTTGTTCTGTGGCTTCTACTTTATCTGCTGATCTTTCTTTTGTGTTTAAAAAAAAAAACAACAAAAAACTAAGAGCTCTTTCTGCTCTTGATCTTTTTATCTGATACTGTGTGTTTAAATTACACATATGATATCTTTCTTTTCTTTTTGCTGTTGCGTCAAGAATGGAGCCGCTCCAGCTCCTGGGTCCGCTCCTGGTGGTGTGTCTTTCTCATCTGCTCCATCAGTTACTTTTCCATTTTAAACGTTCCCAAGTAGCTCGTTTACTTGTTACCATTCCTATTTCTGTGTCACTTTTATTCCCTTACTGTCATTTCAGTGATTTCTTAACCCCCGTGTTCGGTGTGTTCCTTGCCACTGTCCTGACCGTGCAGGCATGTCTGTGATGGATGTTCCGGTGGACTCATTCCCATACACTGTTCTGCAGTCTTCTTTTCTCACTTATTCTCTAGAGCAACTGAGGTGGCTCTGTTTCATTCTTTCATTCTCCTTAATGGCTTTGTGACGTTCCCTGATGTTGATGAACTGTAATTAAGTAAACCGTTCCACAACTGGTGAACATTTATTTTGTTTACAGTTTTTCCCAAAATAGCATTGCCATCAATATGTTGTACAAATATCCCCACGTATTGATATATTCACTCCTTTGGAGAATATTCCCACCAGTGAGATTACTGTGTAAAAGTACGTATGTACTTTTCATCTTAGCAGACCTTGTTGGTTTTCCGGAAGGGCTGTCATTGCACATTTCTTGCTGCGTTTGGGAGACACTCTCTCTTCTTTCCCCATTTGTCATGCTGCTGCCCTTTTATATTTCCCCCAGCCTGATAGTGCTTCCTTCACTGCAGTTTCTAACGGCTCACCAGTGAGCAGCGTTTCATGCTTACCGTTTGAATTTGCTCTTCTGTGAATTACATATTCATCCTTTGCCCATTTTCTAATTTGTAAGAACTTGTGCTAATAGATATTCTCCCCTAACCAAACACCCTGTGCCTACTAGGAAGTATGGTATCTTTTTTCTTATAAAAGTTTCAGTTTTTGCATAGTTAAATGTACATAATTTTCTGTAGTTTCTAGTCTTGTTTAAGACAGTAGATTTTATTGTATATGTAGTCTCTTGGATTTCTTGATTTCAGAAATTTTAAGTGTTAATTTAAGACTATTTTCTTCCATTGAGTAACTAGTTGAAAAGCACCATTTAGTAAATAACCCTTCCATGTTGCACTGAATTGTGACTCCACCATACTACTAAATAACTAATTAACATTAAATTTTCACATATGCATGGATCTACTTGGATTCTCTGTTCTTTTTCACTGATCTTGTCTGTTCTTATACCAAACTATATTGATCTGTATACATACTACTTTTTTGTGTATTCTGGTTCGTTCACCTCAGTTATGTCTGGAATTGAACAGATAAATTGCATAAAATTTCTTTTCCCAGAAGATAATTCGGTTGACACACCAAAGTCTCTGAGATGGGCCTCTGGTACCATGTGCCCCACGGCGGGGCTTGATGCAGCTGTACCTGGCAGACTCCCCATTTAGCACATGCTCTTCCCTGCTTGGCTACTGCAGTCTTCCGGCGGCCAGCTGGAGTTGAGAAGGCAGAAACTCACATTGGGACAAGAAAATATCACATATTCTTGGAAATTGTCTATTTTTTTCAGTATGTTATTTTTCCAGAATTCGTAATGCTAAAAACTTAAAAAAGTACATAAACAAATCATAGTATGTGATTTATTAGGCCTCTAGCATAGATAGTACAAGCTGCCAAATGAGAGACCCGCGGCAGTGTTTCTCGCCAGGTCACATTCCCGTACATTTCTCTCTGGCCTCTGAACTTCAAATTACGGGAGAAAGTCACCTTTCCGAAGAACTTTATTTCTTTCCAGCTTTCCTGGTAATTAGAGCAGAGTAACTTGTGCTTCTCCTTTTGCTCTGGCTTCCAGGAACTCCTAGCCAAATCCGAAACCTGACTATAGTATTCACAGTCCCTTGTGGTTAGCCCTATTTCTTATCGATTAAGTTTATTGTCCTGTCATATTCTTTTAGAAACAGTAATGGGATATGGGGCGCCTGGGTGGCTCAGTTGGTTGAGCGACTGCCTTCGGCTCAGGTCATGATCCTGGAGTCCCGGGATCGAGTCCCGCATCGGGCTCCCTGCTTGGCGGGGAGTCTGCTTCTCCCTCTGACCCTCCCCCTCTCATGCTCTCTCTCTCTCATTCTCGCTCTCAAATAAATAAATAAAATCTTTAAAAAAAAAAAAAAAAGAAAGAAACAGTAATGGGATAAACACCAGAAGCTATTAGCCTGTTTAGTTGGTGGGATCTTGGCATGAATGGAAGAGAAGATGGCCTGGCAGAATGTGGTGGCCAGTCAGTGGTACAGCTTTGTAAATATGCCTTCAGAATTTAGTAAAAGAAAGACACAAAGCAGGATAGTAATGGCATGACTTTAAGTGGTAAGACTGTTTCAGGTGATAGTATATTCAGTAAAAAAGACCATTCGAGTTCAGGTGAAATCTTCAGTGTGGCTTTTGATGTGGCCTTTGTATGAAAGGGAATCGGGTTTGTTGTCCAAGAAATCAAAGTGATTTTTGAAGTACATACACACACATTTTTCCCCCCATTTTTTATTTCTTTTTTTTGCAGGGGCTGGGCCTATATGCTGCTAGGGACATCGAGAAGCACACCATGGTCATCGAGTACATCGGCACGATCATTCGAAATGAAGTTGCAAACAGAAAAGAGAAACTGTATGAGTCTCAGGTAAGGGCCAGTCCTCCTCTGTCCCTGTGCCATCGAAAAGCTGGAAACAGGGCCAAGTCGCACTGTCCTGTGAGGTTGTTTTGAACAGAAGCCATATCTGGATATTTTTTAAAATTTATTTGAGAGAGAACGCACGCGCGAGAGAGAGCATGAGCAGGGTGAGGGGCAGAGGGAGAAGCAGGCTTCCTACTAAGCAGGGAGCCTGGCGCGGGACTCAATCCCAGGACCCTGGGATCGTGACCTGAGCCAAACACAGACACTTAACTGACTGAGCCACCCAGGCACCCCCCTCCTTTTTTAAAAGATTTTTATTTAACATCTGGATATTCTTGTATTTTCCTTGTTTTTTCCGTCAGTCTCACCTTATCTAGTTGGTGTTATTGTTCACATAGATACAGCTGTAGATTAATGAGCCTGGCGTTGCGAGCAACCTCCCAATCCATTGATTTCCATCCCATTCCCACCACGGACATACATGTCCCCTGACGTGGTTGTGTAACACCCACAGTGAGTGCGATCGGGCTCTGTTTCCATTCACTCGCAGCTGAGTCTTCCTGTTCTGAACGTGCACGTGGAGGAGTTTCTGACTTTTCTCTTTCAGAACCGTGGTGTGTACATGTTCCGCATGGATAATGACCACGTGATCGATGCGACACTCACAGGAGGGCCTGCCAGGTGAGGCAACGGGAATCTGGTCAAGGCAGTTCTGCCCAGTGGGTCCATGTGCCCACGACAGCCTCCATGATTAAAAATTCAGGGCAGATAAGTTTTGAAAAGAATTTTCATTTAAAATTGTGTGTGTTCTTGTTCTACGAATGGGCACGTAGAAATGTAATCAGGAAAAAGTTTTCCCTACGAACTGAATGTTTGTAAAGCTTCCAGCTGCTCCATAATCAGTAGTTTCTGACACGGCTTGCAGATATATCAACCATTCGTGTGCGCCTAATTGTGTGGCTGAAGTGGTGACTTTTGAGAGAGGACACAAAATCATCATCAGCTCCAACCGGAGAATCCAGAAAGGAGAAGAGGTAAGAGTGTGGGATCCTGTCTGCTCTGCTCATACCCCCGCGTGCAGCTCGCTGCTTGATGCGGTCGGCCGGCCTGGGGGTTGTCCATTGCTTTAGTGCTAGAAAAACTCTTCCTTGTGGTGGGTCAGAGGGTGCCACCCCGTCACTTCCCCGGGACATCCACGTGCCGCCTTCCTCCTCGTGGCAGCATTGCAAGTGTGGACTACCAGCTCCCCCCGATTCCCTCACTCTGTGCTTCCCAAACTCCACACATCCCCGCAACACCCATGTGGCATCACTTCCCTGTGTCTTTGGGCTCCTGCCTGACCCCCTTGGTCACAAATTGACAGGATTCCTCTCTTTAAAGATTCTACCTATCATCCCACTGATGGGATTGTGGCCTCTGTGGTCTCCAGGAACATGATGCTCACGCGAGGCCACTGGAAGGCTGCAGGCGGCCGATTTGGGGGCAGCATGTGGGTCCAGATCTCCTGTATTCGCACTTAGCATCAGTACAAGCTTACAGATTTTTCTCAACATATTTTCAATTTGGCTCTTTTGTTACAGTCTTTTCTCTTCAAAATGCTGGATGCTGAACTTGACATTTGTTTCTCTGGTCTCTTTCACCTGTTAAAATTATTACTAGTCCAGACCACTTATGTTTCCCTAATTTGTCTTCCACAAAGGCGATTAGCACACATTTCGAGGTGCTCTAGGTGGTGCCGCTGAGCACTGTGGGTTTCTGTAAGAGCCTCTCCTGGGCCAGGGGATGAGGGGCCTGAGTGTCTATGTTGGAACCCCCCAGCCCTTTGGATCAGAGCTAGGCGATGATTTCTTGTATTTTTTGGTCATCTTTTTGGGATTCCCTTTTTAAATCAAGAATTTACCCAATGCCCATGGCGCATCTCGAAGTATCTCGAGGAGTAAATCAAAGTATGTGAGAACCCAGCGTGGTGCCAGCGACCACAAGGGGCGTTGGGACAGATGGAGACCCCCCGAGCTCCGGGTCCTTCCTTCCCCTTCCTGAGTATTCTTGAGTAGGTCACTTAACTTCTCCGAGTCTCTGCTTCATTTATATGAAATGGCGCAAGTCTCCCTGAAGAACTCTGCAAGTACCTAGCAAAAGGTACTAAGTGGTTTTGTTACTGAGAGAAGCTACCCAGTAAATGTTGGTGTCTTCCGTTTCAGTGTAGAAAAGAAGTCTTTCCAAACAACCCCTCACTTAGGATGTTTGTGACAGAAGGCCCTCGGATTGGGCCTCCCCTTCTTCTGGCAGAGTCGGGGGGGTCGGGGGCTTGGGCTCCAGGGCAGCAGGGCTGGTCTGAGATGTGCACAGTAATTTGATGACCCTAAGTAGACCTTTTTTAAACATTCTTCTAAGTGAGGAAAGAAGAGAAGCTGTCAGCCAGCAGGGGTGGTTGGTCCCTCCCCCAGGTGGGGAGGAGGAAGGCCTGGGGGTGGGGGTGGGGGGGAGCCGCAAGGAGGTGTGGGAACGCAGCTCTCCCCGGCCGGCCTCCCCTTCCTCAGATGTGGTGCAGCCTGAAAGCGTTGCCTGCCGATGTCTCTGTCCCGTGGGGACCCCAGGTGGGCTTCTGTCCGAGGTCCACGGGGCGACCGCGGCTCGGGTGCTTTGCTAGGTTGGCTGTGCTGCAGGGTTTGCGGATCGGGCAGATAGAGGCAGGACCCCCCCGCCCCCGGCCTCTCTCACACTGTGTCTTTGCCGTGGGCAGCTTTGCTATGACTATAAGTTTGACTTTGAAGATGACCAGCACAAGATTCCGTGTCACTGCGGGGCCGTGAACTGCCGGAAGTGGATGAACTGAATGCATTCCTTGCGGTCTCGGCGGGCGGCTTGTCCCTAGGAAGAAGCGATTCAACACACCATTTGAATTTTGCAGACAGAAAGAGATTTTTGTTTTCTGTTTTATGACTTTCTGAAAACTCGCCTCTGGGAGTTCTGATTCCCTCCTCAGTCCTTTGGGCCGGAGTGGCGCCAGGACCAGAGAGCAGTCCAGCACTTTTGTTTTCTTCTTCTTTCTTTCCTCCTTCTTTCTGTGGGTGGGTTTTGTTTTGTTTTGTGTTTTTGCGTCTCGCTGAGGAGACCCTTGGGGGCGAAGAGCCGCCCGCCACCCTGCCCCGGGGTGGGGGCCTTCCTATGAATGTACAGACTGAGATCACCAGCGAAAGGGGGACGGACGTCCAAAGTGCTGGCCACGGCCTTATCTGAAACAGGGGCAGGCCCTCTAACTTAAAGATTTTTTAAAATAAAGTAGACACCACTGAACAAGGAATGTACTGAAATGACTTCCTTAGGGATAGAGCTAAGGGGTAATAACTTGCACTAAAATACATTTAAATACTTGATTCCATGAGTCAGTTTATTGTAGTTTTTGATTTCTGTAAAATAAGAGAAACTTTTTGTATTTATTATTGAATAAGTGAATGAAGCTATTTTTAAATAAAAGTTAGAAGAAAGCCAAGCTGCTGCTGTTACCTGCAGAACTAACAGACCCTGTTACTTTGTACAAATATGTAAATATTTTGAGAAAAAAATACAGTATAAAAATAGTATTGACCAAATGCTACCAGGCTCTGCAGCAGCTCGGGTGCTTATAAAATGTTCATAGGGATGTCACAATATAATTTTGTGTTATTAAATATGCCATTATAATTATGTAATAACCAAAATTTCAACCTAGAGCATTTGGGGTTTTTTGGAAACTACGGTCTATTAGTACTTAATTGTTTTATACACCTTCTGATAGAACGGAGTGTAGGCTAAGACTACGACTTTTATAGCTGTTTTGGTAATTTAAACTAACTTTTTCATATTATATTGTTGCATCCCTACTTCTTCAGTCAGGTTTTTTTGTGCTTACAATTTGTGATAACTGTGAATAATGCTTAAAAATACACCCAAATGGAGGCTGAACTTTTCTTCAGCGGATGTAGTTTTGATTAGAACTTTGTTTCAAGCCACAGAGAATCATGTATACATACTAGATCGTGTAGCAGGACTCCAGCCTAACTCTAGCCTTCTATTTAACACAAAAATTTGAAAAGGAAAAAAAAAAAAAAAGAGTTGTGGTCACACTTGCAGCTGCAGGACCCCGACAATAGGGTTTCGGAAGATGTAATTTTAAAATGTGTTTGTATGAACTGTTTGTTTACATTTCTTTAATAAAAAAAAAAAAAAGCACTGTTTTGTGTTTGCTTGTAGAAACTTAATCAGCATTTTGAACCAGGTTAGCTTTTTATTTTGTACTTAAAATTCTGGTACTGACACTTCACAGGCTAAGTATAAATGAAGTTTTTGTGTGCACAATTCAAGTGGGCTGTAAACTGTCGGTATATCAGTGACGCAGTTCTGAACTTGTAATGTATATGGCATGATGTATTTTTATCTTACAGAATAAATCAATTGTATATATTTTTCTCTTGATAAATAGCTGTATGAAATTTGTTTCTTGAATATTTTTCTTCTCTTGTACAATATTCTGACATCCTACCAGTATTTGTCCTACCGGGTTTTTGTTCTCTGTTCTGTATAATAGTACCTAATGTTGGCAAAAATTGAATTTTTTGAAGTATACAGAGTGTTATGGGTTTTGGAATTTGTGGACACAGATTTAGAAGATCACCATTTACAAATAAAATATTTTACATCTATACAAGCGCCTGAGTCTGTGTTCGCCTGCCCGCCTTCGGCTGGAGCTGTGGAGGGGCTGGGTGCCGGCCGTGGGCCTGCCCGCGGGCTCAGCCCTCAGCTCCCGGAGTGCGACGGTCGCGGTTCTCTTTCTTTCCAGATGACGAGTTTACATTAAGTTCGTAGGTCCTTCCAAATGGAGAGACTGTGTTCCCTGCAGCTGAGCAGAGACGGGAACTTCAGCTTCCCCTGAGGGGTGTTTACCAAGGTGTCCTGTTCCCTTGTTTAAAGTCTCTTTTTGTTTCATTGTTAAATTTAGTCTTCTGGGGTTTTTTGAGGCAGCCTTTTTCAGATTTATTCTGTGATAGAGACTCGATTTCCATCGTACTGAATGTATGTGACATTGAAGGGGATTGCTAAGAATTAAAATAACTCAGAATCCCCCTCACAATTTCTAAAACCAGTTTTCAGCTTGTGCTTCATGAACACCCCAAAATAAGCTCTTCTACTGCGTGGTTCTATAGAAATTCTCAAAGCACTTCTCTGACAAAAGGGTTTAAAAAGTATTCTCAAGCGTCTCCCATTTGCAAAACCACCAGCTTGGTCGGGGCTGGAGTGGTGCGGGTCTGCACCGGGTTGCGAAGCCCTTACCTGGTGCAGTCTTTTCCCCCGACCTAGTGGATCTCTCACGATCAGACCCGTGAGGAAGGAAACCACTCTTGAGTCCTCGCAGAACCCGAGCTCCGCTCTCGGCTTGAGTGGGGTCCCACCCCTCATTCCGGATCAGGGCCAGGAAAAGCACGGAAGGGCACTGTGGCCGTCGGATCTCCGGGTGTGAACGCAGGTCCCCGGGGCAGGCGGCGCAGGAGAGGCAGTGCGAGGGTGACGATCTCTAGGAGGAAACCGCAAAGCCCCATGGGGGCCGCCTGGTGCCTCCCCCCTCAGAAGAGTGCCCTTGCAGTGCGTCCCAGGGAGCCAGAGCAAGGCCCTGTCCCTCCCGCGGTGGACGGGACTGGTCAGCTGCCACGGTGGCCGTATTCGTGGACCCTGCACTCGCCACATTTATGAAAAGCCTGAAAAGTCCTGGGACATCACAGCGGAGCCAGTATCACTGAGCTTGCACTAGGGAGACCGAGAGAGACCATTTTTAAGATGGAAATCTGGTGCGTTGGGCCGGGCGTGGGGAGGGGCCTCCCCAAGGAGTGAAGGGGACCTCACGGGAGGTACAAGGCAGGAGCTTGTGCAGGAGCCGGGGTGGGGGGGGGGGGCTTGAGAGGCTGAGTGTGGGAAGCCGAGAACACAGGGTGGCAGGAGACGAGGTCAGAAGCAGGGTCGAGTCGTGAGGTCCAGATGGGCAGGTGCAGTGGGGGCTGCTGGAGGCAGTGCCATGACCCTGACCGCACCGAGGGCGAACTCGTGTTCTGTGCCACGGGGGGCTGCTGAACGCGGGAGCTGAGCTGACGCATGGAGGCCAAGGCCCTGCGCTAGTCCAGGGAGAGCCAGCGGCGCCCCAGGCGGGCAGGAGAATTGCATGCAGTCCGACTGTTTTGCAGAAAGACCTCGGCTCTTCCTCTGCGTCCCTACCCCGGCCCCTCCTGTCCTCCCTCGTTAACACCGTCACCTGGCGCCGCACCGTCCTCCCTCCGGTCACCAGGCAGGCACCCTTCGTCTGGTCACGTGCTACCGAAGGCAGCAGGTGTGTTTCGGGCCAGTAGAGTTTCTTGTCCTGGGGGACACTGTTGACCATGGTCTCTCTGAAACCCTAACCCTTGTGTTTGTGGCCCTCCACCCTCTCCTGGTTTTCCTCCCATCTCTTTGCTCTAATCTTCTCCCTAAAAGCACTCCGCCCCGTTTGTTAAACTTTAAAAAGGGTTATGTTCTCCATCTGAAATATGGCTCCTGAAAGATCTTCTCTTCCAGGAAACCCCAGCTCCACGGTGACCCTTGGGCTCTGCTGAGAGTGCCCCAACACCGGCCTGAGCTCAACTTCTCAGACGTCTGAAAGCCAGGCCGGCGGCTGCCAGCGAGCACCAGGAAAAGAGAAGCGCAAGGTCATGGACGTGCAGTGGACCCACCTGCACGGGCACGGGCGTCCCGTGGCACTGAGAGTCCCCGCGTCCCGGCAGCTCGGCAGAGCAGGCAGCCAGACCCCCCGTGGCCCGGTGTCGTCACACGCGCTGGTGGCAGCTCCGACCCAAGAGCTGCTCCCTCCCTCTCCCGGCGTAGGAGGAAAAGAGACCACGTTTCCTTCCAGCGACACGCTACCACTTCAGGAGACCAGGGCTCCCGAGAGACGCCTTTGCCGGCGTCCCGCGGAGCTGCCAGTGCCTGCACCCAGGTATCCAGGAGCCACGCCGTGGCCTCCTGGCCGAGCGCCAGGGCCATGTGCCACGTGCCTGAGGAAGCTGGGTCGCTCCTCTTTCTGTTCCACGGTCCGGTCGGGGTCGCCACATGGCCTTTGGTCATCGCGTTTCCTTAGTCTGTGGTGTGTGACAGTAACTCAGGTTCGCCTTGTGTGACCTTGACAGTCGGGATTTCACAGCTGCGTTCCTCCTCCTAAGATTGTCCTTTCAAAGTTTTAGCACACCGAGCCCACGGGTGATAGGTGCTTTTAGTATCACTGTCTGCTAATTCTATCATCTCTTTTATTTCTGGGCCCATCTTACTGATGGATCTTTACTCCAGGCGACAGGTCACATTTTCCTGCCTTTTCCGTGTCTGGTTAATTTTTCTTGGATTCCAGAATGTTGAGTGCTGGATTGTGTTGCGTTCCTTTAAAGGGTGTTAGACTTTATTCTGCCGGCAGCTGAGAATCGGTTTCCTCCTTTCAAAGCTTGTTCTTTACACATTTTTAAGATAAGCCTAATTTACTTATTAAAAGATTTTATTTATTTTAGAGAGAGGGCGTGGGAGCACACGTGAGGTGAGGGGCAGAGGGAGAGCGAGAGAATCTCCAGCACACTCCCTGCTGAGCGCAGAGCCTGATGTGGGGATCGATCTCAAGACCCTGAGATCATGACCTGAGCCGAAACCAAGTCGGATGCTTACCCGACTGAGCCACCCAGGAGCCCCAGATGAGTCTAATTCAGCCCCAGCACTGGGGTATGGCCCTTTGGGGAACATACTGGATGTCCTGGATGTTCCCTGAGGTGTACCCACTGGGCTGCTGCTAAAGCATTCCCAGCCCAGTGTGATCTCCTTCCTGGGGACTTGCTCTTCCCTTGAACCTGTTCTCGGCAGGGTCTGGTGGAGTCACGCTGCACCTGTGGACAGACAGGCGTGCAGCCGGACTCCGCGGAGACCCTGTGCAGATTTCTGGGCGCTTTCCCTGTGTAGCTTTCTCCTCTCCTACATTCTGTGCTGCACATTCGGCCGCTCTGGCCTCCCTGCACTCCGTCTCCGGTCGCCACGACCACCAGCCTCTTGGAGGCTGGCCTCCTCCCCTGCTCCTCCACAGCATTCTGGTCTGGGGGGAAAGCTGGGATGAGTCCAGACTCACCGTGTTTCTCAGGAGGCCGTCCTGCGGTCCCTACCAGCCTGGAGCTAAAGAGTCGTGTGTGTGTTTTGTTGTGCTTTTCTAGCTGCTTAGCCCAGGAGGACAGGCCCAGATCCTGTTCCTCCCTCTTGGACAGAAGAACTTTTCTCATTTATTTTTGATTTAAAATTTTCCTTCCTGTCAAATTCTATTTCCTTTCAAGGCATTAGGTATCATGTTTCTTCACCCCGTGTTTTTTATTCACTCCTCAACTTATTTTTTAAATCTTTTTTTTTTTTTTAAAGATTTATTTATTTATTTGAGAGAGCGAGAATGAGAGAGAGTACATGAGAGGGGGGAGGGTCAGAGGGAGAAGCAGGCTCCTCGCTGAGCAGGGAGCCCGATGCGGGACTCGATCCAGGGACTCCAGGATCATGACCTGAGCCGAAGGCAGTCGCTTAACCAACTGAGCCACCCAGGCGCCCTTATTTTTTAAATTTCTAATGGCTGCTTGAGTCCTGCCACACTTCTGAGTTGTCAAATTCTGCTTTAAATTGTCACTTCCTGTTAGTGTCCTTTGGCTTGTTTCGAGCGGCATGGGACAGTTTTGCTCAGCTTTGTGAGCGTCTCTCTGGCGTACTTTGTCATCCACTTGTCACCTCAGCTCCTTTTTCTTTGCCCCACGTGGTCCAGTGGTCCCAGGACCAGGGCTGCAAGCACCGGGGCTGGAGGCCCTTCACCCCGTCTGGCCGAATTGGGGTCCACAGTGCCCGCTCTGCACTGGCTGTGGGGGACAGCTCCCCAGGTCTGCGCTGCAGCAGCCTCACCGAGCGAACCCACTGGCCCTCCTGAACGTCAGAAGTCTGCGTGTAAATGGAGAGGAGGAGAAATAGTAGCTGAGAGGACGGGAATGAATAAATGGGCCGTCATGAGGGAAACCCAGTGTTACATTAACACCTTGAGAGGGGATCGGCAGCGACGGTACCGTCTCTTAGCTCGAGTCTTCCAGCGCCTGCAAGGGTGACGTCCTGTGTTGCTGAGACCACTGCCGCTGTTGAAACCTGAGCAGATCGTACAGACGCCTGCGAACCGGAGTGGCCGCATCCTGTGAGACATTTTCATAGAAGGCGAAGGACTAGATGGTTATCATGACGGATGGGATTCTAGTCACACGCCAGCGTCTCTTTGTCTTACTATTAGGGATCTATGTTTGAAGACAGGGATAAACTATGATATTGCAATTTGTCATAAGCAATATAGATTTGGTCTTTATCCCCATTTCTGGCCTAGAGTTCCTAAAACCCTTGGAACTTCAGTGAGGAGAGGGATAGAGGCGACTGTTACGTTAATGAGGGGACTTCGAGAAAGCACTAGGGGAGTCAGCCACGTGATGAGAGTCGGAGCTTTCAATCCTACCCCCAGGACCTCCAGGGAGGGGAGGAAGCTGGAGGTTGGACTGACTCATTCTCCAACGGCCAGCGCTTTAATCAGTCAGGCCTATGTAAGGAAGCCTCCACAAAACCTACAAGGACGGGAGGCGCGGAGCTCCGAGGCTGAGCACGTGGAGGAGGTGCTGGCAGTGTGGCGCCCAGGCAGGACACGGAAGCTCGGGAACTTTCCCCACGCCTTGCCCAACGCATCTCTTCCGTTGGGATGTTCGTCTACATCCTTTATCATATCCTTTCAGAATAAACCAAAACGTAAGTAGTGTATCCCTGAGTTCTGGGAGTCGCTCTAGCAAGTTCACGTGGAGGGTGGGGGGTGTCATGGGAACCTCCAATCTACAGCTGGTGGGTCAGCAGCACAGGTGACCTGGACTGGCGACCGAGCAGGCAAAGGGGGTGGGGCAGTCTTGTGGGACCGAGCCCTTACCGGTGGGTCTGACACGATCTCTGGGTAGTGTCAGAATTGACTTTAATTGGAGGACACCCAGCAGGTGTCACAGAGAATTGCTCGCTGTCGCCAACCTCCACGTTTGGTGACCAAAGTGTGCAAAGTGTAGCAGGAAATGGGGCTCACAGGACAGCGTCAGGGAAGAACTGGTTTTCCCTCTACAGCGTTTTCCCCCCTTTCAGTAACTCTGTATGGGATTCGACAGTGATCCCCTTCCGGTGCTCCTTTGACGAGGACTTCAGTTTTCCCGGACCTTGGAGGAGGTGCGGCTCAGAAGCTTCTCCATGGAGCGCCGGCTCCTGCAGCTGTGCTCCCACCGCGCAGACTGCTCGGACCGGCTTCCCTCCTCCACGTACCCAAGCTTCATCCCTCCCCTCTATCACCCCTACCCTGCTCAGTCTTTATTCCCTCCCAGCGGTTCCTCCAGAGTCGGGGGCCCTGACCTCAAAGTCCTGGCAGAAGCGTCAAGCATCCACAGGGGCTGCAAAGCCACTACGGGGCGGGCAAATCCTGCCAGGCTCCTTGCTGTGCGGATCCCGCCGCCGTGTCTCCGGTGGAAGCCTGCGCCCGTTCCCGTTCTTACTCTAGGATCCGCTGGCTGCCCTGCTCTTTCCTCCTGCCGTGTCCACCCGGGCGCCGGTAACGGGTCTCACGGCCGTCCGCCTTCCCACATTAGAGATTGTGAAGCTGCCTTGCCACTTGATTACTGTGAAAATGCCATCCTTGGGTTTGGTCTCTCATCGTACATGGGCTGCGACCATCTTCCCTGTCACTTCCCCAGGCTCCCCTGCGGCGGTCAGCATCACAGCCATTTTAATGGGCGGGAAGAGGTATCTGTGGTTTATTCTGCATTTCCCTCATGACTGCACTGAATACCTTTGCATGTGCTGAGCCATTTATACATTTTTGGCCAATGGTCTATTCAAGTATTTTGCCCATTTTAAAAATTGGGTTTTTTTAATTGAACTTCAAGCACTATTCATACACTCTGGATACAACTGTGTTGCTTACCTTTACTTTTTTCAATGTCTTGAGCAGCTTTTAATTTTGATGAAATCCAATGCATTAATCCTTTATGACTAGTTCTTTTAATGAGTCAAGAAATCTTTGCCTACCCTAAAGTCACAAAGATTATCTTCATTTTCCTCTAAAAGCATTATGCTTTTTTTCTGTTTAGATCTATGACTCATTGTCAAGTAATTTTTGTGTATGGTGTAAAGAAGGGGTCATTATTTCATTTTTCTCCATAGGCATATATAATTCTTCCAGCACCATTTTATTTTTCTTTTTTTTAAAGATTTTATTTATTTATTTGACAGAGAGATAGAACAAGTAGGCAGAGAGGCAGGCAGAGGGAGAGGGAGAAGCAGGCTCCCCGCCGAGCAGGGAGCCCGATGCGGGGCTCGATCCCAGGACCCTGGGATCATGACCTGAGCCGAAGGCAGCCGCTTAACAGACTGAGCCACCCAGGGGCCCACCATTTGTTGTATTTTTCTTTCCCCAATGAATTGTATGGCTGCTTTACAGAAAATTGCCCATATTCGTATCGATCTTTTTTTAAGATTTTATTTTAGAGGAGTTGGGGGAGAGACTCTCAAGCAGACTCCACACTGAGCGCGGGGCCCAATAAGGGCCCCATCCCACGACCTTGTGATCAGGACCTGAGCTGAAACCAAGAGTCAGACATTCAACCGACTGAGCCACCCAGCCGCCCCTCACATGGATCTATTTTTGTTCCACCTGTCAACTCATTATCCATAAGCCAACATCACAGCAAGTCTTGAATTTGTGTAAGGCCTCCAATCTTAGTCTTTTCAAATTTATTTTGGCCACTCTTAGGTACATTTCCATGTAAATTTAAAATTAGATTGTGAACTTCTAGAAAAAGCCTACTAGGATTGTAGGCATTTTGTAGATCAAACTGGGAGAGTTAACGTCCTAATGATATTTTCTACTCCATGAATATAGTATAGTGCTCTAGTTAGGTTTTCTTTCAGCACCATTTTGTACTTTTCATTGTACAAGTCTTATACTTTCATGTGTTTTTTTTTTTAGATTTTTATTTATTTATTTGACAGAGAGAGACACATCTAGAGAGGGAACACAAGCAGGGGGAGCGGGAGAGAGAGAAGCAGGCCTCCCGCAGAGCAGGGAGCCCGACACGGGGCTCGATCCCAGGACCCCGAGATCATGACCTGAGCCGAAGGCAGACGCTCAACGACTGAGCCACCCAGGCGCCATTTTTTTTTTTTTTTTAAGATTTATTTGAGAGAGAGCAAGCATGAGCAGGGGGGAGGGGCAGAGTGAGAGGGAGAAGCAGACTCCCTGCTGAGCAGGGAGCCCGATGTGGGACTCGATCCCAGGACCCCGAGACCATGACCTGAGCTGAAGGCAGATGCTTAACTGACTGAGCCACCCAGGCGCCCTACTTTCATGTTTTTTAGGCTATTGTAAATTGCGATTACAATACCATTATTTTCCATTCTAAACTGCTTGTTGTATAGAAGTACAATCCATTTTTATATTTACCTTTTATTTTGTGGTCCTGATAAACTACCTTACTGTGTCTAGTAGTATTTTTGAAAACTCCCTAGGATTTTCTAACCTTGATTGTGGTCTGCAAATACACTTTTACTTTTCCAATGAATATACCTTTTATTTAATTGCCTACTGCACTGGCTGAGGCCTTCACCACAAATGTTGAATGGAAGTCTAAGTACAGGCATCCTTGCCTTGTTCCAAATCTTTTTTTTTTTTTTTTTTTTTAATGAGACTACCTATAGTTTTTTCATAGATGCCCTTTATCAAGCTGAGGACTTTTCCTGCCATTCCTAGTTTGCTGAGTTCTTTTTGTAGATGGGTGTTGAATCCTGTCAAATATTTTTTTTCTGCATGATCATATGCCTTTTCCCCTATATTAACATCATAAACTACACTGATTGTCTAATGTTAAAGGAACCTTGTATTCCTGGGATAAAACCCACTTGTTCATAATGTATCATCCTTTTGTACATATTGCTGGATTTGATTTGCTAGTATTTTATAAGGAAATTTTGCTTCTATATTTATGAAGGATATTGGTCTGAAGTCTTCTGGTATACTACTGCTTTTATTTTTTAATTTTTTAAAAAAAGATTTTACTTATTTATTCATGAGAGACAGAGAGAGAGGCAGAGGGAGCCCGATGTGGGACTCAATCCCAGTACCCTGGGATCATGACCTGAGCCGAAGGCAGACGCATAACTGAGCCACCCAGGCGTCCCTGTACTGCTTTTAAATGAATAGTTAAGCCTTGCTCATAATATAAAAAGTTGACACAAGTTTTCCAGAAGAGGTTGTGTATTATTGGTATAATTTTTTCTCCACTGTTCGATCAAATTCGTTCATGAAACCATCTGTGCCTGGAGTTGTCTTTGTGGGAAGGTTTTAAACTACAAATTCAACGTATTTAATAGCTGTAGGGCTATTCAGGTTGTCTATTTCTTCAGAGAAATTGGATAATTTGTTTCTAGTAATCTGTCCATTTTATTTCAGCCCATCAAATTTACTGGCATAAACTTGGTCATAATCATCCCATCTACAAAACTGAGCAGAAAGTACTGAACACACAGCCCACAATCAACCTTCCACATCAGAGTGGTACCTTTGTTACAACTGATGAACCTATATCGTATCATTATCCTCCAAAGTCCAGAGTTTACATTAAGGTTGTGTGTATTGTGTCCTGGTTTTGTGTATTCCATGGGTTTTGACTAACGTATCATGACTTGTATCTACCATTATAGTGTCATACATAATAGTTTTATTGCCCTAAAAATCCTCTGTGCTCTATTCATCTCTCCCTCCCCCAACCCGTGGTAACCACTGATCTTTTACTGTCTCCATAGTTTTGCCTTTTCCAGAATGTCATAGAGTTGGAATCATACAGTATGTAGCTTTTTCACATTAGCTTCTTTCATTGAATAATATGCATTTAAGTTTCTTCCATGCTTTCTTGTGGCTTGTTAAGAGTTCATTTCTTTTTTGCAAGAATATACCACGGTTTACTTATCCACTCACCAACTGAAGGACATCTTGATTGCTTCCCTGTTTTGGCAATTAGGACTAAAGCTGCTATAAACATCCATGTGCAGGTTTTTGTATGGACCTAAGTTTCAACTCTGTTGGGCAAATATCAAGAAATTTGATTCCTGGATCGTACGGTAAGAGTATGTTTGGTTTTTAAGAAACTGCCAAACTGTCTTCAGAAGTGGCTGCACCATTTTGCATTCCTACCAGCAATGATTGACAGTTCCTATTGCTTCCTAATCCTTCTTTAACATTTGTAGAATCTCTAGTGAGGTTACCACTCTCATTCCTGATGTGGATAATTCATGTCTCTTTTTGTTGGTTTTTGATTAGAGGCTTGTAAGTTTTAGTGATACTTTTCTTTTTTAAATTGAAGTATAGTTAACACACAATGTTATGTTAGTTACAGGTACATAACACAGTGACAAGTCTATACATTATGCTCACCACACACATAGCTCCCATCTGTCACCATAAAACGCTATTACAGTATCACTGGCTATATTCCCTATGCTGTGCCTTTCAACCTTGTGACTCACTCATTCCATAACTGAAAGCGTGTACCTCCCACACCCGTTCATCCATTTTGTCCCCCCCCCCCCCCCAACGCCCTCCTCTCTGGCAACCACTAGTGCTATTTTTTTATGTGTCTGTTTCTGCTTTGTTCATTTTGTTTTAGATTCCACATAAAAGTGAAATCATATGGCATTTCTCTGATTTATTTCACTTAGCATAATACCCTCTAGGACCATTCATGTTGTCACAAATGGAAAGATCTCATTCTTTTTTATGGCTGAGTAATATTCTATTGTGTATACATACACATTTTTATCCATTCATCTATCAATGGACACTTGGGTTGCTTCCATATCGGCTACTGTAAATAATACTGCAATAAACATAGGGGAGAATATATCTTATTTTTTTTCTTTGGGTAAATACCCAGTAGTGGAATTACCATATCACATGGTATTTCTTTCCTTTTTTTTTTTTTTTTAAAGATTTTGTTTATTTATTTGACAGAGACAGAGTGAGAGAGGGAACACAAGCAGGGGGAGGGGAGAGGGAGAAGCAGGCTCCCCGCTGAGCAGGGAGCCCGATGCGGGGCTCGATCCCAGGACCCTGGGATCATGACCTGAGCCGAAAGCAGCCACTTAACGACTGAGCCACCCAGGCGCCCCTCACATGGTATTTCTAATTTTAATTTTTTGAGGAACCTCCATACTGTTTTCCACAGTGGCTGCACCAATTTACATTCCCACCAACAGTGCATGAGGGGTCCTTTCTCTCCTTTTTCATCCCTACCAACACTATGTTGCCACAGTTGATGTCTAAGATTACTGCTGTGTTCTCTTCTAGGAGTTTTATGGCTTTAGGGCTCACAGGTCTTTAATCCATTTTGAGTTGATTTTTGTGTATGGTGGAAGTGTTTCATTCTTTGGTATGTAGCTGTCCAGTTTTCCCAGTAGGATTTATTTGAATGTACCATCTTCTCTCCATTGTATATTCTTGTCTTTGTTGTAGATTAATTGGCCACATAAACATGGGTTTATTTACGGGCTCTTTTATTCTGTTCCATTGATCTGTATGTTTATTTTTGTGCCATAACCACACTGTTTTGATTATTACAGCTTTGTAATGCATCTTGAAATCTGGGATTGTGATACCTTCAGTGTTGTTCTTTCTCAAAATTACTTTAGCTTTTTGGGGTCTTTCTGGTTCCATATGAATTTTGATACTCTAGTTCTGTAAAAAGTGCTACTGGTATTTTGATAAGGATTGCACTGAATCTATAGATTGCTTTGAGTAGTATGGACGGTTTAACAATATTCTTCTAATCCACGAGCATGGAGTATCTTTCCATTTGTTTCATTTCAATGATGTTCTTAATCCGGCTTTAATTTTTTTTCCATTATTTTTGTTTTCTATTTCATTTGTGTTCTGACATTTAATATTTCTTCTGTGTCTTTACTCTTCTAACTTTAGCTCTTTTTCTGTTTTCTTAAGGTGGAAGCTTAAGGCATTGATTTTAAGCTTTTATCCTTTTCTAACATAGGTGCTTGTGCTATAAAATTTTCAAGTACTGCATTAGCTGCATCCTTCAGTCTTTGGTAGGTTGTATTTTCATTTTCAGTTAGTTCAAAACAGCTTTATAACTTCTTTGACCCACAGGATATTGGGAAGTGTGTTATTGGTAGATTTTCACATTATCTGAAGATTTTCCACGTATGTTATTTACTTATATTATTGTTGGTTTCTAATATAATTTGCACGAGTTGGATTTATATAAATTTATTGAGAATATCCCAGGACAGGACCTATCTTGGTAGATGTTTCATGTTTAATTGAAAAGAAGGCATATTCTGTCTGGTGTTAGGTAGAATGTTCCATAATTGTTAATTCTGTCAAATTGGTAGATAGTATTATAAAGTCTTCTATATCCTGTTTTTTTTTCTTCTTATTTCCTCAATTATTGAGAGGTATGTTGAAATCTTACTATAGTTGTAGATTATGTCTTTCCTGGCAGTTCAATCGATTTTTGTGGCAAGTACTTTGAAGTTCTGTTATTAGGTATTATCGTAACGTTGGGATTATTTCCTCTTAATTGACTCCTTTATCACTAGGAAACAACCCTTTCCATCTCTAGTAATGTTCTTTGCTTTGAAATCTTCTTTGTGTAATATTAATACAGCTACCTCAGATGTCTTTCAATTAGTGTCCCATGTGCATATATTTTACTGTACTTATGCGTTCATATTTAAAGTGAGTTTGAGGCACCTGGGTGTCTCAGTTGGTTAAGCATCTGCCTTCAGCTCAGGTCATGATCCCAGGGTCCTGGGATTGAGCCCCACATCAGGCTCAGCAGGGGGTCTGCTTCTCCCTCTACCTCTGTCCCCTCTGCCCCACTGCTTGTGCTCTCTCTCAAATAAAATCTTTAAATGCCATCTTGCTGCTTTCTGTATGTACCATCTGGTCTTTGAAGTTGAATGACCAAAAATATATAGAATATATTATTCTCCAACATGTTTCTAATATGGTGCTTTGTGGTTTAAGATAAAATAACTGAAAAGCACTCTATATAATATAGACTGTCTCCTCTGAGATGCAATTTTGGTGGAAAAAACCTCCCACTATATTTGGACATCTGCAGTATGAAAAGATGATTCCTAAATTTCTATTTCTTTTTTTTTCGTTATGGTAAATGTACTCTTTAATCCTCGTCATCCATCACCTATTTCAGCCATCCCCCCACCCACCTTCCCTCTGGTAACCACCAGTGTGTTCTCTGTATTAAGAGTCTGCTTCTTGGTTTGTCCTTTTTTTTTTTTTGCCTTTGCTCATTTGTTTTGTTTTTAAATTCAACATGAGTTAAGATCATATGGTATTTTTTTTTTTTAAGATTTTATTTATTTATTTGAGACAGAGAGAATGAGAGACAGAGAGCACGAGAGGGAGGAGGGTCAGAGGGAGAAGCAGACTCCCTGCCGAGCAGGGAGCCCGATGCGGGACTCGATCCCGGGACTCCAGGATCATGACCTGAGCCGAAGGCAGTCGCTTAACCAACTGAGCCACCCAGGCGCCCAAGATCATATGGTATTTGTCTGACATTTCACTTAGCATTATATTCTCTGGCTCTGTATGTTGTTGCAAATGGCAAGATTTTTTTTATGGATGAATATATTTTTTTTTTTTTAGATTTTATTTATTTATTAGAGAGCAAGCGAGAGAGAAACAGCATGAGAGAGGAGAGGGTCAGAGGGAGAAGCAGGCTCCCTGCTGAGCCGGGAGCCCGATGTGGGACTCGATCCCAGGACCCTGGGATCATGACCCAAGCCGAAGGCAGTCGCTTAACCAACTGAGCCACCCAGGCGCCCGGATTGTGTGTGTGTGTGTACATATAAATTTTGGTATATACATACACACCACATCTTTATTCATCTATTGGTGGACACTTGGGCTGCTTCCATGGTTTGGCAATTGTAAATAATGATGCAATAAACATAGGAGTCCATGTATCCCTTTGATTTAGTGTTTTTACATTTTTTGTCAGTGCAATTACTGGATCACAGGGTAGTTTTATTTTTAATTTTCTGAGGAACCTCCATACAGTTTTCCACAGTTGCTGCACCAGTTTGCATTCCAACCAACAGTTCAAGAGCACATCTTCACCAACATTTGTTGTTTCTTGTGTTTTGGGTATTAGCTATTCTGACAGGTGTGAAGTGATATCTCATTGCAGTTTTGATTTGCATTTCCTTGATGATGAGTGATGCTGAGCATCTTTTCATGTGTCTGTTGGCCATCTAGATGTCTTCTTTGGAAGAATGTCTTCTACCCATTTTTTTTTTTAAAGCATTTTTTTTTTTTAATAAAGATTCTATTTATTTATTTGAGAGAGAGAGAATGAGAGACAGAGAGCATGAGAGGGAGGAGGGTCAGAGGGAGAAGCAGACTCCCTGCCGAGCAGGGAGCCCAATGTGGGACTCGATCCCGGGACTCCAGGATCATGACCTGAGCTGAAGGCAGTCGCCTAATCAACTGAGCCACCCAGGCGCCCCCA
>NC_138380.1:4681121-4717420 GCF_054177405.1 Leptonychotes weddellii
AGAGGGAGAAGCAGACTCCCCACTGAGCAGGGAGCCCGACGCGGGACTCGATCCCGGGACTCCAGGATCATGACCTGAGCCGAAGGCAGTCGCCTAACCAACTGAGCCACCCAGGCGCCCCTACCCATTTTTAACTGGATTGTTTTTTGGATGATGTTGAGTTGTGTTCTTTCTTTATATATTTTGGATACTAACCCTTTATTGGATATGTCATTTGCAAATATCTTCTCCCATCAGTAAGTTGCCTTTTAGTTTTATTTCTTTCACTGTGTAGAAACCTTTTGATGTACTCCCAATAATTTTTTTTTTTTAAAGATTTTATTTATTTATTTGAGAGAGAGAATGAGAGAGAGAGAGCATGAGAGGGGGGAGGGTCGGGAGGGTCAGAGGGAGAAGCAGACCCCCCGCTGAGCAGGGAGCTCGATGCGGGACTCGATCCCGGGACTCCAGGATCATGACCTGAGCCGAAGGCAGTCGCCTAACCAACTGAGCCACCCAGGAGCCCTCCCAATAATTTTTTTACTTTTAATTCCCTTGCCTCAGGAGACTGTATCTACAAAAATGTTACTATGACCAATGTCAGGGAAATTACTGCCTGTGCTTTCTTCCAAGGATTTTTATGGTTTTAGGTCTCACATTTAGGTCTTTAATCCAATATGACTTTATTTTTGTTTTATTGTGAAAGAAAGTGGTCTAGTTTCATTCTTTTGCCTGTAGCTGACCAGTTTTCCCAACCACATTTGTTGAAGAGACATTTTCCCATTGTTGTATTTATTCCTTCTTTGTTGAAGATTACCATATAATTGTAGGTTTATGTCTGCATTTTCTATTCTATTCCACTGATCTATTTTTATGTCAGTATCATATTGTTTTAATTACTACCACTTTGTAATAGAACTCAAAATCTGGAATTGTGATACCTCCAGTTTTTTCTTTTTCAAGACTGCCTTGGCTATTTGGGGTCTTTTAGAATTCCATACAAATTTTAGAGGACTGTTCTAGTTTTGTGAAAAATGCTTTTATTTTGATAGGGATTGCATTAAATCTGTAGATGGCTTTAGATAGTACAGACATTTTAACAGTATTTGTTCTTCCAGTCCATAAACATGGGATGTCTTTCCACTTCTTTGGGTCATCTTGAATTTCTTTAATCAATATTTTATAATTTTCAGAGTACAGGTCTTTCACCTCTTTGGTTAAGTTTGTTACTAAATATTTTATTGTTTTGGGTGCAATTATTATAAATGGGATTTTCTTAATTTCACTTTTTGCTGCTTCATTATTAGTGTATAGGAATGCAACAGGTTTCTGTACATGGACTTTGTATCCTGTGACTTTACTGAATTCATTTATCAGTTCTAGTCGTTTTTTGGTGGTCTTTTGGGTGTCCTGTATATAGATAGTATCATGTCATCTGCAAATAGAGTTTTGCTTCTTCCTCACCAATTTGGATGCCTTTTATTTCTTTGTTGCCTAACTGCTGTGGCTAGGACTTCCAGTTGAATAATGTTGAATAAAAGTGGTGCGAGTAGACATCCTTGTCTTATTCCTGACCTTAGGGGAAAAGCTCTGTTTTTCACCTCTGAATATGATGTTAGCTCTGGATTTTTCATATAAGGTCTTTACTATGTTAAGGTATGTTCCCTCTAGACTTACTCTGTTGAGGGTTTATATCATGAATGGATGCTGTACTTTGTCATATGCTGTTTTCTGCATCTATTGAAATGATCATATGATTTTTATCCTTTCTCTTACTGATGTGATGTATCATGTTGTTGTTTTGTGAATACTGAACCCCTTGCATCCCAGGAATAAATCCCACTTGATCCTGGTGTATGATTTTTCAGTGTATTGTTGGGTTAGGTTTGCTAATATTTTGTTGAGGAATTTTTGCATCTATATTTATCAGAGATATTGGCTTGTAGTTCTCTTTCTGTGGTGTCTTTATCTGGTTTTGGTATCACAGTGATACTGGCCTCAAATAATGAATTTGGTAGTTTTCCTTCCTCTTCTATTTTCTGGAATAAAGTTTGAGAATAGGTATTAACTCTTCTTTAAATGTTTGGTAGAATTTGCCTGTGAAGCTGTCTCATCTTGGACTTTTGTTTTTTGGGAGTTTTTTTTGATTATAGGTTCAATTTCATGGAGGTTAATTCAAATACATGAAGGCTAAATAACATGCTACTAAAGAAATGAATGGGTCAACCAAGAAATCACAGAATAAATAAAAAATTACATGGAAGCAAATGAACATGAAAACACAACAGTCCAAAATTTTGGGGATGCAGCAAAAGTGCTTCAAAGAGGGAAGTATATAGTAATGCAGGCCTACCTCAAGAGGCAAGAAAAATCTCAAATAAACCACCTAACCTTACACCTAAAGGAAATAGAAAAAGAACAAAAAAAACCCAAACCCAGCAAAAGGAAGGAAATAATAAAGATCAGAGCAGAAATAAAGGATATGGAAACTAAAAAAACAAGAGAACAGCTCAATGAAACCAGGAACTGGTTCTTTGGAAAGATGAATAAAATTATCATTCTCTAGTCACACTCATTTAAAAAAAAAAAAAAAGGACCCAAATTAACAAAGGCACTAATGAGAGAGGAGAAATAACAACCAATACCACAGAAATACAACTGTAACAGATTATGAAAACCTATGATATGCCAACACATTTGACATCTTAGAAGAAAGATAAATTCCTAGAAACATGACATACCAAAACTGAAGCAGGAATAGAAAATTTGAACAGACCAATTACCAGCAGTGAAACTGCATAAGTAATCTAAATTTGTATTTCTGAGATCTATGTTCTGGGATCCTGACCTCTATACCAAATGCCTATTTAACAACTCTACCTGGATGATTCATAGGCAGTAGAAACTATCCAAATTCACAGACTTTCAGCATCAAATTCACAAAGTTCAAGCTAAGGAATGGTGCTGTGACCTAGCTTATTGGCTCATTAGCTGAACCCAGGTATCCTGCTCACCATATGATATACACAGCACAACACAGATCAGAGACCCCAATACAAGAGCAGACCAAAAGTCCCACGTAAGTCATCAAAAGGACCCTTTAATTTTAAATGTCGATAGTACCATAATTCATCAAAATAATTTATAATAGTTAACTGCCTCTTAAATATATAATCTTATAAATGAGGCCTTCTGAAGTTAAAAGTAATGTGGATTCAGTTTGTTTAAAATTATTTAGGACATAATAGAAGTAAAAAAAAATTGTTTCCTATGCAGTCCTTCTAAAAAAGGAAATCATGACAAGTTCCTGATCAGACAAATGCCATTCCATTATTAAAAGGATTAAAAAGCATAAATAAGTTTGAACAGAAATGTCAATTTCCTGGGTTTGTCCTTCTGTGCAAACCTGACCCTTTAGAGAGTTAAAATTGTATTCTAGTTTCTCACCATAAGCAAGAAATTCCTTAGCAGCTCAGAAATGATGTTAATGTCTTGGTAAAACAGATTCCCTCACTCTGATGATCACTCTGTGTTCCAGTCTCTAGGATATCTGCTGTCTCATCCTCTCAAAAATGGTTCTACTAAATCAGGGGTTTTCTTGTACCAGCAACTTCTCAAGCCTCACACCTTACAGAGGAGGCAAACACTGATGAATTACCATGCCAGCCACAGCGTCCACTTTAACCTTCCAGATGCCACTGTTGTGAGGAAGAACCATCACAGATTGCCACTGCAACATAGCCTTTGTGACTCAGTGGATCGACCACTCTCAGGCACTGTCCAACTGACACCTGGTACAGCCGATTACTCTTCTGGAAAAAAGGTAGCAAGAAAAATACACCACCAGTTAATTGCTTTAATTTAAAAACCTTGCTGCCAGAATGTGGTAGAGAGGATACAGAAATCCAGAAGAGGTGTGGAGTATCTCAGATGCTTTACTTACCTAAGGGATACTACAAACTCAGAACTACTTTCTACAAGGTAAACGAGGAGTGCATCTGCCATGCTCCACCCTTAGCCCTGCCTGCCTCCTCACACACTCCCATCCTCACTAGCAAGCTCCTCACCCCGAAGGTCCACTGCTGGGATCCTCCTGACCCGTGGCACTTCATGAGTCGTGGTGGGTCTGACGAGCGAGTTTCTGACATATCCAGGCAAAGGAGGTTATTTAAAACCAACTCGTGTTCTTCATTATAAATCCAAATCTAAGGAAGAAAATCAAAGATCAAAACTCCAAGGTCCGCTTTAGATTTTGGAATTCAGACTGCACCCCAGGTCACGTATCTGTGGAAGACGAACGGGGTTATTCTAGGTGGCCTCAGAGCAGGGAAAGACCAACGAACCTGAGTCACACGCAGGCAGCATCAGCGCCGTTATCTGAAAATGGAAGGAACCGAACACAGGAAAATGAAGTGTGATCCCAGGAAGAAACCGAAATCAGTGGTGAACTTTTGTTCGCTGAATTTAACCTAACTGACTGAAGTAACTGAACACATGACTGTAGACATTTTCCAATTCTAGGACTTCACAATCGCACAGTGCTCTCCATCCCCGGGGCCCATCCCTGGATGGCACAGCCCCAGAGGTGCCCCGCGGGCCTGCGGACAGAAGCACACAGGCGCTCACTCTCAGAGGTTCCTCTTCTGCTGGGCAGGGCTATGGGGGGGCCACTATGTTACATCATCCTGGGGAAAGTTCTACTCTAATCCGAGATCACGACAGCATTTGGGCTGAGATGATGATTTCATCAGAGGGCCCAGAAGCAGGGTTTTCTTTAGATGTGCAGATCTTTGAGGATAGTCTTCTCTATGGTCTCTCAGATTATCTTCAGGTCAAAGGCCTAAAATTGGCTGAACTGGACAAGTGCGAGGAATAACTTATTTTCCAAACTGCACCCTCACTAAATCTACAAGGAATACACTTTTGTCTCCAAATTATTTTACTCATTGGTATTTCTACCCCCAGGCCCAAAATGTATGTGTGCTGTCTTCATTAACATGAAGAGTTCTATAAACAGAACTTTCTGCAACAATGCTGTTTTACAACCTATGTTGTCCAACATGGGACCAACATGTGGCTAGTATGACTGAGGAAAATAGTTAATTTCATTGTAATTAAATGTAAAGAGCTCCAGGTGGCTGGTGGTTACAGTATTAGTACAAATCTATGTGATCCCAACAAACAGGAGTATAATTCCATCTCCTCAAATTTCTTCCATTTTCTGGAACAAATCTCAGCTATCCCATCCCACTGTGACCGAAACCACCAAAGCATCGCTAGAGTGTCCACGACCCTGATACCTCTCAGACCCAGACACAGCACAAAACCCCTTTTAGATCCTATTTTCCGGTGTGGACAACATCTTCCATCCTTTGCAGGCTCCCCTAGAAATAAAAGGTCTTCTATGAAATTTCAGAGGACACACGTGATCTATCCTTTTTAATCTTGAGTGACACCATCCCCAGCACTCAAGTAGAAATGAAAATCACCTCCTTGTGTATGTGCTGCCGAAGCGAGCACAAAATCGCCTCCTCATGACATGTGTTCAGCACCGCAGAGGCGTGAGGTTCTTCAACTAGGGGATTAGACTGCCATTATCAGATACAAGTCAGTCTGAAGTTATAGTTCCAAACTCACGTAAGTTTTTTGCTTATTTTTAGGTCTACTTTAACACCACTGAAAAGATTCTGTGAATGAAATGAACTGATATTTTGTTGTGGTTTCTTCTGATGGGACTACTAAAACTCACAGAAATGTGATTTCAGAGGAAACTCTACAGAAGATATTAATTCATCTCTCGCAGAGTTAATGTGCTTGCCCAGAAGGACGGGGAAGTTCCTCTGCCTCTTCTAACCTTCACAGAGCTTTCAGGCTTTCCATGTACTTCTAACAAATAGTGAGCAAAGGGAGGAAAAATATACAAAGGAGACAAAAATAGTTGTATTGCATGATCTCTAAAGTCATTCCCAACTTAAACCAGGTCATCTAAGGAAAGTCAGATTAAAATCTTCAGGGTCCCCTCCAGTCCCCTCCTCAGGGACCTCCAGCAAGTTCCCTTCACTGAAGGACACTTTCCAAGGACTGGCTGAGTCCAGAGACTTGACTCACCTGACTTGGGTCACTGTAGTCACATGCTTTAAGTACCACCAGGCCTCCTTTCTGACTTGGGCGGCCCTGGGCCACCAGACACTTGTTGGTCTGGAGGTGATAGAGCTGTAAAAGGAGAGATTGCTCTTGTCAGAAGACACCTTAGAATGCTAGATAATGTGAAAATATTACTCCAAAGCTATGAATTTCAAAGGTCATAAAAATAGAAGCATTTTTTAATTCCTAAATTCTAGCTTCAGTACATAAGGGTATCACAACAGACTTCAAGGTTATAGGCAACTTTAACAAAATATGCAAGCATTGTCAAGTAGAAATTCTACCTAAAGATATAGGTTTACTAATTCTACTATGAGGGAGAAAGGAAATTAAAGCATCTCTGCCCTAAAGAACCTTAAAATGAAATCGAGGAAATAATAAAAGGTACAAACCACACAGTACATAACCGAATGTAATGTACATGCTGAACTGAGATAAACACAGATCAAGAACTGCAGAGGTGAGACACAGAAAAGCAACAGAGCGTATCTAGTTTGGGTAAAGGATTACTGTGAGTGCTGAAGGAGCTTAGATGTACGAGGCAAGAATGGAAAGAATTTCCACTATATGGACAAACCCTGATACGCATTTTTCCTTAAAAAGAGAACACCTTGACTTTGTTTTTAATTTCGTAAGAGGAAGGAGAAAGCTCTAGTGAGCAATCACGGAAGGACAGATGGCGTCATGAACGATACTAAGGAGCAACTTCTTAACACAAAAGAAAACTGGGCAACAATCAGAGTATCTACACTTTCAGAAAGCAAATTCTAAGAAGCAATTCAGGAAAAAGGTATGATTTTATGACTAGACTCCTGAAATTTAAACATGATACAGAACTGTGAAGAAACTCCTTCAGAAACAAAAGGGAGCATCTACAGAAACATGAGCGCTCAGCCCAGCGGCTGGAGCCAGAAGGCCATGCCGCCATCTTTCACCTGCTGTCTGGAGCCGGTTCCAGAGCTTCGGCCCAATAGCAGAGAGCAGCCCCATTTCTCCTTTTGTTTTCCTTTTGGGACTGGTCTCTGCCATACGAGTTTTATACTCACTCACAGTGCCTTTAATGGTCTGCTCACATTTATATCCATCCTTTTGGAAGCTAGCACAATCTTATAGAAGTCATGCGCTCTTTACCGCCGCAGGTGAAGGATGTTAATATTAACAGTGAAGATATTAACATTTCTAAGGTCCTGAGTGAAGGAAGGTCCCACCAAAAGAATACAATGGAAGCAAGCCAAAGTCTATCACTAAAAGGATACTTGAAGTCTAAACTGTCATTTACTATACCATACAACTTTTAATCAAACACTCTGATGATATTACTTCCTTACCCTTCCACGCTGAAGGACTTTGGGGCGTTTTGGCCCTCTATTGATAAAAATGGGTTGCTGGGGTTTGGCGTTGGGCCCAGATATCTGCATCTCTGGGTAAATATTATCCAGATACCACTTAAATGATTTACAACCCAACTTCTTCCTCAATTCAACACGCTCACTGATATTTCCATAGCTTTTGGTCCTCAGATCAGGTCTTAAGGAAAAATACTGCTCCTGAATTTTAAAAAGAAAAGTGAAAAATAATAGCTTTTTTGTTTAAAATGGGTATTACCAATTATACCTAACATTTAAAGAACTGAAAAAAAAAAGGATTATCAGCAAAAATATTTTTCATGACCGTGTTTTCTTGATTTTGCCAAAAAATGTCAACATAAAATTTTCACACAGTTAGGTCCATCACTGACAGTAAGACATCTTAAATTCTAAGATACATCCCAATTTCGGAAATGGCAAACATGTAAAACATGATCTCAGACTCGAGGCAGGTGACGCTGAGGCTGGTGGTTCTCGGACTCCGTCAGGACTCTGGAATCTTAAAAGACGAAGACTCCAAGGAGCTTCTGTTTGTGTGAGTTGCATCTACTGGTATTTACCATATGAAAAGTTAAAACATTTGTTAATTCGTTAAAAATAACTCATTACCTATCAACATAAACGCACTCTGAACAACAGAAAATGTAATGAGAACAGTGACACTGCTTCACAGTTTTACAGCTTTACACGTGCAGAGTCTGGCTAAAAAGAAGTCAGCTGAATTCTCATTTCTGCATTCAACCTGTTACTGTCATGTTGTTTGGTTAAATATATTTTTAAAAATATGAGTGTATGAAAATACATAGTTTAAAATGGAATTTTTTTTGGAAGGAATATTTTAATAGCAGTTTCAGAGAATTACGGCTATTCTTGACATATTTCTTTAATATTTTATTATTTATTTGACAGAGAGAGCACGAGCAGGGGGAGCGGCAGGCAGAGGGAGATGCAGACTCCACGCTGAGCAGGGAGCCCAATGCGGGGCTGGATCCCAGGACCCTGGAATCAAGACCTGATCTCGTTTAACCAACTGAGCCACCCAAGCGCCCCTCTTTTTTTGGTATTTTACCAAAACTCTAACTTTTCATATTCCACATTGTAACTAACCTTTAAATCATATCATTGAGGTTTTTGTACCATTGCATTAAAATTTACTGCTCTATCCTGCTCTTTGAATGGATTTTTTTACCCATCCAAGATTTGTATACCATCATCCATTAGTCATTTGGAAAACACTGCTCCCTGGGTTGTGAAGTTCCAAATACTGGCAAATGTCATTATATAATATAAAATGTTTTATTCATAAATATTCCTAATCTCATCAAATAAGCATTTAAGTACTGGAAGCCATCAAGCTCACAGGGATGGATACAAGTTTTCCACTTACAACAAATGCTATCACAGTTGAAGTGAGAGGCTAAGTTATTAGTTCATTTTTGAGAATGTCTGCCAAATATCCAAATATAAATAACCATGGTTTGTGAGCCATTCTTTTACATAAAAAGTGTTCCATGGAGAAAAGTGACTAGTTCAGCTCACAACTCAAACAACTGCACACATCTTCTCCTGAAACGAGCACTGTATTTCGGTCTACAGCAAAAGGTGCTTTCTGGGACGCCTGGGTGGCTCAGTCGTGAAGCGTCTGCCTTCGGCTCAGGTCATGATCCCAGGGTCCTGGGATCGAGTCCCACATCGGGCTCCCTGCTCAGTGGGGAGCCCGCTTCTCCCTCTCCCTCTGCTGCTCCCCCCGCTTGTGCTCTCTCTCTGACAAATAAATGAATGAAAATCTTTAAAAAAAAAAAAAGGTGCTTTCTGCGCACTTAGCGTGCTCACGGCACTTGGAGCACATCGAGATTTAACACAATTACTACTACTACTCAGATGCTTTTGCAGCATCAGTGCAAAGTCAACATGGTGAAAATGGCAAATACTGTATTATCCGGCTATGAAAACAGCTTTGCCCTGGCAAACCTCCTGAAACGGTGGCCAGGATTTAGATGGGCCTGTGAACCACTTTCTGAGAGCTGCTGGGAGATAGTGTGACTCAAAGCTGAGGAACACGGAGAACGAACTCGGAGTCTAGAAGAGGGAGAAGGGAGGAGACCTGCAGTGTGCCAGGAGCATGACCAAAACCAAGCAGTGATGTTCTCCCCACAGTACATGGCACACACCTCCACGCCCAGTATTGCACAATGTGAAGTTACTGCATTCCCTCAGTCATCTCTGACTCTCCCAAAACCCAACACAGAGCCTGGTATATAGTAGATGTTCAAACGCTTGTTTAAAAAAATTAATTGTGCACAAATGTTCACAGCAGCATTTCTCATAACTCATGAATGGATACAGTGTATATTCACGCAATGGAATATTATTTGGCAATAAAAAAGAATGAAGTAACGCTACATGGTACAATATGGATGAACCTGAAAACATCATGCTTACTAAGATGGTCACAAAAGACCACGTGTTGTAGGATTCCGTTCGTAGGAAATGTTCAGAATAGGCAAATCTAGAGAGTCAGGAGGCAGATTGGTAGTTGTCTAGGGCTGTAGGAGATTAGGGAGTGATGGTTGAAAGGATATGGAGTTTCTTTTTGGGGTGATAAAATGACTTGTGAATTATACCTCAAAAAAGATGTTAAAAGGAAATATCACAGCAGAAGAGAAAGTGGGAAGGAACACTACATGTGCAGATTGAACAGGGGAAGTGGTGAGACTGCGACACAGCGAAGCCCAAGGAGCAAAGAAAAGGAGCCACGTTCTGTGGGAGTCAGTGGAACAAAGACACTGGAAAGAGAATTTCTTCTGATGTTAAGCTGTATTTCCTTTTATAGAGTGGTCACTTGGAAAATTAAAAGGGTCACAACAAAAAAAAGAGAGGAAAAAGAAATGTAGAAAGGGATGGCCGTCCCACAGAAACATGCCAGAGTGAAAAGACAGGTAAGCAGAGCCGTCTGCAAAGAAGCAACAGCCTAGCGGCCCCTTCCAACACAGTAACTGAATCTCACCTTATATTCATCCAACCAAACATGTGCCAGCCTCAGGGAGTTGTGGGTCATGGTGTCCTGGCCTTCAGGAGAACCATACGGTCGCCTTTTTCGGAAAATGTGTCCGACTCTAGAGCAAGGGATGATGAAGAGTTTACCTCCACACATCCAAATCTGGTCAGGAGCAAAATATGTATTAATAGTTGCCTCGCATTGCAATGAAATCAATGTATGTGTTTTCTTGAAATTAATCTTTATTAAATAGGTGCTTATGAGACTTTGCAAGATGTTTTATGTAACTATCAAATACAAGAAAGTCAAAGGGTACATTAAAAAAAATACGTCTTTATGATTAAAAAGAAACTAAATTCTAAAAAAGTGTAATATTCTTTTACTACTCTGTGTCTAAAATCGCACTTACCATGTACTTTGCTGTTTTAACAGATCAAGGAACTTGATCCTCAGGACTTAAGGACAAAGAATGTTTACTGGCTGGTACTCTAATCTCAGTTTCCTGGTACTTTCTTATAACATGTATATATACAGGAATAATGAAATATACTGAATAATTCTATTACGATTCAAAAGATCTTAGTTCTCGTCTAAATTCTGCTTTGCCCTGGGCCATCTGGATTACTTTATATGGTTATTTTAGTTTTTGTGGGACACCATTACCTTATGTCCAAAATAAGACTGAACTAACGATATCTATTATTTCTTTCAACTTTAAAATTCTAAAGACTATGTAGGAAAAACTACCTTTTAAAAACACTGTGGTCAATACACTGCGAAAATACAAAATGACACATGCACAACATACTGTGATATTGTGGGGGTTCTGCTGCGCAGCCCAGGAGCTGGGAAGTGGAGGTGAGGACATCTGCTAGTACGCAGAGGTCCGCCTTCTTTCCCGGGCCCTCACTCTGCCCTTGGCAAAGACTGTCCTCCAACCCCCAGTTCCTGGAATTCCAGACCCCACCTATACCACCATCTTCCCAACGTTTGCAGCTGGAGAAGAGACCCAATTACGAAAGATTAATTCCTTCCTCGGGCTGGACGGACTTGTATATGTAAAGGATTCTGCTAGCTACTTCTGAAAGTGGGATAGGGAACTATTAATAATTTTCCTGGGAGAAGAGGTGTGAACCAGGATGGTCTTGAGCAATCAGGGAAATCCAATCACTCTAAATATATGTGTCTAGGGTTAACAAATAAGATTAATAAACTGACAAAGAACAAAATTAGATTAAATGCACGTTTAGGGGCGCCTGGGTGGCTCAGTCGTTAGGGTCTGCCTTCGGCTCGGGTCATGATCCCAGGGTCCTGGGATCAAGCCCCGCGTCGGGCTCCCTGCTCCACCGGAAGCCCGCTTCTCCCTCTCCCACTCCCCCTGCTTGTGTTCCCTCTCTCGCTGTGTCTCTTTCTGTCAAATAAATAAAATCTTTAAAAAAAAATAAATGCACGTTTAGACAGCTGAAATTATACCCAACCATTCACTACATCCTTTTTAAATTCTTATAAAATAAAGCTGCTTAAATACTTTCCACACTTTGAATGGATATTATCCACATCACGGATTATGATAAAGTAGCATTCATTAAGGACAGTTTGTTAACAAAGATAATCAAAGAGAATTGACAGAAAATATGAGATTGTAGATGAAAATTATATTCTACTACACAGAGTTAAAGATGAAAAAATTACCCGAAATGATATTTCTAAATTTTCTCCTCCCCATATATCCATGCCACTGTCGTACTGTCCAAGTTCATTGAAATAGCGTCTGTTCATGGCAAACAATCCTCCAGCCATTGTAGGTGACCTAGAAAAGGAAATAATTACTGTACCAATTCTACACAGCCAATTATCTATCATCTTTGTTTTAAAAAAAATTCAGTGCACCTTTGTAACATCACTAATGAAAACCAGATTAACCATTATGAAACATTTTATCTAACATCAGGGAATGAGCTGGGCCACGTAACTGAATTTCCTAGATCGCCAATGATATACTAGATATCTGGCAAATGAAGGCTACTTTTCTAAGCATCAAAAGTACTTTTTAAATTATAACACTGTTCTTAGAAAGAGGTATGAATTAATTCCTTTTGACAGTCTCACAGAACAGTGGGATAAAAACTGGACTCCAGAGCCTACCAAGGGGAGACCAGACAAACTTTGACTTAGACCAGTGGCTCTCAAACAGGATGATTCTGTCCCCAAGCAAACATTTCATTAATGTCCGGAAACATTTTTAGTTGTCACGATGGGGGCGGAGGGAGTGCTACGGCAACTGATGGGCTGCAGCCGAGCACGCTACTGCATATTCTAAAATGCACAACAGAGCGCCCACAACAGAGAAGGATCTGGCCCAAAACGTCAATACTGCTAAGACTGAGACTGTTAATGAGAGAATCTGAAGGAGCCTGGCCCTCAAGGAGACACAAGCTCAGCTTCCAGCTGTCTCACTTCCTGAAACTGAGTTAAGGTGATGGTGGATTTCAGCGTCCCAAGCTCCCTGCTAGAAGTGAAGCAAAACTTCTCTGCAGGCAGAAAACACCATCTCAGGTATGAATGTATTTCCATAATTTTTCATGACAGTGTTCGCCACCAAGCAAAAGTAAATAAGCAACTAAACAAATAAATAACCAGGCAATCAGGAAGATAAAGCACATGAAAGAAAAACAAGAGAAACAATCTACAAGAGAAACAGATGTGCAGGGGTTTCAAATAATGTAGTTATCAGGCAGAGACTTTAAAATAACTGCTCAATATATGCAAGGATAAAAGACAAGATGCAAAATTTGGCAGATAGATAGATATGATCAAAAAAGAAACCAAATTTATGCATATCTGAAAAACCCTTCTGACAAAGAGAAGAAATTCAAGCAGCCAATGAGAGGCTGCCTTCAAAAATAAGAGTGTTGCTGGCTTCTCACCACAAACAGTGGAAGCCAGTGGTTCTTGAATGATTACCTTCAAAGTCCCAAGAATCTACCCATCAACGTAGAAATGGGTATGAAGTAAAATTATACTTCAAAGTAATCGTGAAAGGAAGACATTTTTACAAAAAGCCAGAGAGAAGTAATCACCAGAAGGTCCAGCCAAAGGAAATACATTTAAAATGTCTTCTTTAGTCAGAATGAAAATAATCCCATATGGAAGTTTGCAGATGCAGAGAGAATAAAGAGTAAAATAAAAGGGGAAGTATGTGGGTAAACCTAGATGAATAATGGCCACATAAAAAATGTCTTGTAGGGTTAAAACACACACACACACTTCAACAATATAAACTGAGGGGAGATAAACTGGAGAATGAACATTCTCAGAACCCTGCATTGTTTGAAGTACCAAATTATGTTGCAAGAATGTACGCCATATTCTCTATGGTAATCACTACAAGAATAGTATTAAGAACATATAACATCTAATAATGGGGTGGCAGTTGGGAACAGAATAATAAAAAATCCAAACTCAAGATCAAAAGAAAGCAAGAGAGGAAGGGGAAGAAAAGAACACAGTGCCACTGTAATCATAAGCACAAAATACAAGTAATATTCAATGTAATCAACTGGAGTAAAAGGAAGTTTTTCACACTGGTTTAGCAACAAATCATAATACAAAAGCAACTACATGCTCCTTGCAAGGGACACATCGAAACAGAAGACCACAGAGACTGACAACAAAAGGAAAGTTACACGATGCAAATATTACAACAAAGCTAGAATAGCCATATTAATGTCACTATAATGCAAAAGTTTTACTATTCTGAAAGTCTAGAATAAATGGTTTCATTCACAAGATCTAATAATTTAATAACTCCAAATTTTCAGACGTCTATGGAGACAGAAGACCGCCTCAAAACATATGAAGAAAACAGATAAAGAACTACAAGGAGAAACAAATACACAATTGCAGTGAGAAACTTTAATATACCATATTTAATAACTGATACAAGTGTAACTACACTTACCACGGTGCACACTGTGTAATGCACAGAACCACTGAACTGCTATGTCATGCACCTGAAACTAATATAACACTACATGTCAACTATGCTTCCATAGTTTTTTAAAGAATTAATAAAAGTATAGAATATCTGAATAATATAATAAACTTGACTGAATTGATATAGAATCCCATTTTTTAACAACCACAGAAAATACAAATTTTCCAGGCACACAAGGAACATTTACAAAAATTACTCATGTGCTTGGCCACAAAGCAAATCTTACCAATTTTCAAAGAATTAAAACCATACAGAATATTTTTTGATCACAGTGAAAAGCTAGGAATACATAATTATAAAATCCTCATATACCTGGGGAATAATAAATGTACTGCTAAATAACCTATGGGTCAGAAAAACCATCACAATGAAACTATTTTAAAATAAATGACAAAAGGGCGCCTGGGTGGCTCAGTTGGTTAAGCGACTGCGTTCGGCTCAGGTCATGATCCTGGAGTCCCTGGATCGAGTCCCGCATCGGGCTCCCTGCTTGGCGGGGAGTCTGCTTCTCCCTCGGACCCTCCCCCCTCTCATGCTCCTCTCTCTCTTTCTCTCTCAAATAAATAAAATCTTTTAAAATTTAAAAAAAAAATCACAAAAAATAGTAATTTGTGGGATACAGCTAAAGCCATGGTTAGAAGAAAGTTTATCACCTTCAATAACTGTATTAGGAAAGGAAAAATGATGAACAATTTAAAAATCTAAAATCCACCTTAAGAAGTTAGCAACCCTGAAATCCCAAAAGTGAGAGAACTCACAGAAGAACTGGGAGAAAAGTGGGGGAAAGCGGCAGGAGGAGGAAGGGGCACTAATGTGCTCGCCATGCGAGGAGGAGGGTCAGATGGTGCTGTCCCAGCCCTCGAGTGCCGCTTTCTCCCGCTACCAACAGAAACGTGCACACTACATCACCAGGCCAGAGAGGAGAAGACAGTGACACAGAGGAACAAAATCTTCACTTTGCCCACAGAAAGGACCTAAAGTCAGTTTGACATTGAAAAGAGGAATAGGTTATTCATCTAGAGTGAAAAAAGCAATAAATGGAAGACCCAAAATAAAAATAGTGATAAGAATTAGCCTCTGGGGAGAAGGACTGAGAACAGGGAGCAAGGAGGGAGCCAGCCACTCCTCATCCAAAGTTCTTCTATACTATTTTGTTACTGAATACATGTTTGTGATTAAAAGTATTAAAAATTAAACGATGACAACCAACGCCCACGAAGATGGTGAAACAGGCAAGAACTGGCAGGAGCACGAACGCAGAGAGCGAGCAGCAGCCGGGGCACCGTCTTCCTGCGTGGTGCGTCTTTACCTCGTCACAGAGAGCACCACGGACAGCTGGGAGGACAAAATGGAGTCACCGCTGCCTGCCTCCAATCACAGGACGAGCGGCTGTAGAGACCAGAAACACAGACGGACAGTCCCCAGATGCAGCCCTGCTTTCCCGAGTGTCAGGTTCTGACACAACTTAGCAGGAGCTGCAGCAGATTCTCGCACAAAGCACGAGAGAGCAGAAGATGGCCCCGCTCGGCCAGCAGACCACATCAGGCCCCAGGAACTGGCCGAGGTCTCCCTCCAAGTCTGGGTCAGATGAAAGGAAGCTGGCAAGTCCCCACAGGCCAACTGCAGAGCCACCTGAAGTGCTGGGAAAACATCATCTCCTAAAGGTAAAAAGAGGCATGCCCCACAACCAGGCAGTTTTCTTCTTAAACTAGGAGGCGGGAATAACGGTGCTGGTCACAGCACCATCTGTGATATTAAAGAAAGACAAGAGAAAACCGCCCAACCTGCCCTCCAACAGTAAACTGGGTAAGTTTGGACAGAACATATCATAGAACATGATCCTCTTTCACTGCTGTATAAAGTAGAGCCATACACTGTAATACAGATGAATTTTTTAAAGCAATGTTGAGTAAAAGCAGCAAGACAAAATGAGTCCAACGGCTTCATTTTATACCAAGTCCAAGAACAGACAAAACTGAACTATATTGTTTAGAGACGCACGCAGAGATGGTAAAACTCCAGGAAGGCGAGGAAATGATCACCAGGTCAGGGTAATGACAGCTCTAGGGCCAGGGGCTGTGACCAGGAACAGGGGTACAGAGGGCATCTGGGTGCTGTGTCCTGACCTGGGTGGTAACTGCACAGATGTTATTATAACCATTTATTAAATTGTGTGCATAATACATACATACCTATGTGTACTTTTTATATATGCTATTTTGTCACAAGTGGAAAAAAAAACAAAACTGTAGGTCCAAGAATGTTAAAAAGTAGAAACAGACAAACCTCTCTGAAATCCACATGAGAAATTTAAAACAAAAAATAATAAATAATATATAAGCAGATTTGTAACACTGAGAATATGAATGAGAACTGAAAATAATTTCTACACTGTGACTTTTAACTGTACTAGCAGGAATCCATCCTAAAAATCCTAATTATAGAGAATGCTTATATAGCAAATGTTCTTCACAACACCACTCATACTAGCAAAGAACTGAAGGTAAGTAGATGACAAAGGCAATAAACCATGATAATCAGCATAAAAAACACCGTTATCCTATGCAACCATTATCCCAAGATACTGCTCTTATTTGTCTGCCCTTCTAAGTGATACATCCTTGAGGACACGAATAATTCCGAATTCACAAATCTTTCCTCAGGAGTTGGCGCAGCATATAAAATTCAGTGAGCACTCAAGAATTTCTAGCGGACAAATTAAGCCAACACTTCTGCTCCCTGCGAAGAAGGGATTCTCTTTTGAAGAAGTACTGACAGGAACTTTTCAAATCTAGAGGAGAAACCTCACTTTATTGGTGCAGTAGCTCCTGCTGGTCCTCCGAGCTCAGAAAGGGGAACAAGATCCCACTTGAAGTGTAGACCCCAGTTGAAACCTCCCCGCACGACAGGGGACGAGCTGTAGGCGAGCGTGTCTGCGCTGATGATATCGATGACAGGGCACACCACGGTCCGCTGGTCCTGCTGGATGGCAGCCAGCAAGGGCTGCAGCCACATCACGTTTACTTCACAGTGGCTGTCCAGGAACACCAGGACTTCTCCTGAGGAGGCAAACAGAGGACCAGCCCTCCATTGAGGTATGGCCGCCAGTTCGGTCAGACGACGCGTTCACATGGTATGAAATATAATCGCCACCCCTCCAGCCCAACAATTATTCCACTACTCTACTGCCAATCAGGAAGAGAGGAGGACTTTTAGCCAGGAATTCTGCTTCGACTGTACTGCTATGACTGAGAAACATGTACACGTAAATTCCGATTCTCCTCAGTGAAAAGATTCAAAGTCTCACAGGAACAATTCTGTTCGTTGGACAGAAAGGTATGGGGTGCGGTGCAGGGACAGTGGCCACTGTGTGTAGTTATTATTACACTTACCGCAATCGAAATATTTCTAAATTTGGGGGCACCTGGGTAGCGCAGTCGGTTAAGCGTCCAACTCTTGGTTTCGCCTCAGGTCATGATCTTGGGGTTGGGAATCGAGCCTCGAGTTGGGCTCTGCGCTCAGCAGCAGGGAGTCTGCTTGAGATTCTCTCTCTCCCTCTCCCTCTGCCCCTCCCCCTTCTCTAAAAAAAAATTCTAAATTTAGGATACATTTCCCTGCCTTAGTGAACAGAGGCTAGAGAACATAACTGTTTTCACTGGTGACTCAGAAACATGACCACATTATCGACCATCGCCGCAACACAGTTCTCTCAGGAGTGCGAGAACCATGTACGCCTTCCGCCATGCCAGGGACATGGGCTCCCCTGTCCTCTGAAGTCACCACTCAATGGCCACATGCTCATTTCTTCTTCCATTTGCCGCCTTTCCTTCCTTTCCCCAACCTGGTTGGCTGTAGCGGCTCTCGTGAGCCAATGGGATAGCTTTTCTTCTAGCTAGTAAAATAAAAATCATAATGATTTTATCCAACATTTTTAACTCCTTTTGATAAACGTGAGCAGAAGTGCGGGTTTCTTTGATAATTCCAAATTTCTTTGATAACTTTATGGTGATTCTTAGCAACTGAGAAGCTTAGAATCTCATCACCAGGTGGCATTATTCTTCTTCTAAAGGTTTATCCATGAAATGCATCAATATAGATTTTATATGAATTCCTTAAAAGCACCTATTTTAATAAGATGCATCCTACTTCAACTAATGATAGCAGAAATACCTCAGGCAAGAAAGCTCACCAAATGTCCTTTAATACAGAAAGGCAAAATGCTCAGCCTGTACACTATTCAAGGTGAAGTGAAGTCAATTCAATCAAGGTTCCTTTGAGGAGAAAATGTATTCATAGCTTTTCTTAATTCTAAAAATGTTACTTTTTTTGATTTAACTAAAGGAAGTAAGATTATACCTGGTTACGCTGAACCTGAGACTGACTTCCCCAAAACTGGCTTGCTTCTTTTTTCATTTTTTAAAATTTATTTAAATTTGACTAGCCAACATATAGTACATCGTTAGTTTCAGATGGAGTGTTCAATGATTCATCAGGTGCGTGTAACACACCCGTGCTCATCACATCACATGCCCTCCTTAATGCCCATCACCCAGTTACCCCATCCCCCCACCCCCTCTGCAACCCTCAGTTGCTTCTGACAAACCCTAAACTACATTTGAACAAGGACCAAAAGACCATAAAGAAAAAAACTAGTGTTATCTGAAAAATACAAACTTTCAGTAATAATGTAACAGTACATTTTGAATGGCATAATCTTGCCATTCCCCACAATTTTCTCTTTATCTCAACTCAGCCAAGTCATTAGGTACTTATTTGACTAGAATTCTAAAGAAAAAATCATAGGCCTTGAATTCATTTTACATATGACTGTAGACTGGATGCCTGTGAATGACTTCAGTTTGTTGTGGCTTTAAGAGAAAGGAGGGAAGAAAGACTAAAACACGAAGTCCCGCCTACACTCAGCAAGTAGACCAGCGGGTGTGCAGGAGGGTGGGAGACAAAGCAGTGCAGCCACTGTAAACCCTCGTGACCGGTTATCTTGATGCAAGGGGCAGACAGGGAAGGTGGGAGATGTCACTACAAGGCCCCAACTCAAGTTCTGGAATTCTCAAATTACCTTCATGGGTTTTTTTTTGCCACAACCATACACTACCTGCACTATTATACACCTAATGTTTTAAAACTGATTCATTTAACTTAAATAAAATTTTAAAAGGAAAATTTTATCAAGATCATAAATGAGGGCACCTGGGTGGCTGAGTTGGTTAAGCGACTGCCTTCGGCTCAGGTCATGATCCTAGAGTCCCGGGATCGAGTCCCGCATCGGGCTCCCTGCTCGTCAGGGAGTCTGCTTCTCCCTCTGATCCTCCATCTCATGCTCTCTCTCTCTGTCTCATTCTCTCTCTCAAATAAATAAATAAAATCTTTAAAAAAAAAAAAAGATCATAAATGAAAATCAGGATCACTAACCTTACAGAGGCAACCGCAAAAAGAAATAACAATGTATTCAAGGTCAGGTAACGGAGGACTGACCAGATATATTTTCTGCAAAAGACTAAATTTGATACCTGTTTTTTTTTTTTTAAAGATTTTATTTATTTATTTGAGAGAGAGCAAGAAAGAGAAAGCACAAGGAGGGGTGAGGGGCAGAGGGAGAGGGAGAAGCGGGCTCCCTGCTTATGCCCAGGAGCTAAAGGCAGACGTTTAACCAACTGAGCCACCCAGGCGCCCCCCTGTTCTTTCTTTTTCTAAGGGGAGATGAGTATACGCTGGAAATGTTTTAAAGATATATTTGTAATGGAGACTTTATCTTCGATGGAATCAGAAGGATTGAGAGAGAATTTTAAAGAAAGTACCTTTATAGTTTTATAAATCAATTTTTATTTTTATTTTATTTTTTAAGTAATCTCCACACCAGCATGGGGCTTGAACTTATAACCCCAGAGATCAAGAGTCGCACACTCTACTGACTGAGCCAGCCAGGTACCCCTGTAACTCAATTTTCAACATTATGTCCATTTATCCAACAAAAACCATGATGCATTATCACCAGAGGTATGTATTTGTACTTGAGAATTATTGGCATAACTCAAATCAAACAGTCTGAGTACACATATTTTAAATTTTGTATTTAAAAAAAATTACAGGGGTACCTGGGCGGCTCCGTCTGTTGAAGGGCCATCTGACTCTTGATTTCAGCTCAGGTCATGATCTCAGGGTCATGGGACTGAAACCTGTGTCAGGTTCTGCACTCAGTATGGAGTCTGCTGCAGATTCTCTCTCTCCCTTCTCCCTCTGCCCCTTCCCCCTGCATGCTCGCTCACTCTCTCAAATAAATAAATCTTTAAAAAAAAATTAAAAGTAAAAAAAATTCAGTTACATATTGTTTTACTCTTCTCCTTATATAAGTAAGCAAGATACAGACCTACATGAGGAACAATAATTCGCAATAAGGGCCACTATGAAAACAGACCAGCTTGGACTCTAGAGCTCACCTCCTTGGAGTCTGTTTTGGGACAACCGGGGTGGAGTTATAAAGAAACCCTTTCCAAAGTGAACAAGCCTCCTATCACTTTTCACAGATCTCAGCACAATCAGGAAAGACCAAGGACAAAGCCCTTGTTGCCAACACCCACTGAGAAGAGCAGCAGAAGTTATACCTGTAGCGTGGGCTGCTCCAATCATCCTTCCTCGAATCAATCCCTCACGCTTTGGGTTTCTTATTACTTTAATTTTTCCAGGGAGATATTTTTGGACATATTCCTCTAGTTCTCCTTTCAGATCATCTGAAAATAAAGAGTCCCATAATAAAACCACAAGAGACATATACAAAGACTTTTTTTTATAGCTACTCTAAGATTGTATCTGGTGCTTAAATTATCAAATATAGAATCTTCTGCTGCTTTATTTAAAAAAAATATTATAACTTATCTTGTAAGGAAGAAAAAGTAAAGAAATGAAGGGTTAAAGAGTTGAAACACTAGCCAAGAAGAATACTTACCTTGAGTGACTGAATGTTCAGCTGACTGCATTCAATCAGATTTAAAACCAAAAAAATGAGGTGTGTCTTTTGTTTCAAAGTAATTTACTGTTACTCCATTTCAGAATAGTTGTAACAACTTCTATTGCCCCTACCAAGAATTATATAATAACAGCAGTAAATATGTCCTTTTATTAATTTAGTACCTTCCAAGGGCACTAAATATTTTTTAAAAATTCTAGCTCATTTACCTTTAAATTTCATAACTTCGAAGAGCATATAAGTAATTCTTTCCACTGTTAGTAGATAAACCATTCTAAGTTATCATGAGTTTTCACTTTGAAAAATAGCTATAAACTGAAAAACAAAATACAGATTAAAAAAAATTCACCACCGTAAATTCTATAATTTAGTACTTAGCCAGTCTTCTATTTGATGCAGACTCACAATCTTGGCTTTTTAATTATTCATTTTTGAAATTAAGTTTTGTTTTCTATTAACCTTTCTAAATTTCTCTTGTGCTGTTTCAATATTTGCAAGGTGTAAGCATTTTGTTCCCATTGGGCTCAGTGTACATTTCCTTGCTTTATATATTCAACTGGTAGACCAATTCCGTTGTTGATAAGAGTTGCTAATAAGCTCTTGAGTAATGAAAAATCTGTAACTGGCATACAATTTATCATGCATACAATTTATTAATGTACTTCTGCAGCTTGCTGTAATGAAAAGAGCAGAAGACTTAGACCTATGTGGCCCAGGGGTCTAATTTCAGCTCTACCACTTAACAGCTATGGGACCTCAAGCAAATTACTTAGTATTTCCTCCTCTATGAAATGAGGATACAATCTATCTCTTAAGGTAGCTTAGAGCCAAATGAGTAGCATAAAGAGTCTTCTGTGTGTACATGAAACCATTCTTAAGAAGTCTATGTTGAACTGAAGAAAGGTATATAAAATACAAATTTCCAGTTACAAAATAAGTCGCAGAGATGAAAAATACAGCAGAGGGAATATAGTCAATGTTGTAGTAACACTGTAATGGTGACAGATGATGACTACACTTATTGTGGCGAGCACTAAGTAATGTACAGAACTGTTGAATCAATATGTTGTACAACTAAAACAAATATAAAACAGTGTGTCAATTACATATCAATACATTTTTGAAAGTGTATAAATACTGAATCATAAAACACTGGCATTCAGAGATCATCTAAGAGCTATCACAATGCAATCCATTTTTATCTGGGGATAGTCAGTATAACAGACTCATTAGATAAATATAAGCCCAAGGCATTACACCAAGAGAAAAAAGCCAATGTTGAAAGGTCACATATTGTATGATTCCATTTATGCAACCATTCTTAAAATGACAAAATCAGAGAAAGAAATAAAATCACAGAGATTGAGGCTGTCAGAGATTAGGGATGGAGTGGGTCAGGGAGGTGGATGTGAGTATTAGAAGGTAGCGCGAGGGGGATTTTCGCGGTCATGGAGTAGTCTTTATTGTGATCACAATGGTGGTTACAGGAACGTACACACAGGATAAATTGACACAGAACTGTACACACACACTGTACCGACATCAATTCCTGGTTTTGATGTTGCACTGTAACCACATTAACTATACCAATGGGGGAAACTAGGTGAAGGGGTAACAGGACCTCTTTGTAACCCACTGTTACTAATCTACAGTTATTTTGAAATAAACATTTTTTAAGAATGTAAGCCAAGGGAAAAATTTCAAGGGCCAAACTTAAAATAGCACAGTCTGTAAAAAGATCACAAAGCTAATGCTGTTTCCTCAAAATTATCCTCTAATCAACAAACAGATACTTACTTGTTGCTAACTCTACTGCAACTGTGTGGACCAGGGTCCTACCCCCGTCTGAACTGTCAGCTGATGCTAATCCTACCGTGATCAACAGCCCAGATCCCACAGTATCAGCTACAACATCCCTTACCGAAGTCACTGTCATCGTCCACAAGGATGATTTCATGAAGGAGCTGGGCTGGTGTGCGGTCTAGGACGCTGTGCACAGTACGGAGCAAGGCAGACAAGGCTTCGTTGTAGAAACAGATAACAACACTAGCGACTGGCAGGTCCACAGGGTAAGACTTGTCTTTACATCTGTAAAGACACATATGAGAAAATGTGACATCTTAAAAGGCTCAAATGTTTTAGGTCATTATTCACTAAATATTAACTGCCTCCTGCTCAGCCTCTTTCCTACATTATAACAAAAGTTTCTTAAAAAGCACTTAAGAATACATTGTGGTGTCACACTCAACAGTTTTACAGTTTGTTAATAACTTCTCTCTCCAATACCTGCTACTCTGCTTATTTTTAGATTAACATTTAAAAAATGATTTTTTTTTCTTTTTTTGGTACAGAGGTTATATAAAAATGTGTTATTTGTATGAAATCACTACAAGTTTTTAATGCAGTATTCATAAGTTAATGTAATGTTCGCTTCTCCACAACGAACATTCAAAAGGAAACAGAAATATAAAACTTTGTAGTTGAAAATTTTATTTCTTACCCAGTAATAGAAAAAGATTTGAGTAAACTAGTATATAAATCAAGATCATGGGGGCGCCTGGGTGGCTCAGTCGGTTAAGCGTCTGCCTTCAGCTCAGGTCATGATCGCAGGGTCCTGGGATCGAGCCCCGCATCGGGCTCCCTGCTCAGCGGAGAGCCTGCTTCTCCCTCTGCCTCTGCCTCTCTGCCCGCTTGTGCTCTCTCTATCTCAAATAAATATCTTTAAAAATGACAAAAAGGGTTAGGTGGCTTCAAGCAACAATAATAAAAAATCACTAACTTAAAGAACAAAATCCAGAATTCCATGTTCTTTTGCATGGCATACAAAGCATTCCAACATCTGGGCCCTGGCTACCTCCAGTCTCCTGACATTCTTCCACTATGGCCGTACTGAACAGTTCCAGGGCTTTTCCGAGTACTGTAATGCCTCAATCTGTTCGCACAGGAGCAGTCCCCTGCGCGTTGCTCAGCCAGCACCCTCTAGGAGGCCTTCCCTTACATCTGGTCTCCGGTTCCCCACTTCATCACCAGTTCCTACCATAGCCCTCATTCTTGTACTACTGCAATTACCCATTCCCTTATCTATCTCTCCTGCTAGACCCTAAGCCCCGTGATCCCAGGGACTAGGTCTTCCTCTACTTACTTCCAAGACCTAATACAGTGTCTAGAAAACAAAGATGCTTAAAAAGGTCTGTGGAATGACTGACTGACCAACCATATGAATGAAAGCCTTTGAAACAACAAAAATGACAAAGACAAAAAAGTGAGATGAGTGAAATTCTTCAATGATTTTTAATTCCTTTGCCAAAAATACAATAAACATTTCAAATTTATGCTCAGAAGGTTATCTAATTATATGCAGTTAGTACCTCTTGCCTTTCCCCTCTGATTTAAATTTCAAGAGAGACAGTAAGCTCTAGAACTCTGTTAGTACAATCTCAGGCTTCAGGTGTCATAGAGTGGAAATCTGTCTTAAGTTTTCCAGTATCCTGAATAATGAAGCCTAAATGCACTGATTAGCACCATCCTCACGACTTACTATAATGCCACTAAAAGCAGTCATTAAAACGCAGCAGCATCAACTAATGAGAAACGTACGCAGCATTCCTGGTGTCTGGCACGTCCCGGTGGTAGCCCAAGCGGTTACTGATAAGCATGTTGAAGGCATGTTTCTGATAGCCTAAGTCTCTCAACTCCTGATCACGTTCATTAAAAATCATACCTGCAAAAGATTGAAGTTACAGTCAGTATGTTAAATCTGGAAAGGATTGCTGCAGTTATTGTTATATTATGATCCTAAGAAAATCCTGACTTTAACCCTTCGTAATCAAATAGCCATGTTTCTCAAATCTAACTTGTCTCCATTTTCAAAAAAGTAAATTGAAGTTAGAGTCAAATTTTTGTCAGTCTAGCTCAAAAAGCAGGTATACCTTAATCATAAATACCTGCTCACTAGCCATAATCTTAAGAATATTTTCAAGAAAAAAACTTACATATGGACAGAAATAAAAGAATGATTATTTTTCCATAAAAGCAATAGATTATAGAACCCATATGGGCAACAGGTCCCAATGACAGGCAAGTTTTGTTTTGTTTTGTTTTAAGACTTTTTATTTATTTATTTGACAGAGACAGTGAGAGGGGAACACAAACAAGGGGAGTGGAAAAGGGAGAAGCAGGCTTCCCGAGGAGCAGGGAGCCCGATGCAGGGCTCAATCCCAGACTCCGGGATCATGACCTGAGCGGAAGGCAAACGCCCAATGACTGAGCCACCCAGGCACCCCGACAGCCAAGTTTTTATAGGAGCCCTGCCCCTAAAATAGAGATTATTGATAAGCCTTTCTACAAAGTCTCTGATTCCAGACTTTAATCAGCTTCATAGTCAAGAAAGGCAAGAAATTCCCTGGGGAGATCCCATCAAAATCACTACAATTTAACATTCCTGCTCTAACATTCAGAAACTTTACCTTTACATAGAAGGATAATGTCTCTTTTCATTCTCTTTCCCATATCAAACCTTTAACCTCTCCTCACAGGATGACTCCCTTGTCCCAGCATTTCCCAAAGTCTGGTCACAGAAATCTAATCTAACCACTGGACATTAACAGATGTTAAAAAGAAAAAAAGGATTTCATGGTCAAACAATCCAGAGAAACAATGGATTTTGAAAGTCCAATAGGTTTTGTTTTGTTTTATTTGGAATGGAAGGATAGTCCTGATCCTTTAATGATGTTGACTGTTTTACAGATACCCAGGTGTGAGGGGATGGGATACAGAATGCATTGCTTCCACAATTTATCTGACCACAGATGACTAGAGTCCCCAGATCCACTTTGGGAAACACTACCTCTTAATATGCTTTTTTCTATGAGCTTTTAAAGCTGGAATACATTTTTTTTTTTTACAGAATATTTTCATTACTGATAGAACTCTAGAAACTTCATTTTAAAGCAGTATTTAGTGTCCTTGCATACTCTGTTCTTATTGGCTGTATAATAATGAAAACAAAATTCCATGTTTTGCTTCCATTTTACAGTGTTTTTCATGTATTAAGATACCCCTAAACAGGGATTCTCAATCACCTGATTACTTTCAGTCTTTGTCAATAACTGACAGAATTGTGCTGACATTTTAACTGTTACTAGTTAACTTTTCATGGTTTTAGACTGTAATATAGACTTTTACTTTTTTTTTTTAAGATTTTATTTATTTGACAGAGAGAGAGAGCACAAGTAGGCAGACAGGCAGGCAGAGGGAGAGGGAGAAGCAGGCTCCCTGCTGAGCATGGAGCCCGATGTGGGGCTTGATCCCAGGACCCTAGGATCATGACCTGAGCCAAAGGCAGACGCTTAACAACTGGGCCACCCAGGCACCCCTGTACTATGGACTTTTAAGAGGAAATTCTAGTACAGTTAACATACAGTGTTGTATTAGTTTCACGTGTATAAACCTTACTCAGTTCTCATCATAATAAATGTACTCTTAATCCCCTGCACCTATTTCACGCAGCCCCACCCACCTCCTCTCTGACAACCACCAGTTTTTTCTCATTAAGAGTCTGTTTCTTGGTTTGTCTTTTTGTTTCTTAAATTCCACACAAGTGAAATCATATGATATTTGTCTTTCTCTGACTTATTTCACTTAGCATTATACCCTCTAGATCCGTGTTGTTGCAAATGACAAGATTTTATTCTTTTTTATGGCTGAGTAATACTCCATTGTGTATATATACACCACATCTTCTTTATCTACTCATCTATCAATGAATACTTGGGTTGCTTCTATAATTCGGCTAAATAATGCTGCAATAACATATGGGTAACATGTAACCTTTCAATTTAGTGTTTTTGTATTCTTTGGGTATACACCAACAAGTGGAATTACTGGATCATATGGTAATTCTACTTTTAGTTTTTTGAGGAACTTCCATACTGTTTTCCAAAGGTGGCTGCACCAGTTTGTATTCTCACCAACAGTGCATGAGGGTCCTTTTTCTCCACATCCTCACCAACACTGTTTCTTGTGGTTTTGATTTTAGCCTTCCTGACAGGTGTGGAGTGGTAGATCATTGTGGTTTTGATTTGCATTTCCCTGATGATGAGTGGTGTTGAACATCTTTTCATGTGTCTGTTGGCCATCTGGATGTCTTCTTTGGAGAAATGTCTGTTTATACCTTCTGCCCATTTTTAAATTGGATTTGGGGTTTTTTGGTGTGGAGTACATCCTTTTTTAAATACAAAAGAACGAAGCTCCATTAACATTTTATAAGAGGATGCAAACTCCATGAGAGCAGAGACTTTGATCATGTTCAAAACATAAAATAAAAATTGCTTGATACCCAGCACCTAGGACAGTGCCTTGCATAAACTAAATTCTCAATAAATATTCCTTGATTCAATAAATCAAAGAACTAGCTCATACCGGATACTGAAAGGATTATTTTCTAATATATATCTTTTGATGAAAAATTATTCCAGGGGCGCCTGGGTGGCTCAGTTGGTTAAGTGACTGCCTTCAGCTCAGGTCATGGTCTCAGGGTCCCTCTCTGCTTGTGTTCCCTCTCTCGCTGTCTCTCTCTCTCTGTCAAATAAATAAAATCTTTAAAAAAAAAAAAAAGAAAAATTATTCCATATTAAGAGATTACTTTACGTCCATTGATAGGTGAATGGATAAATAAAATGTGGCACGCCCCCCCCCCCACACAGAGGAATATTATTCAGCCATGAAAAAAGGGAAAGCCTGCCATTTGTGACAACATGGATGGGACCTTGAGGGCATTATGCTTAAGTGAAACAGAGAAAGACAAATACGTAATACTGTATGATCTCACTTTTATGTGGAATCTAAAAAAAGAGAACTCCTACAGACAGAGAACAGATGTGGTTGCTGAGGTGGGGTGGGGGAAGGTGCAGATTGGGTGAAGGTTGGTTAAAAGGTACAAACTTCTAATTATAAATAAGTTCTGGGGATGTAATGTACAGCATGGTAATGGTGGGTAATAATACTGTATTATATATTTGGAAGTGGCTTAGAGCTTACAAGTTCTCATCCCAAGAAAAAAACATTTTTAACTATGTGAGATGATCACTATTAACTAAACTTACTATAGTAATCATTTCACAATATATACTTACATGAAGTCATTATGTTATATACCTTAAACTAATACAATGTTATATATATCAGTTTTATCTCAATAAAACTGGGGGGGGGAATCACTTCAGCTTACTTTTGTCCTTCCCCTGCTCATATAAAATCACAGCCAATTAACTAGCATGCTGGAGGAGCTCTCTTTTTTAACTTAAAAAATTTTTTTCAGTATGACCACAGCAATTTTAATACTACATTTGAAAGCAATATAAGCAACATATCAAATAGCAAAATGATTCAATTAAACTAGTACTTGGAAGCTCCTGCAAGCTTAGTATTAGTTCACTGATTTGTATCCACTTCAGAAAATGATAAGCTATGAAAAACTCCCCATACCATCACAGGCATTTACAGGTGTCTGGCTGTGTAAACTACAGATAAAAAGAACATGGTATTATTCAGCCATGCCTCCGAGGAGCTGTTTCAGGTTCTTTATAATTAACTGCAAATTAAATTAGAAAATCTATTTTTAATTTTAAATTTACTGTTGATAATCTTTCTAAAATGTACAAGTTCTTTCCCCTGACTGTTTAAAGATAAGGCCCTATTCAGCAATCACCATACTTTTAATTATTACTATATTGATTTATATTAATTCCTTCTAAATCAAGTTTTCTTTATAGAAGTTGAGTGGGTTTTTCCATTTTTGTCATTGTGGCAAAAGGTACATAACACACAGTTTACCTTCAGTGACACCGAGCACATTTACATTGTGGTGCAGCCAGCACATCCAGCCGCAGCTACTCACAGCCCCATCCCAAATGAAACTCTATACCAATTAAAGCAAGCCTCTCCCCCTCCTGCCTCCCCAGCCCCTTTAGCCACTAATCTGCTTCTAGTCTCCACACATTTACCTATTCTAGACATTTCATATAAATGAAATCACGCACTGTTTGACCTCTTGTGTCCTGCTTCTTTCACTAATCATAACATTTTTAGGGTTCCTCCTTGTTACAACAGGTGTCGGAACTCCATTCCTTTCTGTGCCTGAAAAAATCCCTGTATGGAAAGACATGTTGCTTGTCCTTTCATCAACTGATGGACATTTGGGTTCTCCCCATCTTTGTTCATTGAGAATAGTGCTGCTATGAACATCTGTGTACAAATTTTTGTTTGAACATCTGCCTGCAATTCTTTTGGGTATATACCCAGGAGTGGAATTGCTGATCATATGGTAACTCTAAGTTTAACTTGCTGAGGAACCAGCAATGAACGAAGGTTCCAATTTCTCTGTATCCTGGCCAACACTTGTTATTTTCCTTTTTAAAAAATTATAACCATTCTACCAAATGTAAAATGGTATCTCACTGTGGTTCTGATTTGCATTTCTGTAACTATGCTGAACATCTTTTGTGCTTGTTTGTCTTTGGAAAAGTGTCTATTAAATTCTTTGCCCATTTTTAAATTGGGTTGTCTTTTTATTGTTGTACTGTAAGAGTTCTTTATATATTCTGGATAATGGACCCCCATTAGAGACAGGATGTGAAAACATTTTCTCCCATTCTGTGGATTGTCTTTTTTCTTTCCTGGTTGTCTTCTTTGATGTACAAAAGTTTTTAATTTCAATGAAGTCCAATTTATTTTTTTCTTTTGTTAACTTGTACTTTTGGTGTCATGTAAGAAATCACTACCAAACCTGAGGTCAAGAAGATTTATCTCTAGGGTTTCTTCTAAGGATTTTATAAAGGTTTTGGCTCTTATATTTCAGTCTTCAATTGATTCTGAGTTAATTTTTACATATAAGGGTTCAACTTTACTCCTCTGTATCTGGATATCTATTTGTCCCAACAGCATTTGTCGAAGAGACTATTTTTCCCCCATTAAACAGTCTTGGCACATTTTTAAAAGATCAAACGGCCAGAAATGTCATAGGGTTTATTTCTGGACTCTCGGTCTACCCACTGATCTATACATCTGTCCTTAGGCCAGTATCACACTGTTTTGATTCCTATAGCTTTGTAGAGAGTTTTGAAATTGGGAAGTGTGAGCCCTCCCCTTTGTACTTTGCCTAGATTACGTTGGTTATTCAGAGCCTCTTGTAATTCCACATTAATTTTAGGATCAGCCGTTCCATCTTATTTTGATAAGGTTTGCACTGAATCTATGGATTGCTTTGGGTAGTACTAGCACCCTAACAGTATTTAGTATTCCAATCCATGAACCTAACATGTCTTTCCATCTATTTAGGTCTACTTTTATTTCTTTCAGCAGTTTTGTAGTATCCAGTGTACAAATCTCACACCTCCTTGGTTAAATTTATTCTTAAGTATTTTATTCCTTTTGATACTACTGTAAATGGAATCGTTCTTAGTTTTATTTTCACACCGTTTGTTGCTAATGTACAGAAATACAACTGGTTTTTGTGTGTTGATCTTCTGCCGTGCAACTTAGCTGAATTCATTTATTAGCTATAACAGGTTTTTTGTATACCTGTTATAAAGCATTTAGTTTTTCAGCTAAGCAATTTGAGTTTGTCACAGATATTCGAAGGCAAATACAAGGTCCATTCAAAACAGTAAACCCAATGTTACTTCTTTAGAAAAGTTTTTTACCGGAGTAACTAAGAATAAAGAAGCTAAAAATTTTCCTATTAATGCTTTTAAAATATCTAAATTGCAGTATGAAAAAAGATTGGAAGGTATATTTTATGAAAATCAAGGTATTAGTTTCCATTTCCTCATATAATTTTAAATATTTTCAACTCTATGTATTAGAAAATCATTAAGTCCCAGAAACTGATTTTATTTCTTTGAAACTATGATCAAATGAAATGTTTTAACACTTCCTTTATATTTTATGAATCTTTCAATCTCTAAAAATCTTACTTCTAAATTACTTATTATTTGAGATTTCCAGGACAAGATTAAAGACCTTTAAGTTTTAAAGATAACCAAAATGGCTCATTTATCCCTTAAAATAAAATTTGCTAAAACCAGAATTCTAAAATTATAGTATGCAGAAGGCATATACAGTAGATCCTTACTGCCAAATTGAACAGAATATAATTTTTTTTTAAAGATTTTATTTATTTATTTGACAGACACAGCGAGAGGGAACACAAGCAGGGGGAGTGGGAGAGGGAGAAGCAGGCTTCCGGCGGAGCAGGGAGCCCGATGCAGGGCTCAATCCCAGGACTCTGGGATCATGACCCGAGCCGAAGGCAGATGCTTAATGACTGAGCCACCCAGGCGCCCCCAGAATATAATTTTTGAAGAAAAAAGTTTCCCTTTATACTAAGATTTTATAAACTCCTATATTTAATATACTCCAGCATCTTAACAATTCTTGTAAGTAGAACTCTTATTAGATATAATTTCAGCTTATCTCTAAACCTCACAGTGTATGTTCTGTTTTAATTAACTCTGCTTTCAAAATATGTTATATATAGTCTAGTTACCTTTCGACCATTTCTTTCCCTTATTAAATAATGCTAACAATTAAAATCTTCCCCCATAAGTTCCATTTTCTTTCTTTTTCTTTCTTTTCTACACTGGACCTTATTACTTTCTCCCAAGTCCTCATAAAATATTAAAGTCAGAAATGGATAAATTAGAATGTAACTCCCCACTGAATCTGCAAAATCCTAAAACCTCAGCTAGTTCATTAACAAAATAAATTGGAGGGGGAAAATGACCCATTTCTAATCCCCTGAGCAACACGTGATTTAAAGAATAACTGAATTTAAACTTCCAATGATTAAATACTCTGACATGCTACTAGAAGTCCAATACACTTACCCAATTCAGAAGAGAATTTCATGTTGCCTTTTTCTGGATCTTCAACATGATTATCTATTGTATCATCAATTCTGTTTACTTTGAACTGTGATTCTAACACTCGACTTGGGCCTCGAGTGAAACGGGGATAGAATTTTTTGGGAAATGGTCCATGGGGCCTGGACCCCTTGATGGGCACATTCTTAAGCGGCTGAGTCACTTCACTGAAGTTGAAATAAATAAAAAGCAAAACTGTCCAGGTCGCAGATGTAAAAAGGCATCCATAACAGAAATATCGAACTGTGACACTTCCCATTATAGACCTAGCATAGCTGAAGGGCCATCTTCAATCTCCTGGAAGAGAAGGACAGCTATGTTAGACCCTTCGGTACACTTGTAAATCATCCACCAAGTTCACAGTCAGTTTTCCAACAATCAAGTAGAACTTCTCAACTATTTACTTAGGACCCCTAGGCATACCGTTAACAGAGACTCAAATAAAAGAAGATATGTGGATAGCGCTGAATAAAAAAAAAAAAAAAAAGATTCAACAATTAAAACGACAGGCCAATGTCTTAGTGCTTGGAAAATCAATGGTAGCAAAATAATTGACTTCATTTGCCCGTGTTAATGGATATTTTGCCTTTGGTCTGGATTGCTTTCAGTGTGGTAATTTTTTTTTCAGATTCTGCCTTTTCATGAGGAAAATACAAGTACCTTATGTATCATGGCAGTCTATCTAAAGTCTGGATTTCCACTACAAAATTATAGGACTCTTTCAACCCAAGGATCTTAAAATCTGTTATTAAAAATAAGCAACCTGAAGAAAACAGTTCTACTTTCCAAAGATTAAACCTGCCCTAATGCCTACTCTAGATTCAACAGTTCAAATTTATAAATGAGAGTAGAGGTAAGGTTAAGGAATCTATAGCTTTGATAATAAGCTTCCTAGTGAACTCTGATGCACAGCCAGATTTGGGAACCAATGATATAATGAAAAGACAAGATTAAGTTCTAATCCCATTCTGTCACATACTGGCTATGCAACTTTATAGACAAATTACCAAATTTTCTTAGCCTCACTTTCATCAACTGTATGCCAAGTTAATAATACTGTCTATCTCGCTGGATACTTAGAATTAAATGAAATACTCAGAATTATATAAATTATGTAGACTATCAAGTACAATCATTAACACACAAAACACAGCAATTTGCACTGGATCAAGAGAACCTCCACAAACACTGTGGCTAGCTTTTGTTTCATTTGTTCACTGTATTCCCTCACTTAGCACAATGAATGGCACATAAAAGCTGTTGAACAATACCTACAGAATGAAAGAATACAGCACAAATTCAACGTTAACGTTTTCCTCCTTCTCATTAGGTCTAAATTTAGTATGTAATATGAATGGTATATGTGACAACCATCTGTTCCTTACAATGACCCACATGTCCCTACCTTATCTGGAATTACCTCTCTGACCATATTTTCTGTTATCTCCCTCCTCATTCATTTCATTCTAGACACAGGTCTCCTTATGGGTCACCAAATGTGTCAATCATACTCCCACTGAGGGATTATGCATCGGTTCTTCCCTCTGCCTAGAATACTTTTCATCCTAGCTAACTTCACCTCTGTTGAATCTTTGCTCGAATATCACCTTCTCAGTAAGTTTCTACACTACCATATTTAAAACTGCAACTGCACCACCAAACACTAGCACTTCTGATCTTCCCAACTCTGTGAAACTTCCACCTTCCTACATAGGACATAATTACTTACTATTTCTCGTCCATCCCCCCTGCTAGAATGTAAGCTTCATCAGCAAGAGCTTTTGTCTGTTCATTTCCTGTAGTATACCTTGAGCTTACAACAATGCCTGGCATGTAGCGAACACTTAATAAATATTCATGGAAATTAATGAATTACTGTAATACAGTTATCAATGTTTGCAAAATGCTGGGTATTTATAAGCGAATGTATTGCTGTCACATTCGAGCCAAGCAGGAAAAAAGATCATGACTACCTTATTTCAATATGAAACTAGGCAGAACAACAGTCATAGTTAATATTAGAAAAGGTACAAAAAACAACAGGCTCTCATTGTTCAATTTCATAAGTTAAATAAAGGTCTTTGTGATAAAAACAGGAGACCACTTTCCATTTTGTCCACTGCATGCTCTTGGCTGCCAGGACCTATGGGCGAAACGAGAAAGTTCTCAAGACCTCACCCATAGGATTTGGCCAACTCTGTCCAGATTTTTCCCAGAATACCCCTCCCAATCCTAACCACAATAGCCCAAACATCAAGAGTCCTTGCTTCCTGAACTGTAAAATGTATTAACTCTCAACAATTCTCCTCAAGCTATATTATGATAAGTATTTAGAGAACATTTTTCACATAATCAATCCTTATACTAAACTAAGAAACCTATAAAAATGAGAGGAATTTATAAAATCAGATCATTTGTTTTATATAATTAACCACAATAGTCTTCAGAAACAAAGACACTATCAGTTTTTAGACGGGTCAAGGAGTTACTAACAAATATGAATAAAATACAAAGCAATTAGATACCTGTTATTTAATAAAATAACAGGTTCTTAACTACTTAAGAAGTTAAAACGTGCAAACAAAAACCAAAAGATGAAATTTTAGTCTAATCTATGCTAACAAAGACAATAAAGTTTTTCTGCTTTGTGCTGTTTGCTATTCCTTCTATAGGCAATTACTCATGGCTTCAATATCCAAGGCTGAAAGCCTTTAAAAGGAGGGTCAAAGCGAACATTTAAGGTTACTTAATACAAAACAACTAGTGAACAAATTCTTTCAATCATAAACTTGAGCAGTTAATAAAGCCAAAACTTCAGCACTTAGATGTCAACGTAATACATTTTTCAAAAGTTAAATGAATAAAAGGCTAACCAGCTGTGTACAGGAATTTCCAGTGAGACCAGGCAGTCATGGTCTGGTAGCTGCTGAGGGACAGGTGTCTTGTAAGCAGAGGGTCAGGATTTCACCAGGGAGGTACAGAAGCAGCGGTCTGGGGAGAAGTACATGCAATGTGCTGATTAGGATGACAAACCACAGATGTAAGCCAGGCAAGGAGAAATGTGAGGACATGGAAGAATGACGCAGGATGAAAACCTGTGCAGGGCCAATGGACCTGAGGTCCTGTGTGGCTGAGTAACTGCTGGAAAGAGTAACAAGGAAAGACTGAATGTGGTGGTTGGAAAATGAGATGCCAACACTCACACTGTGGAGAGGTACAGTTACTGATAGAGGAGTCCTTTCCAGATGCATGAACTGGAGATATCCCAATAAACACTGTGCCTATTGGGTAAGCACTACTATACGTACCATAAGCAACAGGGGTCATGTCTGTCTTTTCAAACCCATTATGTTTACCAAGCACAGTGTCCAGTATTAAAAATTAACAAGTACTTGTCTGTGTAATTAAAAATTACACAAAGTGTATTTCTGTTCCAGAAAAGGTTCAGGACCTTGATTCTGTGCAATGTAAAAATCTTAGAGAAGAGTATGATGTGAGATGAGCACAGCCTGGGGAATAAACGTCCACTGTCAAGAGGAGGAGGTGAAGGAGCAGAAGACAGCTAACCAGTTTAAACAGTTTCATTAGACACTGTCTTTATTAAACAAAATATTCAGTATGCTAGCAGAAGTCCCAATTCTTCCATTCTCAGTCTAAGATTTCTTAATGATAAATTTGAATCACTGCAAATTTTATGAATCAAGAGATAGCTTCATGTAATTCCATGCATATGAATTTGAAAACCTAGAAGAGTACATTTTTTTTAAAGTTATTATTTTTTTTTATTCTTATGTTAATCCCCATACATTACATCATTAGTTCTAGATGAAGTGTTCCATGATTCATTGTTTGTGCATAACACCCAGTGCTCCATGCAGAACGTGCCCTCCTCAATACCCACCACCAGGCC
>NC_138380.1:4717920-4734669 GCF_054177405.1 Leptonychotes weddellii
CGCCTGGGTGGCTCAGTTGGTTAAGCGACTGCCTTCGGCTCAGGTCATGATCCTGGAGTCCCGGGATCGAGTCCCGCATCGGGCTCCCTGCTCGGCGGGGAGTCTGCTTCTCCCTCTGACCCTCCTCCCTCTCATGCTCTCTGTCTCTCATTCTCTCTGTCTCAAATAAATAAATAAAATCTTTAAAAAAAAAAAAAGGCAATGAGAAAAAAAATGCACGCAACTTTTAACAAAAAGATATGTATCATCTTGGTATTAGGTATCTATTGCTATGTAACAAATTACCACAAAAACAACACACATTTATTATCTCACAATTTTAAGCAGCAAGCCTCTGAGCACAGCTTAACTGGATCCTCTGCTCAGGGTCCAGCAAGTCTTCGAGCTAACTGTCAGCCAAACTCCTTTCTCACCCGGAGGCCTGATTTTGGAAGAACTGCTGCCAAACTCATCAAGTTGTTGGTAGAATTCCTTTCTCATGGCTCTATGACAAAGGAGCCCTGTCAGTTGGAGGCCACCCTCAGACCCCAGCAGTTATCGGCAGTTCCTTGACATGTGGGCATCACCACAGTCCCTAACTTCATCAAGTCAACAATGAGGAGTCTTCCAGTCTGAGGACTGAGTCGTCGTCTTCTTTTTTTTTTAAAGATAGGTATTTATCTATTTATTTAGTGAGAACGCACGTGCATGTGCACACACAATCATGGGAAGGCAGAGGAAGAGGGAAAGAAAGAATCTCAAGCAGACTCTGTACTGAGCGTGGAGCCCAAAGTAGGGGGCTCACTCCCACAACCCTGAGATCATGACCTGAGCTGAAATCGAGTTAGACGCTCAACCAACTGAGCCACCCAGGTGCCCCAAGATGGAGTCTTATAATCACAAGAATGACATCCCATTATCTTTGCTATATAACCTAAGCTAATCAAGAAACTGACATTCTATCATCTTTGCCATATGTTGTTGGTTAAAAGCAAGGCCCAGGTCCCACGCCCACTCATGGGGAGAGAATTACACAAAGTGAGGGCAGAAGGTGGCAGGAAATCCCTGGGGGATCACCCTTCAGTCTTGTCAGCCGCAGTGAAAAAGGACCAACACCCCTTCAGACCATTCACAGAAATAGAAATACAATTGGTTCTTAACCCTGTGAAAAAAAATGCTGAACCTTGCTCATAATAAGGGAAAATAAGCAAAATAAGCCTTCACTGAGATACAATTTCCCACCTGTTGGATTTATAAAAATCCAAAAGCCTGACGACATAGTCTGATAGTAAGGCTGTGGAGAAGCTCTCATATGTGGTACAGTATCTACCCACGGCAATTTGGCAACATCTACTAAAATTACATATGCATTTACCCTTTGACCTAGCAATATGACTCCTAGGAATCTATACCACAGAGGGAAAAAGTAGGAAACAATGAATGCACAAGGCTATTCACTACAGGACTATTTGTAATAAGCAAGAGGCTGGAATCAATCCAATTGTCCACTGATAAAAGACTGGTTGAACAAATTAAGGAACAATAAATATGCAGCTGTAAAAAGGAAAGAGAAATGTCTCTACATATTACTATGGTGTTATTGCTATATATGTTGCCAGATGAAAAAAGTAAGATGGAGAAGAGCATATATAGAATGCTACATACAAATATATCTATATTCATACACATAACTGCTTATATTATAAAACAAAGGATAGATAAAGCAAAGGAAGGACAAAAGCATAATACTGAGTTGATGTCTAGCATTCTTCCATAAACCATTAAAAAAAAGTTGAAACTCGTTAGGAGACGGAGGAAACAGAATGGAGGGGCAGGACTAAAAGGCTGACTTCATACTCATAGGCGAAAAGCTGCCCTGCACTACTATGCAATTCAGGAAACTAGAAAGATATGCACACAAAATATGCAAGTAACAATTTAAGCACATAAATACTTTTTAGTCTACTCAAAAACTGATCATTGCGGGGCGCCTGGGTGGCTCAGTTGGTTAAGCGACTGCCTTCGGCTCAGGTCATGATCCTGGAGTCCCAGGATGGAGTCCCGCATCAGGCTCTCTGCTTGGCAAGGAGTCTGCTTCTCCCTCTGACCCTCCTCCCTCTCATGCTCTCTCTCATTCTCTCTCTCAAATAAATAAATAAAATCTTAAAAACAAAAACAAAAACAAAACTGATCATTGCTACTGTTAGCATCTACTGTTGTTATATCAAAAATGCTTTCTGGCAAACTACATAGGACAAAGGCCGAAAATCTCATGAGATCTCACTCAATTTAAACTCCATCGAGGTGCCTGGGTGGCTCAGCTGGTTCAGCGTCCGACTCTTGGTTTCGGCTCAGGTCATGATCTCAGAGTCATTAAGATTGAGCCCTGCGTCAGGCTCTGCATTTGGGGCAGTCTGCTTAAGATTCTCTCCTTCTCCCTACCCCTCTTCCCTTTGCACACACATGCTCTCAAATAAATAAATCAAAACAAAATAAAAACAAAACTCCAGCATCATTATCCATTACAATGAGGGGTATTTCTCAACAGCACAACTGTCTGAGCTAAGAAAACCCATTTTGAGATGCTTTCCATAGTCATCCTTAACTTCTACTAACAAAGAACACAGTACACACCAGTTACTAAATTATGTTCCATAGTTAAATTACGTAAAGTTCACTAAGACAATGCCTGTTATACAATGTCACTCTATAGATGATACTTTAAACCATTCATCTTCCAGTCATAGCCTATTAAATGTACTAAATAATACAACATTTTTCTTCTGAAAATCATTAAACAATCCTCAAGAAAAGGCTAACAATGGGAACATCGTAGAGCTCTATATGTTAGACACCATGCAAGGTAGTGGGGATTAATATTTTAAGCTCTGCTGCTATGCTTAAAAAAAAAAAAAAAATCAGAAAATACAGATAAGTAAAAAGATAAAAAAAAAAAAACCACCTGAAATTTCACCACTGCTAATGTTTTGCTATATATTCTAATACTTATTTTTCATCTTTCATACTATCTAAAATGTTACACTGTTATTGGCAATTATGGAAAAATAAACTTAATAGAATCAGCTTAGTGGTATCATAAATAATTTTCTGTTGACTTTCCTTTATTTAAAACATTTTTTATAAAGAATATGTATTTCTTAAATAATCAAGGTAAAAAATTTCTTTTTTAAAAAAAATATTTTATTTATTTATTTATTTGTCAGAGAGAGCGAGAGAGCACAAGCAAGCACAAGCAGGGGGAGTGGCAGGCAGAGGGAGAAGGAGGCTCCTCGCTGAGTGGCACTCAATCCCAAGACCCTGGGATCATGACCTGAGGGGAAGGCAGTGGCTTAACTGAGTCACCCAGGCGTCCCAAGGTAAAAAATTTCTTAACCTAATTTAAAAATATAAGAACAACTCTGGAAAGGATTAAGTATTTTAAGGCTTTGAAATAAATATAGCCTTTCCTTTTAACTTCAGAAGCAAAGGGGATTTTGGCACATTAAAAGAAAGACTATTTTCTTTTATTCCATTAATTTGTCAAAAACTTGAGAATAAAATCTGAACACTGAACAAGTATTCTAAATTTTTTTTTTTTAAGATTTTATTTATTTATTTGAGAGAGAGAATGAGACAGAGAGAGAGAGCATGAGAGGGGGGAGGATCAGAGGGAGAAGCAGACTCCCTGCTGAGCAGGGAGTCCGATGCGGGACTCGATCCTGGGACTCCAGGATCATGACCTGAGCCGAAGGCAGTCGCTTAACCAACTGAGCCACCCAGGCGCCCTGAACAAGTATTCTAAAAGCACGATCTGAAAAACTTTTTCCTCCACAAATCACTAACTAGTCTGAATTCGTCTGCCCATATCCAACTTCTGGTACTCCAGATGTAATGAGACCATACTACCTAACTCACACACAGTACAGCTTTCATTTTCTTTCAACACAAAATTTTCATAATGTTTAATGAAGTTCAAAATGTCTCTCTTTTTTAAAGATTTTATTTATTTGAGAGAGAGCGTGCCCACAAGCATGAGCAGGGGGAGGGGCAAAGGGACAAGCAGCCTCCCTGCTAAGTGTAGCTCCTGACTCAGGACCCTAAGATCATAACCTAAGCCAAAGCCAGACACTCAACTGACTGAGCCATCCAGGGGCCCCTAAAATGTCTATCCTTGAATGATAAGTCTTTACCTTTCAGTAGTTTCTGGCTATTTTCTCGTTGGTCTCTTCTACATTCCAAGTTGTCAAACAGCAAGCATCTGTTAGCTTTTTCCATAAAAGAGACACATTCATATTTTAAGTGAGCTACAGTCATGTGAGTACAAATGCTGATTTACAACAGTGCACTTCTCACAGACCCCTGTGAAATTACCAGGTGATGACAACACACATACACACAAAATTCTGTTTCTCTTTCCTTATCTACCTGAAAGACTAGAAGAAAACACTGCCTCTAACATATTTCATAACTACAAGTAAGGAGATTACTGAATTAGGAAAGCTTCAGAGCAAATTCCAGACATCATATGCTTTCCCGGGAATAATCCTCTGACATCCCTCAAACATTTATGAATCTCCTCTCTGTAACAAAATCAGAAAGAACATAAACACATGTAGTGTCTATATACTATATCTTAAATGCAGAGGAAAACCACACAGTAATGTTGATGGGAGAAAGCAGCAAATTTAATTAAACACCGAAGAAAAGGAAACTAAAAGGACAGCTAATAGGACAAAGCACGTAAATCAATCTTGGGACACCTGCTTGGTCGAAAGTTCGATCAGCCTCCAGACTGCAACTCCTGCAGGGGTGCATAGAACGAATATGGAGTAACAATTTACAACCCCCACAATTATGAAAACTGTTATTTCTTGTTCCCCTTCTGCCCATAAAAAGGAGAATTAAACCCAAAGTACATCAGATCAAGAACAAATAGGTGAATAGGAAAAAGGATGGTTACTAGAAACAAGTGTTCTGAAATATCCAAATAACTAAGGGACTAAAATGGCTTTAAACACACCCAATATAAACAAGCATCTGTATATCCACGATCCACATGGCCTTCTACAGCCGGCTCTGTCCCAGGACCAAGGGGGTATGAGCAGAGCTGACTCGCCCTAAACCCCGGCTGTTGAGTGTGTTACTCTGCTGGCGTGTCAGGAGTCTCCAGGAGTGGACAGAGCTGACAAAGCACCTTACCTACACAAGTCAAGTATGCAAATCAAAACTAACAAACAAAGAAAATACTAGTCCCAAGTGTAAAACAGAAAAAAAAAAAAAAAGGCTTATCTTTTTTCCTCTTGATCTTAGAGAAATTAATTTGCTTTAAGGATGTCCTATGCAGCTAGGAAGGAAGGGGAGGAACTGAGATTTGAATCCCAGTCATCTGATGTCAGACCTATGTCCTTAAGGATTTTGTTGTACCACCTGGCAAGGAAGAGGCCAGTGATTTCCTGCTTGCCATCCTTTAAAAAACAGAAGTCATCCAGTAACTTTTTTAAACAAAAATTTATGTTTCCCACAAGATTAAAGATATGGGGAACCCCTGCCCTTGGGGTTACCTACAATGACCGTATGTCCAGGTATCTGTGATAAGTACGAGTTCCCCCTTGTTCTCCAAAAAAAGACCTCGCTGGCAGCCCAAGCACACTTCTGTTCCTGAGGTGAGTATGCCTTTCACCTGTGAGAGGCTTTCTGACTAGCCGTCCAGGGGAGACAGGGTAGGAACTACCTGTCCCAAGAGGGCTGGGCAGAGGCTCTGTCCCCTAAGTGCCCACTCTGCCTGAAATCCCTGCATTACAGAATCATTTCTTTAAGTCTGGAAAGCTTATCTTGTCTTCCATATTTTCTTATCTCAATGGATTTCAATCCAAATAGCAGCTGTATCTTTTTTCTAATCAAAATCTTTGGAACCCCAGCATAAATTATACAAATGTGATAAAAGACCATGTAATTCTTCATGTGAGAAAAGCATTTACCCTCAGCAGAATACGGAAAACTACTGCTAAAACTGGAAAGAGAGGGAGGATGGAGAGCAGGCAAGCAAACCAACTCACGTGAAGGAAAACGTTAGGATCTGCTATTCCATGGATTGATATGTTTCGTCAGTTTTCAAAGTTCTCAGCCATCTTCTCTTCAAATATTCCCCTACTCCCTTGTCCCCCCTCTCCTCCTAGGATTCCAATCAAACACATGTTGCACTTTGTCACTACATCCTATATAGTTTTTTTTTTTTAAGACTTTATTTATTTATTTAACAGAGAGAGACACAGCAAAAGAGGGAACACAAGCAGAGGGAGTGGGAGAGGGAGAAGCAGGCTTCCCGCGGAGCAGGAACCCTGATGCGGGGCTCAATCCCAGGACCCTGAGATCATGACCTAAGCCGAAGGCAGACGCTTAACGACTGAGCCACTCAGGCGCCCCTACATCCTATATAGTTTTTACGCTCTCTTCAGTGTTTCCCAGACTCTTCTTCTCTCATACTTCATTCAAGGAAGTTTCTTCTGATCTTTCAGTTCATTACTTTTCTAATCTGCTATTAGTCCAATGAATCCTCAATTTTGGTTATTGTATTTAGATCTCGTATTTAGCTGTGTCTTTTTCAAATCTGTTCTGTCCCTTTGCTCTGATTCATTGCTGATATGTTTAAGTTCAGCTTTTATCTCCATAAACATCCTAAGCAATGTTTTATAGTCTCACTGTCTAAAGTGGCTGCTTCTGTTGCCTATTGCCTGTGTGGGTTCTTGTTCAGGTGGTCTCCTGGTGCACCTGAGTATACTGATTTGATTGTGTGGACACTATTTGAAAAATCATCTCAGAAACAACTTGAGACCTAAGATGTTATCTTCCTCTGGAGAGCATCTTCATTTGCTTCTGTTAGGTACCTGCCATCGCCAGCAATCTGAGATAGGAGACATACCAAACTCCCTAAATGACACAGCAGAATTTCATTTCAGGCAAGCCCCGTACGCTCCCAATCCACCTGTATTCCAGCCTACAGCCTTTCAAGATTCCAACTTTACCCATGGTCGGCTCAGCAGGATTCTCACACATGGCAAATCCTGGACTCCAACTTCTGTTCCTCCACCCTGTGAGTCTGTGGATACACTGCTCAGCTTTTCAAATGCTTTTCCATAATAGAGCAAATACCAGGGACAAGAGCAGCCCAAGCAAGGTGTTCACCTCTCTGGATTTCTATTATCTCCCAAACCTCAATCCAGTAATTCTTTACTATCTTGTGAATTCTGATGCTTTTCAGCACTGACTGATTTCAACTAGGTCCTGCCAGCCTGCCATTACCAGAAACATGAGGCCAGGGTCATTTTCTAAACTACTGCTTTTTTATTTCAAAGTGAACCGGCTAGGTATCACCAAAAAGAGAGTATCAGAAAATCATGTGACAGAATCTTCAGCATTTTTCGGAAAACTCATTTCTGAATGCAATCTACCAGCTCAAGATCAAGAGGTTTAGAAAGCTGACAAACTTACTAATCGATTGGACAAATGGCCAATTTCTACCCCAGCTCATCCTGTTGGATCAAGCTGTGGGAAATCAATATAGCAGACACTGTCATTTGCACATCCTCTTGAGTCTTACCATCCGGCACAGGTCTGACTTCCAATGGCCAGCATCTGCATCTCTGGCGCCTGGAGCCCATCTGCCCATGTGCAGTGCAGGCCCAAAAGTATATGGGAATATGTACCTTCCTAAGGGCAGCCTTCAACAACAGACTGGTAAAAATACCCTAGCTCCCTTACACACTTCCCCTGGACGCTAACTCTAACACCTGTATTCTATGCTGGTTCTCAGAGTTCCCCAGTATGAGTAAGCTTTAGGAGCCTACAGGGGAAAATGGCTTGAAATCCATACCCTTTCCTAGCTTCCTCTCCTATGTCTTTTACTTCTTCATTCTCCTACTGGTGTGTCCTGAGATTACCTCACAAATAAACAAGGTGAACTGAAATTTTTATCTCAGGATTCTGGAGAAACCCAAACTAATAAAATCAGGTTTCAAGAAAAAAGAAATAGCTTGACAAGTTCTTGTATGTACTGTTTTTTTACTTTTAAGTAGAAAATTTAATAAAGACAGGGCCTGTATAGCTTTTGTTGCCTATAAAATGCAAAATAATGCATACAAAAAGTTTTTCTGGATAGTTGCAAGGTATTTTTATAGTTGCAAGAAAAGAACTTTGAAAGTGATAAGCTTTTCTCAGGAAAACAAAAGCTATCGGGCAGTATAGCTTGAAATCGTTATTAATCAGGTGATAAATATGAAACATCAAATTTAACCTGCGTGATCAAATCTAGATACAATACCACAGTCCTGGATCTGTGCATATAGTTCACTGAAGATGGTAACAAGTCATAAACCCTAAGTTAAAAAAAAAAATGGAGCTTCCAGCTCCAACATGAGAAGAGCTTACAAGCCATCACTCATAACCTTAGAAGAAAAAACTGGACAAACTGAAAATCAATGACGCTTTTGTACCATCAGAGAACCGAGCTCATAGGGCAAACTGCCACTTGAAACCTAGAGACAGACAGCTGCTATCTTCTTACCTGGAGCAGAAGCTGCTGGAACGACAAACTGGTGCTGCAGACTGTGTGACCTGGCGTGAGAGAGAGAAACTCTGGGAAAGCAGTCGGCTGGGGGGGGGGGGGGGGCACGGGCTCCTACACTTCTGTGGGCTTTACCTCCAGGAACCCTACCAGCCAGGTCCTCACCGTGAAGGTGGAGATACAGAAAGATCCCCTCTGACTCTGACCCGGGAAGAAAAGAGTAATCCTTGTGCAAAACCCGAGAGCTGCCTCCAAGGCAAAGGGATTTGCATTTGCTCCAGGGGAAAAGACGCTGCCAGAGCTTTCTCCTAGTTGGGAAAGGGCACTTCTCCCACTCCAGCCCCTGCTAGCCTTCCAGTCAAACCTAAGAGGAAAAGATCAACAAAAGGTCACGGCTTCCAGGAAACAGCCTGGGAATTCTGCAGCTAGGGAGGGGAGGAGGTTGCAGGAGGAAAAAAGCTACACCACTGGCAAACACTGGTGACGGTCATATCTGCAGATGACAGAACTCTCACCCTCCCTCATACCTGACCACCACACCAATGGCCTCCATATATAATTAAGGTGAGTTACAGCTGAAAGAGCTGCAAGACACAGACTCTCCGGAGAAGGGTACTCAGAAAATCCCAAAGTCAAGAGGGCAGATAAAAACAAGGACACTGGAACAATTTGAGGCCTCTGGCATCTGTACCTACAGCAAACATTAAACAGCCAAACCCCTAGCTAGATCACCATAAACCCACACACTAAAGGTCTATCACTTCAGTTCCTATTAACTGATACAACATGTCAGGTTTTCAACAAGGCATACCAAAAAGCAAGCGAAAGTAAGGTCTGAAGAGACATAAACAATCATCAGAACCAGACTTAGATGACACAGATTTGGAGATCATCAAACAGAATTTTAAAATATCTAGGGGCACCTGGGTGGCTCAGCCTGATAAGCGTCTGACCCTTGATTTTGGCTCAGGTCATGAGCTCAGGGTCGGGAGATCAAGCCCACATCCGGCTCCGCACGGGGCATGGAGGCTGCTTAGGACTGTCTCCCTCCCTCTCCCTGCACTCCCTCACCCAACAAATAAATAAATAATAAATTATCTATATTATGTTAAGAACGCTAATGGGAAAAAAAAGACAACATGCAAGAACAAGTGAAAAATATAAATAGGGAGATGGAAACTCTAAGACAGAATCCAAAGGCAGGGCTAAACAATCAAGAACACTGTAGCAGCAATGAAGACCACCTTCCATAGGCTCATCAGTAGCCTTTACATGGCTGAAGAAAAAAGCAGTGAGCCTGGTCACTTCTCAAACGGAAATGCAAAGAGGAGAAAAAGAGTACATCCAAGAACTGTGGGCAATTTCAGAAAGTATAACATATAAAGTATTGGATTATCAGAAGGAGAAGAAAGAAAAGAGGAAGCAAAAGAAATATCTGAAGTAACAATGGCCAAGAACTTTCCAAAATTAATGAGAACCCAAAGCAGAATAAATACCCCTCAAACTCTCACCTAGGTATACCATAATCAGAAAATCAAAAGACAAACAAAAATCTTAAAAGAAGCCACAGGGAGGAAAAAACTTTATGTACAGAGGAAAAAAAGGGTAAGAATTACAGTGGAATTTTCCTCAGAAATCATGCCAGCAAGAGATGGACTGAAACAGTTCCTGTACGAAAGAAAAAATCCGCCCACCTTAGAATTCTATGCCCACTGACATTATCCTTCAAAAGTTAGGAAGAAATACCTTCTTGAACAAAAACCGAGGAATTTATCACCAGCAGACCTGCCCTGCAAGAAATGTTAAAAGGAATTCTTCAAGCAGAAAGAAAATGACATAGGTAAGAAACCTGGATCTACATAAAGAACATCAGAGAAAAAAAAAACGAGAATTTTATTTTTCTTATTCTTAATTGATTTAAAAGAAAATGTTCAAAGTAACATAAGTCACAATATACTGAGTGATCACAGCATACTGGTAAGTGAATGACAACAATGTCACAGAAATGGGAGGGAAATATTGGGATGGTCTTTATTAATAAGGTACCCATACAACATGCTAGCAATATACTGTTACGTGAAGGCAGATTCAAACTAGTTTAAAAATGTATATTGTAAACTCTAGGGCGACCACCAAAAACTTCTTTACAAGAAGTGTAACTGATATGCTATGTGGAGGTAGAATAATGGTCCCCCAGCGATACCCACATCCCAGGAATTAAGGTTGCTAATCACCTGACCTTAAAATAGATTATCTTGGATTATCTGGGTGGACCCAGTATAATCTCAGGATCCTTAAATGTGCAAAAGGGAGACAAAACAGGAGATCAGAATAATGCAACATAAGAGGAATTCCACTGCTGTTGCAGGCTTTCAAATTGGAGGAAGAGGGCCACAAGCCAATGACTGTGTGTGGTGTGCTGAGAAGCAGAGCTGGTGCACTGAATTAGGAATGAGGGGGCATAACCTACCACACTGGGGGTGGGGGGGGCCTGCAGGTCACTTCCTCAGGACCTGAGCTCGCACTTTGGGGACGTGAAACCCCCAGCAACCTTTGGATTGAAGGTGCAATTTCAATATACCCACACAAAGGAAGTAGAATCACAAGATTTATCACTTAAAGCTCCCAGGACAGGGGGATAGAGAGTGCAACGAGCTGGGGAAAGGGCAGTCCTACATCCCAGGTTACCAGGGAGCAGGAGATAGAGAGCAGAGTAGCAAGCAGCTATTACTTCTAAGGTGGTTGGGGCAGAGGTCACTAACTTTTCCCAGATTCACTTGAAGTGGTTATTTTAAAAGGTGCCTTGGGAAAGACAAAGCATTAACTTATGGCAGGCATCCTAAACGCAAGTCCCTACCTAAATGTCCAGACTCTGGGTGTGAGTAGCATTATCATAAATGTAAAATGCCTAGGCAGCAACTCAGAAACACAAATTTTTCCCTAAAAGGTGCTTTTCTCAAAAGTTGTTTTTCTCATCACAATTAACCCCGTGATGCCTAGGCATTAATCTTTAGGGAAAATCATAGGTACTATCTGGACAGTGGAGATATTAAAAGCCACTGGAATGGTTTTGGTCACCCAACGCATGAAACATCTAAACAAAGCAAGAATCCCAATCAGCAATATCAACAGACAAAAATTCAAAATCCTGTCCATAACCATTCTGTCTAGTTGCTGGGGTCCAGCCAAGAAAATAAAAGCCCCTGGATAAAGGTTAAATTGGTATTTGATTAAAAACCCTGGGTGAGATTACAGAGTATTTGTACCCGTTCAGCCTTACTGATTTGTTGTTGTACGCCCCGAGCAGTGGCGACTAGCCTAGCCCAGGTGAGGGACAGCGGCAGACCTACTCCTAATATCATGGGGATAAATACTACATACACTTTTGACATGAGGGGGCAGAAAGAGAGGCAGATCAGAGGTCCTGTTCAGTAATTAAGGGTAGTCCCAGGGAGATTAAAGTATATTGGTATGAACAGACAGGACTGCCTGGAGGCCGGCATATGTTAGGGGTTGAAGGAAAGAGAAGTACGAAGATGTGTGAAGGCTCCAAGGCACTCGACCCACAAGCGGACACCAACTGCCTGATCAGGGAAGCTGAAATAAGTTGGGGTTCCCCCTGGATGGCTAGGCCATGAGGCCCAAAACTGTGGGGATTTTGTTCCTTGGGATGAGGTGTAGGTCATGTTCATCTACGCGGTGGTGTTACCCGGGCAGATATGGAGGATTACAAAGGGCATGTCGGGGCTCCAGTCAGATGCCACATTCTGCACTGCAAAGTGTCCTGCATGGGAGCAGCTGAACATCACAGAGTGGCCAGGTAAGCTGCAGGGGCATGTGAGGTGCCTTCTGCCGGGCAAATGGGACCGGGTCAATAATCAGCCGGTAGGCCACTAACTCCAGAAACAGTCTTCTTTGTTGAGCCTGGTAATGTGCCCAGCAATTACGGTGGCCTAAGAAATGAGCTCCAGTTTCTGCCTACTGTATAAAAACATTAAGTTTATTGGAGGGCTTGCACAGGAAGATTATGGAGCCCTGAGTGGTGACCATGGGAAAGGGTCCTTTTGGGGGCACAGGGAAGCGACGCTGCAGCTGTGCTTCTGGAGGGTGTAGAGGGGGATGCTGTGGTGGAGGCACCTGCAGCTGGTAAGGGGTCCCGGCGACAGAAATTAAATTCACTAACTCTCCGTAGGATGCAATGTGGGCCAGTCCAATGAGGAAAGCAAAGGGAAACAACTAAGTGAAGGGTTTAAAGGGGCCCCCCGAAGGTTGTGAGACTCGACACATCCCGAGGCCTTCCGAAGCTCAGAGGTGAGTGGAGAGCAGCTTGGCAGTCAGTACCACCCGCATTAGAGCGGCGAGCACTGCAGCAAGTAGAGCGTCCTGGGGTACACACATGGTTAGCTCTGCGAAATGGCATGCAATGGGATCGTCACAAGGAGTCAGTTCGGCACCCAAGTCCCAGGGAGTGCTTGCCCTCATCAGCCACTGCCATCAGTCTCCTCAGTGTCATCTCTGCTCTACTGGAAGGCTGTGCAGGCAGCATTCAATATGAAGCTGGGTCCTGCGATTCATGGGCAGGGGCACTGTCATCGCCAGGACTGGGCACAGGTGGAGGGAGCCATCCCTGAAGGGTGGCTCTCCCAGGTAGGGGAACTGAGGGGCAGGGGATCGAACAGGATCGCACAGATTTGGGATGTCCCGATTAAGGTTTGCTTGCACCACGGGGAGCATTTACTGGTATCACAAGTTTTCAATAAATTCTGGGGGGGGGGTCCCCAGAGGCATACTTCGCAAATGACTGGGTGGTGCTCTCCTGAGGCGTAGGAGGTATCCACTTGTGAAGAGTAAAGGTTGGGGACACACATGAAGCCTTGTTTTAAAGAAAATTTAGTTGTATGTTCCCAATAATTTAATGTTTGGCCCAGCATCACCAGAGAGGGGTAAGAACTGCATAAGCTTATCAGCCAATGAGGGTTGAAATTAGGGCAATGTAATGGCCAGTGCCCAGATGACAGGATGTTGGTGGCCAATTGGGCAGGGCTGGGGGTCTTTAAACATTTGTGCCATTGGTCCCATTTAAGATAGAGGTCTTGAATCACCCAGCTAGGACCCACACCTGGTGGCATTTTGGGCACTGTCCTCCCACTCTGGAGTGGAAATGCTATCTAATTATGAGAGAAACATCAGACAAATCCCAAGTGACAGACATTTTACAAGATACCTGACAAGTATTCTCAAAACCGTCAAGGTCATCAAAAACAAGGGAAGTCTGAGAAACTGTCAGAGCCGAGAAGAGCCTAAGGAGACAAGATGACTAAATGCAATGTGGTATCCTGGATGGGACCCTTCATTTTTACCTAATGTCCTTAGAACAGGGGGAAAAAAAAGAAAGAGAGAAACTAAGGAAATATGAATAAATCCTGGATGTTAATAATAATGTTTCAGTATTGGTTCATTAATTGTGACAAATATACCATACTAATGCTAAGTTGTTAATAATAGGAGAAACTAGGCATGGGATATCAAAGAACTCTCAGTACTACTTTGCTATTTTCTATAAATCTAAAACTATTCTAAAATAAAACTTATTTTAAAAAGAGACTAGAGGAGTGCTTAGGTGGATCAGTTGGGTTAAGCGTCCGACTCTTGGTTTCGGATCAGTTGGTTAAGCGTCCGACCCTTGGTTTCAGCTCAGGTCATGATCTCAGGGTTGTGAGACTGAGCCCTGTGTAGGGCTCCACACTCAGGGGGGATGTGGCTTGAGATTCTCTCTCCCCCTCTCTCTGCCCTGCCCCCCGCCCCTCACTCATGCCCATGCACACACACATTCTCTCTAGAATAAATAAAATCTTAAAAAAAAAAAAACAAGGAAGACTAGAAGTCAGAATGAGCTTATTTTATACAGCTAAAATAATCTAATCCCATGATACCTGAGATTTGCTTCAAATTAACCAACAGGAGGTAAGACAAGTGGGGTTACAGATGAAAAAAAGACTGTATGAAAAACTTGAAAAAAATTTCTTTTAGAAGCTGATATTTAAATTTGGTTTTAAAAAATAAGACTTCAATGGCCAAATCCTGAAATATTTTGAGGAGAAAGTTCAAGTCTTGGAAAACTGCAACATGTATTTGTTTTCAGTTTTCCAAACAGAATAGCAAGTAGAACGACTGGCTATAATGAATAGATTGGCTGGTTAAGACTAGTGGAAGGTAATTAATTACTTCTGAGGACAGGCTGGGGCTCTGACCCTGAGGATGAGAATTAACTTGTTCTGCATGCAAAAAAAAAAGCTAATTAATGTCTTTAAGCAAATATATCTTAAGAGAAAATTCTAGCAGCAGTGTATTTGGGACAGAGGGGGAAAAAAATCTAGCTTGAAATTCAAATCTAAGCCTCAGAGCGATGTTAAAAATAAACACCAGGTGGCACCTGGATGGCTCAGTCGTTAAGCGTCTGCCTTTGGCTCAAGTCATGATCCAGGGTCCTGGGATCCCATCAGGCTTCCTGCTCTGCAGGAGGCCTGCTGCTCCCTCTCCCACTCCCCCTGCTTGTGTTCTCTCTCTCGCTGTGTATCTCGCTCTGTAAAATAAATAAAATCTTTAAAAAATAAAATAAAATAAAACAAACACCAAAATTTTAGTTCAAGTTCCATGGAAATAATAGCAGAAGAGGGTTTACGTAATGGATTAGGGAGCAAGCACTGAACCTCTGGGGACATGCACATTTAAAAATCTGGTGGAAAAAGGAAGTACTAATAAAGGACATGAGAAGGATCACAAAATCGAGACCCTCAAGAGGGTGTACTGACCAGCAACATGAGGTGTCACAAAGATTTAGAGGTCAAGTCAGCAGCAGTTGAGGTGGGGCCATCAGATTTAGCCCTAGCAAGGCATGAAGGTCTTAAAAAAGCAGTTTAAAAATGTGAAGGGTTTGTTAGTTCCTCAGAAAGTCGAACAGATATACCATATGATCCAGCAATTCCACTCCTACATACATACCCCAAAGAATCAAAAACAGATATATGTAACCTCATGTTCATAGCAGCACTATGCACAGTGGCCAAAAGGTGGAAACCCCCCAGTATGCCCCAATGCCCCTCAAGAGATGAACCAATAAACAAACTGTGATATAGACAAAAAATGGAACTATTATTCAGCCACAAAAAGGAATGAACTCTAACGGATGCTCACCATGTATGAAATTTGGAAACAATACATGAAATGAGCCTGACACAATTAAGACAAATATTGTATGATTCCACTTGCATGAGGTATCTAGAGCAGTAAACTGAGAGACAGAAAGGGTCTGGGAGAAGGGGGAAATGGGAAGTTATTGCTTAATGGTTCCAGAGTTTCTGCTTGGAGTGATTAAAACGTTTGGAAATAGTGGGATGGTGACACAATACTGTGAAAGTACTTAATGCAGGTGAACTGTGCACTTAAAAACGGTTAAAATGATAAACTTCATGTTGTATATATTTTACAATTAAAAAAAGTTTAAAAAAGCAAAAAACTAGAACCCAAATTGCAAGGAACAAACAGCACAGAAATTGTCAAGAGAAGATGTGAAAACTGTGGGTTACTCTTTCACCACCTTTAACTTGAAAAGCTCAACTGATACATACTGAGAGTGGAGAGAAGTTTTATTTTTCTTAAGGCAGAGTAGATTTCGACATACAAATTTCTAGATAAACGGAAAGAACTGAGTGGAGTAAAACAAACACACCTTAAAGTCCGGTCTAGACCTGTGATTTGGGGTAAGAGAGTGCACAGTAATACTATGAAAAGCACATTCAAAGTCGTAATTTCACTTATATCTGGAAAACCGACCAACCAAACAATTGCTTTCATGATACAAAGTAAAAAAAAAAATGCGGACCCAAATCTTTGATGGTAAAAATAAACGAAACTAGTCTATCATGAGCATATTAATAGTCCTCAAAGGATGAAGTCTTTCAGACCTGGAGGACAGGCCCTTGGTATTTTCAGATTTATCCAACAGCCACGGAATTTAAGAGCGTGGGAAATTATACAAGACAAACAACCCAATTTCTACAACAAGTATATTGCAAACAAAAATAAAAGAGAAACTAGAGGCACATCAACCAAATGCCATGTGTAAATACAAGTTGTTGAGCCTTCCCGGGAAATGCGCGCGGCCTGGATATTGTGGCGGCTGAGGGAGGAGGGGGGAGGAGGGGGAGGAG
>NC_138380.1:4734769-4796903 GCF_054177405.1 Leptonychotes weddellii
ACACAGGCGGGAGACCCGGGCCCACGGCTCCGCGACCTCCGCCGCAGCCCCCGCCCACATGGGCGCGCCGGACCCCGCAGGGGGTTCTTCCGTCAACACCCAGTCCCCGGGGGCCGTGCTCGCGCGGTCTGACACTGCAGCCTGCCGCCGGCAGCGCCAGGCTCCGGTCGCAGCCGTCAGCCCTCGGGGTCTCGGGGCCGCGCGCCGGAGCCGCTCTCTGGAGGCACTGAGGGGACGACGCAGGCCGCGCGGGCTCAGACGCCGCCGCGCCAGGCCGCGCGCTACTCACCCCGACGCCGGTAGCGCAGGATCCCGGCCCTCTGGGACTCGGGCCGTGGCATCTTCCCTCCCGCCACAGCCCGGGTCCGAGCCGCATTAGCCACAGCGGGCGGAGCAGCTCGGGAAGGAACGCTGCCCCCGGCGCAGTGGCGGCCGCGGGTTCGCCTAGTGCCCGCGCCGCAGTCTCGGACCGAGCGCGCGTGCCCTTAGGGTCACGTGATAGGAGGCACCGCGCCCCCCCCTCCCCCGCGCGGGTGACGTCACCGTCCGCGCCTGGCGTGTGCGCCCCGCGGCGCCCGCGACGTCTTGAGCGCTCGGGACGCTCCCGGCTTGGCGGTGGCCCTGAAGGTCTGTGACCGGCGGCGTGGATTTTCCCCTCGTATAAAAAAGGCCTCCTTAAGGACAAGCGGGCTTGTACATATTAAAAGATGAACAACTTCAGCTTTGCTCAAAGAAATGTGGGTTCAAGTGTGAAGGCCTTGCGGTGTACCTCTCAGAAGCCGTGGAAAAACCTCACGCTGGTGGTCAGGTGCAGAAGTGAGGCATCCTGAGGGACTGCGGCCACAGCAAGCCGCGTCGGTGTCACCTGGGGGCTGGTTGGAACTGCTGAATCGGAGGCCCCTTGCCACACCTACCTAGTAATCGAAATCTGCGTTTTACCAAGAGCTGCAGGAGACTCACGCAAACTGAAGTTTGAAATACCCGTGCTAGCGAACAAGTCAGAGCCTGAGCTGCCACTGCTTCACCTGCTCCCGACCCTTGATAGCGTCAGATACTTAAATGTTGGCCTTCTGGAACGGAATTTTTTTCTAGCTGTTATTTTTTTTTTTTTTTTTTAAGATTTCATTTATTTATTCATGAGAGACAGAGAGAGAGAGAGAGAAGCAGGCTCCCAAGGAGCAGGGAGCCCGATGTGGGACTCGATCCCAGGACCCTGGGATCATGACCTGAGCCGAAGGCAGACGCTTAACCATCTGAGCCACCCAGGCGCCCCTCTAGCTGTTATTTTAACCAACTGAGCCACCCAGGCGCCCTCTAGCTGTTATTTTAAACGGGTTTATATGCTATTCCATCAAATTAATGTATAATGGTATAATTCTAGCCATTGAGGTTTGTGTTAGCTCCAGTTTTACTGTTATGAAGAATGACTAAAATGCTCTTTGCAGCCTAACGTTGTGGTGAAGCCCAGAGTCTGAGACTGGGCTGATTCTGCTACTATATGGGCTGTGTTAGTTTGTACCCAGATAAAGTTACCAGATGAAATACAGGATGGCCTGAAATTTGAATTTCAGAGAAACGAACAATTTTGTGGTGTAAGTATGTTCCGTGGAATATGTGAAATATACTAACAAAACATCGCTTATTTAAAATACAAATTTCAAAGACAGAGCATCCTGTATTTTTGTTTGCTAAAACTGGCAACCCCAACCTGGGACAAATTCTAACTTTGGTTTTCTCATCTATGAAATGGCAGTAACAGTAGGGCCTATTTTACGGTGTGGTTGAACTGAGAGTACTTACCACTGTGTATGAAACATAATGGGAGCTCAGTTTCATGCTGGTGTGTCTTAGGCTACATTCCAAGAAGTATGCTTTAAGTAGAGAACTCCCAGGCTTACTTTAAGGCTTGTCTGAACATTTGATCATACCAAAAACTGTGTTTTGAGAATAGCTTTGCGTGGGTTAGCAGCTACTTCTCAACTAGCCCCACGATAGAAATCAGATTTTTAAGTTTCCACATGAAACAGAAAATTGCCACCTATAGGCTAATATGGATTTCCTTTCAATCACACCAATACTTGGATGTTTATTCTGATTTCTATTCCAGAGTCAATATTCAAAAGAAGTTGTTTAAGGAACATACTAGATCATTTCTAAGACTTACTCACATTGTTATCTGGTACCTAAACCAACATTCACATTAAAAAACTAAGACTAAAGGGGCGCCTGGGTGGCTCAGTCTGTTGAGCGCCTGACCTTTGGATTCAGCTCAGGTCATGATCTCAGGGTCTAGATCGAGCCCTGTGTCGGGCTCCCTGCTCTGCGGGGAGTCTGCTTGAGATTCTCTCCCCCTCCCTCTGCCCATCTCCTCCAGCCCCTCTACCCCCATGCCTGCACATGTGCCCTCTATCTCTCTAAGGACAAAAAAAAGAAAACGAAGACCTAATATTAGGCTTCATGGCTCTAAGAACATTTGTCTTTTTCTTTTGGCAAAGCTGATACTTACAACATCCTCCTTTATGCTTACCAAAGAAAAAAATTATTCTCAGATTTCAAAACTAGAAAAAAGTTATTTCAAAATCATGGTTTATTTATACTAGAATTCTTTTTTCCTTCTGCTACAGATTTCTATTTTTTGTATTTTACACTAATTTTAAGATTCATGGGTTTATTATAATCATTTTTTATTACTTTCTAGAAGCAGGTAAGGTATAAATATGGGCCAAGAATATAATCATAATGTGGTGCTTATTTTGTGTTGCCAGATTGACTTTTTAAAGGCTCAATCAAGTTACCCTGGCCACCTGTAATATATGAGCCTGGATTTTCCCCATGTCGTTCTAACAATAGATTCTATAGAGTATTTTACTAAATACATATGTATAAGGAGATTATATAAACTCCCCATGAAGGGAGGGATGTTTTCCTGTTCCCTCGTCCGCTGCGTCCCAGCACCAAGAAGGATATCTGGCCCTGGAGGACCACTCAGTTGTTGACTGAGTGAGCATAATAGATAAGTTGTCTCCTGTAAAAACTAGCTTATGTGCTAGGTTTAGTGATCCTACCCCAAGTCTCCCCCATTCCTTTTATTCCTTTCAATGTGTTATTTCCCTCATTTTCTCTGTGAATTAAATATATGTCCCCTTTCTAGCCACCTTCACCAGGGTGAACACAACAGCCATCCCTCTAACCCAAAAGAAGTACTTTAGACATTTGGAAGTATGTTCACACAGGGTAAGTGGGGAACTTAGCTACTTCTTCCCCAGGCCCAGCTAAACAGTTCTTAGCCAGAACATAGATTAACAACAGAGTACACAATCCAAGAAGTATCAGGAGAGCTACAGGCCAGAGCCATAGGAGGGGAGAAATATGAACAAGGCAAAATCAGAAGCAGGGAAGAAGGACTGTCTCCAAGTGACAAAAGGACTGACAGGCACAAACTGGAAGGCTGGCCTAGAGAACTGGACTGGGACACCACGGCAAGTGGATGGGACATCAGAAACTCAGGAACCCAACCAAGCAAGGAATCAGCACCAAAATCTACACTGGCAGCAAGAGAGGAGCTCAATACAGTTGAGCCACAGTTGGTACGTACCAACCAAGGCTCTCTGTGAACGTCTTACTGAGAAGGCCACCAGGCCAGGTCACCTGCCTGAAGTGGAATGGAGTTGACAAAGGCTCCAAGAGTGGAGCATTCCCTGTGGTCTAATGGGACCAAGTGAGTTTGGCAAATAACGAAGAGAATACACTTTACCTTGCTCAATTGTAGGATAGTCTTAACTGTGTGACCGTGTATATTTCTAATGTTCAAGGTTTTGCCACCCCAGAAATTTAGTGGCATGTGTAACAAAGTGTTAAGAAGTATTGTTAAAAGAAGACAGAGGGGCGCCTGGGTGGCTCAGTTGGTTAAGCGACTGCCTTTGGCTCGGGTCATGACCCTGGAGTCCCGGGATCGAGTCCCACATCGGGCTCCCTGCTCAGCAAGGAGTCTGCTTCTCCCTCTGACCCTCCTTTCTCTCGTGCTCTCTCTCATTCTCTCTCTCAAATAAATAAAATCTTAAAAAAAAAAAAAAAAAGAAGACAGAAAGGCACTCTTGTTCTAGAGCACTCTGGTTGTATTTCTTACTGCATGTCACATCATTTCATGATGTTCCAAACTTGCACTCTTCTCTGTGTTGAAGACCTAGGGGGATTTTTAGCCCTTCATTAATGAAAATGATTTGTTTCCTTTTCATTGGCTGCCCTTAGATGTCTCCAGTTCTGGGAAGACATTTTCCAAATACCACTGAAATGATTTGCAACCCAGTCGTTTCCTCAATTCAACACGCTCACTAATGTTTCCGTAGGCAACAGATTTCAGACCAGGTCGCCGTAAAAAAAACTGCTCCTAAATGGAAATAGAGAGTCATTTCATTAAACCAGACAAGTCATATCTAACGTAGGAGCATCTATTTCCATCACCTGAACTAAAAAAATAAAAACAGAAGACCTTCCGATTCCATCCATGGAGTGAGGGCAGAGACACACGTGGTACCTGGGATTCACCTGCCCCACACGTATTCACAGTATGTTCTGTGACAAACTATGGCGCGATGATGTAGAGGGGTCCAGGAAGGGAACCAGGGATCCAGGTCCTGCTTCTTAGGAGCCCAAGAATCCCAGACACCTGCTGTGATAGATCCCCTTTCTCCTGCTCTTTCAAGACTCAAGGACAAAACCCTCACTCCCTGGTCCCAGTCAACACTTTCATGGTTTCAGAAATGGGAGATGGGGGAGGGGCTAACGGCAAATTGACTCTGGGGGGAAGACAGCCTGGGTTCACATTCTTGCTCTGTTATTTATTATGTGGCCTCTGCCCCTACCCTCGTGAGGTTGTCGTGAGGACTGAACCCTCTATCTAATACCTGCAGAGCACTGGGGAAAAAAGGCTGGCATATGGTGTCATGTCAGCACTGACCGTTATCACCACCACACCTGGTTTGTCTGTTATATGCTCTGATTTAAGACAGTATTAAGTACGGATGGCTAATGGATTCAGTCTGCCCCATATTAAAAAAGGTATTCTAAATAGACTGAAGCCTTGTATTTTCATCTGAGTTTCCCAGTGCCCAGAATAGAGTACAGTAATATTGTTGAACAAGAGAAGGAACTTGCTTCTCCAAGCTAGTGTATTATGGGCATGTCATGTTGGATTCTCCCCGGGACACTTGACCATTGTAGGTCTTTGCCATCATGTCTTGCCACTCCTAGTTGCCAGGGCAGATCGATGCAGGGGATGGGCCTGAGGATGGGAGGGGTATTGCTGTTGGGGAGCAAAGGCAGAGAGGACCTTAGACAACATTTTGTGCGAAGCCCTCTCTTGTCTAATGTCACTCACTACAGTTTCCAGTGCTCCGGGTCATACATCCATTGATTTTATGCCAAACATTATATGCTTTTTAGGTTAGATGGACCTTTTTGTCACTATATCCTCTGTGAAATTCAGTAAACTACTCAGTCCTAGATGTGTTCAAGTCAACTGCTTAAGTCTGTGGCCAGAATTCACAGGAAAAAAATCAACAAACATAAAAACAAGCTCAAGATCTCTCATAAATAAATGCAATATAAAATAATAATAATTTCCAACCTATCAGATTAGAATATAAAGTTTAATTAAAATCAGGGTTGGAAAAGTTGTGAGGAGACAGGCACTTATGTATTTGGTGATAGCGATGGTAGTTGGTAGAGCACTCTGATTATATCAGAATATAAAATGCACCTCTCATGGCCCAGCAAGTCCATGTTTTGAGACTTACTCCAGAGATGTATCTGCACAAATGTACAAAAAGATAGTGTAAAGGATGCGCATTTCAGCAATGTTAAGGATTAATAAAAAGCTGAGATAATCAGAATGTTTATCTGTTGGGGGCTATTTATTAATGGGATCAATTTTAGGAGATCCATTCAAAGGAAATATTTAAAAGAATGATATGTTTATATGTTCAGATTTTAAAAGACTTTGAAAGTATGTTTTTAATATATACTAACAGGTAGGGGCACCTGGGTGGCTGTCAAGCTAAGCATCTACCTTCAGCTCAGGTCATAATCCCAGGGTCTGAGGATTGAGTCCCTCATCAGGCTCCCTGCTCAGCAGGGAGTCGGCTCTCCCTCTCTCTCTGCCCCTCCCTCCCCTCCACTTATGCTTTCTCTCTCTCTCTCTTTCTCATAAATAAATAAATAAATAAATTTTTTAAAATAAAATATGCTAACAGGTAGAAAAATTGCAGAACAAAATATTGTGTGAATCTAGTTATGTAAAAAGATATATATTTGTTTTTAAATGTGTGTTAACAAGAAACTATTAGTCTTAGTGATTACTAAATTTAGTGATTTAGTGATTGCTAATTTAATGTTACTTCTGAGGGGTGGAACTATGGTCTGAGAAAGTTTGCTTTTCACTTAGTACTCTTTCAATACTGTATGACTTTCAAACATGAGTATGTTTTATAAATCGGGAAATAAGCATACAAAAAGTACATAAAATTAAATGTGCAACTTAATGAATTGCTGAAAAATCAATCCCCGTCATATTGACTAGGTCAAGAAATAGAACATAAATGGCATCCCCGAAGTCCCCTGCCTTTCCCGTCCTGAGCATAGGCTTTCCCTTGGTTTTAAATGGTATCTTGATTATGTATTCATGTCTTTGCTTTTCTTTTTAGCTTTATCTAACTGTGCACCCATAAATTACATGGCTTAATTTTACCCATTTTTAACTTAATAGTAAATGGAATAAATCAGTATATACTCTATTGTGTTTGGCTGCTTTTGTTCACCATTATGTCTTTAAGGTGTGCTGTACTGTTGTATGTGTATCTACGGTTGGTTCATTTTCATGGCTGTATAGAATTATATCAATTAAATACGTCACATTCACCCGTTCTACTCTTGAGGAACAGTTGGGTTGTATTTAGTGTTGGATAACACCAACAATGCGGTTTATAAACACTCTTGTTCACGTGTTCTTCCTGCACAAAAGCATGCCTTTCTGGGGTGTATGCACAGAATAGAATTGCTGGATCATGGGATATTCATGATCTTTACTTGATTTTGCCAAACTGTCTTCCAAAGTGAGTTTGTAATAATGAATACTCCCACATGCGGTGTCTGAGAATTCCTGTGTTTGCCCATACTTGGTCCTATCAGGCTTGAAACATTTTGGCCAATCTAAGTGGCTATGTAGAAATATCTCATTGAGGTTTTAATTCACATTGCCCTGATTACTAGAGAAAGAGTGTTATTACTTTTATAATTTAAAATAATAAAGAAATATTAGATTAAGACCAGAACATAGAATATCATAGAGAGATTCTTATATATTTCTCCCCATGTATCTGAAATGAGGTCTTGTTGGGGTTACCGCCATATTGGTTCGTGCATGGATCCTGGAGGGACAACTTTCAAATGAGGCCACAGCTACGTGTTCTCTGTCTGTGCACCCTTTTAGGTCTTGGCTAGGGACTGAAGCCTTGGGGAGGTGCACAGGTGAAGGGGCAAGGCTTTGATAGAGAAATCTTTGACTGTCGGTAGAAAAGAGATAGTGGAGGTTCTTGCGCGGTCTCCAGGTCACAGCAGCTGCATCCCTTGAGAACTTGGTAGTAGAGGAAGAGAATCTAAAGAGTTGCCTGTGGGGAGGGAAGCAGGGAGAGGTGTTTGCTTCAGAGGGGCAGTCCTTAGGGGGAAAAATAGATCTGGGCGAAACAAACAAAACAAAACAAACTTCCTATGGTGGTTGATTTACTTCTGAGAAACTTGAGCTTCCCTAGAAATTAAAAAGTAATACTCCAGTGTAATAGGTTAGAATGAACCAATCAAGAATAGGGTCTGGGGAAGGTAGATGAGTGGCTGAAGGCTAATTTAAGGAAAACAGAAAAAAAACCCAAAACTTATTATCTAGAAAGATAGTAGCAGGTTTCTTTTAGAGCAAGTCCCATTCTGTATTCTTCCTTGTCTTTCCAAATCAGAGACACTTCCTTTACCTTGTATTCATCCAGCCAAACATGCACCAATCTGAGATTGTTATATGTCACGGCTTTTACAAGCCCAGGTTGATTTGGAAAGTGCGGCTTATTGATGTGTCCCACTCGAGAGCAGGGGAGTATAAAGAGTTGGCCTCCACACATCCAGATCTAGACAAAACCGGAAAACATTAATGTATGTTTGCTAGTACAAGGCAAATGCAGAATTTTTTTTTTTTACAAACATAAGAATAGCTAACATTTCTTAAGTTGTTCATTTAATCCTCACAACAACCCTATAATGGAGGTACTGTGATTATCCCCACTTTACAGATAAAGAAACTAGTACATACGTTGGTTAAGAAACTTGCCCAGTGATAGAGAATGGCAGGGTTTAAACTCAGGAAGTTTGGCCTCAGAGCCAGCTCTCTAAATACCAAGTGATTCTGTCTCCCTCGTATGTGACCAGTTCTTTGGAGTTTTTTTGTTTGTTTTTTAAAAGATTTTATGTATTTATTTGACAGAGCGAGTGAGAGAGCGCGTGCACAAGCAAAGGGAGTGGCAGGCAGAGAGGGAGAAGCAGGCTCCCGGCTGAGCAGGGAGCCCGATGCGGGGCTCGATCCCAGGACCCTGGGATCATGACCTACACCGAAGGCAGACACTTAACCAATTGAGACACCCAGACGCCCCATATGTGACCAATTCTGATGCTGACTGTGTATGAAAAATGGCAAGATATTTTGTCTTCAAATATTCTCAAACGATATTCTGAGCGTGACTAAGTATTGCTGGATGTCAGCAGGGAACAAGAGAAATACTAATCAGGGCTAAATTCAATGATTCCTCTTTTTTGTACTTAAAACACTTTATAACACTTATTTTTAACAGCTTTTTTACTGCACAAAATATGCCCATTGAAAAATCAACAAATGTGAAAAGTACAAAGAAATTAAAGATCACTTCTTGTCCTGATAGTCTGTTAGTCAATATTAATCCAGGTCCATGTTTATACACACATATGTACACAACATTGGGATAACTTGTGGGTTTTTTTCATTTAATGGTATGTGAAGTTATTTTACAAGTTTTGTATTATTCAGATATTTTGGTAGTTTCCAATTTTTAGTATTATAAATAATAACACAATGTGCTTATAGGATAAGTCTTGTGCACACACTTACATATCTCACAGTATACTTGCCATGGCTTTTTTGTTTACTCTAATTCTGTGATTCTTGCATTGTCCCCAAACTAGCAGCATCATACCACTCAGAAACTTCAAAATGCAAAAGCCTTAGGCCCACCCAGACCTACTGCACCAGGGACTGTGAGGCTGGGCCCAGAAATCTGTATTTTAATCCGCTCCTCAGGTGATTCTGATGCTCGCTACAATGAAAATCACTGTTCGGACTGGCCAAGACCATATAGTCCAGTTTTATAGACAATTTCTTATAAAATCCACCTAATCATTTAGGAAACAGTAATAGGAAATAAGGCTTTCACTGAACACAATACTCAACACTGTTTGTAAGAACAATACTTAGGGTGAAGTATATCCCCCAGGTAGTCAGAAGGGATGATGTTTAAGAAAATGCATCTTCTGACATAACATGAGACCTAATGACCCATGCAACTAACCTCTAGATTTCTTTAGAAATAACCAGAAAAAGCCCCTCAGAATGTCTAGAAAAATACCTACGGAATTCCTTTTCCCTTAGAAAAACCGTTAGATCAGAATTCCAAAGCATTAGGTTTTTTATCAGATCAGCCACATGCTTATGATCAGACACATCCTCTCTGGATCTCACTTTCTTTCTTTCTTTTTTTTTTTTTTAAGATTTTATTCATTTATTTGAGAGAGAGAGAGTACACAAGTGGGGGGTGGTGGGGAGAGGAGCAGAGGCAGAGGGAGAAGCAGACTCCCCGCCGAGCAGGGAGCCCGATGCGGGGCTCGATCCCAGGACTCTGAGATCATGACATGAGCCAAAGGCAGACGCTTAACCAACGAAGACACCCAGGCACCCCTGGATCTCATTTTCATCTGAAATTGAGAACTACATAGTTGTTCATTTAAGCTACTGTTTGGGGGTGCTTTGTTATATAGCAAAAGCTAACTGGTACTAGCTATCTATAATATTTTATTCTCTTTTTTTAAAGTGAGAACTTAAGGAAATTTGGAAGATCATTAATATCTGTTTAATAATTAGACTGGAGAAAATCACTGTTTATTATATGTTTGAAATGTTTCTTGACTAGAAAAGAAATCTGGCATACAGAATAGAAAAAAAAGTAATCAAAGTGATGAAAGAGGTACAAGAGTAAAAATTTTATCAAAAAACTTTCTCGGGGCGCCTGGGTGGCTCAGTCATTAAGTGTCCGCCTTCGGCTCAGGTCATGATACCAGGGTCCTGGGATCGAGCCCCACATCGGGCTCCCTGCTCAGCGGGAAGCCTGCTTCTCCCGACACTCCCCCTGCTTGTGTTCCCTCTGTCAAATAAATAAATAAATAAATAATCTTAAAAAAAAAAAAAACTTTCTCAAAAATCATGGGGTGCCTGGGTGGTGCAGTCAGTTGAGCACGTCCGACTTTTGGTTTCAGCTCAGGTCATGATCCCGGGGTCATGGAATTGAGTCCGTGGAGTCTGCTTGGAATTCTCTCTCTCCCTCTGGCCCTCCTTCCCCGCTTCTGGAAGAAAGAAAGAAAGAAATCTTTAAAAAATATATCAAATTGAAGGAAGCTAAAGCAATTTAGCCTAATCTTCATAGGGCTCATGTGTTTGTTCTTTTACTCTTGATTCATTCTCAAGAGGGACATGATCCATCTGAACATCCATTTTGCTGGGTTCACTGTCCATGTAGATGATGGTCAGCTTGCTTCCTCAGATATTTTGCTGGAAGTTGTCCATCCAGCTCCTAGATTCTACTGTTATTATTATTAATAGTAGTAGTAGTAATAACACCAGTACCCCACTGAGAGTTAGGCTAACGCAGTGGGTAAGAGCACAGACTCTGGGGCTGCTCAGTATGGTTCGAGTCCTCCAACGGCTGTATGAACTAAGGCAAGTTACTGCAGCTATTCGACCTATTTGTGCCTCAGTTTCCTCACCTGTAAAGTGAGCATAACAGTACCCACCTCATGGGATTGTTATGAGCATTAGATAATTTGATACTTATAAAATGCTTAGAGTTGGTGTTTGTAAATAAGCGTGTATCTCTGCAGTAGTCAAGTGTGGTAGGTTGCAAGAATGGCCACAGATCCTCTTCATTCCTATATGCACACTTCTGTGCGATATAACATTGTACCTCATTCCATCAAGAGGTAAAGCTTATTTCTCCATCTCTTAAATCTGGCCTTGGCCTCATGATTTGCTTCGGCCAATGCGACCTTAACAAATGTGACACAAACAGATGCTTGCAAAGTCTTTGCTGCATGGCACTTGCCTTCTCTTGCTACTCTTGGGAACCTTGTGACCATTTCACTGGAAATGAGCCTGAGCTAGCCTGACTGATAGAAGAGACAAATGACCAGTCATCTCCACTGCCCCAGCTATCACCATGTCTAGACATGCAAGTGATGTCATCCTAAACTTGCCGGCACCAGCTGAGCCTCCGGATGAACACAGATGTGGAGGCAACAACAGTATAAATCAGCCATCCTGTCTATGACCAGAAAAGCCACTCTAGCAACACAGTGAATTATGAGAAATAACAATTGTTTGCTGTTTTAAGCCACTGTGTTTTGGGATAGTTTGTTATACAGCAAAAGCTAACTGATACACGAGGGGACATTTTTCTCTTAACTGCAGTTTTACTCACTAAGTAAAACAGACCTCCATCCACTTGGTTGTTTATTCCAGAAACTTGGTGTGATAGATGGAAATATTGTTCCACAAATATTAGCTCACTCCCCCATCCCTCACCTTTATTTCTCTGACATCCTGACTTTGGGCTTGTCCCTCTGTTGCTTTGGCCAACAGAACAGGAGCAGGCATGATGCATGCTGAGGCTTTAACTATGCTGTGTGGTTTGGCTTGACTTTTGCATCTTTGCCCAACCAAATGAGAAGAATATGCGGAGTTGCTACTAGTTACCACTCGTATACCAGTACTACAAATACTAGTAGAATAGTAATACTAGTAGAACACTAGTAAAATTTTAATACTTAGAATGATGAACAGACCTGAACAAAAGTCAAAGACTAGAGCCAAGCCCAGACCATCTAAATTCAGAGGCAGAGTCACCCTGGCCAGCCCATGAACATATGAAAGAAACAACCTAACGCTTATTGGTCTAAGTGATTCAGTGTTGAGCTGGTTTGTAACATAGCATCGTCACGGCATTAGCCGACTGATAATGGCTCGTCTGGGACACCACTTTCTCTTAACATCCATCTTACCTGCTTGGTCTCTAAGTTCCAACCACTCCACTCATAAGATATGCCTGGAATCTGTTTAGTCTTTCCTCCTCCATTACCACCGCTCTAGTTCCATCCAAGGTCACCCTTTGTCCAGATCATCACAAGAAGCTCCTGCTCTCCCTGCTTATCCTCCACTTTGTTCATCTCCATCACTGTCTACTTAAAACCTACCTGCAGCATTCCACCGTGCATAAGATACAATCTAAGTCCTTACAAGGTCCTGTGGCGTCCTGCCCTTGCCCCCTCTCCGGCCTTCCTTATCCTTCTCTCCTTACATCATGGTCCAGCCTCACTGGCCCTTCTCCACTGACATATATAGGTTGGAAGGCTGCCTATTTTCTGAGTCTGCAGGGAGAAATCATGGCATTACTAAGTATTTTCTTACTTCTGTAATCTGTATTTGTTTTTGTGAGGTGACGTAGGGGCACCTCATGTGACCAAGCCAGAGTCGGATTTTCTCAGGCTGTCCCATTGGCCTCACAGTTATGGGGCTGCCTTCCAGATTCAGGCAGTCCATCAGATTTCTTTTCTAGTGGGATCCCACTTTCTCCAGTCTCCATAAACATCTCAGCAGAAAGTCAGGAGAGGCTGCTAGCCAGCTCCCATTTAGAATGAGAACTCTGAGACAGCTGTCACATAGAAAGAAAGGAACTGACATTGGCTGAGGGCACATTAGGTGGCAGACCCTATTTTAAATGCCTGATGCGCATTGCCTCAGTGGATGCACACGATTATTCTGATCATTTAGACATGAGGCTTCTTAGACTCTGAGTGGTTCAACAAACCACTGGTACATATATTTCCCAACCACTTTTTACGTGGTCAGCATACCAGGTGCTGAGGGACCCAGTTGTGAGCAAGTCAGATCGTGTCCCTGCCCCAACAGGGCTCACGGTCTGGTGAGTACACAGATCGATGGGGCCCAGCACAAAATAAAAATGGAGTCTCTGATTCAAAAATTATAACGAGTTTCAGGAGTATTCCACTAAGTGAGGGGTCCCTCCAAACGTGGCCCCCTGCAACCACACAGGTTATATGCCCACAGAGCCTGCCCTGAACACACAGACAAGTGACAACTAGGGTACGGCAGAACAGGTGCTGTAATGGGTAAAGTACACGCTGTGATGTGTGAGCACACACAGGAGAAGAGACCCCAGACTTGGATGTGTGTGTGTGTGTGCGTGTGTGCGCGCGCATGTGCGTGGGCATGCAGGGGGAGTGAGGATAAGGTCAAGAAAGCCTTCCTGAAGAGATTACACCAAAGCTCTAACTATGGACTGTGGTAGTGGGAAAGAGCAAAGCGGACAGAGGTGAGTGATGACTTAGACCTAGATCTAACCGTACATGGTGGGCGGAAGTGGGGCATGAAAGGGAGAGTGGAGACCAAGAAGGTCCTCTGGGGGAAAGGGGGATGGATGGTTGCAGGCAGGTGGAGGGCAGCATATCATCCATCCAAAGAGGAAAGGAACACAGGAGGAGGAATGGGTTCAAGGGGGTAGAAAGAGCTCTGTTTTTGAAATGTTGGGTTGAGGATACCCATGGGATATTCATCCTACAGGAGAGTAACCTGTAGGCAATTAGATGCACGAGCTGATGGCACAGAAGGACCTGGGAAGGAGCTAGAACTGGGTCATTGGCATGTAGTCACTGAAGTGTGGTGTGGATAAGATTACTGAGAGGGTAGAGGGAGAAGAGAAAGAGGGCCTTGGGGCAGCCCACGAGAGGTGGAATTTCTGAGGACATGGAAGTAACCCGTGGCGAGCTGTGGTCAGAGAGCAGGGGGCTGCTGAGGAGCATGCTCAATCCCCCCTTATGTAGACTCTAATAATTTGGTCTACCATACCTCTATTGCGAGTGCATGGTTTGCTTTCAAATCACAGCATCCAAAGAGGTTTGGCCACCTTGGGCTGAATCTAAGCTGGCTTCAACATTAGATGTTGGTGTCACCCTGTCCCACGTGAGGCCGGTGATCCTCAGAGTATATGGCAGGGCTCTGGGTCTGGAGCAGTGCACCTTGCCCGTATCTGGGGCCACCAGGATGGAGCAGCAGGCCATGCAGGCTGTCGGGGACTGCTGGAGGCCAGCCTCCACTCCACCAGGACACCGAGGTGTGGATCTGCAGCCCAGTTAGGAGAACCATCCTGAGGCTGGGGGTGAAGCTGCAGCTCCGTGGGCACCCAGCCCATCCCCACTTTCCAGAGTGACCGTAACAGGACAACTAAAACAAATTCAGAGCTTTGGAGGCTTCCAGAGAGAAATGACTTAGGGAGAACAGAACGGAGCTGGCGAGGTCTCCAGACCTCAAGCTGAGTAGATAGTACAAAGCAGGACACAATAGGTTTGGAGAATATACCCTCAGGTTCCGTGAATCGAGGCAAGTTATTCCACCACTTTGTGCCCCAGCTTCTCCACTGTAAGTAGGAGATCATGCACCTAGGTCACAGACTTATCAGGAAGATTAAATAAGTTAATATCTGTTAGATTCCAGAGCAGTGCATGTCACATACATAAGACCTTGTCAAATAAATGAAATACATCTTTATCCTTTACCCCATAGCTTAAAAATGACATTTCTGCAGGGAAGCCATCTAAGACACACACCTCCCCCAGCACAAGGCTAGATTCCCCTTTTATCTGATCTCGTAGTGCTCTGTATTTCTCCTTCATTGCATTTATCAAAAACAAATAACTAATCACCTCTCTCCACTTCAGTGCACGGAGCTTCATGCCAGCAGGAGCCACATTTGCTCTGTGTGCCGCTGTATTTAGTACTAACACAGCACTTTGCACACAACAGGTTCTCAGTATTGCTGAGTGAGTGAACGGACGGATGAGGGCTGTGCCTTCTCATGAATGCCCAGCGTGTGGCATAGCCCGACATAGCAGGTGCTCCTGTATAAAGGCTACACTGGACCTAATTAGAACTCTTGAGAGAGTCCTAACCTTAAACAAACGTAGGCTTGGATACTGTCACCACACAGGTGTTAGTGAGAACCATGGGAATTGATGCAGGTGTGCCCTGAAAAATATTAGCAAGGGATGACACAGACCCAGGCCGCTCAAAACAGAGGTGCGACAACAGGTCGCATGCCCCTGCCCTGCCCGGCGCTGTCCCTTTAGTTGCTGGTCATGGAAAGCTCACGGATCCACGAGGTTGGTGGGCTGCCTGTGGACAGTATTCAGTTGGCTCAGAGTCGAAGTTCTTCCCCACCAGGTAAGGAAATATTGCACCATATTAACAACCACTGTGGCTTCGTGGGTACAAAACAGCTGAGGTCAGCCCTGAGCCCTGAGGAGCACATGGGCCAAGAAGGGACAGCGGACAAGAACACCAGTCTCGGGAATACGCATGCTTCTGGGATGCCCAGAAGAAACTCCTGCGGACACCGAGAACAGAACTATGGAAGAGGAACCGGGGTCGTTGTTCTAAACTCCAAGAAAATGCCTGGAAAAAACTGGTCTACATTTGTCAAATATTGCAGTGACCATGGGTCACTGAGAGAGGGTGGGGGATGGGGGAAACAGGTGATAGGGATTAAGGAGTGCACTTGTTCTGATGAGCACCAGGTGATGCATGGAATTGCTGAATCCCTATATTGCATATCTGAAACCAATATAACACTGTGTTAACTATCCTGGAATTTAAATAAAATTTAAAAAAAACCACAAAAACACAAAAATCTTCACAAAATTCTGAGAATGGCATTTATATTTATTCCTATTTACCAGGTGAGGAAATAGGGAATTAGAAAAACTAATGGCTGACCCAGCAAGTTAGTGACAGAGCTAGGACCCATTCTGATGCCTAATGTCTAGTGATCTAATATCACGGGAATATTTAAAAGTCAAATCTACTTTTAGATTTGAGATGTAATTCACATTCTACAAGAAATTCACCCTTTCACAGTATACAATTCAGTGACTCTGGGTATTTTCACGAGGTTGTCCAACCAACACCTCTATCTCATTCTGGAACATTCTCACCACCCCCCAAAAGAGCCCTGGGACCCATCAGCATTCATTCTTCTTCCTCAAACCCCTGGCAACCGCTAATCTACCTTCTGTTTCTATGGATTTGTTTAGTCTGCACATTTCCTAGGAGTGGACTCATTCATATAAATATGTGGCCTTTGGTGTCTGGCTTCTTTCACTCACCATGTTTTCAAAGTTCCACCCACGTTGTAGCAGGTATCCCGGGATTGAAGAGTTGAGAGACAACCTAGACACCCCCTACCGAGTCTTCTCAATTTGCAGACGGGGAACTGAGGCCTGACATAGCCTGTAGAGTTAGTGTACCCAAGTCCCCCACTGCCTCATCCTGTTATTTCCACCATACCACAACCACCAAGACAATCAGTATAATAAAGAAGAGCTTTCACAAATAAATAAAAACATTACATTAGTTCAACATGCCATACATTAGAAATAATAAAACAGGGGCGCCTGGGTGGCTCAGTCGTTAAGCGTCTGCCTTCGGCTAAGGTCATGGTCCCAGGGTCCTGGGATCGAGCCCTGCATCGGGCTCCCTGCTCGGCGGGAAGCCTGCTTCTCCCTCTCCCACTCCCCCTGCTTGTGTTCCCTCTCTCACTGTGTCTCTCTCTGTCAAATAAATAAAAAATTCTTAAAAAAAAGAAAAGAAATAAAATATACAGTAATAAAAGCTGGTATTTTACTAACTATTGTCACATCTTGCGAGGAGTCCCATAGATCATTTATTTCACGTGATATGGGAACGGTACCAGATGCGCAGGCAGGAAAACCGAGCCAAAGTTTGAAGTCAGCGTTCGCTCTCTCGGTACAAAGGTAACTATTTAAAAAGCCAAGTATGAATTACCCTTAGTGAAAGTTCCAAATTTTCTGTTCCCCAGAGTTCCATGTCCCTGTCGTACTGTCCAATCTCATTAAAATAATGCCTATTTATAGCAAAAATTCCTCCAGCCATTGCAGGTGACCTAAAAAGGATACATAAATATTAAATTACAGATTCGGTCATTCTGGATTTTTTGCCAAAATTATATTGAATATTAGCAATAACATAAAAACTATAAACTAGCAATACTGATACCAAAATTGTTTATATTTAGATATGTAAAATTAGCAAATTGAAACCATAACTACCTAACAGTACACAGTAACTTTTCTTTTTTAAGATTTATTTATTTATTTTAGAGAGAGAGAGAGAGAGCACGTGGGGGTGGGGAGGGGCAAAAGGAGGGGGAGGAAGAAACTCAAGCAGACTCCTCATGGAATGAAGAGCCCACATTTAACCAACTACGCCACCCAGGCGCCCCCTCAGCAACTTTCACTTAGCTCTCACCGAATTGTATAATGGTATCTTCTAAATGTTGTCTTTTCCTTGAAAGGGAACATTATCTTTAGAATGTGAGTTACCCCTGGGGACAAATATTGACTTGGGTATTAGAGTTTACAAATCTCCCTTTCTAAACACATTAAGTGAATTATAATATTTACTTTTGGGAAAAACATAATGTTACAAAGCGTCTTTTTTTTTTTTGTCCACCAATAGCAGGGCCCGATAACACTAAAGTAAGTAGTTCGCAAATGATCACATATTCATCTACTCTTTCATTTTTTTAAAAGTATGTATTAAACACCTACGATGTGTTAGAGATACATTAGTGAGTCAACAGGCCAAGGTCCCAGCTCTTGTCGGGGCAAAAGGGTGGAAACAGGGATACCAGTCGCAGCAGTGGTCCCGGAGGAAGAGGATAGGATGGTGGATAAGGGTCCAGCAATGAGGGCAAATGAGATGCAGTCCAACTCCTGATGTAGTTTGAAGCTGGAACCAGCAGATTTGCTTATGAGTGGGATGTGGGTATAGGAGGGAAGAGAAGGGTGAAGGCTGACCCCAGCATTTTGGCCTGGGTACCTGGAAGGTGGAGATGCCATGCACTGAGGTGGGGATGCTGGGGGGTAATCAACTGTTTATGTTATCAGTAAGGCTTTCAGTCAACAGTGGGCTCTTAGCAGTTAAGTTTTTGGGGAGTCAAAAGGTACATTCAGAGTTTTGACTGCACAGGGTGGTCAGCGCGCCTAACTCCCATGTTGTTCAAGGTGAACTGTAGGTTATAACACAGATCACATGTATAATATATAGTCTATAAGTAATTGGTATCATGCTAAGTTCTTTTATGGCTTGATTTTTTAATTAGCATATTGTGAGAATTTGCCTTTTATAGTAATTAGCTTTCAAAAAACTTTATATAATATTCTACAAAATATGAATATAGTTTTTAACCATTTCACTATTGAACATAAATGTTCATTTATGTTGTTTTTATTTTTAACCAATATAAATGCCACTGCAATAGATGTCTTTGTACTTACTTCTCATTAACTCCTCAGGGAAATATTTCAAGAAGTGGAATTACTGCATTAAAGAATAACATTTATAAGATTGTCAAATTGTTTTCAAAAGCATGTGTGACTACATCTATACTAACAGTGTCTTGGAGTTCCAAAAATGTTACTACTCAGCAAGTATCAGGAATGGTTTCCCTATTGAAATTTTTAGAGCCTAAAGCATGTCTGATATGTGACATACGGAAATATTATAAAATTATGTCAATTTTTTTTTGTAAATGGAATACTGCAACTACTTCTTACTAAAAGTAACTTTATTTTAAATTAAATAAGTTCATTTTGAGATGAACTCCAAAGATTGATGCTTTATTTTTTTATTTTTGAGTAAATCAAGATTTTTACATATTAAATTTTACTTAAATGAAGTGTTATCTTTATTCTTTTTCATTCTGAAGTCTGTAACAGTAACAAGAGCAACCATTTATATTGATCACTTCCCCTGTGTCAGGCCTTAGGCTACGTTCTTTACAAGCATTGGCTTATTTAATGTCCTCGATAATCCAGAGAGGTATGCATTTTATTATCATCGTCATTTTATAGATGACGACAGTGAAGCTGAGAGAGGTAACCGGCCCAGCAGAGGGCTGCCTTATTGCACAACTCCAGGGATGCCAATCACCTATGATCTGTATGAACAATGCCTCGTGGAGATGTGCAGTACACAACCTATACAGCTGTACACAGAGTCCTAAACAGCTAACAAATGATGCTGGAACAAAGCAAAGATCAGAGTTACACACAGTGGAAGGTGCACGAAGGAATCTATTATCCTAAAAGCAAAGGAAATACATTTGGTGACATGTGCAAAGTAGGGTTTTAAGAAAGTTACTATAACAACAGCGAGATTGGCATGAGGGAGAGGAGCCTGCAGGCCAGACTGTCCCTTACAGCATAGAGTCTAAGCCTGGAACAGTGTGGGCCTGGACCACGGGGACAGGCAGAGAGATGGACAGATGTCATGTGAGAGTCATCACAAAGGCTGAGTCCCCTGGAGCTGGTTAATCACTGGGTTAGAGTAGGCAGCGGAAGCCTGCAGGTGTAGTCATGCTTCACGGCTACATAGTATCCCGTTATGGTTCCAGCATAAAGTACTAAATAATTTCCCAGTTATTCTTCCCGATTCTTAGTCTTTATTTCTTCTCCCTCTGTCGCTCCCCCTGCTTGTGCTCTCTCGCTCTCTCTCTCAAATAAAATCTTAAAAAAAGAGAGAGAAGAAGAAACCATGAGGGGTAAAAACAGAAATCAGAGAACTGGAGATCCCGATGATGTCCAGGGGTAGGTGTGGGTGGAGCATAGCAGGAAAAAATTAGGAACATCTTAGGCTGTGGCCAAAGAAACAGATATCTGGTAATTTAGAAGATGAAAGGCCCAGGATATGGCTACAGGAATAATAATAGCAAACAATGATAAATACTGATATAGTACTCACCATGGACAGATATTGTTCTAAGCTTTGATATACTAAGTCATTTTCCTAACAACCCTGTGAAGTATCATTAACCTCCAGACTTCACATACAAGAAAATAAGGTGCAGAGAGGTTAAGTAATTTGCACAAGGTCACAGAGCTCTAGTTAAATTAAAATAGAGACGGAGATCAAGGACTTGCTAGGCTGCAGTGTTAGAAGATTTACTCGAGTGATTTGTAAAACAAAGAGCTTAGTAGTAGAGGAAGAGGAGGAGCCAGGCATCGGTTATCAGTAAATGTGGGGAGTGACCTGCCTCATAGATGCAGTTAAAAGTCACAACATCAAATTGTTCTCCTTTAGAAATATATTTTCCAAGACTCATAATCCAGGAAAATCTTATTCATCTCTATAAAATTATAGATGAAAGCACTTAGATAAATGTTTTATATATGACTTTAGCAAAGACATCTACTTTTTCTGGGCTATCCATAGTGCTAGCATTTCATTCATTGACCACATGCAATTAGCTCCTGAGAACCAAGCCCACATTCTAAAGACAGACACCTGAAACCAGAAGGACACTATCCATGGCAGTGTTCTTAACTGGGGTGAGATGCTCATTTCCAATCAAAGAAATTAAAAACCTACCAAATCCTATAATCATAGACTTTTAGAAACAGGATAAATAACAAAATATTTCTCTTCATGAAGCCCAAGAAATGCAAAGAATCATCTCTAACATCTTTTCTCCCCAGGACCGAATACATATTCCCATAACCTGAAGAAATCTCCTACCGGATGGGTCTAGTGGGTCCTTCTGGTCCATCCATCTCATAAGAGAAAACATTATCCCATTTAAATTCTAGATGCCAGTTGAAAGCACCCCTTATGACTGGAGAGGGCCGGTATTCTAGGGTCTCATAGTCAATGGGATCTATCAGAGGACACACCACCATTTTGGGGTCCTTGGCAATGGCGTGCAGCAAGGGCTGTAGCCACACATGATTCACCTCGCAGTGGCTATCCAGGAACACCAGAACATCCCCTGGGGAGGCAAGAATAGGCTAGTGTTAGCACACATGGATAACACAGCTGACAACCCAAATCAAAGTTCAGTGCAAGGAGTATTTGTTAAGCATTTACTATGTGTTTGGCTTTTACAGTGCGCTTCCAGATTCACCGGGGGTGGGTGGGGACTAGAAACATATGCTTTATTCTGTACTACATCATGTACCATGATGTGCCATAGATGTTCAGAAGAAGCTGGTGAACTGTGGGTTAGAGAGTGGTTTGGGTAAGATTCTAAAGAAGCAGGTGGAACTGAATTGGGCTTTAATTAAAAAAAATATTATTTTAGGGGCGCCTGGGTGGCTCAGTCGTTAAGCGTCTGCCTTCAGCTCAGGTCATGATCTCAGGGTCCTGGGATCGAGCCCCACATCGGGCTCCCTACTCCGCAGGAGGCCTGCTTCTCCCTTTCCCACTCCCCCTGCTTGTGTTCCCTCTCTCGCTGTGTCTCTCTCTGTCAAATAAATAAATAAAAAATCTTAAAAAAAAATATTATTTTAGTGTGGCCTTGATTGATTGACTCAATTTAGCCAATGTTTAATGCAAGGATAACTTGTGTATTTTTTGGTGCTTGGGATACAAAAATGCATAATTATTTTTGCTCTTGAGTTCAAGCTTTAATGAGCATCTGCTTAGAGAACATGGGGAAAATTGGCATGGCCAAAATGAAGAATGCATGTTGTTAAAGTACCCTAATGGGCTCAAATTGGAAGGGACCCCAAAATTTAGGTGCAGAGTTTGGATAAAATCATAGGAAGGTATGAGAAACATTCCATGGTTGACCAGACTTAATATTGTTGAAGTGGTAATACTGTCCAAATTGATCTCTAGATTCCGTATAATTCTTATCAAAATCACACCTGGTTCTTTTGCAGAAACTGACCCTAAAATTCATATGGAAAGGCAAGGAACCCACATTAGCTAAAAAGATCTTGAAAAAGAAAAAAATTGAAGGACTTCTGGATTTCAAAACTTACTACAAAGCTATAATAATAAAACAGTTAGATACCGGCATAGGGATAACAAAGAGACCAAAGGGACAGACTTGAGAGCATAGAAATAAACCAAACACCTGTGGTTAGTTGATTTTTGACAAGGGTGCCCAGCCAATTCAATGGGGGAAAGCATAGTCTCTTCAATGAATGGTCCCAACACAGCTGGGTATCCACATGAAAAAGAGGGGCACCTGGGTGGCTCAGTGGGTTAAGCGTCTGACTCTTGATTTCAGCTCAGGTCCTTATCTCAGGGTCATGAGTTCAAGCCCTGTGCTGGGCTCCACACTGGGCATGGAGCCTACTTAAGAAAAAAAAAAAGAAGAAGAAAAAGAATGAAGTTGGATTCCCTCACGGCAAACATAAAAACTAAGTCAAATGACTCACAGACCTAAAAAGGTCAGAGGTAAAACTATAAAACTCTTAGAAGAAAACAGAGGCACCCATTTCTGACCTCAGGTTAGATGATTTCTTAGATATGACACCAAAAATACAAGTGACAAAAGAAAAAATATATAGGACTTTATCAAAATTAAAAACTTTTGTGCTTAAACTGACACCATAAAGTTGAAAAAAAATCCACGAAATGGGAGAAATTATTTGAAAATCACACATCTGATAAAGGACTTGGATCCAGAACATATAAGGAACTCTTACAATTCAATAATAAAAAAAAGACAACTTAATTTAAAAAATGGGCAAAGGAGGGACACCTGGGTGGCTCAGTCAGTTAAGCATCCTACTCTTGATCTTGGCTCAAGTCTTGATCTTGGCTCAATTCTTGATCTCAGGGTTGTGAGTTCAAGCCCCATGTTGGGCTCCATGCTAGGTATAGAGCCTACTTAAAAAAAAAATGGGCAAAGGATTTGAACAGACGTTTCTCCAAAGATATACAAATGGCTGATAAGCATATGAAAAGTGCTCAACATCTTTAATCGTTAGAAAAAGCTAACCAAAATCACACTGAGATAATACTTCATATCCACTAGGATGGCTGTAATCAGAAAGGCAGACAATCACAAGTGTTGATGAGATTGTGGAGGAATTCGAACCCTTGTCCATTGCTGATAGCAACGTAAAATGTTGCGGTCTCTTCTGAAAATTATGTGGCAGTTGCTCAAAAGTTACACATACAGTTGTCATATAGCCCAACAATTCCACACCAAGGTACACAAATACCCAAGAGAAAGAAAACTTAGGTTTATACAAAGTCTTGTACATGAGTGCTCATAGCAACATTCTTCCTAAGAGTAAGAGTCATAACTCAAATGTCCATCAATGGATGAATGGATAAACAAAATGGGATATATCCACATAATGAGAATATTATTTGGCAATAAAAAGGAATGAAATACTGACCCATGCTACAGCATAGACGAACCTTGAAAACATCATGGGAAATGAAAGGAACCAGTTACAAGAGACCACATATTATATAATTCCATTAAATGAAATGGCTAGAATAGGTAAAAATCTGTATGTATAGAAGGTAGATTAGTGGCTGTGGAGGGAATGGGATGAGAGGCGATGGCAAGTGACTGCTAATGTGTATGGAGTTTCTTTGGAGTAGGAAAAAATTTTTTCTAAAACTGTTATGGTTATGGTTGCATAACCCCAGGAATATACTAAAAAACACTGTATTGCATACGTTAATGGGTGAATTACATGTGAATTATATCTCAAAAAAAACCCCACTAACATCCTTAGGAAAGAAAGAGTACATCCTCTACATCTTAACCAAAGTGCAATTATTCTTATGTGCAATTCACATGGTATTTTAAATCATTAAAAGTGATAGAAACTTGATCCCTCAGCTCAGCTCACTGGTTTCTTATCTACCCATCCAAAATGGCATCTACGTGTTCATGTTTATTCTACCGAGTTCTTGAATAAGCAGGACTCTTCGGAAGAGCCACTTTATTTTGTTCCTTTCAATCCCCAGGGAGGACTGGTCCTTTCCCTGCCCTTGGTTACAAACCAGAGCAGGTCCAGAGCAGGTTACTCTTTGGTTAACTGAAGGTCTCACAGTTACTTGAAGTTGGAAACACTCTCTCCGTTCAGCAATTAGGATTTCCAGTCCCATGTTAGAACCCAAACTTCCATGACTGCCTGACTGTCCCTTCCCCCACAACTAGGGGGATACATGAAGAGGTGCTCAACATCACTCATCATCAGGGAAACACAAATCAAAACCACAATATTACTTCACACCTGTTAGAATGTCTATTATTAAAAGGACAAGAAATAAGAAATGTTGGCAAGGATACGGAGAAAAGAGAATCCTTGTGCACTGTTGGTGGGGATGTAAATTGGTGCAACCACTACAGAAAATAGTATGGAGTTTCCTCAAAAAATTATAAAATAGAACTACCATATAATCTAGCAATTGCACTTCTGGGTATACATCAGAAGGAAATGAAATCACTATCCTGAAGAGTTATCTGTCCTCCCATGTTCATTGCAGCATTATTTACAATAGCCAAGACATAGAAACAACCCTAAGTGTCCATCAACAGATGAAGGGATAAAGAAGTTGTAGTATGTACACAACAGGATATTATTATCATATCAGCTCTAAAAAAGAAGGAAATCCTGCCATTTGTGACATGGATGGACCTTGAGGGCATTATGCTAAGTGAAATAAGTCAGAGAAAGACAAATACTGTATGATCTTACTGACATGTGGAATCTAAAAAGACCCTGAACTCTTAGATTAGAGAACAGATTGGTGGTTACCAGAAGGAGAGAGTGGCTGAGATAGGTGAAGGTGGTCAACAGGTTCAAATTTCTTGTTAGAAGATAAATAAGTCCGGGGATGTAATGTACAGCATGGGGACTATAGTTAACAATACTGCATTGTATATTTGAAAATTGCTAAGAGAATAAATCTTAAAAGTTCTCACATCACACGAAAATATGTGAGGTAATGAATGTTAACTAGGTTTATTGTGATCATTCCACAATACATACCTGTATCACATCATTATGTCGTACACCTGACATGAATACAATGTTGTATGTCAATTGTAGCTCAATTAAAAAAACCCATCTTTTTAAAATTATCATTAGTGAGGTTGAACATTTTTCAGGTGATTAGCCATTAGTAAATGAAATGTTTATATCCTTTGTGCATTTAGGTGTTGGAGCCCTGGGTTTTTTTTTTTTCTTTTTTTAATGGCTTTGTAGATACATTTTACATACTGAGGATATTAATTTTTTTTCTATGGAAGTCGTACGAATTCCCCTAGTCTACTGTTACTTAATTTTATCATTTTTTTGTTCACAATAGGTTTACTGTTTTGGGAGTCAGCTCTGTCCTTTCCCTCAGGTTTAAGCTTCTAAATTTCTTCATTATTCATTGAACAGGTGAGTATTGATCTAGGTTTTCTTTTTGTAATTTTAAAATTCTTATAATAATTTAATGATTTAGTTTTTAAAAACTAAAATTAATGATATAGCTGGAATTTATTCAGATTATGGTATGAGATGAAGATTAAAAATTTTCCCAAATAACTAATTGTCTCCCAAATAACCGAACCACCACCACGACAGCAACAACAAAGAGGCCCTTCTTCCCATACTGACTTGTGTCTTATTTATCGTATGTAGTGTATGCACCCTTAGCGTTTAAAGATTTTAATATTTCTTTTTTTTTAAAGATTCTTTTTTTTTTTAAAGATTTTATTTATTTATTTGAGAGAGAGAATGAGAGAGAGAGAGCAGGAGAGGGGGGAGGGTCAGAGGGAGAAGCAGAACCCCTGCCGAGCAGGGAGCCCGATGCGGGACTCGATCCCGGGACTCCAGGATCATGACCTGAGCCGAAGGCAGTCGCTTAACCAACTGAGCCACCCAGGCGCTCAGATTTTAATATTTCAACTTCCGACAATTTAATGACCTAGAAAGACCACAAGTATAGTGTCAAGTTGCAAAAGAAATTAACATTATTCTAGGTGCAATATCAAGCTTTTCCTAATTCTAATGTAAACTGTGAAGCCTATGGACACAAGCTACCTGGCACCTCCATTCCAATGAACTGTACTGTTTTTACACTCATCCTAAAGCATTTTATGGGGGTACTTTACACACCATAACGAACACAGAGTGGCATGGGATTCCTCTTGGAGGAGTCCTACACTCACAGGAAGATTCCGTGGGAATCTCAAGTTTATTGCCAGGAAATGGAGCATTTGTTCTGCATCCATTGGCCTCGGTTATAGGAAGAATAATGCTCTTTCATGTTCACAGAGATAGCCTGTTAGAGGTAATTCATCTGAATCCCATTTAATCCCAGATTGGCATCTTCCCCGATTAAGCCAGCTTCTCCATAGGGCCTACAGTGAGTGAGGGGCATGGGGTCAAATCCACCTGATGAGGAGCCTTCCGTGCCTTTCTCCCAGAGAGTGTGTGTGGAATGTGCCAAACCCCTGACTGCTCACTTCACCTTCCCTGCAGAGAGACCTGCTTTGTCGCCTGCAATCCAGGGGCACTTTCTCTCTCTGGTCATGGCTGGTTTTAGAAAACAACACATGCCTCGTCAGCCTCACACAGGCTCCTCCTCCTTCATTTTCTTTTCTTTTCTGCCTGTCTTTAGTTTCTACATTTTTTTTACATTTAAACGTAGCTCATTACATTTAGTTTATTTTAAATAACATTAAAATATTCTTGATTTGGTCTCTGAAGCAATCATTTTTAAGATGTTAAAATGTTTTCTTTTTTCCTTGGGGGGGCAGGGGAGGGGCAGAGGGCGAGAAATATTAAGCAGGCTCCATGCCCAGCACAGAGTCCATGTCAGGGCTTGATATCACGACCCTGGGATCACGACCTGAGCTGAAGGTAGATGCTTCACCGACTGAGCCACCCAGGTGTCCCAATTTTAATATTTTCGTATTTTTTATTTCATACTTTTATTTCACAACTTTTAGTTGTAAGAAACATGTATATAAAAAAAAGAGATAAAAGATAAATGTAGAGCTCCATGATGTATCAGAAAGTAAACACAAATAGAACTACCACTTAATCAAAACTTAGAACATGGTTAGCATCCTAGGATTTTGTGTTCCCCAATTCCTACCACCTCCCATTCTACACTCTGATTTAACCAAAGGTTTATGGCAATAACTTACTGGTTGTTGTGGGGTTTTTTTGTTGTTGTTGTTTTAGTTTTTCCTCTAACTATGCATCCATAAAAATACTGCAAGCTTAGTCTTGCCGATTTTCCAACTTTATTCTTTTGCATTTAGCTTCTTTTGCTCCCTCAAAATGATATGTATTCATCCGTGAAGTTGGGTATAGTGTAGGCCATTCATTGTTACTAAAGTATTCTTTTTTTTTTTTTTTTTAGATTTTTATTTATTTATTTGACAGAGACAGAGATAGCGAGAGCAGGAACACAAGCAGCGGGAGTGGGAGGGGGAGAAGCAGGCTTCCCGCTGAGCAGGGAGCCCGATTCGGGGCTCGATCCCAGGACCCTGGGATCATGACCTGAGCCGAAGGCAGACGCTTAACGACTGAGCCACCCAGGCGCCCGTTACTAAAGTATTCTATCATTTGATTATCACTAGTCTGTCGTCACCTAGTAAATCAGGACATCTGCATACTCCCTAACCAAGCAATTCCACTTCTAGACATACGCACTATGGAAATGCTGCGCGTATCTGCCAAGAGACAGGGACTCAAGGATTTGTATATTTGGTAAGAGCCCCAAACAGAAATAATCTAAATGTGATTCAGCAGTAGAATGGAAGAGTAATTTAGCATAATCAAATAACAGAACACTTTAAGGCCTTTAATTTTAATCACATGTGCCACAGAAGGTACCTTAGCTGGTTCTGGGGATCAGGAAACCTCCTCGGGGGAGGGCATTGTTCTGTCTCTCACACTAGACAACAAAAGTCTCTCATTCTGTATCAGTGTCAAGCAACAGTGCGCGCTCTCAGCGCCAGGCTAGATGTGAACCTTCTGCTTGTAGGACAGCAGCTGAAATCAACACCTCATCTCTGCCTTCTTGGCTGCTTGCTGACCATCCAAACCAATTCAGTGAAAGATGCTCTCTTGTGTTCTCACCCCCAAGGCTGCCCTGTATTCCCCCAAAAACCTTTTCTTCCACTGTGGGCCACCCTTTTACCCTTTCCAAAGGTCCCTCATGTAAAGTGAGTTTCTCTACACTAATTTTTTCCACAAAATTCTCTTACAGCCTTCTTGCCTTATATAAACCCTGACCCTCCCTAGAAGATGCTGCTGGCCCCCATCGACGTTCTGGATAGGAAGCTCCTCCTTCTCCCCCCAGATGGCAAAAATCCTTGGGTCCAGGGAAACACTGGCATTTCCTACTTACCCATGGCTCCCTCCAAACCATATCGACTCTGCTCCCATGCAGAAAGAAAAAAAAAAAAAACAAAAAAAACCCAAAAACCTTTCCTTTAGATTCATACCATCTGATGATAGCTCTCTCCTTCTCATTTGCAAAATGCCTGCCTTCTGATTCTCCCAATGGAGTGCTCTCCCCAAACCTGGTCATTTCCCTTCATTCCCAGGGGCACAACACAGAGTTCACAGCTCTCTGTCTCAGCTCCTGTGGTTTACAGGCAACTTCCATCATCCTGTGGGCAGCACCGCCAACCCAGACAAATGACAGGCAGCAACAAATACCAGAAAGAAAAACCACTCAGAGTAAGAATGATGGAGAGAGATAGAGGTTTGCTATTTCACACAGGGTGGTTTGGAAAGGCCTCTCTGATAAAGTAGCATTTGAACAGAGAACTGAGCAAAGTGATGCGGCAGGTCATGAGGACACGCGAAGAAAATTCCAGGGGCAGAACATCATGCGCCAAGGCTCTGAGATAGGAGGATGCTCAGTGTCTCTGAGGAGCAGCAAGAAGGTCAGTGCATCCGGGGTAGAGTGAGGGGAGCTGGGTAAGTGACAAAGTCTGAGCGACAGACAGCTGGGGACAGATCTGCGGGCCTCCACGGCAGACAGTCACTTCATGATGACGCAAATACTAACTCCTCTGGAAGGTAACGGTTCTACACATGCACACAGACACACACACGTTAATGTCACATGAAAACCCATCTCCGTGTTCAGTGGGTAGTTTTTTTTTTTAAAGATTTTATTTTTTATTTATTTATTTGAGACAGAGAGAATGAGAGACAGAGAGCACATGAGAGGGGGGAGGGTCAGAGGGAGAAGCAGACTCCCCGCCAAGCAGGGAGCCCGATGCAGGACTCGATCCCGGGACTCCAGGATCATGACCTGAGCCGAAGGCAGTCGCTCAACCAACTGAGCCACCCAGGCGCCCTCAGTGGGTAGAATTTATATAAAGTGTATCTCAATAGAGTTGATACAAATGAAGAAAAAGAGAATAAATATACATCGACAGCACATAGTAGGTGCTAGAGAAATCCTTGACTGGATGAGTGAACATGTGACTAAATCAATGAGGGCTCACAAGCTGCTGCCCACCTGCCCACCCCACAGGACCCCCCTCCCCTACCGCTTTGAAGCTGGGAGCATGCCTACGTCATGGGTGGGGGCGGCGGGCAAATATGGATAGATGGGTACATAGGAAGCACTGACGAAACTGCAGGGAGAGACAGATGGACAGATCTAGAATCACAGTCGAAGACTGCAACATAACTATGGATCGAGTCAAATCAGATGGATGAGAATATAGAATATTTGAAAAACAAAATTAGACATAGATGGAACCTACAACCAAGAAGATAAAATTTATTCTTTTTAAAAACACATAGAAGTGGGGCGCCTGGGTGCCTCAGTTGGTTAAGCAACTGCCTTCGGCTCAGGTCATGATCCCGGAGTCCCGGGATCGAGTCCCACATCGGGCTCCCTGCTCAGCGGGGAGTCTGCTTCTCCCTCTGATCCTCCCCCTCTCATGCTCTCTGTCTCCCATTCTCTCTGAGATAAATAAATAAAAAAAATTAAAATTAAAATTAAAAATAAAAAATAAAAAATAAAACACATAGAAGTTTTGGGCGCCTGGGTGGCTCAGATGGTTAAGCGTCTGCCTTCGGCTCAGGTCATGATTGCAGGGTCCTGGGATCGAGTCCCGCATCGGGCTCCCTGCTCCTTGGGAGCCTGCTTCTCCCTCTGCCTCTCTCTCTCTCTCATGAATAAATAAATAAAATCTTTAAAACAAAACAAAACAAAACACATAGAAGTTTTGAAAAACTGACCTAGCTTTAAGACGCAAGGGAAATCTCAACAGAACAGGCCACAAATTCCAACCACAATAGGAATTAAGCTAATAATCAAGAATTTACTTATGTTTGAACATTTTAAAATTGACTCCTCAAAAAATACCTGGATTAGAGAGGAAACCAAAAAAAGATACCAGTGCCTTGACAGTTTATAGGACAATTTTATGTAATTTTCCAAACACAGATAATCTGTTTAACATAGATATTCACCCCATACAATTCATTCTGTAAGTCTAGTAAAGCAAAGTATAAGAAAAGAGTTCAAAAAAAGAAAACTATAAGCCAATCTTACTTTTGGACATAGATGCAATGAGTGTGTGTGTGTGTGTGTCTGTGTGTGTGTGGAGTGGGTATTGTAAGATATTAACATCTAGTGAATCTAGGGGAAGGTTTATGTAAGTGTTCTGTGGGTTTGAACATTTCAAAGTAAAAATTTATTGAATAAGACTTTCTCCTTAAAAAACAAAACAAAGACACCCAAAACTCTATGGTAGTATTATGTGTTGAATTGTGTCCCCCCCAAAAAGATATATGCAAGTCCTGACCCCCAGTACCTGAGAAGGTGACTGTATTTGGAAATAGGGTTGTTGCAGATGAAATTCATTAGGATGAGGTCCTGCTCGAGTAGGTGGGCCCTTAATCCAAGGGAGATGTGGACACAGGCGGACACAGGGAGGAGGCCATGTGACCACAGAGACAGGGATGGGAGTGATGCTGCTGCCTCTCAGCTCAGACTCCCTTCAAGGGAACCTGCTGTGTGAACCGGTCTGACAGCTTCCCAGGCTTTGGGATCTGCTGCAGTACTCACACCAAGGCCCCCCAGCCTCCCAGGGACTCGCAGCCAATGACTAAGCACACTGTGTGTGGGGGGGGGGGGCGTGGAAAGCCAGAGCTGGACTCCTCTCCTGGGCCATCCGTGCTCTGGAGCTCCCCACTAGCCCACCTGACCTCTGGAGACCCACACAGCCCACTGGAGCTCCTTGGCTTTGGGGTTTCCCATGCACAGGCCGCTGCACCGCAGCCCCCCACTGTCCCCATGAAGTTTTGCTCTCCTGGCTGCATGTACAGCTCCACTCAGTCTGTATCTGGGGGAACTCATCCTATAACGGGGGCTGACACTATGGCCCCTGCAATAAAATACCTTCTTCCATCTGAAATAAGGAATCTACATTTTGAAGCAGAATGCGTACTTTCAGGGTCCAAAGATTCATCAGGCTAAAAGGCATTTCCACTCTTTTGTTTATGCTGGTGGAGACTTGGAGGGGGCCCCATGAAGATTATTTCTGCACTGGCAGGAAGGTCTCCGGGACACAGATATTGGGTCAAGTCCCGAAGGAAAGGCTCATACCTGAAGCACGAGAGGCTCCAATCAGCCTTGATCGGATCAGTCCCTCTTTCTTTTTGTTTCTTATTAATTTAATCTTGCCCCGAAAAATTTCCAGGCGATGGTCTAGTTTCTCTTTCAAATCATCTGGGAAAAAACAAAACAAAACCCAACACTTGACAATGTATAAACTAGAACTACAGAAAATAAAACAATTCATCACAATTCCTAAAAACCATGTTCTTCCACAGAAGTTCTAACTTTAAAAACTTCACCCTACAGGAGGAAGAGAAAGAAACATGATTCAGCATTGAGATCAACTGCACATATTCTGTGTTTCTAGTGAAATACCTCTATTTTGATAAATCGCTATGGTAATTTTAATAGAACAAACATGATTTGTGGCGCTCTGGAGAAACCCAACTTTCTCGCTCTCAGCTGTTCCTTCTGACTCGGCAACAACTCAGGCAAGGTGTCCTACCCGTGGGGGAGTCTCAGCTCTGTCCCCTGTGAGGCGGGCTATCCACCAATGCCTTGCAGGACCGTGGAGAGAGGGACAGATATGTCACGCAGCACAGGGCCTGGTACTCACTGGTCCCTCAGTATTTGGAGGGTGTTATGATGATGGTCAAGGGGGCTGGGCTCGGGCTCCTCAGGGTTCTTAGGAATCTGCAGCAAGAGGTTGAGGATCCATGGAAGCAGGTTTATTATAATCTTGGCAGAAGGAGGGATCTCCTGCTTGTCTTTAAAAAGAGTGCCAGGGCCCCCCTTCCCCCAACTCAGAGGCCGAACACAGGCTGCAGGGCTGCAGGGCTGCACCTGCAGGGTGGGGGGCAGGGGGCTTGCAGCCCAGAAGTCTGCAAACACTTCTCCCACATGCAGAACGCAGAGGAACTCTGTGAGTCATAGCTCAGGGGAAATAAGGGCAGTTCTGGCAGCAGTGATCGCTGACATGACGTGGAGGGCTTGGCTTCTTCAGGAGATGGTCATGTTGTTGGCTTGTGCTCAAGAGGGCCCAGGACCATGAGAAAGATGCACGGCAGCAGGTCAGCTCTGGACATGCCTCTCGCATAACTCAGTGGGCCCCCCGTCCACTGCTGCCCAGGCTGAGGGAGTCCAGCGGCAGTGCCTACTGGTATCAGCTGGGAAAGACAAGCTGAAGTTCGCATCGTTCTCCTAGAGCCCGCGTGAAACCACTGTGAACTAAAGCAGGAATGTGAGTATCCTGAGCCCCATCAGAGTACAGAACACCCTGTTTCCTGTGTGTGTTTGAGCTTCTGCACGGGTCAACCAGTAGCCTCCTTGGTGGAGCAGGTGAAGTCACAAACTAGGTGAACATGGATTGAGGAGGAGAAGTCACGGTATCTGGTCTAGCAGCACACCCAGATGTTGGCAATCAGTGGTGATTCCCCTGGTGCCTAGAGAACCTATGAGCGGTCACAGGGTGTGTCTCTGAACTCATGGCATGGTTCTGAAAGGCTTGGGGAGGTGTCCCATGGCCATCCTGGAACTGTATGTCCGTAGCAGGACCCTTGTCCTTGTAGGTGAGCAGTTAGAACTCCACAGTCTAGCAGAAGATCCCCTCCACCCCGTCCCCTGCCCAGCATGCGGCCAAATCTGCTGCTCAGTGCTACTGATCCCATTAGGAATCTGACCATCTCCACACAGCCCGTCCTGTGCACAATCGTAGAAACAGCGGCTCCTGAAGAAATAATGTTATGAACGGTAGTGCCTGGCCAACGTGTGAAATCCCTAAATGTAGCCGACATTAGCTTGAGCTATTTTCCACCTTCCACTTGATACACCTAAAGTCCCTTCCCCTCAGGTGAATCTCCTGGGATGTCCTGCCTGTTCATCTTCCTTCTGTCTCTCCTCATTTCCTTTCCCAGCCCACAGTGGGTCAGATTCACAGAGGAATAGGTTAACTTTTAGGCAGGAAACCTATCGAATACTGAAAATATTGCTTCCATGGGAAATGGACCCCATAGGGACCTGCAGACTCCAAGAAGCTTTTCATTAATCTGGGTCCCCCTGGCTTGCCTCGGGTTTATAATTCGGTTGTAAAAAGGACAACTCATTTCAAATGCCAAGTGCATTTAATCAGATTTTGTGCTAGTATCACAACTCTTTAAAACCAGTGAGCAGGGAGGAACATGCACTTGACTGCAGTTAGTGTGATTAGAATTCATTCATGGGGGGGTGCCTGGGTGGTGCAGTAGGTTGAGCTTCTGACTCTTGGTTTCAGCTCAGGTCTGATCTTAGTTTAGGGTCACGGGATCAGGCCCTACGTTGGTCTCCGCACTCGGTGCGGAGTCTGCTTGGGCCTCTCTCTCCCTCTCCCTTGCCTCTCCCCCCATTCTCTCTCTCAAATAAACAAATCTTTAAAAAAATTTCAAAAAAAAAGAATTATTTCCTGAGGAGGACTTGGGTCATGTCACTCCCCTGCATTAAGCCTGTAATAGCACTCCATTTCTCCAGAGAAAATTCCAACACAAGCTGTGTGGCCTTTTTTTTTTTTTTTTTAATTTTATTTATTTATTTATTTGACAGAGAGAGACACAGCTAGAGAGGGAACACAAGCAGGGGGAGTGGGAGAGGGAGAAGCAGGCTTCCCGCCGGGCAGGGAGCCCGAGGTGGGACTCGATCCCAAGACCCCGGGATCATGACCTGAGCCGAAGGCAGACGCTTAACTGACTGAGCCACCCAGGCGCCCCCCATGTGGCCTTTTTATAGCTGTGGTTTTCTGTCCACCCCCTCCCCCAATGCTATACTCATACATATACTACATAAAGTACAGGACTATTCCCACCTCACCACGTCACCTCTGGCCTCTGGGCCTTTACGGTGCTGTTGCCTCTGCCTAAAACACTTTCCTCCTCTCTCCATCTGGACAACTCAGACCTCAGTTTAGACGTCGCTTCTTCCTGAATGTCATCCGTGATCTCTGAAGACCAGGTTGGTGCCCCTACATTCAGCCACCTCAGAAGCGCTAACCACCCGTGAGCCCAACACCACAGGACAGGGACCGGCGTTTACATCCCCACCGGTGGACCAACAGCGCCTGCCTCGACACCCGCCGAATGTAAAATGTCTAGAAAGTGTAAAATCACGCAAGTGCCATCAGAGGTCGCACTGCCTTCAAAGCAGATGACAGGTGGATGGCGTTGTGTCTTACCAAAGTTGCTCATGTCATCTACCAAAATAATTTCTTCAAGGATGTGTTGTGGCGTGAGGTTTATGACACTAGACATGGTCCGAAACAAGGCGTTAAATTCCTCATTGTGGAAGCAAATAACCACACTGGCAGTGGGTAGGTTGGCTGGGTAATGTTTTTGAAGACACCTGCAGGCATAAATAAAAGGAAAGAAAAAACGATTTGGGGTCTCGCTGAAGCACTTTTCTTTATTTGCATTTTTTCTCTTTATTTCCTTAATTGATCATTATAATAAAGTGACACTACAGTTGAAAATACCAAAATTAAAATACAAAAGCTTCTTTAACTGCTTATGCTATTCTAATATTTTCTAAATCACTCCCTTCTTAATGTCAGCAATAATTGCTCTTCCCTGGAGACTCTGTTTTGGCCATCATAAGTCTATGTTGAACATAGTATAAACATGAATTATACCTATATTTTGGTTTCTATTATAAAAGTGTATTAATACACTTATACACATTGAAAGGTTCAAATTAACTTCATTGTACTATCTTCAAAGAAAATCTTGTGCTTTAGTTTGTTGTGGCAAAGAAATGCAGTGGATATGGTGTAATTGGATTTCTTCCAAGGATTTGACAAAAATGTGTTATTATTTTTGTGCACGAGAGAAAAAAACAAGAGCTGAATTCTAATGATATTAGTTATTAGCTATTAATTATTGTTTGAATTGCTACATGAGTTGGTTGTATTTTGAAATACTTTGGTTGTAAATGATAGGCCCACTGGAGCTAGCTTAAGCATAAGAAAGGGAAGTATATTGGAAAGGGACCCAAATGTCCCACAGGACGTAGTGACAGTTGTTCCGATGGAAACTTCAAGAATGACTGGAGGTAGAGGCTTGAAAGTCACCTGGACACTTGGTCCATTTCTGTTCTTGCCTTTACATCTGGGAATAATAGTAACTGTAACAACATCAGCCTACCTCATAGGTTGGGAGGGTTCAATGAATTAAAACGTCAGATGTTCAGAACAGGGCCTGGCAGATAGATAGAATCACACCAGGCTCATTATACAATTCTTATCCTCTCTCTGCAGCCTGGCTCATTTCCACTTCTTTATTCCACAGAGTGGGAAATGTGGCCAACATCAGCATATCTTATGGTCCAGCACCCAAGGAGAAACTGGTAAGACTTGCTTTTTCTCAAAAAGTCAGAGGTGAGGATTCACTGGCCCAGCCTGGCTCAGGTGCCCGTTGCTGGGCTAATGGACTGTGGCCAGCGAGTGGGGTCAAAATCGAAGTCACTATTCCCACTGCAACTTTGTGGAAAGAGAAGTGGGGCAGGAAATGCCAGTAAAGGAGGCGCTGGGTGGGGGCAAGCCTACAGGTATCCCACACAGACCCACAGCATATGCATGGGCAGATGTCACCATGGAAGCAGAGGGACTTCCCTAGTGAACACTTTTACCCAAGACTAGATGAAGATGTGCCTACCACGTAGATGCTGCCATCGTGCTCCGGGGAGTGGGACCAGGGAGAGGGCTGAGCGGCTGGGAAGGGAGCGGGGGGGAGCACATCCTACACATGTGGCTTCACAGAGACAAGTAGGAGAACGATCCACAGGCTTAAATTCCGGGAAGATCACTGAGTTCTCAAAGAGGAAGTAGGATGAGAGAGACGGGGTGGGGGACAATGAAAGGACAACACAAGAATGAGGGACACGATGGTCCAGGGTGAACTGGTGCTACTTAGGTCACATCTCTAGCATTATATCCAGTCCTGGGCATCTTTTTAAGAAAACTGTAGATAAACAGAGTCCCTTCGGAGGAATGAGACATTGATAGTGAAGGGGCCTGAGACTATGTCACACCAGGTCTCTTTAGGCCCCTGGGTGTATGAGTCTCTCCAAAATTAATTGATAAATGTTGCTGTGGTCTTTTCTGACCTAAACTTTTCTCACCTAAGTAAGCAGTTTTTCAGGGTAAAAGAAATTTGGACAAGGCCCAAGTTTGGTGGTCCTTGGTTAGCTGCTCTATTCTTTGCTGATCATACAGATCAACAAGAGTACAGTATAAAGCAGGACTATTGTGGGTTGAATTGTGTCTCCCCCAAATTCATACGTTGAAGTCTGAACCCCCAGTACCTCAGGATGTGGCCTTATTTGGAAATGGGATTGTTGCAGAAACGATGAGGGAGATGTCATTAAGGCGACCTAGGCCAATAGACTGGTGTCCTTGCAAAAAGGGAAAATTAGGGCACAGAGGCAGACACAGAGTGTATTGAGTAGGGAGGGAGGTTATTGGCTTACACACCTTGTGCACTAACACAGGAGAAAAAGCAATAGGACTGGGGGTATGTTGACTTGCCCCTTTTTGTGTTTTTTTTAATATATAAATGCCAGGTTTTCTGTGATTAACATTTAAAAGAAATCTGCATACTTATTAATTACAAAAGGCTAAATAATCATTTTACAGTGCAGCAACTTGACAGCTTCTGTTTCAGTCAAGTGATTGAAAATAATTTCACCCGCAGTCACTTCACTGGTAATGGGACAAATGGACATCAAGTGCCTCCTGATGCAGTGCTCTGAGGATGACACACAATCACGTCTATGGTATTCCTGCCAAAAAGCATGACCCGGATTTGATCGCAAGGTAACATCAAACTCAAACTGAAGAACATTCTAGAAAATAACTGGTTAGACCTCATGAAGGATAAAGACTTAGGAATGGTTTCAGATGAAAGAAAACCAAGGGCTTGGGAACACCACATGCAATCTGGGGTCTTGGGTTGGGTCCTTCCAGAAAAAGGACGCCAGTGGGGCAACTGTAAACATTTGAATCATGTCTGTAGATTAGCTAATGGTATTGTATCAAAGTTAATTTCCTGGTTTTGTTCATTGTTCTGGTTCTGAGGGTATGGAAGAGGTTAACATTTGGGGAATCTAAGAAAAGGCTATATAGGAATTCTTTGAGGTATTTTTGCAACCATTTTGTAAGTCTGAAATTATTTCAAAATTGAAAAGTTAAAAGATAAAAAATTAAATCAGAAGACCAAGCAACATAAAAAATGTACTCTTCAAATATCTGTATCAAATATTTCCATAGCTAGTGAAAACAATCATGTGAACTTTAAGGCACAGCTGAAATGGAAATCCCACTTAATGGAATAATAGGATTAGTATAACAATGGCTGAAAATCTGCTTGGACTCCAATAGTAGTTGAAATTTATTTTAAACACAAGTGTACCCTGTACATAATTGAATTTCCTATTAAATAAGTTAATATTCTGAATACTCAAACTTCCAAGTTCACTTCTCTCTTTGGACTGCCTCTCTCTAAAGTTTCTGGTTTTCCTAACAATCATGTGGATGGGGGAAAGGAAGTAAAGGTAGCTGCACTATTTTAGGAGATGAGATTTAGGGAGAAGAGTTGATTTTGTGGCAAGAAATTCATAGCTTACAGACATTCAAAAATATTGGCTTTCCTTTGTGGTAGTTCACTATCCAGTTAAGAAAAAAGTTGTCCCCAGGGGTACCTGGGTGGTGTTGTCAGTTAAGCTTTTGACTCTTGATTTTGGCTCAGGTAATGATCTCAGGGTCATGAGGTGGAGGTCTGGCGTCGGGCTCCACGCTCAGCGGGGAGTGTGCTTAGGATTCTCTCTTCCTCTCAATCTGCCCCTCCCTCCCCCTCAAATAAATAAATCTTTAAAAAAAAAAAGTTGTCCTCTAAATTAAATTCATATCATGTTCTATGGCTTGAATAAATTTAAATTCTTTTCCTTTGTGTCATCACATGTAAACACGATGTCCCTCGAATGTGCCTCATCTTAAGTGGTACTTAGCTACCTAGATGCTTTATTGATTCGTATATTTGTGGTTTGAAGTGTTCGTGTTACACACAAGTTGCAACAAGACACAGTGGGCCCCACTTTCTCCTGTTTCCTGGAGCTTGGATTTTGTCTCCGCGTTACTGGAAGATGCCTACATTCCTTAAGTGCTTCTCATTTAGTTAAGAGAGGGTGCCAACCCTCTTGAGCTGGAGCCCTCAGAACCACTGAGGCACATGCTACAACGTGAATGAATCTTGGAGACATTACGCTACGTGGAATAAGTCAGGCAAATACCGTATGATTCCATTTCTACGAGGTACCTAGAGTAGTTAATATTCACAGAGATAGAAAGTACAGGGGATCAGAGGGAGGAAAGAATGGTGAGTCCATGTTTAATGAAAAAGTTCTGGAGATGGGTGGTGATGATAGTTCTAAAACGATGTGAATGTACTCAATGCCACTGAATTGTACAGTTAAAAATGGTGAAAATGGTACATTTTACTTTATGTCCAGTTTACCACAAGTTTAAAAAAAGGCACCAACACAAATGAGAACAATGAGAAAAAGCAGATTTTGAATAAAAAAATAAGTAGCTGTCTGAAGCATTTTGTATAAGAAATATCCCTTTGGCCAAATTTAATAAAAAGATCTTATGGGCAACGCAATTCTTGTAAATCCCTAGAACACATTTGGTGCAACTGGGGAAGGTGTTCTCCACACTATAAACTCTAGAATTTTGAAATAGGCTCTTGAATTATCTGACTCCAAGTCCTAAAAACAGGAAAACTTCTAATATGCCAAAATTAAAATATGGTTAGTAACTGTTTATTTAAAAAACTAATATGTATTCACTGATAGACTTGTACACTGGAAAACTATAAGACATTAGTGAAAAGAAATTAAAGAAGACACAAACAAACAGAAAGATATTCTGTGCTCATAGATTGGAAGAACTTGACATTGTTAAGATGTCCATACCCAAAGCAATCTACAGATTCAGTGCAATCCATATCAAAATTCCAATGGTATTTTTCCTAGAAATAAAACAAAGAATCCTAAAATTTGTATGAAACCACAGAAAATGCTGACGAGGCAAAGCAATTTCGAGAAAACAAGAACAAAGCTGGAGGCATCACACTCTCTGATTTCAAACTCTATTACAAAGCTATGGTAATTAAAACAGTTTGGTATTGGCATAAAAACAGACATATAGATCAATAGAACAGAATAGAGAGTCCAGAAATAAAATCATGCATATATGATTAGTTAATTATGACAAAGGAGCCAAGAATATACAATGGGGAAAGGACAGTCTCTTCAATAAATGGTGATGGGAAAACTGGACAGCCACACGCAAAAGAATGAAACTGGATCACTATCTTACACCATACACAAAAATTAACTTGAAATAGATTAAAGACTTGAATGTAAAACCTGAAACCATAAATATCCTAGAAAAAAACAGAGGCTTTAAGCTTCTTGACATCAGTCTTGGTGATGATTTTTTGGATCTGGTACCAAAAGCAAAGGCAAGAAAAGTACAAATAAATAAGTGGGACTCCATCAAGCTAAAAAGCCCCCACAGAGCAAAGGAAATCATCAACAAAATGAAAAGGCATCCTACTGAATGCGAGAAAATCATATATCTGACAAGGGGTTTATATCTAAAATATATAAATAATTCATAAAACTCAATAGCAAACAAACAATTCAATTTAAAAATGGGCAGAAGATCTGAATAGATATTTTTCCAAAGAAGGCAGACAGATGGCCAACAGGTACATGAAAAGGTGCTCAACATCACTAATGATCAGGGAAATGCAAATCAAACCACAATGAGATATCGTCTCACACCTGTTAGGATGGCATTACCGAAAAGACAAGAAATAACAAGTGTTGAAGAGGATGTGAAGAAAAGCGAACCCTCGTGCACTGTTGGTGGGAATGCAAACTGGTGCAGCCACTGTGGAAAACAGCATGGAGGGTCCTCAAAAAATTAAAAATAGGGGTGCTTGGGTGGTTCAGTTGGTTAAGCATCTGCCTTCGGCTCAGGTCATGATCCCAGGGTCCTGGGATCGAGTCCCCCATTGGGCTCCCTGCTCAGTGGGGAGGCTGCTTCTCCCTCTCGCTCTGCCTGTCACTCTGCCTATCTGTGCTATGTCTCTGTCAAGTAAATAAATAAAATCTTTAAAAAAAATTCAAAAAGGGGCTAAGATAAGATCCAACGCTTTCAATTCTGGGTATTTATTTAAGAAAATGAAAACACTAACTCAAAAAGATACATGCACCCCTATGTTCACAGCAGCATTATTTATAATAGCAAGACATGGAAACAACCTAACTGTCCATCAGTGGATGAATGGATAAAGAAAAATGTGCTATTATATACACAATGGAATACTTTTCAGCATAAAAAAGAATGACATCTTTCCTGAGGGCATTACACTAAATGAAATAAGTCAGAGAAAGATAAATACCATATGATCTCACTTACATGTAGAATCTAAAAACAACCAACCAACCAAACCTCCAAAACCCAACCTCATAAATACAGAGGACAGACTGGTGGTTGCCAGAGGAAGGCGGTGGGCAAAACAAAGCTCTATTATAAAATAAGTAAGTCATGGGGGATATAATGTCCACAGGGTGACTATAGTTAATATTACTATACTGCTTATGTGAAAGTGGCAAAGAGAGTAGATCTTAAAAGTTCTCATCACACACACACAAATACCTTTTGTAACTATGCATGGTAGCCAATGTTATCTAGACTTATTGTGATGATCATTTGGCAATATATATAAATATCAAATCATTATGTTGTACACTGGAAACTAATATAATCTTATATGACAATTATACCTCAATAAAAAAATGAGGATTAACATACATTTTATTCCTGGTATCTGGCACATCTCTCTCACTGCCCAAGCTTTCACTGAGAATGGCATTAAATCCATATTTTAAAAATCCAGCAATATATTCTGGTTTTGAATAGTTAGAATCCTTACCTGCAAGAAAGGGTAATTACAGTTACCTAAGTACAAATTTACTCCCATCACTTTGATAAAGGATAATAAGAACAACCATATCCTGAATTCACTCTTTTTATAATGAGCCAGTCATTTTCCTGGAACCTACACTACCTCCAGATGATAAGGCTAAAATCAAAGCAGATTCCTTAGCAAAGTATGAAAAACAAGCTAGCCTTTGGATATTCAGTCTCTTTAGGGAAGGAAGTGCTTGGCCTCCTTGGTTCCATCATGATTCACAACTGTCGTGTGAAATAACTGTAACTGAGGGATTTAGGAAAGGTGGGAAAAGAGAGCTAAAACCCCTCTCCTGAAATTCCATTGCAGAGAATAAAACAAGATGCCAGAGGCCAACCCAAACATACCAGTCATAACAATTAATGAAGATGGAGTAAATTTCCTATTAAAAGATAAAAACTCTTAGATGTCAATGAAGAAACAAAATATAATCAGGAAAGATAAACAGCATGAACTAAAATGCTTAAAAGAATGGTCTAAGAACACAGGAGTCAAAATATCATTTAAAAAAGTACAGAATTCATTGGAAGGAGCATCTGGAAAGTCATTTTATACTCACAGTAAGAATAAGTCACAATAAAGACTAGATAAGAATTAGCTTGCAGACATCAAATATTGCTGCAGTAAAATACTTACATTAAAATCATTAGAAATATCAATATACATTGCCACAAATAAACAGTAATGGAATATTTTAAGAACAACTCTAAATCAGAGAGAAAGAAAGAATTTGATTAATGTAATTCATTATATTTCCTTAGTGGATTTATATTTTGCTTTGTTTTTGAAGAATAAACTTTCTTTTCCAATGCTTATGAAGTGCTTTCCAAAACAGATATAAAAGGCTCTATTATATATAAAAGGGATTCTCTTCAAGATGCAGTAACCCCATTTCCACTAGGCCCTCTTTCTTGCACCTGAGAAATCCTGGACATGACACAACAGATAAGGATAGGAGGTTCTCTGAAAGGTCGAAACGAGCAGGCAGATTCCTGAGGCAGACCTCAGGAAGGGAGGAAGGACATGGTGAGCTCCTGATTTCCCTGCTGCCTCCCATAAATCCCAGACAGAGGTCTGTAGAAGCCTCCAAGTAGAACCACCAATAGGCACACACACATAAAAACTCCAAGATAAGCCTGGTCCCTTTAGCCACACAGCCATGGCCGGACCTACTCTAGTCAAGTCAAGCAGCAGTGGGAGAACCACACCAACCCCTGTGGCTTCAGTGCAGTGGGCAGGGAGTGGGCGTTTCACCACACCCAAGGGAGCAGCAGGCAGTGATGTGGGGGGGTCCTGAGCAGAACCTACCCTTTTTGTCCCCCTTCCTGGCAGAAGCAGGCAAAGCTCTGATTACCTACACGGGTGGTGTGGGCAAGCTGAGCAGGGAGCTGGTCCTCCATAAGCTGGTCTGGGGGAAGCCGGTGGAACTCTGATTCTCCCCAAGATAGTGCCATGTCAATGGCATGCTGAGCCTCCAAACCCACATGGCAGCAACAAGGCTCAGCCAGGGGGTGAAAGGTGGGACTAGTCACACTCCACATACCCTCTGCCCCTCATGTCAGCAGGGCCCAGTGGAAAGCTAAACCTCTATCCCACCTGGTGGCAACAAGAGAGAAGCAGTTTACGCAAAGCTGGGTAGTGACACTGCTTCCTATCTCCTAACCCTGGTGTCCATGAGGCCTACTGGGGAGCCAACTCAGAGACAACAATTTCATGCAAGTCTATGCCCCATGTTACCAAAGGGGGAGCTGAACTTCCCCCAACACTCAGGGAGGCAGTGCACCTGCTCCCTGGTTGGTGGGGTGGTGTCCACAGGCCCAGCAGGAAGCCTAGAATACCCACCCACCCAACACTTGACCCTTGTGCTGCATCTCAGTAGGGGATGGCCTGCTAATAAAGAAGCTTAATTAGGACCCAGAGTTTCATAATATTCAAAACACCCAAAATACAACAGAGAATCCTTTGTCATACTAAGAACCAGAGATCTCAAACTGAATGAAAAGACAATCAAGAGGTGCCAACACCAAGAAGAACCAGAGGTCGAATGATCTGACCAGGATGTTAAAGCAGCCTTCATAAATGTGCTCAGAAACAAATGGGAAAGGGAAGATCTCAGCAAAGAAATAGAAGTTATAAAAAAAAAAAAAAAAAAGGAACGTATAGAACTAAAAACTACAATAGTCTAAATAAAAAATTCACGGGCAGGCTTAATAGCAGAGTGATGGCTGATCAATGGAATCCACCCAATCCGAACAACAGAGAAAACAAGAAAAAAAACAGTCTCAGGAACTTGTGTACCGACAACAAAAGAGCTGATCTTTGTATTATCAGAGCCCTGGAAAGAGAGGAGTCATAGTGGGACTGAGAAAGTACTCTCGGAAATAAGGCTGGCAACTTCCCAAATTCAATGAAAGCTGGACATCTATAGACTCAGGAGGCTGAGCAAACCCCCAAAATAGGATAAACCAAAGAAATCCATGGCAGGACACATCATAATTGAACTTCTGAAAACTGAAGACAAAGGACAACTCTTGAAAGCAGCCAGAGAGAAAAAACGCAGGACTCATAGAGGAACAATCTGAATGACTGGATTTCTCATTTGAAATCATGGAGGAGAGAAGAAGTGACAGAACATTTTTGAATGCTGAAAGGAAAGAACTGTCAACATCAAATTCTATACCCAGCAAAAATATCCTTTGGGAATTATGAGAAAACGAAGACACTCCCAAGTGAAGAAAAACTAAGAATTTGTGACTAGCAAACCCACCCTTAAAGAGCAGCAAAAGAAAGTTCTCTAAACAAGGAAATGGTAACAGAGGAGGGTTGGAACTTCAGAAAAGAAAAAAGAACATCAAAATGGATAAAAATAGGGGTAACTATGATAGACTCATTAAGAAACTCTCATGAGAGGGGCGCCTGGGTGGCTCAGTTGGTTAAGCAACTGCCTTCGGCTCAGGTCATGATCCTGGAGTCCCGGGATCGAGTCCCGCATCGGGCTCCCTGCTCAGTGAGGAGCCTGCTTCTCCCTCTGACCCTGCCCCCTCTCATGTACTCTCTCTCATTCTCGCTCTCTCAAATGAATAAATAAATCTTAAAAAAAAAAAAAAGAAACTCTCATGAGTTTCCTAAATCATATTTGACTTTTGAAGCCACAATTATAACACCATCTGATGTGGTGCTCAATACTGAAGACAATCATATTTTTAAATTGAGGAGGCTAAGGAACTGTTTACACTTTACTTGAAGAGGCAAAACATTGATTCAAGGAGACTGTGGTAAGTTATAGATGTATCGAGTAACACCTACAGCAACCACTAATAAAACCATACAAAGCAATCTTTTAAAAAACACTTTAAATAAATCAAGATGGAATTTTGAAAATGTTCAAGTAACTCACAGAAAGATAAGAGAAACAGAAGATTGAGAAACAGAGGAAATAAACAAAAAATAAATAAAATGGCTGAGAAACTCTGACATCAATAATTGTCTTAAATGCAAATGATCTAAATATACTAATTAAAAGCATAGATCAACAGAGTGGATTTAAAAAGTGTTCCAACAATATGCTATCTACAAGAAACTTACTTCAGTGAAACATAGGTAGATTGATAATAAAAGGACAGCAAAGGATGTATTTGCAAATATTACTCAAAAAAGCAGCTGCGGTGCCTGGATGGCTCGATCGATAGAGCATGTGACTCTTGATCTCAGGGTTTTGAGTTCAAGCCCCACTTTGGGCATGGAGCCTACTTAAAAAAAAGTAGGAGTGGCTATATTAATATTAGATAAAATAGATTTCAGAGCAGAGAAAATTAGTAGAGACAGAGACATTACCTTACAATAAAGATTCAGTGCACCAGTGAGACATAATGATTTCAAACAGAAACACGTCAAAAAACAGTCTCAAAATACATGAAGCAAAAACTAATAGAGATAAAGTAGAACCTGACAAATCCACAATTATAGCTGGGGTCTTCAACACCCTCTCCTAGCAACTGACAGAACTACTAGCCAAAACCTCAGCAAGGACATAGAAGAACTGAACAGTACGGTAAACCAACAGGATCTAGTTAATGTGTACGTAAAGACTACTGCACCCACAATAGCAAATACACTGTTTTTCCAAGTGTGCATGGAGCAGTCACCAGAGACGGACCATATTCTGGATCATAAAGCAAATCTCAAAAAACCTAGAAGAATTGAAATCATACAGAGTATATTTTCTGACTATAATGGAATCAAATTGGATGTCAGTAGTAGACAGTAGAAAATTACTAGATTCTGAAATTAAACAATCTACTTCCAAATAATCCAAAGAGAAAGTCTCAAAGGGAATATAAAAATATAGAGTACTGAATGAAAATGAAAATTCAACATATCAAAATATGTGCCATACAGCTGAAGCCATATTATAAGATGTCAATTCTCCCCAAATTGATTTATAGAGCCAATGCAATTCAAAATACCAGCAGTCTCTTTTGAAGAAATTGACAAACTGTTTCTAAAACCCATCCGAACAGGGGCGCCTGGGCGGCTCAGTCGTTAAGTGTCTGCCTTCGGCTCAGGTCATGATCCCAGCGTCCTGGTATCGAGCCCCGCATCGGGCTCCCTGCTCGGCGGGAAGCCTGCTTCTCCCTCTCCCACTCCCCCTGCTTGTGTTCCCTCTCTCGCTGTGTCTCTCTCTGTCAAATAAATAAATAAAATCTTTAAAAAAAAAAAAAAAAAAAAAAAAACCCATCCGAACAATCTAACGACCTAGAATAACCAAAACAATTTTGGAAAGAGTGAGAATAGAATTCAGAAAGAGACCCAACAAAAACAGTCAGCTGATTTTTGAAAGGTGCCAAGATGAAAAAAGGGAGATTTTTTTCAAGAAATGATGCTGGACAAAATGGATATCCACACAGGAAAAAATGAACATTGATCCTTACCTCCCATCACAGAAATTCACTCAAAATGGACCATGGTCCTAATGTAAAATGTAAAGTAAAACCTAAAATCTAAAATTTCTAAAAGAAAACACAGAAGGGAATCTTTGTGAACTTGAGGTAGGCAAAGGTTACTTCAATAAAACATAAAAAAACATGAACCATACAAGAAATTGGGATGAAATGAACATCAAAATTTAAAATTTTTCTTCTTGAATAACATCATTCAAAAGAGAATAAAAAATGTACAGTATGGAGACTATGGTTAACAATACGATATTGCATATTGAAAGTTGCCAACACAGATCTCATCACAAGAAAAAAAAATTGTAACTGTGTGTGATGGATGTTAACTAAACTCACTGTGGTGATCATTTTGCAATATAGACATGTATCAAATCATTCTGCTGTACTTCTAAAATTAATAAGGTCTTATATGTTAATTATGTCTCAATTTTAAAAAGGAATAAAAAGACAAGGCACAGACTTGTACAAAATATTTGCAATTCACATATCAAAGGACTTGAATCCAAAATACATTTGAAAAAATCTTAAAAATCAAAAGACAAACATCCCGATTTAAAAATGGACAAAGGACTTGAAGAGACACTTTACAAAAGAAGATATATGGGTGGCCATTAAACACATGAAAAGGTGCTCAAAATCATTAGTCATCAGGGAAATGCAAATTAAGGCCACAATGGTACCATTACTTACCCATTAGAATAGCTAAAATCTAAAAAGCTGACCTTGTCAAATGTTAGTAAAGATTTGGAGCAAAGGGATTCTCATACACTGCCAGAGGGTGTATTAAATGGCATAGCTATCTTGAAAACATGTTGTCATTTTCTTTAAAGTTAAGCATATACCTACAGTACATTCCATCTGTCCCAAACCTAAGAGAAATAAAATATGTCCATACAAAGACTTATAATCCATATTCACGGCAGCATTGCAATTCATTAGGAGTATCTACAAACACATTAAAAATACATAATAGTGTATTTTGCTAGAGATCATACATAAAGGAAGGGAAGAAAGATATCTATCAACTCAGATTAACTACCACCTCTGAGGGTAAAGGGAGTAGAAGGAAGGGGGTGAAGTTTTTAATGGTACCTATTAACATTTATTTCTGTGAAAAAACAACACTTTCTGAAATAAATATAGCAAACTATATTAAAAATTGTTAAATTTAGGTGATACATGCCTGTTTCACTATTTTCTGTATATATGCAAAATATTTTATAATTTAAAAACTGAATTGCTCTAAGACATTCTTTGCCTCTTCCAAATATTAAATGTATGGTATATTTCCCCCTTAAAATAAGGCTAATAGAGAAAATCAAAATACTTACCCGATTTTAAAAAGGTTTGGTATTCTGCAGTTTCATCTTCGTCAGGCCTTTCAAATCTTACACGTGATCTTGGGATTAGCTTGTTGTCATGGGTAATTTGCTGTTGCAATTTTTTTCCAAGGGACCAAATTAAAGCAGGCCCCTGGGGTTTCTTCTCCAAGTTGCTTACATGATTATGGTGAATATATATATACAATAGAGCTGTCCAGATCCCAAATGTCAAGGATCCATAGAATAAACACTGAAATATGACACCTCTCATTGTAAACCTAGCATTTTTGAAGGTCCATTTTTAAATTTCCTAAGTCAGAAGAATTTAAGAGAAACTATATTAGATATCTCAATGATTTATAGATCATCTACTTGGCTTAAATTCAATTTTCAGTGTCTTAAGAACAGGATCATTTTGATATGTATTTACCCATATACTTGGATGAGATAAAGTATATCTTGTTTTTTATTAGTGAAAACTCTTAAAACTGATATTCAGAAGATCACTTAACATCAATACACATCCTTATGAAACATACACTCATTTAAAGTAATTGCCACACACTCCTGAGCCTACAGCTAAAGGAAATATAGTGAAAGCAGGTTTACTCATCCCTTATTCATGCTCAACCCATCTTGAAGTGTTAACCTAAATCTCTACTTTTAAAAATCTGATTAGACACCAATTCAAAAATATAAAAAAGCACAGTTCACATGCTGGAAGGAAAGTGGGCAATGATAACTGGTACAGCACTGATGGGACTATGAAATGGTACCACCATTTTAGCAGTTATCTAGTTCAGGGGAATTTAAGCAAATGGTATGCTGATGCATTTCTATGCCTAGGAACACGCCCTGAAGAGACTCTCACATGTATCATGAGATCTGTGCAAGAATGTTTACTGCACCGGGGCGCCCGGGTGGCTCACCCGGTTAAGCATCTGCCTCCAGCTCAGGTCAGGATCTCAGGGTCCTGGGATGGAGTCCTGCCTGGGGCTCCTTGCTCAGCGGGGAGCCTGCTTCTCCCTCTGCCTCTGCCCCTCCCCCTGCTCATGCTCTCTCTCTCTGACAAATAAACAAATAAATCTTAAAAAAAAAAAAAGAATTTACTGCAGTAATGTTTGTAGTCGAAACTACATGCAACTCAAGTTTCCCTCAATAGGAGAATTAATAAAGTGAACTATTCCCTCAACACAGGAAACAGATCAACTGGAGCTACACGTATCAATATTGTAAACACAATAACGTCGCACAAAAAACCAATCAGGGTGTGATGCATGTTTTCCATGCATATGGAAAACATGAAAAGCAGCGCAACTGTTTATGGATACACCTGTATGCAGCAAATGTTGGGGAAAACCCATGCAGGCAAATGGTATACCAAATTTAGGATGTGATTACTCCCGGGGGGAGGGCACTGGGAAGAGGGAAGGGCTCCTACTGTGTTCTTAACACTTATTTTTTTTTTAATCTCTTAAGTAAATATGGCAAAATTATAAGGTTTGATAAAGCTTGATGATGTGTCCACAAGTGTTCATATTTTTCTCTATATTTCCCTTTTGTTGGAAATATTTCCTAATTTATCAAAAAGGAAAAGTCTTGAGAAGCTTCCTTTAGAGATGAGAGATTGAAAATGTGTGTCTGTGGGCGCCTGGGTGGCTCAGTCGTTAAGCGTCTGCCTTCGGCTCAGGTCATGATCCCAGGGTCCTGGGATCGAGTCCCACATCGGGCTCCCTGCTCGACAGGAGGCCTGCTTCTCCCTCTCCCACTCCCCCTGCTTGTGTTCCTGCTCTCGCTGTCTCTCTCTCTCTCAAATAAATTAAAAAAAAAAAAAAAGAAAATGTGTGTCTGTGCCTCTCCCCTTGACTCAATTGTGAATAAAAACAAATCTAAAAACTCCCCTGGGAAAAGAGTGGTAGAGGGAAGCTCAGTGCACTTGAGATTTCAACACAGGTTTGGAAGACTGGAAGCTGCTGGACATGAGGTAACAAGCAGGAAGCCGGAGGAAGCCAGGACCCCACGCACACAGGGAAGGGACTCTGAGGTGGAACCCCAGGGCAGCCGGGGCCCTGGAGGTGCAGGCAGGTCAGATGCAGAGTGGGGAGGCTTCAGGAAGACCACATGTTTATACACACAGCAGTCAGCTCTCTTCACCCCTCCCTGTGCCTTAAAATCAAGATGGGAGCGTGGCAATTTCTTCTCTGCAGACATGGGACTGAGGAGGCTCAGCCTCTACAGAGGGAAGGTCAGGGCTGAAGTCAAGGGGGTCCCCTGGATCCAGAGGGTTTGATCACCCTGCCCACTTCCCCATCTCACACACAGGCTCCTGGCAGCCAGGTCGCTACACCTGAGGTAGGAGACAGGAGAATTGTTCTATGGTGAGAAGATAGGTCCCCCACATTGAAATGGAGTGCCCAACAAAGCAGCCAGCCCCGTGTGTCACTTGAAGATAGCGCACCTGTGGCCGTGGTCAGAGATTCCCATCAGTGGGTTAGTGTCTCGTTTTTCAACTGGAAGAGAATGCTGTTATGCTCTGAGTTGTGTCCTTCCTAAAATCATATGTTGAAGTACTGGCTCCTAAAAAGACCCTATTTGGAGATAGGGTCTTTAAAGAGGTAACTGAGTTTAAATGAGGCCACAAGGGTGGGCTGTAATCCAACTGGACCGGTGTCCCTGTAAGAGGAGGAAGAGACACCTGGGGTGCATGCCCAGAGGAAAAGCCATCTGCAAGCCAAGGAGAGAAGCCTCAGAGGAAACCAGCCCTGCTGGCACCTTGATGTTGAACTTCCAGCCTCCAGAATGGAGGGAAATAAATTCTGTTGTTTAAGCGCCGCCTGTCCCCCACCCCCAGTCTGTGGCTCTTTGTTATAAGAGCCCTAGCAAACTGATACAAATGCCAAGGATCGACCTAGGCATTTGAAGAAAGCCTCCAGAAAGAGGGAAAATACACATAGAACCAGGAAAGGGGAACAAATAAATAAGAGCTTTAAAAAAATCAAAACACTGGTTTTGATTGCTCACAGAGAGTCAAAAAGATACTACACCCATAAAACCAGCGAAGCAGGCTATGATATAGAAAACATTACAGAACAAAAAAAGGTTGCTGAAACCTAAAACATGATTGGGAAAACTAAAAAAAAATTATTGGAAGGTTGGAAAATAGTGTGAAAGGAATATTCTGGAAGGCATAACAAAATGACATAAGGGAAAACATAAGAAAAAATGGAGAGATGTGGTATTTCATTCTAGGAGGTATAACATCTAACTAGTAAAAAGAGTTCCAAAAGGTGATCAGAGAAAAATGGAGAACAGGAAATTATTAAATAAGTAATATGAATATTTTCCCCAGAACTAAAAGGGCTCACAAAATGCCCAATGCAATGAACGTAAAAGTATCCTAAAAGCTTCCAGGTGCAGAAGAAACGGTTGACATACAGGAGGAGTTTCAGAAGAATATCAAACTTCTCAACAAAAACACTGGGTTCTTATTTCTTTTAAAGATTTATTTATTTATTTGAGAGAGAGAGAGCGCACAAGCTGGAGGGAGAGAAAATCTCAAGCAGACTTCCTGCTGAGTGCAGAGCCCAATGCAGGGCTCAATCTCACAACCCTGAGATCACGAACTGAGCCGAAACCAAGAATCAGAGGCTTAACCGACTGAGCCACAGAGGCGCCCCAACGCTGGGTTCTTAAAGACTATAGAGAAATGGCTTCACAATTCTAAGTTAAATGGTATTTCACCTAGAATTCTTTAGTCAAATTTTAATTAAGCTTGAGAGAAGAATAAAGATATTTTCAGATCTGTAAAGGACTCAGAAAGAATTACACTCCATGTATTCTTTTTGGGGAGACTACATGTGGATTGCAAATGCCAACAAAACAAAGAGTAAACAAAGAAGACATGGCCCAGGGTGGTGGATCCAACCCAGGAGAGAGGCAGAGATGGCCCCAGAGGGTGGCTGAGCTGGGGGGGCCCTGGAAGGCGGTTGTCCACATTGGAAGAGGCTATAGTGAACTCTGGCACTCCACCCCTCCCCAAAAATGAGATGGGTCAAAAGAATATCAGATTTGATAGATGATATGGGGTGGGGAAATGCAAGTAGATGACTTATCTGATGCTAAAAATTAAGGAATGATATTTGTAGAGTGATGTAACACACTGGCTATAGATTCATAAGGAAAATAAGATTCTAAAAAATGGAAGTCATGTAAGAAAAATGAAGTTGATATGTGAAATAAGCCAAGAAGTAGAAGTCTAAAAATATTATTTAAAATATGAAGGCAACTGTCCTACAAAATATATTAAAAGAGTTGAAAGTCATTGCTTTGGGGGAGTTGTACTGAGGATTAGGGTGGAAACTGGGAAGGGGCCTGCTGACTCTATAAGATTTTGTTTTTATTTTAGGCTTTATTTTTTAATGTATGCATTACTTTAACAAAAAATTAAAAATGGAGATTACACACAGTACCTATCAAATGGCAACCATGCTTGTAAACACATGCATAGAGCAGCCCCTTCTCTCCCACCCCAACCCTTTAAATAACATGACAGCCTGGTGGCGGAAGAGGGAATCAAGGATATGAGCCTCGGAGCTCTCCAGTATCACCCTCTTTCTAGGAGCCTCTGGTGTGGGTCCTCTTCACGCTCTGATTCTTCCAAGTGTCTTCCTGCATCTGACCATTTTGTATTGTCTCCCATTTTTATCCGATTTCTCTGACTGGAGGAAAGAGTCTGGCTTCCAGTTTTGACCTTAGGCATGCACTAGGAACAAGCCTGCATACGCGCTCTAGCTCTTACTGCCTTTTTTTTTTTTTTTTTTTAGAGTGAGAGAGAGCACCAGAGCGGGGTGAGGGGCAGAGGGGCAGAGGGAGAAGCAGACTCCTTGCTGAGCAGGGAGCCCGATGTGGGGCTCATCCCAGGATCCTGGGATCATGACCTGAGCCCAAGGCAGACGCTCAACCACTGGGCCCCCGGCTCTTACTGCTCTTGTTCACAGAAGAGACCATTCCTGCCCCACAGAACCCAGTACTCTCAACAAGTGCATGGCGTCAAACCACCAGGGCAGCACCTTGCCCCCAAAGAGACCCGAACACACCTGGATACAATGTCTTATCCAGTGGTGCTGTGTGGTGCCACTAGATCATACCTTGGGGCTGGGGCGCCCATTCCACCCTACTGCCCCGAGTACTGGCTCGCGGCCGCGTCCCTTCCCTGACCTACCTTTGGTGGGGCAAGCTGCTTTGCCCTAGGTTCCGCCTCCCCGAGAGAACTCATGTTTAAAGACTGCCTTGTTTCAACTTGGGATGACTCTGAAGACCCATCCAGCCCAGAGCTGCCCATGGGACTGATAGAAGTCCCTCCTGCAACCTCATCACAGTCTAGCCTCTTTCTCTTGTGAAAATAAAAGAAAATCTCCTTTAGAAGGGAGTCAGGAGGCCGCAGGGGGAGCTCTCCTGCCCGGCACTCCTTGTCAACTGCTGACCCAACAGGAAAAGAGGCACCTTGTAGGGATAGTATTTTACGTATCCCAGCAAGAGGAAGGAAAGTTTCCTCCTCCCCTGGCCCAGCCAATGAGGTTCTGTGACCATAGCCCAGCCAATGAGGGACAGTCACAGCTCAGCCAATGAGGAACTGTAACTACAGCCCAGCCAATGAGGGACAGTCACAGCTCAGCCAATGAGAGACTGACTACAGCCCAGCCAATGAGGGACAGTCACCGCTCAGCCAATGAGAGACTGACTACAGCCCAGCCAGTGAGGGACAGTCACAGCTCAGCCAATGAGGAACTGTAACTACAGCCTAGTCAGTGAGGGACAGTCACAGCTCAGCCAATGAGAGACTGACTACAGCCCAGCCAATGAGGGACAGTCACTGCTCAGCCAATGAGGGACTGTGATACGGCCCAAATGAACTTTTTATTACCGCCCTCTCAACATCCCCTTTATTCTGTAAAAGACCATTCTTCTGTTTGTTCTGCAGACTTGCCTAAGATTATGCTATAGCGTTCTTGTCCTGGGTTGCAAGTCTCTGCTATTCCTCAAACCCATTTTTGCTGGCAAAATAACTGGTGGTCTTATTTTTAAGGTTAACACTCTGCTTGACCCAGTTTCCTTCACTTGCAGATGTTGGCTCCCAAACCCATGCCAATAAAGTACCTGCATGCAAATCTCCGTCTCTGAGCCTGTTTCCTAAGGAACTGGAGCTACAACAGTTGGTAGTGGGGGTGGTCCTGGGAAACAGACACCAAAATGGGATTTGGGGTCTGGATCACCCCTAGCCGCCTGGCCCTTAAGACCCCATTGCTGGTGGGAAGGCGGTGCTCTGACAGCCGCTGGTGGGCTGAAGCAGTGCGCTTTGTCCAACTTCACTGGTGGGGAACTGGAATGGAATACTGGTGGAAAGGAACGTTCTGGCTGGAGCATTTGAGAGATGGGGCAGGGAGTACTAAATATAAAAACCGTGGAATCGGGGGCCTGGGTGGCTCAGTCGGTTAAGTGTCTGCATTTGGCTGGAGTCATGATCTCTGGGTCCTGGGATCCTGCCTGTGTAGGGCTCCCTACTCAGCGGGGAGTCTGCTTCTCCCTCTCCCTCTGCTCCTGCTCGTGCGCTCTCTCTCTCCCAAATAAATAAAATTAAAACACACACACACACACACACCAAAAAAACCTGTGGGATTAAAATGGCTGCTGTTGGATGCTACGGATGCATTTGAGAAAGGCAATGAAAGGCTGAGGGTGATTAGTCCCCACTTGAAGGCGAACTTTCAATCCGGCCTCCTTAGCGACACATAAAGAGACACTCATCTACGTGGGAAGGGCAGAGAAAGCTGAGAACCGAGTGCAGGGCTTGGTGGTAAGGGAAGGTGGCTTCTCAGATCTGGCTCTTCTGTCCAGGGAGAGAGGGAGGCGCCGAGACTCGGGATGGGGGTGTATGGGTGGAGGGCCACGGGGCCCCACCCTCTGGGCCTATAGGAATGGCCCACTCACCCCTGTTAAAGGCCAGCTCTGCTCCTTTGCTTGAGGATACTTCACAAGCAACACATGCCCTCCCTCCGGGCCACCCCTCCCCCTACCCAGTCCCCTCCTGGCCACCTGATCAATAACTAGGGTCAAGTTACAGCATAGCCTGGCTGGGAAGGTGCTGGGCCCAGCTCAGGGAGGAAAGAAAGTGTCCCCAAGGAACTGCAGAACCACCCCCCCTCGCCCCCCTAGGCATCAGGACTCGATGGAATCAGGGGCCTGTGCATGGGCTTAGTCCTGAGGATCCTAGATCAAGGGAGGCGGTATAAAACTGGATTGGGTGTTTATTCATATTGGAGCATTCCAAGACATAGGCTTTTACACCCTGACAAAATTGGACAAATTACACTTTAAAAAAGAAATCTTTGGGGTGCCTGGGGGACTCAGTCAGTTAAGTGTCTGCTTTTAGCTCAGGTCATGATCCCAGGGTCCTGGGATTTGAGCCCCTCATCGGGCTCCCTGCTCAGCGGGGAGCCTGCTTCTCCCTCTCCCTCTGCCTGCCACTCCCCCTGCTTGTGCTCTCTCTCAAATAAATAAATAAAATCTTTAAAAAATAAAAATGAAATCTTTGATTATGCAAAGAAAAAGTGTCAAATGTTTAAGAGGAGAAGGTAGCCTCTAACTGGGGGAAATGGATGGATTAAAATGAGTGGGAAGAGAATGAAGCTGGTTAACTTCTATTACCACCACTACTTCTGATAAATGTCACCTGCTGAGACTGTTTTAACTTCCACCAAACACCAAAAGCAATTAGAAACTAAGGAAGAAAGTAAGCGAGGGGAGGCACCCAAATTGAATGGACAACATATGCATGTGGGTTCATGATAGGGTTAGTGCTGGAGAAGGAAATAAATCCATATTCTCTAGGAGGATTCTATATTAAGAAAATTAAGGAAATTCTCTACATGTGAACACTTAGGAAAATTACCCTCATCCAATTTTTTTATTTTTACGAATGTAAGTTTTCTTATACTACAGTTTCTTAAAGCAGAGCTCCCCCTGGTTCTCTGGACTATGCGCCTCATCTCTCCCCCATCCCCTCCCCCCAGCCCCACCCCCACTCCCACCAAATGCACAAACACGCACATACAGGTACACACTGAAAAACCGAAACCCTAAACTAAATCTGGATTCAGTTATTGGGTTTGTTTTAAAGTGTCTTTTCAGAGTCAGAAAAACAGACTATGCTTTAGATGATGTCACAACTAAATTTTCTATAAATAATTAGATTTTCGAGAACTGAAGTCATTATAAATGCCCTGCCTACCTCTAGAGTGGCATAATCCAGCCTGGTAGCCATAACCTCTTTTTTAAAACTCAGATCTTCTTTTTTTTTTTTTTTTTTTAAAGATTTTATTTTATTTATTTATTTGACAGAGAGAGACACAGCGAGAGAGGGAACACAAGGAGGGGGAGTGGGAGAGGGAGAAGCAGGCTTCCCGCGGAGCAGAGAGCCCAATGCGGGGCTCGATCCCAGAACCCTGAGATCATGACCTGAGCCGAAGGCAGATGCTTAACGACTGAGCCACCCAGGCGCCCCAAAACTCGTATCTTCTTAATCCTAATCCCCAGAGCCAGCATTCCATTCAAGATTCAGTGATTTGATGTGCGGCTTCCACTGATTCCAGATGGAAGGAGCCCCCCCACGTTGTTCCCACTTTTCAGCACACCGAGCTCCCCCACCTACCATTAAGACATTGACTGCTCTGTAGTTGATAAACTGTCTAAGCTGAGTCACAGGTGAAATTAGGCAGGAGTCTAGGTTGAATGATCTGAAAGACGAGATATTTTTCTGAATGGCTGACTTTATAGTGCCCGGATTCTGAGCAAATAGCTGATTGTGCGGAGCGGCCCTGCCTGCGTGGTATTACACTAGATGCAGCATTGGGTGTGTCACAAAGCCCTTGTGATGTCACGTGGGGCATCGCCAGCAGCCAGGGGCCCCTGCCTGGAAGCTCCGAGCAGCAGGTAGAATCTGGAACTTCCAGAGTTCAAAGGGTCCTTCCAGGGAGTCTTAGAATCCTCATTCCTCAGCCAAGGAAATAGGAAAAGCCTCGTCTTGGGCAAAATCTAGGCTAGATCTCATTTCTAGCTTTTTTTTTTTTTAAATCCACATGAAAAAAAGAAGCTTTCAGAACACCTCAAGGGACTCAAAGATGAGCCAAAGGGTTGTTTGGCTGCCTTTTAATTTTTTACTCTATATTACTCAATATTTAGATATTAGTACATGAGTTCAGCCAAACGCTTGTGAAATGTCTTCTTAACATGTCTGAGCAGATTTGACCTTTCCCCCACTGAGGAGGCTGACTCTGTTCAGCCTGGGACCAGACATCTGCTTCAAAGTAGGTAGGAGGCAGGGGTGGGGGTGGGGAGGGTGGGGGGGTGGGGGAGGATGAGTTGGGTTCTTCCTGGAGGACCAGGAATGAGAGAACAGAGAACATGCTAGCCGTCCAGTATTTTTCTGTAGGTATAAGGGACATAGAAGTCATGGTGCTACCCAGGGGTTGCTTAAGGGAGACAGAATAATCATGTGAGAAATTAGGGGGAGATACAAGATAAGAAGTGTATTGAGTTGCTACAGGCTGGTGTCTCGAAGAACCAAGAGTCAGGGGACACAGTTATCAGAACCAATTCCTAAGGGGGAAAGGATAATGCAACAAAAAATCCCACAAAAGGCATAGAACAAAGTTATGACCCTAGGCAGGTAGCTGGTAGGAGCTGAAGAGAGGAGGTTCGGAGGAGGAAGATGAAAATTGCAGAGGGGAAGGAATGTGGGGGAGAGAGTAAGGTGCATTTGTGACAATGATGGTCAATTCCATGGGAGTGACCAGAAAGCCTGGAACCTTCCCTATGGGTAAAAAGAAAGTAGGAGGCTGAAACAGTGCATGTTTTATCTCAAATTAGCAGGCAAGTTTTATCCTAGTTGATCTTAATTAAACAAGTATAAGGAGAAACACAACAGCCCTGAGTTTTACTTTCAGTTTGAGAAGGAAAAGGGAAACATATCTTACCTTTCTTATGAGAGGTTAAAACTTCAAACTGAGAGCCAGGAAAACCATCTTCTTTCTGGGCTTGTGTCTTCTGAGGGATAAAAGCAATGCTTAAAACAAAGGGTAGCAAAAAACCCCACAACAGAACAAAAAACAAAGGGCAGAGAAACAGAAGTAGGGAATGCAAATCAAAAGAAAACAGGCAAAAACATTTCAGTATAAAACTTGCCAATTATTGCATACCATCCCAAGCATTTTGGGAGACTGTAAGCACTTGGAGGAGAAGGTCCCAGACTAGTTCATCTCTATGCTCCATGACGCTGTACCTAACATGGGATATGTGCTGGTCGACATTCACTAAATAAATCCTCAAGTAACCAGACTCGTAAGACAAAGGAATTGGTAAGCAATGCCAAAATGTGAATATCTTTGGGGGTAAAAAGGAAACAGAAGAAGGAAAAAGGGAATTAAAAATTAATGCAATAATCTTAGTCTCAGCCCTGCCTGGCTCCCTCCCACCAGCCCAATTGGGCTCATTCATCTAAAAACTCTCTCCTGACTGATTCTTTGCTCCAGGCCTACAAAGGCCTACAAACCCTCCCCACACACTGCTCTTACCTCGAAATTCCTCCATATCCTATTGGTCAAACTCACCAACCTATGTTCTTTGTCCTAAGAACCCTTCAGAAGAATCCAGTCCCCATCCACTCTGGTTCCCAGCCATTCAAAGCATCAACTGCAACCATCCTTTGGATCTCTGTCCATCTCAGGGTCCAAATAGCATTTCCCTCAATAACCATGTAGTAAGCTTTTCCCATGGAAGTGCGCAGTTATCTTAGGCAACCCACAAGAGGGGTTGTGACTTGAGAGGTTCCCTCTAGAAATTAATGGCGTGCTGTCTTAGAGTGTGGGGGATTATTGTGGGCCCAGGGCTGGGGCTGTGGAGTTGGGGAGAAGGGAGAATCTGGTAATAAATGCCAGACAGAGAACTTCCTTTGGCTAATATCCAAGGAGGTCCATCTTATTTGGTAGATCATGTGCTGATTGCTTCTGCCACAAACCAATGTTTTGTTTATTTGATTCAAGGTTATAATAGTACAAGACAAAGGAATGTGTAAGCAAGGACAAGATGTGAATACTTGGGTGTGGGGGAAGATGCTTTTTATCTTTAGGTACCTACCTCCTGGTTAAAGTAGGTAAAGGCACTGTGTCCTGAGACCTGTGGTAGTCTATACCAGGGACACAAAGAAAGCATCTGTAATCCCTATCCCAGAGTGGCTCACATCTCCAATAGGGAAGAAGACATTGTTCAAGACATTGGTTCAAATTCTATTAATAGATTTGGCCAAATGAGACCAGTTCCCCTGGATAAATAATACCAAAATTGCTTTTGGTAGATGTCTATCAATGGCCTCTTGAGTGAACAATCAGTTTTGTCTTCAATTAATTAAAAAAAACCCAAATCATAATCTTTGGTTTTGAGAGGCCAAGAATATCTGCCAAAGATGCTCTAAAGATGAGAATTACATAAATTCTAGGGCCCTAGGTTAGTTATTCAAAATATTAATAATTTAATGAGAAATAGCCTATTTGGAGACTTCTGATGTGGGTAGCTCCGTTCACATGGAAAATAAGAATCTTGTTATACAGCATTATTCAGAATAGCTGAAACATGGAAGTAACCCAAGTGTCCATCAGTGGATGAATGAGTAGGCAAAAGGTGCTATCCACATATGATGGAATCTTATTCAGCCTTAAAAAGGAATAACGTGGGGCACCTGGGTGGCTCAGTCATTAAGTGTCTGCCTTCGGCTCAGGTCATGATCCCAGGGTCCTGGGATCGAGCCCTGCATCGGGCTCCCTGCTCGGCAGGAAGCCTGCTTCTCCCTCTCCCACTTCCCCCGCTTGTGTTCCTGTTCTCGCTGTGTGTCTCTCTCTCTGTCAAATAAATAAATAAAATCTTTAAAAAAAAAAAAAAAAAAAGGAAGGACGTTCTGACACCTGCTACAATATGGATGAATTTTGAGGATGTTATATTAAGTGAAATAAACCAGACATAAAAAGACAAGTACTGTATGATTTCACTTACATGTTGAGAGTAGTCAAAATCATAAAGAAAGTAGAAAGGTGGTTGCCAGGGGCTGGGGGAGGGTCGGGGAGGGGTGCGGGGAGTTCTTGTTTAGTTTTACAAGATGACGAGAGTTCTGGAGATGGATGGCAGAGATGGAGATACATAATGCATTTTATACCCCTGAACTGTATACTTAAAAGTGGCTAAGATGATAAATTTTATGTCATATGTATTTCATGACACATAAAAAACTGAGGGAAAAAAGTACATGAAGTGATTTATATTCTTTGACTTATGCTAAGAAAACTACCCCCCTCACCAGCTATGCTCTTGATGTGTTTTTTGAAGTTTTTCATTTCCATACCCACACTTTTGGCTTCCTGTCGACTTCCTGTAATGCTTGTTAACATTCACTTCTGGTTTGCTTCGACTGCTCTGTTTCGGGTGTCATTTTCTTTTTAACTAAAGCAAACATTAAAACCTCGAATATACAATGGACATATTTTTGTAAAATATATAGGCTAAAACCAAAACAAAAGCAGACAAGCACCCTAGCGTTTTTCTCCTGTAAGTAGATGTCCAAACTTCGATGAAATATCAGGCTCCGTTGATTTCTGGAATACTTAAGTCCTTCTTACTTAAAATAAAAGGGGGAAGTTTCTTTAGAAACTGTGCAAAACCAAGAGACAAAACATGATGCACAGCTCTACTGGGGGCTGAGCAGAGAGCAGCTGTAGAGTATAGAATACGTTTCCCTTGTCTCCTTTTCTTTCACCTCACTCTCATTTCTGTTTTTCTCTTTGTTTCCAGTCAGCTACCCAGGCTGTCACCTCTGGTAATATGGTCCTCGCCACCTCTGCAGAATATACTGTGGTATTCATACGATCACCACACTGGATTGAAGTCAGCTCGGCCAAGCACAGGGGAAAGCAGGTTTCCGTCATAAAACGATCACTGATTCCTCGTAATTGAAGGGAAAGCTAATATATAATTTAAAAAAACCAGTTTTTCCAATATAATTTTCTAACAGGGATGTGTTTTCCCCCCGTAGGTATCTGGATGTCTTAATTTCTGTTTTTCTCCCTTCTTACCCCCGGTTCATTTTATTGCTTTTCCTTACTAATACATTCGTGTTACATATGCTCTTGTGTATGTATGCTGACTTTCATAATTTAAAAAATTAAATGCAAATATCTTCTCCCATATCTTGCCTCCTTGCTTTGTTGACTATTTCCTTTGCTGTGCAGAAGATTTTTATTTTGATGAAGTCCCAGTAGTTCATTTTTGCTTTTGTTCCACTAGCCTTTGGAGATGAATCTTGAAAGAAGTTGCTGTGGCCGATGTCAAAGAGGTTACTGCCTATATTCTCCTCTAGGATTTTGATAGATTCCTGTCTCACATTGAGGTCTTTGATCCATTTTGAGTTTATTTTGTGTATGGTGTTAGAGAATGGTCAGGTTTCATTCTTCTGTATATAGCTGTCCAATTTTCACAGCACCATTTATTGAAGAGACTACAGATAAAGGGCTGGTATCCAAGATCTATAAAGAACTTCTCAAACTCAATACCCAAAAAACAAATAATCAAGTCAAAAAATGGGCAGAAGACATGAACAGACACTTCTCCAAAGAAGACATACAAATGGCTAACAGACACATGAAAAAATGTTCATCATCATTAGCCATCAGGGAAATTCAAATCAAAACCACATTGAGGTACCACCTTACACCAGTTAGAATGGCAAAAATTGACAAGGCAAGAAACAACAAATTTTGGAGAGGTTGTGGAGAAAGGGGAACCCTCTTACACTGTTGGTGGGAATGCAAGTTGGTACAGCCACTTTGAAAAACAGTGTGGAGGTTCCTCAAAAATTTAAAAATAGAACTACCCTATGACCCAGCAATTGCACTCCTGGGTATTTACCCCAAAGACACA